>NW_027206678.1:0-637315 GCF_032191515.1 Phaenicophaeus curvirostris
GCCGCTGTTAAGGTACAATTCAGTACCCTATCCTAAAGCTTGCTGTTAGGAGGGAATCTGCAGCTTGCAGTGAAAGCGCTTCCAGAGGGGAGTCTAATGAGGGCAAATATTTGATGGTAGCAGCTTCCCTGCGGGAGATATTCTCTTTGCCAAAATCGCATTATTAGGCGAAAGTAAGTTACAATTCAGTACCCTATCCTAAAGCTTGCTGTTAGGAGGGAATCTGCAGCTTGCAGTGAAAGCGCTTCCAGAGGGGAGTCTAATGAGGGCAAACATTTGATGGTAGCAGCTTCCCTGCGGGAGATATTCTCTTTGCCAAAATCGCATTATTAGGCGAAAGTAAGATACAATTCAGTACCCTATCCTAAATCTTGCTGTTAGGAGGGAATCTGCCGCTTGCAGTGAAAGCGCTTTCAGAGGGGATTGTATTGAGGGCAAACATTTGATGGTAGCAGCTTCCCTGCGGGAGATACTCTCTTTGCCAAATTCGCCTTAATAGGCGAAAGTAAGTTACAATTCAGTACCCTATCCTAAAGCTTGCTGTTAGGAGGGAATCTGCAGCTTGCAGTGAAAGCGGTTCCAGAGGGGAGTCTAATGAGGGCAAACATTTGATGGTAGCAGCTTCTCTGCGGGAGTTATTCTCTTTGCCAAAATCGCATTATTAGGCGAAAGTAAGATACAATTCAGTACCCTATCCTAAAGCTTGCTGTTAGGAGGGAATCTGCAGCTTGCAGTGAAAGCGCTTCCAGAGGGGAGTCTAATGAGGGCAAACATTTGATGGTAGCAGCTTCCCTGCGGGAGATACTCTCTTTGCCAAAATCGCATTATTAGGCGAAAGTAAGTTACAATTCAGTACCCTATCCTAAAGCTTGCTGTTAGGAGGGAATCTGCAGCTTGCAGTGAAAGCGCTTCCAGAGGGGAGTGTAATGAGGGCAAACATTTGATGGTAGCAGCTTCTCTGCGGGAGATACTCTCTTTCCCAAAATCGCATTATTAGCAGCAGTTAAGTTACAATTCAGTACCCTACCCTAAAGCTTGCTGTTAGGAGGGAATCTGCAGCTTGCAGTGAAATCGCTTCCAGAGGGGAGTCTAATGAGGGCAAACATTTGATGGTAGCAGCTGCCCTGCGGGAGATAGTCTCTTTGACAAAATCGCATTATTAGGCGAAAGTAAGTTACAATTCAGTACCCTATCCTAAAGCTTGCTGTTAGGAGGGAATCTGCAGCTTGCAGTGAAAGCGCTTCCAGAGGGGAGTCTAAGGAGGACAAACATTTGATGGTAGCAGCTTCCCTGCGGGAGATACTCTCTTTGCCATAATCGCCTTATTAGCCGCAGTTAAGTTACAATTCAGTACCCTATCCTAAAGATTGCTGTTAGGAGGGAATCTGCAGCTTGCAGTGAAAGCGCTTGCAGAGGGGAGTATATCGAGGGCAAACATTTGATGGTAGCAGCTTCCCTGCGGGAGATACTCTCTTTGCCAAAATCGCCTTATTATGCGAAAGTAAGTTACAATTCAGTACCCTATCCTAAAGCTTGCTGTTAGGAGGGAATCTGCAGCTTGCAGTGAAAGCGCTTCCAGAGGGGAGTCTAATGAGGGCAAACATTTGATGGTAGAAGCTTCCCTGCGGGAGATACTCTCTTTGCTAAAATCGCATTATTAGGCGAAAGTAAGTTACAATTCAGTACCCTATCCTAAAGCTTGCTGTTAGGAGGGAATCTGCAGCTTGCAGTGAAAGCGCTTCCAGAGGGGAGTCTAACGAGGGCAAACATTTGATGGTAGCAGCTTCCCTGCGGGAGATAGACTCTTTGACAAAATCGCATTATTAGGCGAAAGTAAGTTACAATTCAGTACCCTATCCTAAAGCTTGCTGTTAGGAAGGAATCTGCAGCTTGCAGTGAAAGCGCTTCCAGAGGGGAGTCTAATGAGGGCAAACATTTGATGGTAGCAGCTTCCCTTCGGGAGATTCTCTCTTTGCCAAAATCGCATTATTAGCCGCAGTTAAGTTACAATTCAGTACCCTATCCTAAAGCTTGCTGTTAGGAGGGAATCTGCAGCTTGCAGTGAAAGCGCTTCCAGACGGGAGTCTAATGAGGGCAAACATTTGGTGGCAGCAGCTTCCCTGCGAGTTATAGTCTCTTTGACAAAATCGCATTATTATGCGAAAGTAAGTTACAATTCAGTACCCTATCCTAAAGCTTGCTGTTAGGAGGGAATCTGCAGCTTGCAGTGAAAGCGCTTCCAGAGGGGAGTCTAATGAGGGCAAACATTTGATGGTAGCAGCTTCCCTGCGGGAGATACTCTCTTTGCCAAAATCGCATTATTAGGCGAAAGTAAGTTACAATTCAGTACCCTATCCTAAAGCTTGCTGTTAGGAGGGAATCTGCAGCTTGCACTGAAAGTGCTTCCAGAGGGGAGTCTAACGAGGGCAAACATTTGATGGTAGCAGCCTCCCTGCAGGAGATACTCTCTTTGCCAAAATCGCATTATTAGGCGAAAGTAAGTTACAATTCAGTACCCTATCCTAAAGCTTGCTGTTAGGAGGGAATCTGCAGCTTGCAGTGAAAGCGCTTCCAGAGGGGAGTCTAATGAGGGCAAACATTTGATGGTAGCATCTTTCCTGCGGGAGATACTCTCTTTGCCAAAATCGCATTTTTAGGCGAAAGTAAGATACAATTCAGTACCCTATCCTAAAGCTTGCTGTTAGGAGGGAATCTGCAGCTTGCAGTGAAAGCGCTTCCAGAGGGGAGTCTAATGAGGGCAAACATTTGATGGTAGCAGCTTCCCTGCAGTATATACTCTCTTTTCCGAAATCGCCTTATTAGCCGCAGTTAAGTTACAATTCAGTACCCTATCCTAAAGCTTGCTGTTAGGAGGGAATCTGCAGCTTGCAGTGAAAGCGCTTCCAGAGGGGAGTCTAATGAGGGCAAACATTTGATGGTAGCAGCTTCCCTGCGGGAGATACTCTCTTTGCCAAAATCGCATTATTAGCCGTAGTTAAGTTACAATTCAGTACCCTATCCTAAAGCTTGCTGTTAGGAGGGAGTATGCAGCTTGCAGTGAAAGCGCTTCCCGAGGGGAGTCTAATGAGGGCAAACATTTGATGGTAGCAGCTTCCCTGCGGGAGATATTCTCTTTGACAAAATCGCCTCATTAGCGGCAGTTAAGTTACAATTCAGTACAGTGTCCTACAGCTTGCTGTTAGGAGGGAATCTGCACCTTGCAGTGAAAGCGCTTCCAGAGGGGAGTCTAATGAGGGCAAACATTTGATGGTAGCAGCTTCCCTGCGGGAGATACTCTCTTTGCAAAAACCGCATTATTATGCAAAAGTAAGATACAATTCAGTACCCTATCCTAAAGCTTGCTGTTAGGAGGGAATCTGCAGCTTGCAGTGAAAGCGCTTCCAGAGGGGAGTCTAAGGAGGGCAAACATTTCATGGTAGCAGCTTCCCTGCGGGAGATAATCTCTTTTCCAAAATCGAATTATTAGGCGAAAGTAAGTTACAATTCAGTACCCTATCCGAAAGCTTGCTGTTAGGAGGGAATCTGCAGCTTGCAGTGAAAGCGCTTCCAGAGGGGAGTCTAATGAGGGCAAACATTTGATGGTAGCAGCTTCCCTGCGGGAGATATTCTCTTTGCCACAATCGCCTTATTCGCCGCAGTTAAGATACAATTCAGTACCCTATCCTAAAGCTTGCTGTTAGGAGGGAATCTGCAGCTTGCAGTGAAAGCGCTTCCAGAGGGGAGTCTAATGAGGGCAAACATTTGATGGTAGCAGCTTCCCTGCAGGAGATATTCTCTTTGCCAAATACGCCTTATTAGCCGCACTTAAGTTACAATTAATTACCCTATCCTAAAGCTTGCTGTTAGGAGGGAATCTGCAGCTTGAAGTGAATGCGCTTCCACAGGGTAGTCTAACGAGGGCAAACATCTGATGGTAACAGCTTCCCTGCGGGAGATACTCTCTTTGCCTAAATCGCATTATTAGGCGAAAGTAAGTTACAATTCAGTACCCTATCCTAAAGCTTGCTGTTAGGAGGGAATCTGCAGCTTGCAGTGAAAGCCCTTCCAGAGGGTAGTCTAATGAGGGCAGGCATTTGATGGTAGCAGCTTCCCTGCGGGAGATACTCTCTTTGCCATAATCGCATTATTAGGCGAAAGTAAGTTACAATTCAGTACCCTATCCTAAAGCTTGCTGTTAGGAGGGAATCTGCAGCTTGCAGTGAAAGCGCTTCCAGAGGAGAGTCTAATGAGGGCAAATATTTGATGGTAGCAGCTTCTCTGCGGGAGATATTCTCTTTTCAAAATCGCATTATTAGGCGAAAATAAGTTACAATTCAGTACCCTATCCTAAAGCTTGCTGTTAGGAGGGAATCTGCAGCTTGCAGTGAAAGCGCTTCCACAGGGTAGTCTAATGAGGGCAAACATTTGATGGTAGCAGCTTCCCTGCGGGAGATACTCTCTTTGCCAAAATCGCATTATTAGGCGAAAGTAAGATACAATTCAGTACACTATCCTAAAGCTTGCTGTTAGGAGGGAATCTGCAACTTGCAGTGAAAGCACTTCCAGAGGGGAGTCTAATGAGGGCAAATATTTGATGGTAGCAGCTTCCCTGCGGGAGATATTCTCTTTTCCATAATCGGTTATTAGCCGCATTTAAGTTACAATTCAGTACACTGTCCTACATCTTGCTGTTAGGAGGGAATCTGCAGCTTGCAGTGAAAGCGCTTCCAGAGGGAAGTCTAATGAGGGCAAACATTTGATGTTAGCAGCTTCCCTGCGGGTGATACTCTCTTTGCAAAAATCGCATTATTAGGCGAAAGTAAGTTACAATTCAGTACCCTATCCTAAAGCTTGCTGTTAGGAGGGAATCTGCAACTTGCAGTGAAAGCGCTTCCAGAGAGGAGTCTAATGAGGGCAAATATTTGATGGTAGCAGCTTCCCTGCGGGAGATAATCTCTTTGCCAAAATCGCATTATTAGGCGAAAGTAAGTTTCAATTCAGTACCTTATCCTAAAGCTTGCTGTTAGGAAGGAATCTGCAGCTTGCAGTGAAAGCGCTTCCAGAGGGGAGTCTAATGAGGGCAAACATTTGATGGTAGCAGCTTCCCTGCAGGAGATACTCTCTTTGCCAAAATCGCATTATTAGGCGAAAGTAAGTTTCAATTCAGTACCCTATCCTAAAGCTTGCTGTTAGGAGGGAATCTGCAGCTTGCAGTGAAAGCGCTTCCAGAGGGGAGTCTAATGAGGGCAAATATTTGATGGTAGCAGCTTCCCTGCGGGAGATAATCTCTTTGACAAAATCGCATTATTAGCCGCAGTTAAGTTACAATTCAGTACCCTATCCTAAAGCTTGCTGTTAGGAGGGAATCTGCAGCTTGCAGTGAAAGCGCTTCCAGAGGGGAGTCTAATGAGGGCAAACATTTGATGGTAGCAGCTTCCCTGCGGGAGATATTCTCTTTGCCAAATTCGCCTTATTAGCCGCACTTAAGTTACAATTCATTACTCTATCCTAAAGCTTGCTGTTAGGAGGGAATCTGCAGCTTGAAGTGAATGCGCTTCCACAGGGTAGTCTAACGAGGGCAAACATCTGATGGTAACAGCTTCTCTGCGGGAGATATTCTCTTTTCAAAATCGCATTATTAGGCGAAAATAAGTTACAATTCAGGACACTATCCTAAAGCTTGCTGTTAGGAGGGAATCTGCAGCTTGCAGTGAAAGCGCTTCCACAGGGTAGTCTAATGAGGGCAAACATTTGATGGTAGCAGCTTCCCTGCGGGAGATACTCTCTTTGCCAAAATTGCATTATTAGGCGAAAGTAAGTTACAATTCAGTACACTATCCTAAAGCTTGCTGTTAGGAGGGAATCTGCAGCTTGCAGTGAAAGCGCTTCCAGACGGGAGTCTAATGAGGGCAAACATTTGATGGTAGCAGCTTCCCTGCGGGAGATATTCTCTTTTCCATATTCGCTTATTAGCCGCATTTAAGTTACAATTCAGTACACTGTCCTACATCTTGCTGTTAGGAGGGAATCTGCAGCTTGCAGTGAAAGCGCTTCCAGAGGGGAGTCTAATGAGGGCAAACATTTGATGGTAGCAGCTTCCCTGCGGGAGATAGTCTCTTTGCCAAAATCGCATTATCAGGCGAAAGTAAGATACAATTCAGTACACTGTCCTACAGCTTGCTGTTAGGAGGGAATCTGCAGCTTGCAGTGAAAGCGCTTCCAGAGGAGAGTCTAATGAGGGCAAATATTTGATGGTAGCAGCTTCTCTGCGGGAGATATTCTCTTTTCAAAATCGCATTATTAGGCGAAAATAAGTTACAATTCAGGACACTATCCTAAAGCTTGCTGTTAGGAGGGAATCTGCAGCTTGCAGTGAAAGCGCTTCCACAGGGTAGTCTAATGAGGGCAAACATTTGATGGTAGCAGCTTCCCTGTGGGAGATACTTTCTTTGCCAAAATCGCATTATTAGGCGAAAGTAAGATACAATTCAGTACACTATCCTAAAGCTTGCTGTTAGGAGGGAATCTGCAGCTTGCAGTGAAAGCGCTTCCAGAGGGGAGTCTAATGAGGGCAAACATTTGATGTTAGCAGCTTCCCTGCGGGTGATACTCTCTTTGCAAAAATCGCATTATTAGGCGAAAGTAAGTTACAATTCAGTACCCTATCCTAAAGCTTGCTGTTAGGAGGGAATCTGCAACTTGCAGTGAAAGCGCTTCCAGAGGGGAGTCTAATGAGGGCAAATATTTGATGGTAGCAGCTTCCCTGCGGGAGATAATCTCTTTGCCAAAATCGCATTATTAGGCGAAAGTAAGATACAATTCAGTACCCTATCCTAAAGCTTGCTGTTAGGAGGGAATCTGCAGCTTGCAGTGAAAGCGCTTCCAGAGGGGAGTCTAATGAGGGCAAACATTTGATGGTAGCAGCTTCCCTGCGGGAGATACTCTCTTTGCCAAAATCGCATTATTAGGCGAAAGTAAGTTACAATTCAGTACCCTATCCTAAAGCTTGCTGTTAGGAGGGAATCTGCAGCTTGCAGTGAAAGCCCTTCCAGAGGGTAGTCTAATGAGGGCAGGCATTTGATGGTAGCAGCTTCCCTGCGGGAGATACTCTCTTTGCCATAATCGCATTATTAGGCGAAAGTAAGTTACAATTCAGTACCCTATCCTAAAGCTTGCTGTTAGGAGGGAATCTGCAGCTTGCAGTGAAAGCGCTTCCAGAGGAGAGTCTAATGAGGGCAAATATTTGATGGTAGCAGCTTCTCTGCGGGAGATATTCTCTTTTCAAAATCGCATTATTAGGCGAAAATAAGATACAATTCAGGACCCTATCCTAAAGCTTGCTGTTAGGAGGGAATCTGCAGCTTGCAGTGAAAGCGCTTCCACAGGGTAGTCTAATGAGGGCAAACATTTGATGGTAGCAGCTTCCCTGCGGGAGATACTCTCTTTGCCAAAATCGCATTATTAGGCGAAAGTCAGATACAATTCAATACACTATCCTAAAGCTTGCTGTTAGGAGGGAATCTGCAGCTTGCAGTGAAAGCACTTCCAGAGGGGAGTCTAATGAGGGCAAATATTTGATGGTAGCAGCTTCCCTGCGGGAGATACTCTCTTTTCCAAAATCGCATTATTATGCGAAAGTAAGTTACAATTCAGTACACTATCCTAAAGCTTGCTGTTAGGAGGGAATCTGCAGCTTGAAGTGAATACGCTTCCACAGGGTAGTCTAACGAGGGCAAACATTTGATGGTAACAGCTTCCCTGCGGGAGATACTCTCTTTTCCAAAATCTCATTATTAGGCGAAAGTAAGTTACAATTCAGTACCCTATCCTAAAGCTTGCTGTTAGGAGGGAATCTGCAGCTTGCAGTGAAAGCGCTTCCAGAGGGAAGTCTAATGAGGGCAAACATTTGATGTTAGCAGCTTCCCTGCGGGAGATAGTCTCTTTTCCAAAATCGCATTATTATGCGAAAGTAAGTTACAATTCAGTACACTATCCTAAAGCTTGCTGTTAGGAGGGAATCTGCAGCTTGAAGTGAATACGCTTCCACAGGGTAGTCTAACGAGGGCAAACATTTGATGGTAACAGCTTCCCTGCGGGAGATACTCTCTTTTCCAAAATCTCATTATTAGGCGAAAGTAAGTTACAATTCAGTACCCTATCCTAAAGCTTGCTGTTAGGAGGGAATCTGCAGCTTGCAGTGAAAGCGCTTCCAGAGGGAAGTCTAATGAGGGCAAACATTTGATGTTAGCAGCTTCCCTGCGGGAGATAGTCTCTTTTCCAAAATCGCATTATTAGGCGAAAGTAAGTTACAATTCAGTACCCTATCCTACAGCTTGCTGTAAGGAGGGAATCTGCAGCTTGCAGTGAAAGCGCTTCCAGAGGGGAGTCTAATGAGGGCAAACATTTGATGGTAGCAGCTTCCCTTCGGGAGATTCTCTCTTTGCCAAAATCGCATTATTAGCCGCAGTTAAGTTACAATTCAGTACCCTATCCTAAAGCTTGCTGTTAGGAGGGAATCTGCAGCTTGCAGTGAAAGCGCTTCCAGACGGGAGTCTAATGAGGGCAAACATTTGGTGGCAGCAGCTTCCCTGCGAGTTATAGTCTCTTTGACAAAATCGCATTATTATGCGAAAGTAAGTTACAATTCAGTACCCTATCCTAAAGCTTGCTGTTAGGAGGGAATCTGCAGCTTGCAGTGAAAGCGCTTCCAGAGGGGAGTCTAATGAGGGCAAACATTTGATGGTAGCAGCTTCCCTGCGGGAGATACTCTCTTTGCCAAAATCGCATTATTAGGCGAAAGTAAGTTACAATTCAGTACCCTATCCTAAAGCTTGCTGTTAGGAGGGAATCTGCAGCTTGCACTGAAAGTTCTTCCAGAGGGGAGTCTAACGAGGGCAAACATTTGATGGTAGCAGCCTCCCTGCAGGAGATACTCTCTTTGCCAAAATCGCATTATTAGGCGAAAGTAAGTTACAATTCAGTACCCTATCCTAAAGCTTGCTGTTAGGAGGGAATCTGCAGCTTGCAGTGAAAGCGCTTCCAGAGGGGAGTCTAATGAGGGCAAACATTTGATGGTAGCAGCTTCACTGCGGGAGATACTCTCTTTTCCAAAATCGCATTATTAGGCGAAAGTAAGTTACAATTCAGTACCCTATCCTAAAGCTTGCTGTTAGGAGGGAATCTGCAGCTTGCAGTGAAAGCACTTCCAGAGGGGAGTCTAATGAGGGCAAATATTTGATGGTAGCAGCTTCCCTGCGGGAGATATTCTCTTTGCCATAATCGCCTTATTAGCCGCAGTTAAGTTAGAATTCAGTACACTGTCCTAAAGCTTGCTGTTAGGAGGGAATCTGCAGCTTGCAGTGAAAGCGCTTCCAGAGGGGAGTCTAATGAGGGCAAACATTTGATGGTAGCAGCTTCCCTGCGGGAGATAGTCTCTTTGACAAAATCGCCTTATTAACCGCAGTTAAGTTACAATTCAGTACACTGTCCTAAAGCTTGCTGTTAGGAGGGAATCTGCAGCTTGCCGTGAAAGCGCTTCCAGAGGGGAGTGTAATGAGGGCAAACGTTTGATGGTAGCAGCTTCCCTGCGGAAGATACTCTCTTTGCCAAAATCGCATTATCAGGCGAAAGTGTGATACAATTCAGTACACTGTCCTACAGCTTGCTGTTAGGAGGGAATCTGCAGCTTGCAGTGAAAGCGCTTCCAGACGGGAGTCTAATGAGGGCAAACATTTGATGGTAGCAGCTGCCCTGCGGGAGATAGTCTCTTTGCCAAAATCGCATTATTAGGCGAAAGTAAGTTACAATTCAGTACCCTATCCTAAAGCTTGCTGTTAGGAGGGAATCTGCAGCTTGCAGTGAAAGCGCTTCCAGAGGGGAGTCTAATGAGGGCAAACATTTGATGGTAGCAGCTTCCCTGCGGGAGATATTCTCTTTGACAAAATCGCCTTCTTAACCGCAGTTAAGTTACAATTCAGTACACTGTCCTACAGCTTGCTGTTAGGAGGGAGTCTGCAGCTTGCAGTGAAAGCGCTTCCAGAGGGGAGTCTAATGAGGGCAAACATTTGATGGTAACAGCTTCCCTGCGGGAGATGTTGTCTTTTCCAAAATCGCCTTATTAGGCGAAAGTAAGTTACAATTCAGTACCCTATCCTAAAGATTGCTGTTAGGAGGGAATCTGCAGCTTGCAGTGAAAGCGCTTCCAGAGGGGAGTGTAATGAGGGCAAATATTTGATGGTAGCAGCTTCCCTGCGGGAGATACTCTCTTTGCCAAAATCGCATTATTAGGCGAAACTAAGTTATAATTCAGTACACTATCCTAAAGCTTGCTGTTAGGAAGGAATCTGCAGCTTGCAGTGAAAGCGCTTCCAGAGGGGAGTCTAATGAGGGCAAACATTTGATGGTAGCAGCTTCCCTGCGGGAGATACTCTCTTTGCCAAAATCGCCTTATTAGCCGCAGTTAAGATACAATTCAGTACCCTATCCTAAAGCTTGCTGTTAGGAGGGAATCTGCAGCTTGCAGTGAAAGCGCTTCCAGAGGGGAGTCTAATGAGGGCAAATATTTGATGGTAGCAGCTTCCCTGCGGGAGATACTCTCTTTGCCAAAATCGCATTATTAGGCGAAAGTAAGTTACAATTCAGTACCCTATCCTAAAGATAGCTGTTAGGAGGGAATCTGCAGCTTGCAGTGAAAGCGCTTCCAGAGGGGAGTCTAATGAGGGCAAACATTTGATGGTAGCAGCTTCCCTGCGGGAGATACTCTCTTTGCCAAAACCGCATTATTAGGCGAAAGTAAGTTACAATTCAGTACCCTATCCTAAAGCTTGCTGTTAGGAGGGAATCTGCAGCTTGCAGTGAAAGCGCTTCCAGAGGGGAGTCTAATGAGGGCAAACATTTGATGGTAGCATCTTCCCTGCGGGAGATACTCTCTTTGCCAAAATCGCATTATTAGGCGAAAGTAAGATACAATTCAGTACCCTATCCTAAAGCTTGCTGTTAGGAGGGAATCTGCAGCTTGCAGTGAAAGCGCTTCCAGAGGGGAGTCTAACGTGGGCAAACATTTGATGGTAGCAGCTTCCCTGCAGGATATACTCTTTTTTCCGAAATCGCCTTATTAGCCGCAGTTAAGATACAATTCAGTACCCTATCCTAAAGCTTGCTGTTAGGAGGGAATCTGCAGCTTGCAGTGACAGCGCTTCCAGAGGGGAGTCTAATGAGTGCAAACATTTGATGGTAGCAGCTTCCCTGCGGGAGATACTCTCTTTGCCAAAATCGCCTTATTAGCCGCAGTTAAGATACAATTCAGTACCCTATCCTAAAGCTTGCTGTTAGGAGGGAATCTGCAGCTTGCAGTGAAAGCGCTTCCAGAGGGGAGTCTAATGAGGGCAAACATTTGATGGTAACAGCTTCCCTGCGGGAGATACTGTCTTTTCCAAAATCGCATTATTAGGCGAAAGTAAGTTACAATTCAGTACCCTTTCCTAAAGCTTGCTGTCAGGAAGGAATCTGCAGCTTGCAGTGAAAGCGCTTCCAGAGGGGAGTCTAATGAGGGCAAACATTTGATGGTAGCATCTTTCCTGCGGGAGATACTCTCTTTGCCAAAATCGCATTTTTAGGCGAAAGTAAGATACAATTCAGTACCCTATCCTAAAGCTTGCTGTTAGGAGGGAATCTGCAGCTTGCAGTGAAAGCGCTTCCAGAGGGGAGTCTAATGAGGGCAAACATTTGATGGTAGCAGCTTCCCTGCGGGAGATACTCTCTTTGCCAAAATCGCATTATTAGCCGTAGTTAAGTTACAATTCAGTACCCTATCCTAAAGCTTGCTGTTAGGAGGGAGTATGCAGCTTGCAGTGAAAGCGCTTCCAGAGGGGAGTCTAGTTAGGGCAAATATTTGATGGTAGCATCTTACCTGCGGGAGATATTCTCTTTGACAAAATCGCCTCATTAGCGGCAGTTAAGTTACAATTCAGTACAGTGTCCTACAGCTTGCTGTTAGGAGGGAATCTGCAGCTTGCAGTGAAAGCGCTTCCAGAGGGGAGTCTAATGAGGGCAAACATTTGATGGTAGCAGCTTCCCTGCGGGAGATACTCTCTTTGCAAAAACCGCATTATTATGCAAAAGTAAGATACAATTCAGTACCCTATCCTAAAGCTTGCTGTTAGGAGGGAATCTGCAGCTTGCAGTGAAAGCGCTTCCAGAGGGGAGTCTAAGGAGGGCAAACATTTCATGGTAGCAGCTTCCCTGCGGGAGATAATCTCTTTTCCAAAATCGAATTATTAGGCGAAAGTAAGTTACAATTCAGTACCCTATCCGAAAGCTTGCTGTTAGGAAGGAATCTGCAGCTTGCAGTGAAAGCGCTTCCAGAGGGGAGTCTAATGAGGGCAAACATTTGATGGTAGCAGCTTCCCTGCAGGAGATACTCTCTTTGCCAAAATCGCATTATTAGGCGAATGTAAGTTTCAATTCAGTACCCTATCCTAAAGCTTGCTGTTAGGAGGGAATCTGCAGCTTGCAGTGAAAGCGCTTCCAGAGGGGAGTCTAATGAGGGCAAACATTTGATGGTAGCAGCTTCCCTGCAGGAGATATTCTCTTTGCCAAATACGCCTTATTAGCCGCTCTTAAGTTACAATTAATTACCCTATCCTAAAGCTTGCTGTTAGGAGGGAATCTGCAGCTTGAAGTGAATGCGCTTCCACAGGGTAGTCTAACGAGGGCAAACATCTGATGGTAACAGCTTCCCTGCGGGAGATACTCTCTTTGCCTAAATCGCATTATTATGCGAAAGTAAGTTACAATTCAGTACCCTATCCTAAAGCTTGCTGTTAGGAGGGAATCTGCAGCTTGCAGTGAAAGCCCTTCCAGAGGGTAGTCTAATGAGGGCAGGCATTTGATGGTAGCAGCTTCCCTGCGGGAGATACTCTCTTTGCAATAATCGCATTATTAGCCGAAAGTAAGTTACAATTCAGTACCCTATCCTAAAGCTTGCTGTTAGGAGGGAATCTGCAGCTTGCAGTGAAAGCGCTTCCAGAGGAGAGTCTAATGAGGGCAAATATTTGATGGTAGCAGCTTCTCTGCGGGAGATATTCTCTTTTCAAAATCGCATTATTAGGCGAAAATAAGTTACAATTCAGTACCCTATCCTAAAGCTTGCTGTTAGGAGGGAATCTGCAGCTTGCAGTGAAAGCGCTTCCACAGGGTAGTCTAATGAGGGCAAACATTTGATGGTAGCAGCTTCCCTGCGGGAGATACTCTCTTTGCCAAAATCGCATTATTAGGCGAAAGTAAGATACAATTCAGTACACTATCCTAAAGCTTGCTGTTAGGAGGGAATCTGCAGCTTGCAGTGAAAGCACTTCCAGAGGGGAGTCTAATGAGGGCAAATATTTGATGGTAGCAGCTTCCCTGCGGGAGATATTCTCTTTTCCATAATCGCTTATTAGCCGCATTTAAGTTACAATTCAGTACACTGTCCTACATCTTGCTGTTAGGAGGGAATCTGCAGCTTGCAGTGAAAGCGCTTCCAGAGGGAAGTCTAATGAGGGCAAACATTTGATGTTAGCAGATTCCCTGCGGGTGATACTCTCTTTGCAAAAATCGCATTATTAGGCGAAAGTAAGTTACAATTCAGTACCCTATCCTAAAGCTTGCTGTTAGGAGGGAATCTGCAACTTGCAGTGAAAGCACTTCCAGAGAGGAGTCTAATGAGGGCAAATATTTGATGGTAGCAGCTTCCCTGCGGGAGATAATCTCTTTGCCAAAATCGCATTATTAGGCGAAAGTAAGTTTCAATTCAGTACCTTATCCTAAAGCTTGCTGTTAGGAAGGAATCTGCAGCTTGCAGTGAAAGCGCTTCCAGAGGGGAGTCTAATGAGGGCAAACATTTGATGGTAGCAGCTTCCCTGCAGGAGATACTCTCTTTGCCAAAATCGCATTATTAGGCGAAAGTAAGTTTCAATTCAGTACCCTATCCTAAAGCTTGCTGTTAGGAGGGAATCTGCAGCTTGCAGTGAAAGCGCTTCCAGAGGGGAGTCTAATGAGGGCAAACATTTGATGGTAGCAGCTTCCCTGCGGGAGATATTCTCTTTGCCAAATTCGCCTTATTAGCCGCACTTAAGTTACAATTCATTACCCTATCCTAAAGCTTGCTGTTAGGAGGGAATCTGCAGCTTGAAGTGAATGCGCTTCCACAGGGTAGTCTAACGAGGGCAAACATCTGATGGTAACAGCTTCCCTGCGGGAGATACTCTCTTTGCCTAAATCGCATTATTAGGCGAAAGTAAGTTACAATTCAGTACCCTATCCTAAAGCTTGCTGTTAGGAGGGAATCTGCAGCTTGCAGTGAAAGCGCTTCCAGAGGAGAGTCTAATGAGGGCAAATATTTGATGGTAGCAGCTTCCCTGCGGGAGATACTCTCTTTTCAAAATCGCATTATTAGGCGAAAATAAGTTACAATTCAGGACACTATCCTAAAGCTTGCTGTTAGGAGGGAATCTGCAGCTTGCAGTGAAAGCGCTTCCAGACGGGAGTCTAATGAGGGCAAACATTTGATGGTAGCAGCTTCCCTGCGGGAGATATTCTCTTTTCCATAATCGCTTATTAGCCGCATTTAAGTTACAATTCAGTACACTGTCCTACATCTTGCTGTTAGGAGGGAATCTGCAGCTTGCAGTGAAAGCGCTTCCAGAGGGGAGTCTAATGAGGGCAAACATTTGATGGTAGCAGCTTCCCTGCGGGAGATAGTCTCTTTGCCAAAATCGCATTATCAGGCGAAAGTAAGATACAATTCAGTACACTGTCCTACAGCTTGCTGTTAGGAGGGAATCTGCAGCTTGCAGTGAAAGCGCTTCCAGACGGGAGTCTAATGAGGGCAAACATTTGATGGTAGCAGCTGCCCTGCGGGAGATAGTCTCTTTGCCAAAATCGCATTATTAGGCGAAAGTAAGTTACAATTCAGTACCCTATCCTAAAGCTTGCTGTTAGGAGGGAATCTGCAGCTTGCAGTGAAAGCGCTTCCAGAGGGGAGTCTAATGAGGGCAAACATTTGATGGTAGCATCTTCCCTGCGGGAGATACTCTCTTTGCCAAAATCGCATTTTTAGGCGAAAGTAAGATACAATTCAGTACCCTATCCTAAAGCTTGCTGTTAGGAGGGAATCTGCAGCTTGCAGTGAAAGCGCTTCCAGAGGGGAGTCTAACGAGGGCAAACATTTGATGGTAGCAGCTTCCCTGCAGGATATACTCTCTTTTCCGAAATCGCCTTATTAGCCGCAGTTAAGTTACAATTCAGTACCCTATCCTAAAGCTTGCTGTTAGGAGGGAATCTGCAGCTTGCAGTGAAAGCGCTTCCACAGGGTAGTCTAACGAGGGCAAACATCTGATGGTAACAGCTTCCCTGCGGGAGATACTCTCTTTGCCTAAATCGCATTATTAGGCGAAAGTAAGTTACAATTCAGTACCCTATCCTAAAGCTTGCTCTTAGGAGGGAATCTGCAGCTTGCAGTGAAAGCGCTTCCAGAGGGGAGTGTAATGAGGGCAAACATTTGACGGTAGCAGCTTCCCTGCGGGAGATACTCTCTTTGCCAAAATCGGATTATTAGGCGAAAGTAAGTTACAATTCAGTACCCTATCCTAAAGCTTGCTGTTAGGAGGGAATCTGCAGCTTGCAGTGAAAGCGCTTCCAGAGGGGAGTCTAATGAGGGCAAATATTTGATGGTAGCAGCTTCCCTGTGGGAGATACTCTCTTTGCCAGAATCGCATTATTAGGCGAAAGTAAGTTACAATTCAGTACCCTATCCTAAAGCTTGCTGTTAGGAGGGAATCTGCAGCTTGCAGTGAAAGCCCTTCCAGAGGGTAGTCTAATGAGGGCAGGCATTTGATGGTAGCAGCTTCCCTGCGGGAGATACTCTCTTTGCCATAATCGCATTATTAGGCGAAAGTAAGTTACAATTCAGTACCCTATCCTAAAGCTTGCTGTTAGGAGGGAATCTGCAGCTTGCAGTGAAAGCGCTTCCAGAGGAGAGTCTAATGAGGGCAAATATTTGATGGTAGCAGCTTCTCTGCGGGAGATATTCTCTTTTCAAAATCGCATTATTAGGCGAAAATAAGTTACAATTCAGGACACTATCCTAAAGCTTGCTGTTAGGAGGGAATCTGCAGCTTGCAGTGAAAGCGCTTCCACAGGGTAGTCTAATGAGGGCAAACATTTGATGGTAGCAGCTTCCCTGCGGGAGATACTCTCTTTGCCAAAATCGCATTATTAGGCGAAAGTAAGATACAATTCAGTACACTATCCTAAAGCTTGCTGTTAGGAGGGAATCTGCAGCTTGCAGTGAAAGCGCTTCCAGAGGGGAGTCTAATGAGGGCAAACATTTGATGGTAGCAGCTTCCCTGCGGGAGATATTCTCTTTTCCATAATCGCTTATTAGCCGCATTTAAGTTACAATTCAGTACACTGTCCTACATCTTGCTGTTAGGAGGGAATCTGCAGCTTGCAGTGAAAGCGCTTCCAGAGGGGAGTCTAATGAGGGCAAACATTTGATGTTAGCAGCTTCCCTGCGGGTGATACTCTCTTTGCAAAAATCGCATTATTAGGCGAAAGTAAGTTACAATTCAGTACCCTATCCTAAAGCTTGCTGTTAGGAGGGAATCTGCAACTTGCAGTGAAAGCGCTTCCAGAGGGGAGTCTAATGAGGGCAAATATTTGATGGTAGCAGCTTCCCTGCGGGAGATAATCTCTTTGCCAAAATCGCATTATTAGGCGAAAGTAAGTTTCAATTCAGTACATTATCCTAAAGCTTGCTGTTAGGAGGGAATCTGCAGCTTGCAGTGAAAGCGCTTCCAGAGGGGAGTCTAATGAGGGCAAAGATTTGATGGTAGCAGCTTCCCTGCGGGAGATAGTCTTTTTCCAAAATCGCATTATTAGGCGAAAGTAAGTTACAATTCAGTACCCTATCCTAAAGCTTGCTGTTAGGAGGGAATCTGCAGCTTGCAGTGAAAGTGCTTCCAGAGGGGAGTCTAATGAGGGCAAACATTTGATGGTAGCAGCTTCCCTGCGGGAGATACTCTCTTTGCCAAAATCGCATTATTAGGCGAAAGTAAGTTACAATTCAGTACCCTATCCTAAAGCTTGCTGTTAGGAGGGAATCTGCAGCTTGCAGTGAAAGCCCTTCCAGAGGGTAGTCTAATGAGGGCAGGCATTTGATGGTAGCAGCTTCCCTGCGGGAGATACTCTCTTTGCCATAATCGCATTATTAGGCGAAAGTAAGTTACAATTCAGTACCCTATCCTAAAGCTTGCTGTTAGGAGGGAATCTGCAGCTTGCAGTGAAAGCGCTTCCAGAGGAGAGTCTAATGAGGGCAAATATTTGAAGGTAGCAGCTTCTCTGCGGGAGATATTCTCTTTTCAAAATCGCATTATTAGGCGAAAATAAGATACAATTCAGGACCCTATCCTAAAGCTTGCTGTTAGGAGGGAATCTGCAGCTTGCAGTGAAAGCGCTTCCACAGGGTAGTCTAATGAGGGCAAACATTTGATGGTAGCAGCTTCCCTGCGGGAGATACTCTCTTTGCCAAAATCGCATTATTAGGCGAAAGTAAGATACAATTCAATACACTATCCTAAAGCTTGCTGTTAGGAGGGAATCTGCAGCTTGCAGTGAAAGCACTTCCAGAGGGGAGTCTAATGAGGGCAAATATTTGATGGTAGCAGCTTCCCTGTGGGAGATACTCTCTTTTCCAAAATCGCATTATTATGCGAAAGTAAGTTACAATTCAGTACACTATCCTAAAGCTTGCTGTTAGGAGGGAATCTGCAGCTTGAAGTGAATACGTTTCCACAGGGTAGTCTAACGAGGGCAAACATTTGATGGTAACAGCTTCCCTGCGGGAGATACTCTCTTTTCCAAAATCTCATTATTAGGCGAAAGTAAGTTACAATTCAGTACCCTATCCTACAGCTTGCTGTAAGGAGGGAATCTGCAGCTTGCAGTGAAAGCGCTTCCAGAGGGGAGTCTAATGAGGGCAAACATTTGATGGTAGCAGCTTCCCTGCGGGAGATAGTCTCTTTGCCAAAATCGCATTATCAGGCGAAAGTAAGATACAATTCAGTACACTGTCCTACAGCTTGCTGTTAGGAGGGAATCTGCAGCTTGCAGTGAAAGCGCTTCCAGAGGGGAGTCTAATGAGGGCAAACATTTGATGGTAGCAGCTGCCCTGCGGGAGATAGTCTCTTTGCCAAAATCGCATTATTAGGCGAAAGTAAGTTACAATTCAGTACCCTATCCTAAAGCTTGCTGTTAGGAGGGAATCTGCAGCTTGCAGTGAAAGCGCTTCCAGAGGGGAGTCTAATGAGGGCAAACATTTGATGGTAGCAGCTTCCCTGCGGGAGATATTCTCTTTGACAAAATCGCCTTCTTAACCGCAGTTAAGTTACAATTCAGTACACTGTCCTACAGCTTGCTGTTAGGAGGGAATCTGCAGCTTGCAGTGAAAGCGCTTCCAGCGGGGAGTGTAATGAGGGCAAACGTTTGATGGTAGCAGCTTCCCTGCGGGAGATACTCTCTTTGCCAAAATCGCATTATTAGGCGAAAGTAAGTTACAATTCAGTACCCTATCCTAAAGCTTGCTGTTAGGAGGGAATCTGCAGCTTGCAGTGAAAGCGCTTCCAGAGGGGTTCTAATGAGGGCAAACATTTGATGGTAGCAGCTTCCCTGCGGGAGATACTCTCTTTGCCAAAATCGCATTATTAGGCCAAAGTAAGTTACAATTCAGTACCCTATCCTAAAGCTTGCTGTTAGGAGGGACTCTGCAGCTTGCAGTGAAAGCGCTTCCAGAGGGGAGTCTAATGAGGGCAAACATTTGATGGTAACAGCTTCCCTGCGGGAGATGTTGTCTTTTCCAAAATCGCCTTATTAGGCGAAAGTAAGTTACAATTCAGTACCCTATCCTAAAGATTGCTGTTAGGAGGGAATCTGCAGCTTGCAGTGAAAGCGCTTCCAGAGGGGAGTCTAATGAGGGCAAACATTTGATGGTAGCAGCTTCCCTGCGGGAGATACTCTCTTTTCCAAAATCGCATTATTAGGCGAAATTAAGTTATAATTCAGTACACTATCCTAAAGCTTGCTGTTAGGAGGGAATCTGCAGCTTGCAGTGAAAGCGCTTCCAGAGGGGAGTCTAATGAGGGCAAACATTTGATGGTAGCAGCTTCCCTGCGGGAGATACTCTCTTTGCCAAAATCGCCTTATAAGCCGCAGTTAAGATACAATTCAGTACACTATCCTAAAGCTTGCTGTTAGGAGGGAATCTGCAGCTTGCAGTGAAAGCGCTTCCAGAGGGGAGTCTAATGAGGGCAAACATTTGATGGTAGCATCTTCCCTGCGGGAGATACTCTCTTTGCCAAAATCGCATTTTTAGGCGAAAGTAAGATACAATTCAGTACCCTATCCTAAAGCTTGCTGTTAGGAGGGAATCTGCAGCTTGCAGTGAAAGCGCTTCCAGAGGGGAGTCTAACGAGGGCAAACATTTGATGGTAGCAGCTTCCCTGCAGGATATACTCTCTTTTCAGAAATCGCCTTATTAGCCGCAGTTAAGTTACAATTCAGTACCCTATCCTAAAGCTTGCTGTTAGGAGGGAATCTGCAGCTTGCAGTGAAAGCGCTTCCAGAGGGGAGTCTAATGAGGGCAAACATTTGATGGTAGCAGCTTCCCTGCGGGAGATACTCTCTTTGCCAAAATCGCATTATTAGCCGTAGTTAAGTTACAATTCAGTACCCTATCCTAAAGCTTGCTGTTAGGAGGGAATCTGCAGCTTGCAGTGAAAGCGCTTCCAGAGGGGAGTCTAATGAGGGCAAATATTTGATGGTAGCATCTTCCCTGCGGGAGATATTCTCTTTGCCAAAATCGCCTTATTCGCCGCAGTTAAGTTACAATTCAGTACCCTATCCTAAAGCTTGCTGTTAGGAGGGAATCTGCAGCTTGCAGTGAAAGCGCTTCCAGAGGGGAGTCTAATGAGGGCAAACATTTGATGGTAGCAGCTTCCCTGCGGGAGATACTCTCTTTGCCAAAATCGCTTTATTATGCGAAAGTAAGTTACAATTCAGTACCCTATCCTAAAGCTTGCTGTTAGGAGGGAATCTGCAGCTTGCAGTGAAAGCGCTTCCAGAGGGGAGTCTAAGGAGGGCAAACATTTGATGGTAGCAGCTTCCCTGCGGGAGATAATTTCTTTTCCAAAATCGAATTATTAGGCGAAAGTAAGTTACAATTCAGTACCCTATCCTAAAGCTTGCTGTTAGGAAGGAATCTGCAGCTTGCAGTGAAAGCGCTTCCAGAGGGGAGTCTAATGAGGGCAAACATTTGATGGTAGCAGCTTCCCTGCAGGAGATACTCTCTTTGCCAAAATCGCATTATTAGGCGAAAGTAAGTTTCAATTCAGTACACTATCCTAAAGCTTGCTGTTAGGAGAGAATCTGCAGCTTGCAGTGAAAGCGCTTCCAGAGGGGAGTCTAATGAGGGCAAACATTTGATGGTAGCAGCTTCCCTGCGGGAGATAGTCCTTTGCCAAAATCGCATTATTAGGCGAAAGTAAGTTACAATTCAGTACCCTATCCTAAAGCTTGCTGTTAGGAGGGAATCTGCAGCTTGCAGTGAAAGCGCTTCCAGAGGGGAGTCTAACGAGGGCAAACATTTGATGGTAGCAGCTTCCCTGCAGGATATACTCTCTTTTCAGAAATCGCCTTATTAGCCGCAGTTAACTTACAATTCAGTACCCTATCCTAAAGCTTGCTGTTAGGAGGGAATCTGCAGCTTGCAGTGAAAGCGCTTCCAGAGGGGAGTCTAATGAGGGCAAACATTTGATGGTAACAGCTTCCCTGCGGGAGATACTCTCTTTGCCAAAATCGCATTATTAGGCGAAAGTAAGATACAATTCAGTACCCTATCCTAAAGCTTGCTGTTAGGAGGGAATCTGCAGCTTGCAGTGAAAGCGCTTCCAGAGGGGAGTCTAATGAGGGCAAACATTTGATGGTAGCAGCTTCCCTGCGGGAGATACTCTCTTTTCCAAAATCGCATTATTAGGCGAAAGTAAGTTACAATTCAGTACACTATCCTAAAGCTTGCTGTCAGGAAGGAATCTGCAGCTTGCAGTGAAAGCGCTTCCAGAGGGGAGTCTAATGAGGGCAAACATTTGATGGTAGCAGCTTCCCTGCGGGAGATACTCTCTTTGCCAAAATCGCATTTTTAGGCGAAAGTAAGATACAATTCAGTACCCTATCCTAAAGCTTGCTGTTAGGAGGGAATCTGCAGCTTGCAGTGAAAGCGCTTCCAGAGGGGAGTCTAATGAGGGCAAACATTTGATGGTAGCAGCTTCCCTGCAGGATATACTCTCTTTTCCGAAATCGCCTTATTAGCCGCAGTTAAGTTACAATTCAGTACCCTATCCTAAAGCTTGCTGTTAGGAGGGAATCTGCAGCTTGCAGTGAAAGCGCTTCCAGAGGGGAGTCTAATGAGGGCAAACATTTGATGGTAGCAGCTTCCCTGCGGGAGATATTCTCTTTGCCAAAACCGCATTATTAGTCGAAAGTAAGTTACAATTCAGTACCCTATCCTAAAGCTTGCTGTTAGGAGGGAATCTGCAGCTTGCAGTGAAAGCGCTTCCAGAGGGGAGTCTAATGAGGGCAAATATTTGATGGTAGCATCTTCCCTGCGGGAGATATTCTCTTTGCCAAAATCGCCTTATTCGCCGCAGTTAAGTTACAATTCAGTACCCTATCCTAAAGCTTGCTGTTAGGAGGGAATCTGCAGCTTGCAGTGAAAGCGCTTCCAGAGGGGAGTCTAATGAGGGCAAACATTTGATGGTAGCAGCTTCCCTGCGGGAGATACTCTCTTTGCCAAAATCGCATTATTAGGCGAAAGTAAGTTACAATTCAGTACCCTATCCTAAAGCTTGCTGTTAGGAGGGAATCTGCAGCTTGCAGTGAAAGCGCTTCCAGAGGGGAGTCTAAGGAGGGCAAACATTTGATGGTAGCAGCTTCCCTGCGGGAGATAATTTCTTTTCCAAAATCGAATTATTAGGCGAAAGTAAGTTACAATTCAGTACCCTATCCTAAAGCTTGCTGTTAGGAAGGAATCTGCAGCTTGCAGTGAAAGCGCTTCCAGAGGGGAGTCTAATGAGGGCAAACATTTGATGGTAGCAGCTTCCCTGCAGGAGATACTCTCTTTGCCAAAATCGCATTATTAGGCGAAAGTAAGTTTCAATTCAGTACACTATCCTAAAGCTTGCTGTTAGGAGAGAATCTGCAGCTTGCAGTGAAAGCGCTTCCAGAGGGGAGTCTAATGAGGGCAAACATTTGATGGTAACAGCTTCCCTGCGGGAGATGTTGTCTTTTCCAAAATCGCCTTATTAGGCGAAAGTAAGTTACAATTCAGTACCCTATCCTAAAGATTGCTGTTAGGAGGGAATCTGCAGCTTGCAGTGAAAGCGCTTCCAGAGGGGAGTCTAATGAGGGCAAACATTTGATGGTAGCAGCTTCCCTGCGGGAGATACTCTCTTTTCCAAAATCGCATTATTAGGCGAAATTAAGTTATAATTCAGTACACTATCCTAAAGCTTGCTGTTAGGAAGGAATCTGCAGCTTGCAGTGAAAGCGCTTCCAGAGGGGAGTCTAATGAGGGCAAACATTTGATGGTAGCAGCTTCCCTGCGGGAGATACTCTCTTTGCCAAAATCGCCTTATAAGCCGCAGTTAAGATACAATTCAGTACCCTATCCTAAAGCTTGCTGTTAGGAGGGAATCTGCAGCTTGCAGTGAAAGCGCTTCCAGAGGGGAGTCTAATGAGGGCAAACATTTGATGGTAGCATCTTCCCTGCGGGAGATACTCTCTTTGCCAAAATCGCATTTTTAGGCGAAAGTAAGATACAATTCAGTACCCTATCCTAAAGCTTGCTGTTAGGAGGGAATCTGCAGCTTGCAGTGAAAGCGCTTCCAGAGGGGAGTCTAACGAGGGCAAACATTTGATGGTAGCAGCTTCCCTGCAGGATATACTCTCTTTTCAGAAATCGCCTTATTAGCCGCAGTTAAGTTACAATTCAGTACCCTATCCTAAAGCTTGCTGTTAGGAGGGAATCTGCAGCTTGCAGTGAAAGCGCTTCCAGAGGGGAGTCTAATGAGGGCAAACATTTGATGGTAACAGCTTCCCTGCGGGAGATACTCTCTTTGCCAAAATCGCATTATTAGGCGAAAGTAAGATACAATTCAGTACCCTATCCTAAAGCTTGCTGTTAGGAGGGAATCTGCAGCTTGCAGTGAAAGCGCTTCCAGAGGGGAGTCTAATGAGGGAAAACATTTGATGGTAGCAGCTTCCCTGCGGGAGATACTCTCTTTTCCAAAATCGCATTGTTAGGCGAAAGTAAGTTACAATTCAGTACACTATCCTAAAGCTTGCTGTCAGGAAGGAATCTGCAGCTTGCAGTGAAAGCGCTTCCAGAGGGGAGTCTAATGAGGGCAAACATTTGATGGTAGCAGCTTCCCTGCGGGAGATACTCTCTTTGCCAAAATCGCATTTTTAGGCGAAAGTAAGATACAATTCAGTACCCTATCCTAAAGCTTGCTGTTAGGAGGGAATCTGCAGCTTGCAGTGAAAGCGCTTCCAGAGGGGAGTCTAATGAGGGCAAACATTTGATGGTAGCAGCTTCCCTGCAGGATATACTCTCTTTTCCGAAATCGCCTTATTAGCCGCAGTTAAGTTACAATTCAGTACCCTATCCTAAAGCTTGCTGTTAGGAGGGAATCTGCAGCTTGCAGTGAAAGCGCTTCCAGAGGGGAGTCTAATGAGGGCAAACATTTGATGGTAGCAGCTTCCCTGCGGGAGATACTCTCTTTGCCAAAATCGCATTATTAGCCGTAGTTAAGTTACAATTCAGTACCCTATCCTAAAGCTTGCTGTTAGGAGGGAATCTGCAGCTTGCAGTGAAAGCGCTTCCAGAGGGGAGTGTAATGAGGGCAAACATTTGATGGTAGCAGCTTCCCTGCGGGAGATATTCTCTTTGCCAAAACCGCATTATTAGGCGAAAGTAAGTTACAATTCAGTACCCTATCCTAAAGCTTGCTGTTAGGAGGGAATCTGCAGCTTGCAGTGAAAGCGCTTCCAGAGGGGAGTCTAATGAGGGCAAATATTTGATGGTAGCATCTTCCCTGCGGGAGATATTCTCTTTGCCATAATCGCCTTATTCGCCGCAGTTAAGTTACAATTCAGTACCCTATCCTAAAGCTTGCTGTTAGGAGGGAATCTGCAGCTTGCAGTGAAAGCGCTTCCAGAGGGGAGTCTAATGAGGGCAAACATTTGATGGTAGCAGCTTCCCTGCGGGAGATACTCTCTTTGCCAAAATCGCATTATTAGGCGAAAGTAAGACACAATTCAGTACCCTATCCTAAATCTTGCTGTTAGGAGGGAATCTGCAGCTTGCAGTGAAAGCGCTTCCAGAGGGGAGTCTAATGAGGGCAAACATTTGATGGTAGCAGCTTCCCTGCGGGAGATACTCTCTTTGCCAAAATCGCATTATTATCCGCAGTTAAGATACAATTCAGTACCCTATCCTAAAGCTTGCTGTTAGGAGGGAATCTGCAGCTTGCAGTGAAAGCGCTTCCAGAGGGGAGTCTAATGAGGGCAAACATTTGATGGTAGCAGCTTCCCTGTGGGAGATACTCTCTTTGCCAAAATCGCATTATTAGGCGAAAGTAAGTTACAATTCAGTACCCTATCCTAAAGCTTGCTGTTAGGAGGGAATCTGCAGCTTGCAGTGAAAGCACTTCCAGAGGGGAGTCTAATGAGGGCAAATATTTGATGGTAGCAGCTTCCCTGCGGGAGATATTCTCTTTGCCATAATCGCCTTATTAGCCGCAGTTAAGTTACAATTCAGTACACTGTCCTACATCTTGCTGTTAGGAGGGAATCTGCAGCTTGCAGTGAAAGCGCTTCCAGACGGGAGTCTAATGAGGGCATACATTTGATGGTAGCAGCTTCCCTGCGGGTGATACTCTCTTTGCAAAAATCGCATTATTAGGCGAAAGTAAGTTAGAATTCAGTACCCTATCCTAAAGCTTGCTGTTAGGAGGGAATCTGCAGCTTGCAGTGAAAGCGCTTCCAGAGGGGAGTCTAATGAGGGCAAACATTTGATGGTAGCAGCTTCCCTGTGGGAGATACTCTCTTTGCCAAAATCGCATTATTAGGCGAAAGTAAGTTACAATTCAGTACCCTATCCTAAAGCTTGCTGTTAGGAGGGAATCTGCAGCTTGCAGTGAAAGCGCTTCCAGAGGGGAGTCTAATGAGGGCAAACACTTGGTGGCAGCACCTTCCTTGCGAGTTATAGTCTCTTTGCCAAAATCGCATTATTAGGCGAAAGTAAGATACAATTCAGTACCCTATCCTAAAGCTTGCTGTTAGGAGGGAATCTGCAGCTTGCAGTGAAAGCGCTTCCAGAGGGGAGTCTAATGAGGGCAAACATTTGATGGTAGCAGCTTCCCTGCGGGAGATACTCTCTTTGCCAAAATCGCATTATTAGGCGAAAGTAAGTTTCAATTCAGTACCCTATCCTAAAGCTTGCTGTTAGGAGGGAATCTGCAGCTTGCAGTGAAAGCGCTTCCAGAGGAGAGTCTAATGAGGGCAAATATTTGATGGTAGCAGCTTCCCTACGGGAGATATTCTCTTTTCCATAATCGCATTATTAGGCAAAAATAAGTTACAATTCAGGACCCTATCCTCAAGCTTGCTGTTAGGAGGGAATCTGCAGCTTGCAGTGAAAGCGCTTCCAGAGGGTAGTCTAATGAGGGCAAACATTTGATGGTAGCAGCTTCCCTGCGGGAGATACTCTCTTTGCCAAAATCGCATTATTAGGCGAAAGTAAGTTACAATTCAGTACCCTATCCTAAAGCTCGCTGTTAGGAGGGAATCTGCAGCTTGCAGTGAAAGCGCTTCCAGAGGGGAGTCTAATGAGGGCAAACATTTGATGGTAGCAGCTTCCCTGCGGGAGATACTCTCTTTGCCAAAATCGCATTTTTAGGCGAAAGTAAGTTACAATTCAGTACCCTATCCTAAAGCTTGCTGTTAGGAGGGAATCTGCAGCTTGCAGTGAAAGCGCTTCCAGAGGGGAGTCTAATGAGGGCAAACATTTGATGGTAGCAGCTTCCCTGCGGGAGATACTCTCTTTGCCAAAATCGCATTACTAGGCGAAAGTAGGTTACAATTCAGTAGCCTATCCTAAAGCTTGCTGTTAGGAGGGAATCTACAGCTTGCAGTGAAAGCGCTTCCAGAGGGGAGTCTAATGAGGGCAAACATTTGATGGTAGCAGCTTCCCTGCGGGAGATATTCTCTTTGCCAAAATCGCATTATTAGGCGAAAGTAAGTTACAATTCAGTACCCTATCCTAAAGCTTGCTGTTAGGAGGGAATCTGCAGCTTGCAGTGAAAGCGCTTCCAGAGGGGAGTCTAATGAGGGCAAACATTTGATGGTAGCAGCTTCCCTGCGGGAGATACTCTCTTTGCTAAAATCGCATTATTAGGCGAAAGTAAGTTACAATTCAGTACCCTATCCTAAAGCTTGCTGTTAGGAGGGAATCTGCAGCTTGCAGTGAAAGCGCTTCCAGAGGGGAGTCTAATGAGGGCAAACATTTGATGGTAGCAGCTTCCCTGCGGGAGATACTCTCTTTGCAAAATTCGCATTATTAGGCGAAAGTAAGTTACAATTCAGGACCCTATCCTAAAGCTTGCTGTTAGGTAGGAATCTGCAGCTTGCAGTGAAAGCGCTTCCAGAGGTGAGTCTAATGAGGGCAAACATTTGGTGGCAGCAGCTTCCCTGCGAGTTATAGTCTCTTTGCCAAAATCGCATTATTAGGCGAAAGTAAGATACAATTCAGTACCCTATCCTAAAGCTTGCTGTTAGGAGGGAATCTGCAGCTTGCAGTGAAAGCGCTTCCAGAGGGGAGTCTAATGAGGACAAACATTTGATGGTAGCAGCTTCCCTGCGGGAGATACTCTCTTTGCCATAATCGCCTTATTAGCCGCAGTTAAGTTACAATTCAGTACCCTATCCTAAAGCTTGCTGTTAGGAGGGAATCTGCAGCTTGCAGTGAAAGCGCTTCCAGAGGGGAGTCTAATGAGGGCAAACATTTGATGGTAGAAGCTTCCCTGCGGGAGATACTCTCTTTGCTAAAATCGCATTATTAGGCGAAAGTAAGTTACAATTCAGTACCCTATCCTAAAGCTTGCTGTTAGGAGGGAATCTGCAGCTTGCAGTGAAAGCGCTTCCAGAGGGGAGTCTAACGAGGGCAAACATTTGATGGTAGCAGCTTCCCTGCGGGAGATAGACTCTTTGAGAAAATCGCATTATTAGGCGAAAGTAAGTTACAATTCAGTACCCTATCCTAAAGCTTGCTGTTAGGAAGGAATCTGCAGCTTGCAGTGAAAGCGCTTCCAGAGGGGAGTCTAATGAGGGCAAACATTTGGTGGCAGCAGCTTCCCTGCGAGTTATAGTCTCTTTGACAAAATCGCATTATTATGCGGAAGTAAGTTACAATTCAGTACCCTATCCTAAAGCTTGCTGTTAGGAGGGAATCTGCAGCTTGCAGTGAAAGCGCTTCCAGAGGGGAGTCTAATGAGGGCAAACATTTGATGGTAGCAGCTTCCCTGCGGGAGATACTCTCTTTGCCAAAATCGCATTATTAGCCGCAGTTAAGTTACAATTCAGTACCCTATCCTAAAGCTTGCTGTTAGGAGGGAATCTGCAGCTTGCAGTGAAAGCGCTTCCAGAGGGGAGTCTAATGAGGGAAACATTTGGTGGCAGCAGCTTCCCTGCGAGTTATAGTCTCTTTGACAAAATCGCATTATTATGCGAAAGTAAGTTACAATTCAGTACCCTATCCTAAAGCTTGCTGTTAGGAGGGAATCTGCAGCTTGCAGTGAAAGCGCTTCCAGAGGGGAGTCTAATGAGGGCAAACATTTGATGGTAGCAGCTTCCCTGCGGGAGATACTCTCTTTGCCAAAATCGCATTATTAGGCGAAAGTAAGTTACAATTCAGTACCCTATCTTAAAGCTTGCTGTTAGGAGGGAATCTGCAGCTTGCACTGAAAGTGCTTCCAGAGGGGAGTCTAACGAGGGCAAACATTTGATGGTAGCAGCCTCCCTGCCGGAGATACTCTCTTTGCCAAAATCGCATTATTAGGCGAAAGTAAGTTACAATTCAGTACCCTTACCTAAAGCTTGCTGTTAGGAGGGAATCTGCAGCTTGCAGTGAAAGCGCTTCCAGAGGGGAGTCTAATGAGGGCAAACATTTGATGGTAGCAGCTTCCCTGCGGGAGATAGTCTCTTTGACAAAATCGCCTTATTAACCGCAGTTAAGTTACAATTCAGTACACTGTCCTACAGCTTGCTGTTAGGAGGGAATCTGCAGCTTGCCGTGAAAGCGCTTCCAGAGGGGAGTGTAATGAGGGCAAACGTTTGATGGTAGCAGCTTCCCTGCGGGAGATACTCTCTTTGCCAAAATCGCATTATTAGGCGAAAGTAAGTTACAATTCAGTACCCTATCCTAAAGCTTGCTGTTAGGAGGGAATCTGCAGCTTGCAGTGAAAGCGCTTCCAGAGGGGAGTCTAATGAGGGCAAACATTTGATGGTAGCAGCTTCCCTGCGGGAGATACTCTCTTTGCCAAAATCGAATTATTAGGCGAAAGTAAGTTACAATTCAGTACCCTATCCTAAAGCTTGCTGTTAGGAGGGAGTCTGCAGCTTGCAGTGAAAGCGCTTCCAGAGGGGAGTCTAATGAGGGCAAACATTTGATGGTAACAGCTTCCCTGCGGGAGATGTTGTCTTTTCCATAATCGCCTTATTAGGCGAAAGTAAGTTACAATTCAGTACCCTATCCTAAAGATTGCTGTTAGGAGGGAATCTGCAGCTTGCAGTGAAAGCGCTTCCAGAGGGGAGTATATCGAGGGCAAACATTTGATGGTAGCAGCTTCCCTGCGGGAGATACTCTCTTTTCGAAAATCGCATTATTAGGCGAAACTAAGTTATAATTCAGTACACTATCCTAAAGCTTGCTGTTAGGAAGGAATCTGCAGCTTGCAGTGAAAGCGCTTCCAGAGGGGAGTCTAATGAGGGCAAACATTTGATGGTAGCAGCTTCCCTGCGGGAGATACTCTCTTTGCCAAAATCGCCTTATTAGCCGCAGTTAAGATACAATTCAGTACCCTATCCTAAAGCTTGCTGTTAGGAGGGAATCTGCAGCTTGCAGTGAAAGCGCTTCCAGAGGGGAGTCTAATGAGGGCAAACATTTGATGGTAGCATCTTCCCTGCGGGAGATACTCTCTTTGCCAAAATCGCATTATTAGGCGAAAGTAAGATACAATTCAGTATCCTATCCATAAGCTTGCTGTTAGGAGGGAATCTGCAGCTTGCAGTGAAAGCGCTTCCAGAGGGGAGTCTAATGAGGGCAAACATTTGATGGTAACAGTTTCCCTGCGGGAGATACTCTCTTTGCCAAAACCGCATTATTAGGCGAAAGTAAGATACAATTCAGTACCCTATCCTAAAGCTTGCTGTTAGGAGGGAATCTGCAGCTTGCAGTGAAAGCGCTTCCAGAGGGGAGTCTAACGAGGGCAAACATTTGATGGTAGCAGCTTCCCTGCAGGATATACTCTCTTTTCCGAAATCGCCTTATTAGCCGCAGTTAAGTTACAATTCAGTACCCTATCCTAAAGCTTGTTGTTAGGAGGGAATCTGCAGCTTGCAGTGAAAGCGCCTCCAGAGGGGAGTGTAATGAGGGCAAACATTTGATGGTAGCAGCTTCCCTGCGGGAGATTCTCTCTTTGCCAAAATCGCATTATTAGCCGCAGTTAAGTTACAATTCAGTACCCTATCCTAAAGCTTGCTGTTAGGAGGGAATCTGCAGCTTGCAGTGAAAGCGCTTCCAGAGGGGAGTCTAATGAGGGCAAACATTTGGTGGCAGCAGCTTCCCTGCGAGTTATAGTCTCTTTTACAAAATCGCATTATTATGAGAAAGTAAGTTACAATTCAGTACCTTATCTTAAAGCTTGCTGTTAGGAGGGAATCTGCAGCTTGCAGTGAAAGCGCTTCCAGAGGGGAGTCTAATGAGGGCAAACATTTGATGGTAGCAGCTTCCCTGCGGGAGATACTCTCTTTGCCAAAATCGCATTATTAGGCGAAAGTAAGTTACAATTCAGTACCCTATCCTAAAGCTTGCTGTTAGGAGGGAATCTGCAGCTTGCACTGAAAGTGCTTCCAGAGGGGAGTCTAACGAGGGCAAACATTTGATGGTAGCAGCCTCCCTGCCGGAGATACTCTCTTTGCCAAAATCGCATTATTAGGCGAAAGTAAGTTACAATTCAGTACCCTATCCTAAAGATTGCTGTTAGGAGGGAATCTGCAGCTTGCAGTGAAAGCGCTTCCAGAGGGGAGTCTAATGAGGGCAAACATTTGATGGTAGCAGCTTCCCTGCGGGAGATACTCTCTTTGCCAAAATCGCATTATTAGGCGAAAGTAAGTTACAATTCAGTACCCTATCCTAAAGCTTGCTGTTAGGAGGGAATCTGCAGCTTGCAGTGAAAGCACTTCCAGAGGGGAGTCTAATGAGGGCAAATATTTGATGGTAGCAGCTTCCCTGCGGGAGATATTCTCTTTGCCATAATCGCCTTATTAGCCGCAGTTAAGTTAGAATTCAGTACACTGTCCTAAAGCTTGCTGTTAGGAGGGAATCTGCAGCTTGCAGTGAAAGCGCTTCCAGAGGGGAGTCTAATGAGGGCAAACATTTGATGGTAGCAGCTTCCCTGCGGGAGATACTCTCTTTGCCAAAATCGCATTATTAGGCGAAAGTAAGTTACAATTCAGTACCCTATCCTAAAGCTTGCTGTTAGGAGGGAATCTGCAGATTGCAGTGAAAGCGCTTCCAGAGGGGAGTCTAATGAGGGCAAACATTTGATGGTAGCATCTTCCCTGCGGGAGAAACTCTCTTTGCCAAAATCGCATTATTAGGCGAAAGTAAGATACAATTCAGTATCCTATCCTAAAGCTTGCTGTTAGGAGGGAATCTGCAGCTTGCAGTGAAAGCACTTCCAGAGGGGAGTATAACGAGGGCAAACATTTGATGGTAGCAGCTTCCCTGCAGGATATACTCTTTTTTCCGAAATCGCCTTATTAGCCGCAGTTAAGTTACAATTCAGTACCCTATCCTAAAGCTTGCTGTTAGGAGGGAATCTGCAGCTTGCAGTGAAAGCGCTTCCAGAGGGGAGTCTAATGAGGGCAAACATTTGATGGTAGCAGCTTCCCTGCGGGAGATACTCTCTTTGCCAAAATCGCCTTATTAGCCGCAGTTAAGATACAATTCAGTACCCTATCCTAAAGCTTGCTGTTAGGAGGGAATCTGCAGCTTGCAGTGAAAGCGCTTCCAGAGGGGAGTCTAATGAGGGCAAACATTTGATGGTAACAGCTTCCCTGCGGGAGATACTCTCTTTGCCAAAACCGCATTATTAGGCGAAAGTAAGTTACAATTCAGTACACTATCCTAAAGCTTGCTGTTAGGAGGGAATCTGCAGCTTGCAGTGAAAGCGCTTCCAGAGGGGAGTCTAATGAGGGCAAACATTTGATGGTAGCAGCTTCCCTGCAGGATATACTCTCTTTTCCGAAATCGCCTTATTAGCCGCAGTTAAGATACAATTCAGTACCCTATCCTAAAGCTTGCTGTTAGGAGGGAATCTGCAGCTTGCAGTGAAAGCGCTTCCAGAGGGGAGTCTAATGAGGGCAAACATTTGATGGTAGCAGCTTCCCTGCGGGAGATACTCTCTTTGCCAAAATCGCATTATTAGCCGTAGTTAAGTTACAATTCAGTACCCTATCCTAAAGCTTGCTGTTAGGAGGGAATCTGCAGCTTGCAGTGAAAGCGCTTCCAGAGGGGAGTCTAATGAGGGAAAACATTTGATGGTAGCAGCTTCCCTGCGGGAGATACACTCTTTGCCAAAACCGCATTATTAGGCGAAAGTAAGTTACAATTCAGTACCCTATCCTAAAGCATGCTGTTAGGAGGGAATCTGCAGCTTGCAGTGAAAGCGCTTCCAGAGGGGAGTCTAATGAGGGCAAACATTTGATGGTAACAGTTTCCCTGCGGGAGATATTCTCTTTGCCAAAATCGCCGTATTAGACGCAGTTAAGTTACAATTCAGTACAGTGTCCTACAGCTTGCTGTTAGGAGGGAATCTGCAGCTTGCAGTGAAAGCGCTTCCAGAGGGGAGTCTAAGGAGGGCAAACATTTGATGGTAGCAGCTTCCCTGCGGGAGATACTCTCTTTGCCAAAATCGCATTATTATCCGCAGTTAAGATACAATTCAGTACCCTATCCTAAAGCTTGCTGTTAGGAGGGAATATGCAGCTTGCAGTGAAAGCGCTTCCAGAGGGGAGTCTAGTTAGGGCAAATATTTGATGGTAGCATCTTCCCTGCGGGAGATATTCTCTTTGCCAAAATCGCCTCTTTAGTCGCAGTTAAGTTACATTTCAGTACAGTGTCCTACAGCTTGCTGTTAGGAGGGAATCTGCACCTTGCAGTGAAAGCGCTTCCAGAGGGGAGTCTAATGAGGGCAAACATTTGATGGTAGCAGCTTCCCTGCGGGAGATACTCTCTTTGCAAAAACCGCATTATTATGCAAAAGTAAGATACAATTCAGTACCCTATCCTAAAGCTTGCTGTTAGGAGGGAATCTGCAGCTTGCAGTGAAAGCGCTTCCAGAGGGGAGTCTAAGGAGGGCAAACATTTGATGGTAGCAGCTTCCCTGCGGGAGATAATCTCTTTTCCATAATCGAATTATTAGGCGAAAGTAAGTTACAATTCAGTACCCTATCCGAAAGCTTGCTGTTAGGAAGGAATCTGCAGCTTGCAGTGAAAGCGCTTCCAGAGGGGAGTCTAATGAGGGCAAACATTTGATGGTAGCAGCTTCCCTGCAGGAGATACTCTCTTTGCCAAAATCGCATTATTAGGCGAAAGTAAGTTTCAATTCAGTACCCTATCCTAAAGCTTGCTGTTAGGAGCGAATCTGCAGCTTGCAGTGAAAGCACTTCCAGAGGAGAGTCTAATGAGGGCAAACATTGGATGGTAACATCTTCCCTGCGGGAGATATTCTCTTTGCTATAATCGCCTTATTAGCCGCAGTTAAGTTACAATTCAGTACACTGTCCTACATCTTGCTGTTAGGAGGGAATCTGCAGCTTGCAGTGAAAGCGCTTCCAGACGGGAGTCTAATGAGGGCAAACATTTGATGTTATCAGCTTCCCTGCGGGAGATACTCTCTTTGCAAAAATCGCATTATTAGGCGAAAGTAAGTTACAATTCAGTACCCTATCCTAAAGCTTGCTGTTAGGAGGGAATCTGCAGCTTGCAGTGAAAACGCTTCCAGAGGGGAGTCTAATGAGGGCAAACATTGGATGGTAACATCTTCCCTGCGGGAGATATTCTCTTTGCTATAATCGCCTTATTAGCCGCACTTAAGTTACAATTCAGTACCCTATCCTAAAGCTTGCTGTTAGGAGGGAATCTGCAGCTTGCAGTGAAAGCGCTTCCAGAGGGGAGTCTAATGAGGGCAAACATTTGATGGTAGCAGCTTCCCTGCGGGAGATACTCTCTTTGCCAAAATCGCATTATTAGGCGAAAGTAAGTTACAATTCAGGACCCTATCCTAAAGCTTGCTGTTAGGTAGGAATCTGCAGCTTGCAGTGAAAGCGCTTCCAGAGGTGAGTCTAATGAGGGCAAATATTTGATGGTAGCAGCTTCCCTGCGGGATATATTCTATTTGCCAAAATCGCATTATTAGCCGCAGTTAAGTTACAATTCAGTACCCTATCCTAAAGCTTGCTGTTAGGAGGGAATCTGCAGCTTGCAGTGAAAGCGCTTCCAGAGGGGAGTCTAATGAGGGCAAACATTTGATGGTAGCAGCTTCCCTGCGGGAGATATTCTCTTTGCCAAAATCGCATTATTAGGCGAAAGTAAGGTACAATTCAGTACCCTTTCCTAAAGCTTGCTGTTAGGAGGGAATCTGCAGCTTGTAGTGAAAGCGCTTCCAGAGGGGAGTCTAATGAGGACAAACATTTGATGGTAGCAGCTTCCCTGCGGGAGATACTCTCTTTGCCATAATCGCCTTATTAGCCGCAGTTAAGTTACAATTCAGTACCCTATCCTAAAGCTTGCTGTTAGGAGGGAATCTGCAGCTTGCAGTGAAAGCGCTTCCAGAGGGGAGTCTAATGAGGGCAAACATTTGATGGTAGAAGCTTCCCTGCGGGAGATACTCTCTTTGCCAAAATCGCATTATTAGGCGAAAGTAAGTTACAATTCAGTACCCTATCCTAAAGCTTGCTGTTAGGAGGGAATCTGCAGCTTGCAGTGAAAGCGCTTCCAGAGGGGAGTCTAACGAGGGCAAACATTTGATGGTAGCAGCTTCCCTGCGGGAGATAGACTCTTTGAGAAAATCGTATTATTAGGCGAAAGTAAGTTACAATTCAGTACCCTATCCTAAAGCTTGCTGTTAGGAAGGAATCTGCAGCTTGCAGTGAAAGCGCTTCCAGAGGGGAGTCTAATGAGGGCAAACATTTGATGGTAGCAGCTTCCCTGCGGGAGATTCTCTCTTTGCCAATATCGCATTATTAGCCGCAGTTAAGTTACAATTCAGTACCCTATCCTAAAGCTTGCTGTTAGGAGGGAATCTGCAGCTTGCAGTGAAAGCGCTTCCAGAGGGGAGTCTAATGAGGGCAAACATTTGGTGGCAGCAGCTTCCCTGCGGGAGATTTTCTCTTTGCCAAAATCGCATTATTAGCTGCAGTTAAGTTACAATTCAGTACCCTATCCTAAAGCTTGCTGTTAGGAGGGAATCTGCAGCTTGCAGTGAAAGCGCTTCCAGAGGGGAGTCTAATGAGGGCAAACATTTGATGGCAGCAGCTTCCCTGCGAGTTATAGTCTCTTTGACAAAATCGCATTATTATGCGAAAGTAAGTTACAATTCAGTACCCTATCCTAAAGCTTGCTGTTAGGAGGGAATCTGCAGCTTGCAGTGAAAGCGCTTCCAGAGGGGAGTCTAATGAGGGCAAACATTTGATGGTAGCAGCTTCCCTGCGGGAGATACTCTCTTTGCCAAAATCGCATTATTAGGCGAAAGTAAGTTACAATTCAGTACCCTATCCTAAAGCTTGCTGTTAGGAGGGAATCTGCAGCTTGCAGTGAAAGCGCTTCCAGAGGGGAGTCTAATGAGGGCAAACATTTGATGGTAGCAGCTTCCCTGCGGGAGATAGTCTCTTTGACAAAATCGCCTTATTAACCGCAGTTAAGTTACAATTCAGTACACTGTCCTACAGCTTGCTGTTAGGAGGGAATCTGCAGCTTGCCGTGAAAGCGCTTCCAGAGGGGAGTGTAATGAGGGCAAACGTTTGATGGTAGCAGCTTCCCTGCGGGAGATACTCTCTTTGCCAAAATCGCCTTATTAGCCGCAGTTAAGATACAATTCAGTACCCTATCCTAAAGCTTGCTGTTAGGAGGGAATCTGCAGCTTGCAGTGAAAGCGCTTCCAGAGGGGAGTCTAATGAGGGCAAATATTTGATGGTAGCAGCTTCCCTGCGGGAGATACTCTCTTTGCCAAAATCGCATTATTAGGCGAAAGTAAGTTACAATTCAGTACCCTATCCTAAAGATTGCTGTTAGGAGGGAATCTGCAGCTTGCAGTGAAAGCGCTTCCAGAGGGGAGTCTAATGAGGGCAAACATTTGATGGTAGCAGCTTCCCTGCGGGAGATACTCTCTTTGCCAAAACCGCATTATTAGGCGAAAGTAAGTTACAATTCAGTACCCTATCCTAAAGCTTGCTGTTAGGAGGGAATCTGCAGCTTGCAGTGAAAGCGCTTCCAGAGGGGAGTCTAATGAGGGCAAACATTTGATGGTAGCATCTTCCCTGCGGGAGATACTCTCTTTGCCAAAATCGCATTATTAGGCGAAAGTAAGATACAATTCAGTATCCTATCCATAAGCTTGCTGTTAGGAGGGAATCTGCAGCTTGCAGTGAAAGCGCTTCCAGAGGGGAGTCTAACGAGGGCAAACATTTGATGGTAGCAGCTTCCCTGCAGGATATACTCTTTTTTCCGAAATCCCCTTATTAGCCGCAGTTAAGTTACAATTCAGTACCCTATCCTAAAGCTTGCTGTTAGGAGGGAATCTGCAGCTTGCAGTGAAAGCGCTTCCAGAGGGGAGTCTAATGAGGGCAAACATTTGATGGTAGCAGCTTCCCTGCGGGAGATACTCTCTTTGCCAAAATCGCCTTATTAGCCGCAGTTAAGATACAATTCAGTACCCTATCCTAAAGCTTGCTGTTAGGAGGGAATCTGCAGCTTGCAGTGAAAGCGCTTCCAGAGGGGAGTCTAATGAGGGCAAACATTTGGTGGCAGCAGCTTCCCTGCGGGAGATACTCTCTTTGCCAAAACCGCATTATTAGGCGAAAGTAAGTTACAATTCAGTACCCTATCCTAAAGCTTGCTGTTAGGAGGGAATCTGCAGCTTGCAGTGAAAGCGCTTCCAGAGGGGAGTCTAATGAGGGCAAACATTTGATGGTAACAGCTTCCCTGCGGGAGATATTCTCTTTGCCAAAATCGCCTTATTAGACGCAGTTAAGTTACAATTCAGTACAGTGTCCTACAGCTTGCTGTTAGGAGGGAATCTGCAGCTTGCAGTGAAAGCGCTTCCAGAGGGGAGTCTAAGGAGGGCAAACATTTGATGGTAGCAGCTTCCCTGCGGGAGATACTCTCTTTGCCAAAATCGCATTATTATCCGCAGTTAAGATACAATTCAGTACCCTATCCTAAAGCTTGCTGTTAGGAGGGAATATGCAGCTTGCAGTGAAAGCGCTTCCAGAGGGGAGTCTAGTTAGGGCAAATATTTGATGGTAGCATCTTCCCTGCGGGAGATATTCTCTTTGCCAAAATCGCCTCATTAGCCGCAGTTAAGTTACAATTCAGTACAGTGTCCTACAGCTTGCTGTTAGGAGGGAATCTGCACCTTGCAGTGAAAGCGCTTCCAGAGGGGAGTCTAATGAGGGCAAACATTTGATGGTAGCAGCTTCCCTGCGGGAGATACTCTCTTTGCAAAAACCGCATTATTATGCAAAAGTAAGATACAATTCAGTACCCTATCCTAAAGCTTGCTGTTAGGAGGGAATCTGCAGCTTGCAGTGAAAGCGCTTCCAGAGGGGAGTCTAAGGAGGGCAAACATTTGATGGTAGCAGCTTCCCTGCGGGAGATAATCTCTTTTCCAAAATCGAATTATTAGGCGAAAGTAAGTTACAATTCAGTACCCTATCCGAAAGCTTGCTGTTAGGAAGGAATCTGCAGCTTGCAGTGAAAGCGCTTCCAGAGGGGAGTCTAATGAGGGCAAACATTTGATGGTAGCAGCTTCCCTGCAGGAGATACTCTCTTTGCCAAAATCGCATTATTAGGCGAAAGTAAGTTTCAATTCAGTACCCTATCCTAAAGCTTGCTGTTAGGAGGGAATCTGCAGCTTGCAGTGAAAGCACTTCCAGAGGGGAGTCTAATGAGGGCAAACATTTGATGGTAGCAGCTTCCCTGCGGGAGATATTCTCTTTGCCACAATCGCCTTATTCTCCGCAGTTAAGATACAATTCAGTACCCTATCCTAAAGCTTGCTGTTAGGAGCGAATCTGGAGCTTGCAGTGAAAGCGCTTCCAGAGGGGAGTCTAATGAGGGCAAACATTTGATGGTAGCAGCTTCCCTGCGGGAGATAGTCCTTTGCCAAAATCGCATTATTAGGCGAAAGTAAGTTACAATTCAGTACACTATCCTAAAGCTTGCTGTTAGGAGGGAATCTGCAGCTTGCAGTGAAAGCGCTTCCAGAGGGGAGTCTAATGAGGGCAAAGATTTCATGGTAGCATCTTCCCTGCGGGAGATAGTCTCTTTGCCAAAATCGCATTATTAGGCGAAAGTAAGTTACAATTCAGTACCCTATCCTAAAGCTTGCTGTTAGGAGGGAATCTGCAGCTTGCAGTGAAAGCACTTCCAGAGGAGAGTCTAATGAGGGCAAATATTTGATGGTAGCAGCTTCCCTGCCGGAGATACTCTCTTTGCCAAAATCGCATTATTAGGCGAAAGTAAGTTACAATTCAGTACCCTATCCTAAAGCTTGCTGTTAGGAGGGAATCTGCAGCTTGCAGTGAAAGCGCTTCCAGAGGGGAGTCTAATGAGGGCAAACATTGGATGGTAACATCTTCCCTGCGGGAGATATTCTCTTTGCTATAATCGCCTTATTAGCTGCAGTTAAGTTACAATTCAGTACACTGTCCTACATCTTGCTGTTAGGAGGGAATCTGCAGCTTGCAGTGAAAGCGCTTCCAGACGGGAGTCTAATGAGGGCAAACATTTGATGTTATCAGCTTCCCTGCGGGAGATACTCTCTTTGCAAAATCGCATTATTAGGCGAAAGTAAGTTACAATTCAGTACCCTATCCTAAAGCTTGCTGTTAGGAGGGAATCTGCAGCTTGCAGTGAAAGCGCTTCCAGAGGGGAGTGTAATGAGGGCAAACATTTGATGGTAGCAGCTTCCCTGCGGGAGATATTCTCTTTGCCAAATTCTCCTTATTAGCCGCAGTTAAGTTACAATTCAGTACCCTATCCTAAAGCTTGCTGTTAGGAGGGAATCTGCAGCTTGCAGTGAAAGCGCTTCCAGAGGGGAGTCTAATGAGGGCAAACACTTGGTGGCAGCACGTTCCTTGCGAGTTATAGTCTCTTTGCCAAAATCCAATTATTAGTCGAAAGTAAGATACAATTCAGTACCGTATCCTAAAGCTTGCTGTTAGGAGGGAATCTGCAGCTTGCAGTGAAAGCGCTTCCAGAGGGGAGTCTATTGAGGGCAAACATTTGATGGTAGCAGCTTCCCTGTGGGAGATACTCTCTTTGCCAAAATCGCATTATTAGGCGAAAGTAAGTTACAATTCAGTACCCTATCCTAAAGCTTGCTGTTAGGAGGGAATCTGCAGCTTGCAGTGAAAGCGCTTCCAGAGGGGAGTCTAATGAGGGCAAACACTTGGTGGCAGCACCTTCCTTGCGAGTTATAGTCTCTTTGCCAAAATCGCATTATTAGGCGAAAGTAAGATACAATTCAGTACCCTATCCTAAAGCTTGCTGTTAGGAGGGAATCTGCAGCTTGCAGTGAAAGCGCTTCCAGAGGGGAGTCTAATGAGGGCAAACATTTGATGGTAGCAGCTTCCCTGCGGGAGATACTCTCTTTGCCAAAATCGCATTATTAGGCGAAAGTAAGTTACAATTCAGTACCCTATCCTAAAGCTTGCTGTTAGGAGGGAATCTGCAGCTTGCAGTGAAAGCGCTTCCAGAGGAGAGTCTAATGAGGGCAAATATTTGATGGTAGCAGCTTCCCTGCGGGAGATATTCTCTTTTCCATAATCTCATTATTAGGCAAAAATAAGTTACAATTCAGGACCCTATCCTCAAGCTTGCTGTTAGGAGGGAATCTGCAGCTTGCAGTGAAAGCGCTTCCACAGTGGAGTCTAATGAGGGCAAACATTTGATGGTAGCAGCTTCCCTGCGGGAGATACTCTCTTTGCCATAATCGCCTTTTTAGCCGCAGTTAAGTTACAATTCAGTACCCTATCCTAAAGCTTGCTGTTAGGAGGGAATCTGCAGCTTGCAGTGAAAGCGCTTCCAGAGGGGAGTCTAAGGAGGGCAAAGATTTGATGGTAGCAGCTTCCCTGCGGGAGATAATCTCTTTGCCAAAATCGCATTATTAGGCGAAAGTAAGTTACAATTCAGTACCTTATCTTAAAGCTTGCTGTTAGGAGGGAATCTGCAGCTTGCAGTGAAAGCGCTTCCAGAGGGGAGTCTAATGAGGGCAAACATTTGATGGTAGCAGCTTCGCTGCGGGAGATATTCTCTTTGCCAAAATCGCATTATTAGGCGAAAGTAAGTTACAATTCAGTACCCTATCCTAAAGCTTGCTGTTAGGAGGGAATCTGCAGCTTGCAGTGAAAGCGCTTCCAGAGGGGAGTCTAATGAGGGCAAACATTTGGTGGCAGCAGCTTCCCTGCGAGTTATAGTCTCTTTGCCAAAATCGCATTATTAGGCGAAAGTAAGTTACAATTCAGTACCCTATCCTAAAGCTTGCTGTTAGGAGGGAATCTGCAGCTTGCAGTGAAAGCGCTTCCAGAAGGGAGTCTAATGAGGGCAAACATTTGATGGTAGCAGCTTCCCTGCGGGAGATACTCTCTTTGCCAAAATCGCATTACTAGGCGAAAGTAAGTTACAATTCAGTACCCTATCCTAAAGCTTGCTGTTAGGAGGGAATCTGCAGCTTGCAGTGAATGCGCTTCCAGAGGGGAGTATATCGAGGGCAAACATTTGATGGTAGCAGCTTCCCTGCGGGATATATTCTCTTTGCCAAAATCGCATTATTAGCCGCAGTTAAGTTACAATTCAGTACCCTATCCTAAAGCTTGCTGTTAGGAGGGAATCTGCAGCTTGTAGTGAAAGCGCTTCCAGAGGGGAGTCTAATGAGGGCAAACATTTGATGGTAGCAGCTTCCCTGCGGGATATATTCTCTTTGCCAAAATCGCATTCTAAGCCGCAGTTAAGGTACAATTCAGTACCCTATCCTAAAGCTTGCTGTTAGGAGGGAATCTGCAGCTTGCAGTGAAAGCGCTTCCAGAGGGGAGTCTAATGAGGGCAAATATTTGATGGTAGCAGCTTCCCTGCGGGATATATTCTCTTTGCCAAAATCGCATTATTAGCCGCAGTTAAGTTACAATTCAGTACCCTGTCCTAAAGCTTGCTGTTAGGAGGGAATCTGCAGCTTGCAGTGAAAGCGCTTCCAGAGGGGAGTCTAATGAGGGCAAACATTTGGTGGCAGCAGCTTCCCTGCGAGTTATAGTCTCTTTGCCAAAATCGCATTATTAGGCGAAAGTAAGTTACAATTCAGTACCCTATCCTAAAGCTTGCTGTTAGGAGAGAATCTGCAGCTTGCAGTGAAAGTGCTTCCAGAGGGGAGTCTAATGAGGGCAAACATTTGATGGTAGCAGCTTCCCTGCGGGAGATACTCTCTTTGCCAAAATCGCATTATTAGGCGAAAGTAAGTTACAATTCAGTACCCTATCCTAAAGCTTGCTGTTAGGAAGGAATCTGCAGCTTGCCGTGAAAGCGCTTCCAGAGGGGAGTCTAATGAGGGCAAATATTTGATGGTAGCAACTTCCCTGCGGGAGATAGTCTCTTTGCCAAAATCCCCTTATTAACCGCAGTTAAGTTACAATTCAGTACCCTATCCTAAAGCTTGCTGTTAGGAGGGAATCTGCAGCTTGCAGTGAAAGCGCTTCCCGAGGGGAGTCTAATGAGGGCAAACATTTGATGGTAGCAGCTTCCCTGCGGGAGATACTCTCTTTGCCAAAATCGCATTACTAGGCGAAAGTAGGTTACAATTCAGTAGCCTATCCTAAAGCTTGCTGTTAGGAGGGAATCTACAGCTTGCAGTGAAAGCGCTTCCAGAGGGGAGTCTAATGAGGGCAAACATTTTATGGTAGCAGCTTCCCTGCGGGAGATATTCTCTTTGACAAAATCGCATTATTAGGCGAAAGTAAGTTACAATTCAGTACCCTATCCTAAAGCTTGCTGTTAGGAGGGAATCTGCAGCTTGCAGTGAAAGCGCTTCCAGAGGGGAGTATATCGAGGGCAAACATTTGATGGTAGCAGCTTCCCTGCGGGAGATAGTCTCTTTGCCAAAATCGCATTATTAGGCGAAAGTAAGTTACAATTCAGTACCCTATCCTAAAGCTTGCTGTTAGGAGGGAATCTGCAGCTTGCAGTGAAAGCGCTTCCAGAGGGGAGTCTAATGAGGGCAAACATTTGATGGTAGCAGCTTCCCTGTGGGAGATACTCTCTTTGCCAAAATCGCATTACTAGGCGAAAGTAAGTTACAATTCAGTACCCTATCCTAAAGCTTGCTGTTAGGAGGGAATCTGCAGCTTGCAGTGAAAGCGCTTCCAGAGGGGAGTCTAATGAGGGCAAACATTTGATGGTAGCAGCTTCCCTGCGGGAGATACTCTCTTTGCCAAAATCGCATTATTAGGCGAAAGTAAGTTACAATTCAGTACCCTATCCTAAAGCTTGCTGTTAGGAGGGAATCTGCAGCTTGCAGTGAAAGCGCTTCCAGAGGGGAGTCTAATGAGGGCAAACATTTGATGGTAGCAGCTTCCCTGTGGGAGATACTCTCTTTGCATAAATCGCATTACTAGGCGAAAGTAAGTTACAATTCAGTACCCTATCCTAAAGCTTGCTGTTAGGAGGGAATCTGCAGCTTGCAGTGAAAGCGCTTCCAGAGGGGAGTCTAATGAGGGCAAATATTTGATGGTAGCAGCTTCCCTGCGGGATATATTCTATTTGCCAAAATCGCATTATTAGCCGCAGTTAAGTTACAATTCAGTACCCTATCCTAAAGCTTGCTGTTAGGAGGGAATCTGCAGCTTGCAGTGAAAGCGCTTCCAGAGGGGAGTCTAATGAGGGCAAACGTTTGATGGTAACAGTTTCCCTGCGGGAGATAGTCTCTTTGCCAAAATCGCATTATTAGGCGAAAGTAAGTTACAATTCAGTACCCTATCCTAAAGCTTGCTGTTAGGAGGGAATCTGCAGCTTGCAGTGAAAGCGCTTCCAGAGGGGAGTCTAATGAGGGCAAACATTTGGTGGCAGCAGCTTCCCTGCGAGTTATAGTCTCTTTGCCAAAATCGCATTATTAGGCGAAAGTAAGTTACAATTCAGTACCCTATCCTAAAGCTTGCTGTTAGGAGGGAATCTGCAGCTTGCAGTGAAAGCGCTTCCAGAGGGGAGTCTAATGAGGGCAAACATTTGATGGTAGCAGCTTCCCTGCGGGAGATACTCTCTTTGCCAAAATCGCATTATTAGGCGAAAGTAAGTTACAATTCAGTACCCTATCCTAAAGCTTGCTGTTAGGAGGGAATCTGCAGCTTGCAGTGAAAGTGCTTCCAGAGGGGAGTCTAATGAGGGCAAACATTTGATGGTAGCAGCTTCCCTGCGGGAGATACTCTCTTTGCCAAAATCGCATTATTAGGCGAAAGTAAGTTACAATTCAGTACCCTATCCTAAAGCTTGCTGTTAGGAAGGAATCTGCAGCTTGCAGTGAAAGCGCTTCCAGAGGGGAGTCTAATGAGGGCAAACATTTGATGGTAGCAACTTCCCTGCGGGAGATAGTCTCTTTTCCAAAATCCCCTTATTAACCGCAGTTAAGTTACAATTCAGTACCCTATCCTAAAGCTTGCTGTTAGGAGGGAATCTGCAGCTTGCAGTGAAAGCGCTTCCCGAGGGGAGTCTAATGAGGGCAAACATTTGATGGTAGCAGCTTCCCTGCGGGAGATACTCTCTTTGCCAAAATCGCATTACTAGGCGAAAGTAGGTTACAATTCAGTAGCCTATCGTAAAGCTTGCTGTTAGGAGGGAATCTACAGCTTGCAGTGAAAGCGCTTCCAGAGGGGAGTCTAATGAGGGCAAACATTTGATGGTAGCAGCTTCACTGCGGGAGATATTCTCTTTGCCAAAATCGCATTATTAGGCGAAAGTAAGTTACAATTCAGTACCCTATCCTAAAGCTTGCTGTTAGGAGGGAATCTTCAGCTTGCAGTGAAAGCGCTTCCAGAGGGGAGTCTAATGAGGGCAAACATTTGATGGTAGCAGCTTCCCTGTGGGAGATACTCTCTTTGCCAAAATCGCATTACTAGGCGAAAGTAAGTTACAATTCAGTACCCTATCCTAAAGCTTGCTGTTAGGAGGGAATCTGCAGCTTGCAGTGAAAGCGCTTCCAGACGGGAGTCTAATGAGGGCAAACATTTGATGGTAGCAGCTTCCCTGCGGGAGATACTCTCTTTGCCAAAATCGCATTATTAGGCGAAAGTAAGTTACAATTCAGTACCCTATCCTAAAGCTTGCTGTTAGGAGGGAATCTGCAGCTTGCAGTGAAAGCGCTTCCAGAGGGGAGTCTAATGAGGGCAAACATTTGATGGTAGCAGCTTCCCTGCGGGAGATAGTCTCTTTGCCAAAATCGCATTACTAGGCGAAAGTAAGTTACAATTCAGTACCCTATCCTAAAGCTTGCTGTTAGGAGGGAATCTGCAGCTTGCAGTGAAAGCGCTTCCAGCGGGGAGTCTAATGAGGGCAAACATTTGATGGTAGCAGCTTCCCTGCGGGAGATAGTCTCTTTGCCAAAATCGCATTACTAGGCGAAAGTAAGTTACAATTCAGTACCCTATCCTAAAGCTTGCTGTTAGGAGGGAATCTGCAGCTTGCAGTGAAAGCGCTTCCAGAGGGGAGTCTAATGAGGGCAAATATTTGATGGTAGCAGCTTCCCTGCGGGAGATATTCTCTTTGCCACAATCGCCTTATTAGCCGCAGTTAAGTTACAATTCAGTACCCTATCCTAAAGCTTGCTGTTAGGAGGGAATCTGCAGCTTGCAGTGAAAGCGCTTCCAGAGGGGAGTCTAATGAGGGCAAACATTTGATGGTAGCAGCTTCCCTGCGGGAGATATTCTCTTTGCAAAAATCGCATTATTAGGCGAAAGTAAGATACAATTCAGTACCCTATCCTAAAGCTTGCTGTTAGGAGGGAATCTGCAGCTTGCAGTGAAAGCGCTTCCAGAGGGGAGTCTAATGAGGGCAAACATTTGATGGTAGCAGCTTCCCTGCGGGAGATACTCTCTTTGCCTAAATCGCATTATTAGGCGAAAGTAAGTTACAATTCTGTACCCTATCCTAAAGCTTGCTGTTAGGAGGGAATCTGCAGCTTGCAGTGAAAGCGCTTCCAGAGGGGAGTCTAATGAGGGCAAACATTTGATGGTAGCAGCCTCCCTGCGGGAGATACTCTCTTTGCCAAAATCGCATTATTAGGCGAAAGTAAGTTACAATTCAGTACCCTATCCTAAAGCTTGCTGTTAGGAAGGAATCTGCAGCTTGCACTGAAAGCGCTTCCAGAGGGGATTCTAATGAGGGCAAACATTTGATGGTAGCAGCCTCCCTGCGGGAGATACTCTCTTTGCCAAAATCGCATTATTAGCAGCAGTTAAGTTACAATTCAGTACCCTATCCTAAAGCTTGCTGTTAGGAGGGAATCTGCAGCTTGCAGTGAAAGCGCTTCCAGAGGGGAGTCTAACGAGGGCAAACATTTGATGGTAGCAGCTTCCCTGCGGAGATAGTCTCTTTGAAAATATCGCATTATTAGGTGAAAGTAAGTTACAATTCAGTACCCTATCCTAAAGCTTGCTGTTAGGAAGGAATCTGCAGCTTGCAGTGAAAGCGCTTCCAGAGGGGAGTCTAATGAGGGCAAACATTTGATGGTAGCAGCTTCCCTGCGGGAGATTCTCTCTTTGCCAAAATCGCATTATTAGGCGAAAGTAAGTTACAATTCAGTACCCTATCCTAAAGCTTGCTGTTAGGAGGGAATCTGCAGCTTGCACTGAAAGCGCTTCCAGAGGGGAGTCTAATGAGGGCAAACGTTTGATGGTAACAGTTTCCCTGCGGGAGATAGTCTCTTTGCCAATATCGCATTATTAGGCGAAAGTAAGTTACAATTCAGTACCCTATCCTAAAGCTTGCTGTTAGGAGGGAATCTGCAGCTTGCAGTGAAAGCGCTTCCAGAGGGGAGTCTAACGAGGGCAAACATTTGATGGTAGCAGCTTCCCTGCGGAGATAGACTCTTTGCCAAAATCGCATTATTAGGCGAAAGTAAGTTACAATTCAGTACCCTATCCTAAAGCTTGCTGTTAGGAAGGAATCTGCAGCTTGCAGTGAAAGCGCTTCCAGAGGGGAGTCTAATGAGGGCAAACATTTGATGGTAGCAGCTTCCCTGCGGGAGATTCTCTCTTTGCCAAAATCGCATTATTAGCCGCAGTTAAGTTACAATTCAGTACCCTATCCTAAAGCTTGCTGTTAGGAGGGAATCTGCAGCTTCCAGTGAAAGCGCTTCCAGAGGGGAGTCTAATGAGGACAAACATTTGATGGTAGCAGCTTCCCTGCGGGAGATACTCTCTTTGCCAAAATCGCATTACTAGGCGAAAGTAGGTTACAATTCAGTACCCTATCCTAAAGCTTGCTGTTAGGAGGGAATCTGCAGCTTGCAGTGAAAGCGCTTCCAGAGGGGAGTCTAATGAGGACAAACATTTGATGGTAGCAGCTTCCCTGCGGGAGATACTCTCTTTGCCAAAATCGCATTACTAGGCGAAAGTAGGTTACAATTCAGTAGCCTATCCTAAAGCTTGCTGTTAGGAGGGAATCTGCAGCTTGCAGTGAAAGCGCTTCCAGAGGGGAGTCTAATGAGGACAAACATTTGATGGTAGCAGCTTCCCTGCGGGAGATACTCTCTCTGACCAAATCGCATTATTAGGCGAAAGTAAGTTACAATTCAGTACCCTATCCTAAAGCTTGCTGTTAGGAGGGAATCTGCAGCTTGCAGTGAAAGCGCTTCCAGAGGGGAGTCTAATGAGGGCAAACATTTGATGGTAGCAGCTTCCCTGCGGGAGATACTCTCTTTGCCAAAATCGCATTATTAGGCGAAAGTAAGTTACAATTCAGTACCCTATCCTAAAGCTTGCTGTTAGGAGGGAATCTGCAGCTTGCAGTGAAAGCGCTTCCAGAGGGGAGTCTAATGAGGGCAAACATTTGATGGTAGCAGCTTCCCTGCGGGAGATACTCTTTTTTCCATAATCGCATTATTAGTCGAAAGTAAGTTACAATTCGGTACCCTATCCTAAAGCTTGCTGTTAGGAGGGAATCTGCAGCTTGCAGTGAAAGCGCTTCCAGAGGGGAGTCTAATGAGGGCAAACATTTGATGGCAGCAGCTTCCCTGCGGGAGATACTCTCTTTGCCAAAATCGCTTTATTAGGCGAAAGTAAGATACAATTCAGTATCCTATCTTAAAGCTTGCTGTTAGGAGGGAATCTGCAGCTTGCAGTGAAAGCGCTTCCAGAGGGGAGTCTAATGAGGGCAAACATTTGATGGTAGCAGCCTCCCTGCGGGAGATAGTCTCTTTGCCAAAATCGCCTTATTAGCCGCAGTTAAGTTACAATTCAGTACCCTATCCTAAAGCTTGCTGTTAGGAGGGAATCTGCAGCTTGCAGTGAAAGCTCTTCCAGAGGGGAGTCTAATGAGGGCAAACGTTTGATGGTAACAGCTTCTCTGCGGGAGATATTCTCTTTGCCAAAATCGCATTATTAGGCGAAAGTAAGTTACAATTCAGTACCCTATCCTAAAGCTTGCTGTTAGGAGGGAATCTGCAGCTTGCAGTGAAAGTGCTTCCAGAGGGGAGTCTAACGAGGGCAAACATTTGATGGTAGCAGCTTCCCTGTGGGAGATACTCTCTTTGCCAAAATCGCATTACTAGGCGAAAGTAAGTTACAATTCAGTACCCTATCCTAAAGCTTGCTGTTAGGAGGGAATCTGCAGCTTGCAGTGAAAGCGCTTCCAGAGGGGAGTCTAATGAGGGCAAACATTTGATGGTAGCAGCTTCCCTGCGAGTTTTAGTCTCTTTGCCAAAATCGCATTATTAGGCGAAAGTAAGTTACAATTCAGTACCCTATCCTAAAGCTTGCTGTTAGGAGGGAATCTGCAGCTTGCAGTGAAAGCGCTTCCAGAGGGGAGTCTAATGAGGGCAAACATTTGATGGTAGCAGCTTCCCTGTGGGAGGTACTCTCTTTGCCAAAACCGCATTACTAGGCGAAAGTAAGATACAATTCAGTACCCTATCCTAAAGCTTGCTCTTAGGAGGGAATCTGCAGCTTGCAGTGAAAGCGCTTCCAGAGGGGAGTCTAATGAGGGCAAATATTTGATGGTAGCAGCTTCCCTGCGGGAGATATTCTCTTTGCCAAAATCGCATTATTAGGCGAAAGTAAGTTACAATTCAGTACCCTATCCTAAAGCTTGCTGTTAGGAAGGAATCTGCAGCTTGCAGTGAAAGCGCTTCCAGAGGGGAGTCTAATGAGGGCAAACATTTGATGGTAGCAGCTTCCCTGCGGGAGATTCTCTCTTTGCCAAAATCGCATTATTAGCCGCAGTTAAGTTACAATTCAGTACCCTATCCTAAAGCTTGCTGTTAGGAGGGAATCTGCAGCTTCCAGTGAAAGCGCTTCCAGAGGGGAGTCTAATGAGGACAAACATTTGATGGTAGCAGCTTCCCTGCGGGAGATACTCTCTTTGCCAAAATCGCATTACTAGGCGAAAGTAGGTTACAATTCAGTACCCTATCCTAAAGCTTGCTGTTAGGAGGGAATCTGCAGCTTGCAGTGAAAGCGCTTCCAGAGGGGAGTCTAATGAGGACAAACATTTGATGGTAGCAGCTTCCCTGCGGGAGATACTCTCTTTGCCAAAATCGCATTACTAGGCGAAAGTAGGTTACAATTCAGTAGCCTATCCTAAAGCTTGCTGTTAGGAGGGAATCTGCAGCTTGCAGTGAAAGCGCTTCCAGAGGGGAGTCTAATGAGGACAAACATTTGATGGTAGCAGCTTCCCTGCGGGAGATACTCTCTCTGACCAAATCGCATTATTAGGCGAAAGTAAGTTACAATTCAGTACCCTATCCTAAAGCTTGCTGTTAGGAGGGAATCTGCAGCTTGCAGTGAAAGCGCTTCCAGAGGGGAGTCTAATGAGGGCAAACATTTGATGGTAGCAGCTTCCCTGCGGGAGATACTCTCTTTGCCAAAATCGCATTATTAGGCGAAAGTAAGTTACAATTCAGTACCCTATCCTAAAGCTTGCTGTTAGGAGGGAATCTGCAGCTTGCAGTGAAAGCGCTTCCAGAGGGGAGTCTAATGAGGGCAAACATTTGATGGTAGCAGCTTCCCTGCGGGAGATACTCTTTTTTCCATAATCGCATTATTAGTCGAAAGTAAGTTACAATTCGGTACCCTATCCTAAAGCTTGCTGTTAGGAGGGAATCTGCAGCTTGCAGTGAAAGCGCTTCCAGAGGGGAGTCTAATGAGGGCAAACATTTGATGGCAGCAGCTTCCCTGCGGGAGATACTCTCTTTGCCAAAATCGCTTTATTAGGCGAAAGTAAGATACAATTCAGTATCCTATCTTAAAGCTTGCTGTTAGGAGGGAATCTGCAGCTTGCAGTGAAAGCGCTTCCAGAGGGGAGTCTAATGAGGGCAAACATTTGATGGTAGCAGCCTCCCTGCGGGAGATAGTCTCTTTGCCAAAATCGCCTTATTAGCCGCAGTTAAGTTACAATTCAGTACCCTATCCTAAAGCTTGCTGTTAGGAGGGAATCTGCAGCTTGCAGTGAAAGCTCTTCCAGAGGGGAGTCTAATGAGGGCAAACGTTTGATGGTAACAGCTTCTCTGCGGGAGATATTCTCTTTGCCAAAATCGCATTATTAGGCGAAAGTAAGTTACAATTCAGTACCCTATCCTAAAGCTTGCTGTTAGGAGGGAATCTGCAGCTTGCAGTGAAAGTGCTTCCAGAGGGGAGTCTAACGAGGGCAAACATTTGATGGTAGCAGCTTCCCTGTGGGAGATACTCTCTTTGCCAAAATCGCATTACTAGGCGAAAGTAAGTTACAATTCAGTACCCTATCCTAAAGCTTGCTGTTAGGAGGGAATCTGCAGCTTGCAGTGAAAGCGCTTCCAGAGGGGAGTCTAATGAGGGCAAACATTTGATGGTAGCAGCTTCCCTGCGAGTTTTAGTCTCTTTGCCAAAATCGCATTATTAGGCGAAAGTAAGTTACAATTCAGTACCCTATCCTAAAGCTTGCTGTTAGGAGGGAATCTGCAGCTTGCAGTGAAAGCGCTTCCAGAGGGGAGTCTAATGAGGGCAAACATTTGATGGTAGCAGCTTCCCTGTGGGAGGTACTCTCTTTGCCAAAACCGCATTACTAGGCGAAAGTAAGATACAATTCAGTACCCTATCCTAAAGCTTGCTCTTAGGAGGGAATCTGCAGCTTGCAGTGAAAGCGCTTCCAGAGGGGAGTCTAATGAGGGCAAATATTTGATGGTAGCAGCTTCCCTGCGGGAGATATTCTCTTTGCCAAAATCGCCTTATTAGCCGCAGTTAAGTTACAATTCAGTACCCTATCCTAAAGGTTGCTGTTAGGAGGGAATCTGCAGCTTGCAGTGAAAGCGCTTCCAGAGGGGAGTCTAATGAGGGCAAACATTTGATGGTAGCAGCTTCCCTGCGAGTTATAGTCTCTTTGCCAAAACCGCATTACTAGGCGAAAGTAAGATACAATTCAGTACCCTATCCTAAAGCTTGTTGTTAGGAGGGAATCTGCAGCTTGCAGTGAAAGCGCTTCCAGAGGGGAGTCTAATGAGGGCAAACATTTGATGGTAGCAGCTTCCCTTCGGGAGATATTCTCTTTGCCAGAATCGCATTATTAGGCGAAAGAAAGTTACAATTCAGTACCCTATCCTAAAGCTTGCTGTTAGGAGGGAATCTGCAGCTTGCAGTGAAAGCGCTTCCAGAGGGGAGTCTAATGAGGGCAAACATTTGATGGTAGCAGCTTCCCTGCGGGAGATACTCTCTTTGCCAAAATCGCATTACTAGGCGAAAGAAAGATACAATTCAGTACCCTATCCTAAAGCTTGCTGTTAGGAGGGAATCTGCAGCTTGCAATGAAAGCGCTTCCAGAGGGGAGTCTAATGAGGGCAAACATTTGATGGTAGCAGCTTCCCTGCGGGAGATACTCTCTTTGCCAAAATCGCATTATTAGGCGAAAGTAAGTTACAATTCAGTACCCTATCCTAAAGCTTGCTGTTAGGAGGGAATCTACAGCTTGAAGTGAAAGCGCTTCCAGAGGGGAGTCTAATGAGGGCAAACATTTGATGGTAGCAGCTTCCCTGCGGGAGATACTCTCTTTTCCAAAATCGCATTATTAGGCGAAAGTAAGTTACAATTCAGTACCCTATCCTGAAGCTTGCTGTTAGGAAGGAATCTGCAGCTTGCAGTGAAAGCGCTTCCAGAGGGGAGTCTAATGAGGGCAAACATTTGATGGAAGCAGCTTCCCTGCGAGTTATAGTCTCTTTGCCAAAACCGCATTACTAGGCAAAAGTAAGATACAATTCAGTACCCTATCCTAAAGCTTGCTGTTAGGAGGGAATCTGCAGCTTGCAGTGAAAGCGCTTCCAGAGGGGAGTCTAATGAGGGCAAATATTTGATGGTAGCAGCTTCTCTGCGGTAGATACTCTCTTTGACAAAATCGCATTATTAGGCGAAAGTAAGTTACAATTCGGTACCCTATCCTAAAGCTTGCTGATAGGAGGGAATCTGCAGCTTGCAGTGAAAGCGCTTCCAGAGGGGAGTCTAATGAGGGCAAACATTTGATGGTAGCAGCTTCCCTGCGGGAGATACTCTCTTTGCCAAAATCGCATTGTTAACAGCAGTCAAGTTACAATTCAGTACCCTATCCTAAAGCTTGCTGTTAGGAGGGAATCTGCAGCTTGCAGTGAAAGCGCTTCCAGAGGGGAGTCTAATGAGGGCAAACATTTTATGGCAGCAGCTTCCCTGCGGGAGATACTCTCTTTGCCATAATCGCTTTATTAAGCGAAAGTAAGATACAATTCAGTATCATATCTTAAAGCTTGCTGTTAGGAGGGAATCTGCAGCTTGCAGTGAAAGCGCTTCCAGAGGGGAGTCTAATGAGGGCAAACATTTGATGGTAGCAGCTTCCCTGCGAGTTATAGTCTCTTTGCCAAAATCGCATTATTAGGCGAAAGTAAGTTACAATTCAGTACCCTATCCTAAAGCTTGCTGTTAGGAGGGAATCTGCAGCTTGCAGTGAAAGCGCTTCCAGAGGGGAGTCTAATGAGGGCAAACATTTGATGGTAACAGCTTCCCTGCGGGAGATATTCTCTTTGCCAAAATCGTCTTATTATACGCAGTTAAGTTACAATTCAGTACAGTGTCCTACAGCTTGCTGTTAGGAGGGAATCTGCAGCTTGCAGTGAAAGCGCTTCCAGAGGGGAGTCTAAGGAGGGCAAATATTTGATGGTAGCAGCTTCCCTGCGGGAGATATTCTCTTTGCCAAAATCGCCTTATTAGCCGCAGTTAAGTTACAATTCAGTACCCTATCCTAAAGCTTGCTGTTAGGAGGGAATCTGCAGCTTGCAGTGAAAGCGCTTCCAGAGGGGAGTCTAATGAGGGCAAACATTTGATGGTAGCAGCTTCCCTGCGAGTTATAGTCTCTTTGCCAAAACCGCATTACTAGGCGAAAGTAAGATACAATTCAGTACACTGTCCTACAGCTTGCTGTTAGGAGGGAATCTGCAGCTTGCAGTGAAAGCGCTTCCAGACGGGAGTCTAATGAGGGCAAACATTTGATGGTAGCAGCTTCCCTGCGGGAGATACTCTCTTTGCCAAAATCGCATTATTAGGCGAAAGTAAGTTACAATTCAGTACCCTATCCTAAAGCTTGCTGTTAGGAGGGAATCTGCAGCTTGCAGTGAAAGCGCTTCCAGAGGGGAGTCTAATGAGGGCAAGCATTTGATGGTAGCAGCTTCCCTGCGGGAGATATTCTCTTTGCCAAAATCGCCTTATTAGCCGCAGTTAAGTTACAATTCAGTACACTGTCCTACAGCTTGCTGTTAGGAGGGAATCTGCAGCTTGCAGTGAAAGCGCTTCCAGAGGGGAGTGTAATGAGGGCAAACATTTGATGGTAGCAGCTTCCCTGTGGGAGATACTCTCTTTGCCAAAATCGCATTATTAGGCGAAAGTAAGTTACAATTCATTACCCTATCCTAAAGCTTGCTGTTAGGAGGGAATCTGCAGCTTGCAGTGAAAGCGCTTCCAGAGGGGAGTCTAATGAGGGCAAACACTTGATGGTAGCAGCTTCCCTGCAGGAGATACTCTCTTTGCTAAAAACTCATTATTAGGCGAAAGTAAGTTACAATTCAGTACCCTATCATAAAGCTTGCTGTTAGGAGGGAATCTGCAGCTTGCAGTGAAAGTGCTTGAAAAGAGGAATCTAACGAGAGCCAGCATTTGATGGTAGCAGCTTCCCTGCGGGAGATTGTCTCTTTTCCACAATCGCATTATTAGGCGAAAGTAAGTTACAATTCAGTACCCTATCCTAAAGCTTGCTGTTAGGAGGGAATCTGCAGCTTGCAGAGAAAGCGCTTCCAGAGGGGAGTCTAATGAGGGCAAACATTTGATGGTAGCAGCTTCCCTGCAGGAGATACTCTCTTTGCCAAAATCGCTTTATTAGGCGAAGGTAAGTTACAATTCAGCACCCTATCCTAAACTTGCTGTTAGGAGGGAATCTGCAGCTTGCAGTGAAAGCGCTTCCAGAGGGGAGTCTAATGAGGAGAAACATTTGATGGTAGCAGCTTTCCTGCAGGAGATAGTCTCTTTGCCAAAATCACCTTATTAGCCGCAGTTAAGATACAATTCAGTACCCTATCCTAAAGCTTGCTGTTAGGAGGGAATCTGCAGCTTGCAGTGAAAGTGCTTCAAGAGAGGAATATAACGAGAGCCAGCATTTGATGGTAGCAGCTTCCCTGCGGGAGATACTCTCTTTTCCAAAATCGCATTATTAGGCGAAAGTAAGTTACAATTCAGTACCCTATCCTAAAGCTTGCTGTTAGGAGGGAATCTGCAGCTTGCAGTGAAAGCGCTTCCAGAGGGGAGTCTAAGGAGGGCAAACATTTGATGGTAGCAGCTTCCCTGCGGGAGATACTCTCTTTGCCAAAATCGCATTATTAGGCCAAAGTAAGTTACAATTCAGTACCCTATCCTAAAGCTTGCTGTTAGGAGGGAATCTGCAGCTTGCAGTGAATGCGCTTCCAGAGGGTAGTCTAACGAGGGCAAACATTTGATGGTAACATCTTCCCTGCGGGAGATACTCTCTTTGCCAAAATCGCATTATTAGGCGAAAGTAAGTTACAATTCAGTACCCTATCCTAAAGCTTGCTGTTAGGAGGGAATCTGCAGCTTGCAGTGAAAGCGCTTCCAGAGGGGAGTCTAAGGTGGGCAAACATTTGATGGTAGCAGCGTCCCTGCCGGAGATACTCTCTTTGCCAAAATCGCATTATTAGGCGAAAGTAAGTTACAATTCAGTACCCTATCCTAAAGCTTGCTGTTAGGAGGGAATCTGCAGCTTGCAGTGAAAGCGCTTCCAGAGGGGAGTCTAAGGAGGGCAAACATTTGATGGTAGCAGCTTCCCTGCGGGAGATACTCTCTTTGCCAAAATCGCATTATTAGGCGAATGTAAGTTACAATTCAGTACCCTATCCTAAAGCTTGCTGTTAGGAGGGAATCTGCAGCTTGCAGTGAAAGCGCTTCCAGAGGGGAGTCTAATGAGGGCAAACATTTGATGGTAGCAGCTTCCCTGCGGGAGATACTCTCTTTGCCAAAATCGCATTATTAGGCGAAAGTAAGTTACAATTCAGTACCCTATCCTAAAGCTTGCTGTTAGGAGGGAATCTGCAGCTTGCAGTGAATGCGCTTCCAGAGGGTAGTCTAACGAGGGCAAACATTTGATGGTAGCAGCTTCCCTGCGGGAGATACTCTCTTTGCCAAAATCGCATTATTAGGCGAAAGTAAGTTACAATTCAGTACACTGTCCTCCAGCTTGCTGTTAGGAGGGAATCTGCAGCTTGCAGTGAAAGCGCTTCCAGAGGGGAGTCTAATGAGGGCAAACATTTGATGGTAGCAGCTTCCCTGCGGGAGATACTCTCTTTGCCAAAATCGCCTTATTAGCCTAAAGTAAGTTACAATTCAGTACCCTATCCTAAAGCTTGCTGTTAGGAGGGAATCTGCAGCTTGTAGTGAAAGCGCTTCCAGAGGGGAGTCTAATGAGGGCAAACACTTGATGGTAGCAGCTTCCCTGCAGGAGATACTCTCTTTGCTAAAAACGCATTATTAGGTGAAATTAAGTTACAATTCAGTACCCTATCCTAAAGCTTGCTGTTAGGAGGGAATCTGCAGCTTGCAGTGAAAGCGCTTCCAGAGGGTAGTCTAACGAGGGAAAACATTTGATGGTAGCAGCTTCCCTGCGGGAGATACTCTCTTTGCTAAAAACTCATTATTAGGCGAAAGTAAGTTACAATTCAGTACCCTATCATAAAGCTTGCTGTTAGTAGGGAATCTGCAGCTTGCAGTGAAAGTGCTTGAAGAGAGGAATCTAACGAGAGCCAGCATTTGATGGTAGCAGCTTCCCTGCGGGAGATTGTCTCTTTTCCACAATCGCATTATTAGGCGAAAGTAAGTTACAATTCAGTACCCTATCCTAAAGCTTGCTGTTAGGAGGGAATCTGCAGCTTGCAGAGAAAGCGCTTCCAGAGGGGAGTCTAATGAGGAGAAACATTTGATGGTATTAGCTTTCCTGCAGGAGATAGTCTCTTTGCCAAAATCACCTTATTAGCCGCAGTTAAGATACAATTCAGTACCCTATCCTAAAGCTTGCTGTTAGGAGGGAATCTGCAGCTTGCAGTGAAAGTGCTTCAAGAGAGGAATATAACGAGAGCCAGCATTTGATGGTAGCAGCTTCCCTGCGGGAGATACTGTCTTTTCCAAAATCGCATTATTAGGCGGAAGTAAGTTACAATTCAGTACCCTATCCTAAAGCTTGCTGTTAGGAGGGAATCTGCAGCTTGCAGTGAAAGCGCTTCCAGAGGGGAGTCTAAGGAGGGCAAACATTTGATGGTAGCAGCTTCCCTGCGGGAGATACTCTCTTTGCCAAAATCGCATTATTAGGCGAAAGTAAGTTACAATTCAGTACCCTATCCTAAAGCTTGCTGTTAGGAGGGAATCTGCAGCTTGCAGTGAATGCGCTTCCAGAGGGTAGTCTAACGAGGGCAAACATTTGATGGTAACAGCTTCCCTGCGGGAGATACTCTCTTTGCCAAAATCGCATTATTAGGCGAAAGTAAGTTACAATTCAGTACCCTATCCTAAAGCTTGCTGTTAGGAGGGAATCTGCAGCTTGCAGTGAAAGCGCTTCCAGAGGGGAGTCTAAGGTGGGCAAACATTTGATGGTAGCAGCTTCCCTGCGGGAGATACTCTCTTTGCCAAAATCGCATTATTAGGCCAAAGTAAGTTACAATTCAGTACCCTATCCTAAAGCTTGCTGTTAGGAGGGAATCTGCAGCTTGCAGTGAAAGCGCTTCCTGAGGGGAGTCTAATGAGGGCAAACATTTGATGGTAGCAGCTTCCCTGCGGGAGATAGTCTCTTTGCCAAAATCGCATTATTAGGCGAAAGTAAGTTACAATTCAGTACCCTATCCTAAAGCTTGCTGTTAGGAGGGAATCTGCAGCTTGCAGTGAATGCGCTTCCAGAGGGTAGTCTAACGAGGGCAAACATTTGATGGTAACAGCTTCCCTGCGGGAGATACTCTCTTTGCCAAAATCGCATTATTAGGCGAAAGTAAGTTACAATTCAGTACCCTATCCTAAAGCTTGCTGTTAGGAGGGAATCTGCAGCTTGCAGTGAAAGCGCTTCCAGAGGGGAGTCTAATGAGGGCAAACATTTGATGGTAGCAGCTTCCCTGCGGGAGATACTCTCTTTGCCAAAATCGCATTATTAGGCGAAAGTAAGTTACAATTCAGTACCCTATCCTAAAGCTTGCTGTTAGGAGGGAATCTGCAGCTTGCAGTGAATGCGCTTCCAGAGGATAGTCTAACGAGGGCAAACATTTGATGGTAACAGCTTCCCTGCGGGAGATACTCTCTTTGCCAAAATCGCATTATTAGGCGAAAGTAAGTTACAATTCAGTACCCTATCCTAAAGCTTGCTGTTAGGAGGGAATCTGCAGCTTGCAGTGAAAGCGCTTCCAGAGGGGAGTCTAATGAGGGCAAACGTTTTATGGTAGCAGCTTCCCTGCGGGAGATACTCTCTTTTCCAAAATCGCCTTATTAGCCGCAGTTAAGTTACAATTCAGTACCCTGTCCTAAAGCTTGCTGTTAGGAGGGAATCTGCAGCTTGCAGAGAAAGCGCTTCCAGAGGGGAGTCTAACGAGGGCAAACATTTGATGGTAGAAGCTTCGCTGCGGAAGCAAGCTGCAGATTCCCTCCTAACAGCAAACTTTAGGATAGGGTACTGAATTGTAACTTACTTTCGCCTAATAATGCGATTTTGGCAAAGAGAGTATCTCCCGCAGGGAAGCTGCTACCATCAAATGTTTGCCCTCGTTAGACTCCCCTCTGGAAGCGCTTTCACTGCAAGGTGCAGATTCCCTCCTAACAGCAAGCTTTAGGACAGTGTACTGAATTGTAACTTTACTGCGGCTTAGAATGCGATTTTGGAAAAGAGAGTATCTCCTGCAGGGAAGCTGCTACCATCAAATGTTTGCCCTCGTTAGACTCATCTCTGGAAGCGCTTTCACTGCAAGGTGCAGATTCCCTCCTAACAGCAAGCTTTAGGATAGGGTACTGAATTGTATCTTACTTTCGCTTTATAATGCGATTTTGGCAAAGAGAGTATCTCCCGCAGGGAAGCTGCTACCATCAAATGCTTGCCCTCATTAGACTCCCCTCTGGAAGCGCTTTCACTGCAAGCTGCAGATTCCCTCCTAACAGCAAGCTTTAGGATAGGGTACTGAATTGTAACTTACTTTCGCCTAATAAAGTGATTTTGGAAAAGAGAGTATCTCCCGCAGGGAAGCTGCTACCATCAAATGTTTGCCCTCTTTAGACTTCCCTCTGGAAGCGCTTTCACTGCAAGCTGCAGATTCCCCTGGTGGAGCTTGAGGCCATTCCCTCTTGTCCTGTCCCCTGTCACTTGGGAGAAATGGCCATCATCCTCCTCTCTACAATCTCCTTTCAGGTAATTGTAGAGAGCAATGAAGTCTCCCCTCAGCCTCCTTTTCTCCAGACTAAACAACCCCAGTCCTCTCAGCTGTTTCTCATAAGGCCATGTGTGTACATAAAAAAGCGCTGACTTTTTTGAGAGGAACTAGGAGCACTACAGACAGACAGAGGATTATAAAAAGGTGAGGGACTAGCACAAAGATTCAGAAACAGCAAGAGGAGCAAAGGGGAGTATCAACAGAATGAGGAACGCAAATTGGTAGAAAGATGGAAAAGGAGAAAAAAAGTATGGACAGAGAACTGATACTGAAGACTGGGGGAAAAAAGAGAGAGAAAAGAGCACAGAAAAATTAAAGAGTAGGGGTATAGGGATACCTGGGAACAGTAATTGTAGCAGCACGATAAATGAAAGGATCAAAAAAGTCCAGGTCTAAAATGTTCGTTACCTAGTTCCATCACTGTCACAACTAGCAATGTTGCAGTGACAGCACGCATACTGTTATTTCTTGTAAGGATGCTTTCAGACACATAGTAGTGTTGTTCTAGCTGAGAATGTAAGGCAGAGTTAATAAAACACAGCTGCTCCCCAGGCACTCTTTATACCTGTGAGGGCTTCACCACACCCCAGTCACAGGTGGTGGGTGGGAAGGGCCAGGGGGTATATAAGCTACAGGCCTTGCCTCTGGAGGTCATTTAGGTTGTGGTTTATCCTTGAGGTTAGAGTTTTGCTGCTGTTTCAATTATTATATATTTTAGGCTAGTTGGGTAAGTGGTGTTTTTTGGCTTTTTTTTTTGATTTTTTTTTTTCTGATCCTCTAAAGAAGCAGAGGCATCTGTTGGAGGAGGTATGAGCTTTGGAAGAGTCCAGGCAAAGCAGCACATACAGCTGTAACTATGGGGCTTTTTTGTCAGTAATTTTTGATTGGGTGTTGGAGGGGGCAAGATGTTTTAATGGTTTGTTTTCCTTCTTTGTTTTTTTTCTGGGTGCTTTGCCTGGAGTTTTTAGTTATGGGATGATTTGTTGTTGTTCCTCATTCTGTGTGGCATGATGTATTGGCCCTAGGGGCTCTGCAGTTTGTAATGGGCATCTTGTGGGTGATAATAACCTGGAATGAGCCTTGTTGGCCTGTGGTAGGAAGTTGAGTCTGTGGGTTGGTGGAAGATAGAAGGGGCCAGGGGAGCCTTGGGAAGGGCTCAGGAGCCCAGCTCCCAGGGAATAGCAACACAGAAGGGTCAGGGGGGTTAAAATATAGGACAGGTTCTGTTAAGAAGGAGCAGGGTTCCTTCTCTGATACTTCAGGGGTAGAAAAGGGCTTTAATGGTTTGGGGAAAGGGAGATGGGTTCATCAGTCTTTCTTGGGTCAGTTTGGTGGTCAGATGCAAGTGCCATTCAGGTGTCTGTTGTTCTAGTCTCTCTGTAGCCAACGAGGTAACGATGAGGTTGAGACACAAGTTGAAAAGCATTAGTTACCCTAAGAAATGTAATCTCTAGGGCTGTGAGATCTCTGCTCCCTTATACTTTCTACTTATTGTGTTCCTCAACCAACTTCTTTGCATCCATCCTGTCTCCATCCATCTGAATGTCCAGAGAAGAGTACTGTAGCTGGTGAGGGGGCTGGTGAATAAGCCTTATGAGGAGTGGCTGAGAGGGCTGGGGGTGTTTAGCCTGGAGAAGAGGAGGCTGAGGGGAGACCTCATTGCTGAAAGGAGGTTGTGGAGATAAGGGAGCTGGCCACCTCTCCAAAGTGACAGGGGACAGGACAAGAGGGAATAGCCTCAAGCTCTGCCAGGGAAGGTTCAGGCTGTACATCAGGAAAAAATATTTCACTGAAAGGGTTATTAGGGATGGGCAAAGGCTGCCCAAGGAGGTGGTAGAGTCACCTTCCCTGGAGGTGTTTAAAGGACGGGTGGCCGAAGTGCTGAGGGACGTGGTTTAGTGATTGATAGGAATGGTTGGACTCAATGATCCAATGGGTCTTTTCCAACCGGGTGATCCTATGAATATCAGACACCTTGCTACTTAAACATATGGACTCACTGCCTATCTACAGTGCAGGATTCTGCTGCTTGTTTCCCTTGCATTTCTCAGGGAAGAGATTGGATATTGTTTTGGCTCGTAACAGTTAGCAGCTGAGCAACTCTTTTTCATCTGGTCTGTGGGCACACAAGCCTCCCTTATTTAGTAGAGTTTTGGATTTTTCCTGAACTTACCAGTGAGGTTTGCTTTGTTATTGCTTACAGCAGTTGTTACCTTGTCCCTGTTATCCATTGTGTTTTTTTACGGTCATTGAGTTTCCAATTTAGGTCTTAGAGCAGTCAAATCCCACTGTTGCGAGTTTTTCATTGGCTGACTGCCTCTGTAATTCCAGTCTCCATTGCTGTGTGGTGAGTGTCCTGTGTTTTTATGTCTTCTGTGTTAATAATCTTTACTGGGTTTTGATAAGAATATTGTTTTTCAAGTTCTTCTTGTTTACTCCTGTGACTAAAGTCTGGTAACTTCCTAGAATTAGGATCTCCATGGCTCATCTTTCTTTTGTCCTGGGTATCACCACTACTGGTCCTACAACTTAAGTGGTGAGGAGGAGAGGAGAAGTAAGCAGACAGCAGAGAATTTTGGGGTGCCGGTGAGGTAGTCAGGCTTTTTCTCATCATTCTGGGGCTGATGGTGAGGAGGAAGTTGAGTATGTCTAGAAGAGCAAAGTATTATTTGGCAACATAGTATTTACTTTTGGTTTGGCAGGCACTGTGTGGGCCACCTTGGGAATGGGAAGAGCATTTGAGATGAGATGGGTAGTAGGGAGAAGGAGCATGGGGCAGACTTCTCACAGGTGTGAGAATTCTCTTAATTTAATTACCCTGGGTGATAACAGCTGCAGCATCTGACATAAGAACTGCTGTGGAGCAAGTGAGTGGAAGAACATGGCAGTTAGGCAGAGCAAGTTGTCATGTAAGGTGCTGACATTGATCAGTGCAATGCTGGCTGTTGGCACTATTTTAGTTTTCTCATTGGTTTTCTTACAGATGGCCAAGTGGAACCTGGCAACTGTAGGATCATCCCAGGGAGGTGATGCTCTTGGAGTTTTTTCTGCTGAGGAAGCCTCCTGGTGGTCTGAAAGCTAAGTTGAGGGACGGGGGCAAGGGTGGGGTGTGACAGAGGGGAGAAGGCTGGGGATGGCAGGGTGGAGTTTTAAAAGTAGCCTAGGGGAGAGGGCTGTGCAGGAAATGTCCCCTTTGGGCAGGGAGAGCAGGAGGGTGTTACTTCTCAGCCCAAAGCTAGCATGTTCCAGGTAGGGTCGTTCCAGCTTGTCTGTGCTGTGTGCTTTATATTCTGTTTCTCTTTCATGTTTCTTAAGCCTTGATGTCCCCTTTGCTTTAAAGGAATGCAGCATATGACTTGAGCAGCATCTCGAGGGTCTTGAATGCCTGTACTCATGGGTACAATACCAATTAGGCACTGTTCTTCTTGCATCATAACCTAAGTGTGGATTGGCTTCACATTTTCAAAGTTTCTAGTCAGCCATCTTTTCCCGTGGCCTTGCAGACTGTGTTGGTGGCCACAATCGCTAGTCTTATATTTTCAAGGATCCCTGTAGGCCTAAGACTTCTTCCATGCATCTTGTGTCTTTAGACATTTAAAAGGTGATCCTCTCACATACATCATCCCAGTCTTGGCCACATACCATTGTAATGAGGGATCCTTTACAGCATGCCGGACATGCCTCGAGCACCATATCTAGGGTCCTGAATGCTTGTACCCATCAATGCACTGTCGATTGGGCACTGCTTTTCTTGCATCGTGCTCCTAAAGCCGGGATCGTTCTCGTGTTTTGGCACTGTGTTTTTCTCCTTGTTTTCCTTGCAGATGCTGAAGAGGAACCCAGTGACTGCAGGATTATTTCTGTTAGCTGATGTGATTTGAGCTGCTTTGGCCAAGGACAGCTTCATTCGTGGCCCTCTGAAAGCTAAGTTGAGGGACCAGATTTGGGAAGCGGGAGGCGGGTTGGGGATAGCAGGGAGGGGTTTTGAAGGTAGCCTAGGCTGTGCAGGGAGAGTCCTCTTTGGGCAGGTGAAGGCAGAGGGGCGTACTTCTGAGCCCAAACCCTGCATGGGCAGGGCAGTTCCAGCCTGTATCTGTTGTTATCTAGTTTGTGTAGTCACTGTGCTGTGTCTGAAATTTTCTGCAGGTCTTGATGTCCTCTTTTGTACTCGAGGCATGCCGGATGTGCCTTGGGCACCATGTCTAGGGTCCCAAATGCTCGTACTGATCAAAGCAGTGTCGATGGGGCACTGCTTTTCTTTCTTCACATTTTTAAAGCGTGGATCGCTCTTGTGTTTTGGAAGCATCCGGTCAGTTGTCTTCTGCTGCAGCCCTGCAGCCGGCCTTATTATCCAGGATAGTTAGTCTTCCGTTTTGTTGGATCCCTGTTCTGGGACTTGTTCCATCCATCCTCTGCATCTTTAGGACTTTAAAAGGGTTTCTTGCCCGTTCATCTTGCCAGTTGCAGCCACATCTCTTTGGAACCATCTTTGCTTTTCCAGGGCTACCGTAGGTTCTTCCTCAGAGCCCTGTCCATTGCCTTGCCCATTGGCAAGCGTGGTCCAAGAGTCCTCCGTGTTGCTGCAAATCTTCTTTTGTCCTCGGTTCACGACATCGGTCTTGTGTGTTAGTGTTCCGTGTGTGTTTGTGTCCAGTTCAAGCTGCTCTGCCTGGTGCATGGAGGAGGTGATAAGAGTCAGCCAAGGTATAGCGGCCCGGTTCTTATCTTAATGTTTTAATGTGACTAGACCATGCAGTCTAGGGGCATCCATTACTTTGGAGAGCTAGCAGCCCTAAGTGTGGTAGTTTCTGCTAGTCTCTGAAACCATGGAGGGGATGCAGAGAAGTACTGTAGGGAAGCTGCTATGATCAAATTCTGGCTTTTGTTAGAGTCTTCTCTGGAAGCGCCTTCACTGCAAGCTGCAGAAGAATGTCTAACAGAACGGTTTAGTATAGGGTACTGAATTGTGACTTACTTTCGCCTAATAAGGCGATTTGGGAAAAGAGAGTGTCTCCCGCAGGGAAGATGCTAGCATGGAATGCTGCTGTTTCTGAATGTCTTCTCTTAGAGTGCTTTCAGTGCAAAGCAAGGCTTGTAGAATGTTCAGTCTCGGCTTGTGTACAGTAACATCAGAATGGTGGTTAAAGTGTCACTTTGAAATTTCATACCGTTCAGCACAAGGACTGCGGGGAATCTGCTACAATCAAATGCTGGCTCTCAGTAGAGTCTTCTCCGGAAGTACTTTCACTTCAAGCTGGTTAAGCTCGACTAACAGAACGTTTAATATAAGGTACTGAGTTGAGACTGAACTGCACCTCCACCCCCTGCGGCCCTGCTCTTACCCCCTGCGGCCCTGCTCTTACCCCCTGCGGCCCTGCTCTTACCCCCTGCGGCCCTGCTCTTACCCTTGTCCGGTATTTTCCGCACTTGCCCGGCCCGACTTGGGCCCCTCCCGGCCCAACTTGGGCCCCTCCCGGCCCGACTTGGGCCCTTGTCCCGTGTTCTCCGCCCTTGTCCGCCTCTCTGTGGCCTTGTCCTGTGTTCTCCGCCCTTGTCCGCCCCTCTGTGGCCTTGTCCCGTGTTCTCTGCCCTTGTCCGCCCCTCTGTGGCCTTGTCCCGTATTATCCGCACTTGTCCGGTATTTTCCGCACTTGCCCGGCCCGACCTGGGCCCCTCCCGGCCCGACCTGGGCCCCTGTCCCGTGTTCTCCGCCCTTGTCCGCCCCTCTGTGGCCTTGTCCGCCCCTCTGTGGCCTTGTCCGCCCCTCTGTGGCCTTGTCCGCCCCTCTGTGGCCTTGTCCCGCATTCTCCGATCTTGTCCGCCCCTCTTTGCCCTTGTCCCGCATTCTCCGATCTTGTCCGCCCCTCTTTGCCCTTGTCCCGCATTCTCCGATCTTGTCCGCCCCTCTTTGCCCTTGTCCCGCATTCTCCGATATTGTCCGCCCCTCTTTGCCCTTGTCCCGCATTCTCCGATCTTGTCCGCCCCTCTTTGCACTTGTCCCGCATTCTCCGATCTTGTCCGCCCCTCTTTGCCCTTGTCCCGCATTCTCCGATCTTGTCCGCCCCTCTTTGCCCTTGTCCCGCATTCTCCGATCTTGTCCGCCCCTCTTTGCCCTTGTCCCGCATTCTCCGATCTTGTCCGCCCCTCTTTGCCCTTGTCCCGCATTCTCCGATCTTGTCCGCCCCTCTTTGCCCTTGTCCCGCATTCTCCGATCTTGTCCGCCCCTCTTTGCCCTTGTCCGCCCCTCTTTGCCCTTGTCCGCCCCTCTTTGCCCTTGTCCCGCATTCTCCGATCTTGTCCGCCCCTCTTTGCCCTTGTCCGCCCCTCTTTGCCCTTGTCCGCCCCTCTTTGCCCTTGTCCGCCCCTCTTTGCCCTTGTCCGCCCCTCTTTGCCCTTGTCCGCCCCTCTTTGCCCTTGTCCGCCCCTCTTTGCCCTTGTCCGCCCCTCTTTGCCCTTGTCCGCCCCTCTTTGCCCTTGTCCGCCCCTCTTTGCCCTTGTCCGCCCCTCTTTGCCCTTGTCCGCCCCTCTTTGCCCTTGTCCGCCCCTCTTTGCCCTTGTCCGCCCCTCTTTGCCCTTGTCCGCCCCTCTTTGCCCTTGTCCGCCCCTCTTTGCCCTTGTCCGCCCCTCTTTGCCCTTGTCCGCCCCTCTTTGCCCTTGTCCGCCCCTCTTTGCCCTTGTCCGCCCCTCTTTGCCCTTGTCCGCCCCTCTTTGCCCTTGTCCGCCCCTCTTTGCCCTTGTCCGCCCCTCTTTGCCCTTGTCCGCCCCTCTTTGCCCTTGTCCGCCCCTCTTTGCCCTTGTCCGCCCCTCTTTGCCCTTGTCCGCCCCTCTTTGCCCTTGTCCGCCCCTCTTTGCCCTTGTCCGCCCCTCTTTGCCCTTGTCCGCCCCTCTTTGCCCTTGTCCGCCCCTCTTTGCCCTTGTCCGCCCCTCTTTGCCCTTGTCCGCCCCTCTTTGCCCTTGTCCGCCCCTCTTTGCCCTTGTCCGCCCCTCTTTGCCCTTGTCCGCCCCTCTTTGCCCTTGTCCGCCCCTCTTTGCCCTTGTCCGCCCCTCTTTGCCCTTGTCCGCCCCTCTTTGCCCTTGTCCGCCCCTCTTTGCCCTTGTCCGCCCCTCTTTGCCCTTGTCCGCCCCTCTTTGCCCTTGTCCGCCCCTCTTTGCCCTTGTCCGCCCCTCTTTGCCCTTGTCCGCCCCTCTTTGCCCTTGTCCGCCCCTCTTTGCCCTTGTCCGCCCCTCTTTGCCCTTGTCCGCCCCTCTTTGCCCTTGTCCGCCCCTCTTTGCCCTTGTCCGCCCCTCTTTGCCCTTGTCCGCCCCTCTTTGCCCTTGTCCGCCCCTCTTTGCCCTTGTCCGCCCCTCTTTGCCCTTGTCCGCCCCTCTTTGCCCTTGTCCGCCCCTCTTTGCCCTTGTCCGCCCCTCTTTGCCCTTGTCCGCCCCTCTTTGCCCTTGTCCGCCCCTCTTTGCCCTTGTCCGCCCCTCTTTGCCCTTGTCCGCCCCTCTTTGCCCTTGTCCGCCCCTCTTTGCCCTTGTCCGCCCCTCTTTGCCCTTGTCCGCCCCTCTTTGCCCTTGTCCGCCCCTCTTTGCCCTTGTCCGCCCCTCTTTGCCCTTGTCCGCCCCTCTTTGCCCTTGTCCGCCCCTCTTTGCCCTTGTCCGCCCCTCTTTGCCCTTGTCCGCCCCTCTTTGCCCTTGTCCGCCCCTCTTTGCCCTTGTCCGCCCCTCTTTGCCCTTGTCCGCCCCTCTTTGCCCTTGTCCGCCCCTCTTTGCCCTTGTCCGCCCCTCTTTGCCCTTGTCCGCCCCTCTTTGCCCTTGTCCGCCCCTCTTTGCCCTTGTCCGCCCCTCTTTGCCCTTGTCCGCCCCTCTTTGCCCTTGTCCGCCCCTCTTTGCCCTTGTCCGCCCCTCTTTGCCCTTGTCCCGCATTCTCCGATCTTGTCCGCCCCTCTTTGCCCTTGTCCGCCCCTCTTTGCCCTTGTCCCGCATTCTCCGATCTTGTCCGCCCCTCTTTGCCCTTGTCCGCCCCTCTTTGCCCTTGTCCGCCCCTCTTTGCCCTTGTCCGCCCCTCTTTGCCCTTGTCCCGCATTCTCCGATCTTGTCCGCCCCTCTTTGCCCTTGTCCCGCATTCTCCGATCTTGTCCGCCCCTCTTTGCCCTTGTCCGCCCCTCTTTGCCCTTGTCCGCCCCTCTTTGCCCTTGTCCGCCCCTCTTTGCCCTTGTCCGCCCCTCTTTGCCCTTGTCCGCCCCTCTTTGCCCTTGTCCCGCATTCTCCGATCTTGTCCGCCCCTCTTTGCCCTTGTCCGCCCCTCTTTGCCCTTGTCCCGCATTCTCCGATCTTGTCCGCCCCTCTTTGCCCTTGTCCGCCCCTCTTTGCCCTTGTCCCGCATTCTCCGATCTTGTCCGCCCCTCTTTGCCCTTGTCCGCCCCTCTTTGCCCTTGTCCCGCATTCTCCGATCTTGTCCGCCCCTCTTTGCCCTTGTCCGCCCCTCTTTGCCCTTGTCCCGCATTCTCCGATCTTGTCCGCCCCTCTTTGCCCTTGTCCGCCCCTCTTTGCCCTTGTCCGCCCCTCTTTGCCCTTGTCCGCCCCTCTTTGCCCTTGTCCGCCCCTCTTTGCCCTTGTCCGCCCCTCTTTGCCCTTGTCCGCCCCTCTTTGCCCTTGTCCGCCCCTCTTTGCCCTTGTCCGCCCCTCTTTGCCCTTGTCCGCCCCTCTTTGCCCTTGTCCGCCCCTCTTTGCCCTTGTCCGCCCCTCTTTGCCCTTGTCCGCCCCTCTTTGCCCTTGTCCGCCCCTCTTTGCCCTTGTCCGCCCCTCTTTGCCCTTGTCCGCCCCTCTTTGCCCTTGTCCGCCCCTCTTTGCCCTTGTCCGCCCCTCTTTGCCCTTGTCCGCCCCTCTTTGCCCTTGTCCGCCCCTCTTTGCCCTTGTCCCGCATTCTCCGATCTTGTCCGCCCCTCTTTGCCCTTGTCCGCCCCTCTTTGCCCTTGTCCCGCATTCTCCGATCTTGTCCGCCCCTCTTTGCTCTTGTCCGCCCCTCTTTGCCCTTGTCCCGCATTCTCCGATCTTGTCCGCCCCTCTTTGCCCTTGTCCGCCCCTCTTTGCCCTTGTCCCGCATTCTCCGATCTTGTCCGCCCCTCTTTGCCCTTGTCCGCCCCTCTTTGCCCTTGTCCGCCCCTCTTTGCCCTTGTCCCGCATTCTCCGATCTTGTCCGCCCCTCTTTGCCCTTGTCCGCCCCTCTTTGCCCTTGTCCCGCATTCTCCGATCTTGTCCGCCCCTCTTTGCCCTTGTCCGCCCCTCTTTGCCCTTGTCCCGCATTCTCCGATCTTGTCCGCCCCTCTTTGCCCTTGTCCGCCCCTCTTTGCGTTTGTCCCGCATTCTCCGATCTTGTCCGCCCCTCTTTGCCCTTGTCCGCCCCTCTTTGCCCTTGTCCGCCCCTCTTTGCCCTTGTCCGCCCCTCTTTGCCCTTGTCCGCCCCTCTTTGCCCTTGTCCGCCCCTCTTTGCCCTTGTCCCGCATTCTCGAATCTTGTCCGCCCCTCTTTGCCCTTGTCCCGCATTCTCCGATCTGTCCGCCCCTCTTTGCCCTTGTCCGCCCCTCTTTGCCCTTGTCCCGCATTCTCCGATCTTGTCCGCCCCTCTTTGCCCTTGTCCGCCCCTCTTTGCCCTTGTCCGCCCCTCTTTGCCCTTGTCCCGCATTCTCCGATCTTGTCCGCCCCTCTTTGCCCTTGTCCGCCCCTCTTTGCCCTTGTCCGCCCCTCTTTGCCCTTGTCCGCCCCTCTTTGCCCTTGTCCGCCCCTCTTTGCCCTTGTCCGCCCCTCTTTGCCCTTGTCCGCCCCTCTTTGCCCTTGTCCGCCCCTCTTTGCCCTTGTCCGCCCCTCTTTGCCCTTGTCCCGTATGCTCCGATCTTGTCCGCCCCTCTTTGCCCTTGTCCGCCCCTCTTTGCCCTTGTCCCGTATTCTCCGATCTTGTCCGCCCCTCTTTGCCCTTGTCCGCCCCTCTTTGCCCTTGTCCGCCCCTCTTTGCCCTTGTCCGCCCCTCTTTGCCCTTGTCCCGTACTTTCCGATCTTGTCCGCCCCTCTTTGCCCTTGTCCGCCCCTCTTTGCCCTTGTCCCGTATTCTCCGCACTTGTCCGCCCCTCTTTGCCCTTGTCCCGTATTCTCCGATCTTGTCCGCCCCTCTTTGCCCTTGTCCCGTATTCTCCGATCTTGTCCGCCCCTCTTTGCCCTTGTCCCGTATTCTCCGATCTTGTCCGCCCCTCTTTGCCATTGTCCCGTATTCTCCGATCTTGTCCGCCCCTCTTTGCCCTTGTCCCGTATTCTCCGATCTTGTCCGCCCCTCTTTGCCCTTGTCCCGTATTCTCCGATCTTGTCCGCCCCTCTTTGCCCTTGTCCCGTATTCTCCGATCTTGTGCGCCCCTCTTTGCCCTTGTGCGCCCCTCTTTGCCCTTGTGCGCCCCTCTTTGCCCTTGTGCGCCCCTCTTTGCCCTTGTGCGCCCCTCTTTGCCCTTGTGCGCCCCTCTTTGCCCTTGTGCGCCCCTCTTTGCCCTTGTGCGCCCCTCTTTGCCCTTGTGCGCCCCTCTTTGCCCTTGTCCGCCCCTCTTTGCCCTTGTCCCGCATTCTCCGATCCTGTCCGCCCCTCTTTGCCCTTGTCCCGCATTCTCCGATCTTGTCCGCCCCTCTTTGCCCTTGTCCCGCATTCTCCGATCTTGTCCGCCCCTCTTTGCCCTTGTCCCGCATTCTCCGATCTTGTCCGCCCCTCTTTGCCCTTGTCCCGCATTCTCCGATCTTGTCCGCCCCTCTTTGCCCTTGTCCCGCATTCTCCGATCTTGTCCGCCCCTCTTTGCCCTTGTCCGCCCCTCTTTGCCCTTGTCCGCCCCTCTTTGCCCTTGTCTGCCCCTCTTTGCCCTTGTCCCGCATTCTCCGATCTTGTCCGCCCCTCTTTGCCCTTGTCCCGCATTCTCCGATCTTGTCCGCCCCTCTTTGCCCTTGTCCCGCATTCTCCGATCTTGTCCGCCCCTCTTTGCCCTTGTCCCGCATTCTCCGATCTTGTCCGCCCCTCTTTGCCCTTGTCCCGCATTCTCCGATCTTGTCCGCCCCTCTTTGCCCTTGTCCCGCATTCTCCGATCTTGTCCGCCCCTCTTTGCCCTTGTCCGCCCCTCTTTGCCCTTGTCCGCCCCTCTTTGCCCTTGTCCCGCATTCTCCGATCTTGTCCGCCCCTCTTTGCCCTTGTCCCGCATTCTCCGATCTTGTCCGCCCCTCTTTGCCCTTGTCCCGCATTCTCCGATCTTGTCCGCCCCTCTTTGCCCTTGTCCCGCATTCTCCGATCTTGTCCGCCCCTCTTTGCCCTTGTCCGCCCCTCTTTGCCCTTGTCCCGCATTCTCCGATCTTGTCCGCCCCTCTTTGCCCTTGTCCCGCATTCTCCGATCTTGTCCGCCCCTCTTTGCCCTTGTCCCGCATTCTCCGATCTTGTCCGCCCCTCTTTGCCCTTGTCCCGCATTCTCCGATCTTGTCCGCCCCTCTTTGCCCTTGTCCCGCATTCTCCGATCTTGTCCGCCCCTCTTTGCCCTTGTCCCGCATTCTCCGATCTTGTCAGCCCCTCTTTGCCCTTGTCCCGCATTCTCCGATCTTGTCCGCCCCTCTTTGCCCTTGTCCCGCATTCTCCGATCTTGTCCGCCCCTCTTTGCCCTTGTCCCGCATTCTCCGATCTTGTCCGCCCCTCTTTGCCCTTGTCCGCCCCTCTTTGCCCTTGTCCGCCCCTCTTTGCCCTTGTCCGCCCCTCTTTGCCCTTGTCCGCCCCTCTTTGCCCTTGTCCGCCCCTCTTTGCCCTTGTCCGCCCCTCTTTGCCCTTGTCCGCCCCTCTTTGCCCTTGTCCGCCCCTCTTTGCCCTTGTCCCGCATTCTCCGATCTTGTCCGCCCCTCTTTGCCCTTGTCCCGCATTCTCCGATCTTGTCCGCCCCTCTTTGCCCTTGTCCCGCATTCTCCGATCTTGTCCGCCCCTCTTTGCCCTTGTCCCGCATTCTCCGATCTTGTCCGCCCCTCTTTGCCCTTGTCCCGCATTCTCCGATCTTGTCCGCCCCTCTTTGCCCTTGTCCCGCATTCTCCGATCTTGTCCGCCCCTCTTTGCCCTTGTCCGCCCCTCTTTGCCCTTGTCCGCCCCTCTTTGCCCTTGTCCGCCCCTCTTTGCCCTTGTCCGCCCCTCTTTGCCCTTGTCCCGCATTCTCCGATCTTGTCCGCCCCTCTTTGCCCTTGTCCGCCCCTCTTTGCACTTGTCCGCCCCTCTTTGCCTTTGTCCCGCATTCTCCGATCTTGTCCGCCCCTCTTTGCCCTTGTCCGCCCCTCTTTGCCCTTGTCCCGCATTCTCCGATGTTGTCCGCCCCTCTTTGCCCTTGTCCGCCCCTCTTTGCCCTTGTCCCGCAGTCTCCGATCTTGTCCGCCCCTCTTTGCCCTTGTCCGCCCCTCTTTGCCCTTGTCCCGCATTCTCCGATCTTGTCCGCCCCTCTTTGCCCTTGTCCGCCCCTCTTTGCCCTTGTCCCGCATTCTCCGATCTTGTCCGCCCCTCTTTGCCCTTGTCCGCCCCTCTTTGCCCTTGTCCCGCATTCTCCGATCTTGTCCGCCCCTCTTTGCCCTTGTCCCGCATTCTCCGATCTTGTCCGCCCCTCTTTGCCCTTGTCCCGCATTCTCAGATCTTGTCCGCCCCTCTTTGCCCTTGTCCCGCATTCTCCGATCTTGTCCGCCCCTCTTTGCCCTTGTCCCGCATTCTCCGATCTTGTCCGCCCCTCTTTGCCCTTGTCCGCCCCTCTTTGCCCTTGTCCGCCCCTCTTTGCCCTTGTCCGCCCCTCTTTGCCCTTGTCCGCCCCTCTTTGCCCTTGTCCGCCCCTCTTTGCCCTTGTCCGCCCCTCTTTGCCCTTGTCCGCCCCTCTTTGCCCTTGTCCCGCATTCTCCGATCTTGTCCGCCCCTCTTTGCCCTTGTCCCGCATTCTCCGATCTTGTCCGCCCCTCTTTGCCCTTGTCCCGCATTCTCCGATCTTGTCCGCCCCTCTTTGCCCTTGTCCCGCATTCTCCGATCTTGTCCGCCCCTCTTTGCCCTTGTCCCGCATTCTCCGATCTTGTCCGCCCCTCTTTGCCCTTGTCCCGCATTCTCCGATCTTGTCCGCCCCTCTTTGCCCTTGTCCCGCATTCTCCGATCTTGTCCGCCCCTCTTTGCCCTTGTCCCGCATTCTCCGATCTTGTCCGCCCCTCTTTGCCCTTGTCCCGCATTCTCCGATCTTGTCCGCCCCTCTTTGCCCTTGTCCGCCCCTCTTTGCCCTTGTCCGCCCCTCTTTGCCCTTGTCCGCCCCTCTTTGCCCTTGTCCGCCCCTCTTTGCCCTTGTCCGCCCCTCTTTGCCCTTGTCCGCCCCTCTTTGCCCTTGTCCGCCCCTCTTTGCCCTTGTCCGCCCCTCTTTGCCCTTGTCCGCCCCTCTTTGCCCTTGTCCGCCCCTCTTTGCCCTTGTCCGCCCCTCTTTGCCCTTGTCCGCCCCTCTTTGCCCTTGTCCGCCCCTCTTTGCCCTTGTCCCGTATTCTCCGATCTTGTCCGCCCCTCTTTGCCCTTGTCCGCCCCTCTTTGCCCTTGTCCGCCCCTCTTTGCCCTTGTCCGCCCCTCTTTGCCCTTGTCCGCCCCTCTTTGCCCTTGTCCGCCCCTCTTTGCCCTTGTCCGCCCCTCTTTGCCCTTGTCCGCCCCTCTTTGCCCTTGTCCGCCCCTCTTTGCCCTTGTCCGCCCCTCTTTGCCCTTGTCCGCCCCTCTTTGCCCTTGTCCGCCCCTCTTTGCCCTTGTCCGCCCCTCTTTGCCCTTGTCCGCCCCTCTTTGCCCTTGTCCGCCCCTCTTTGCCCTTGTCCGCCCCTCTTTGCCCTTGTCCGCCCCTCTTTGCCCTTGTCCGCCCCTCTTTGCCCTTGTCCGCCCCTCTTTGCCCTTGTCCGCCCCTCTTTGCCCTTGTCCGCCCCTCTTTGCCCTTGTCCGCCCCTCTTTGCCCTTGTCCGCCCCTCTTTGCCCTTGTCCCGTATTCTCCGATCTTGTCCGCCCCTCTTTGCCCTTGTCCCGTATTCTCCGATCTTGTCCGCCCCTCTTTGCCCTTGTCCCGTATTCTCCGATCTTGTCCGCCCCTCTTTGCCCTTGTCCCGTATTCTCCGATCTTGTCCGCCCCTCTTTGCCCTTGTCCGCCCCTCTTTGCCCTTGTCCGCCCCTCTTTGCCCTTGTCCGCCCCTCTTTGCCCTTGTCCGCCCCTCTTTGCCCTTGTCCGCCCCTCTTTGCCCTTGTCCGCCCCTCTTTGCCCTTGTCCGCCCCTCTTTGCCCTTGTCCGCCCCTCTTTGCCCTTGTCCGCCCCTCTTTGCCCTTGTCCGCCCCTCTTTGCCCTTGTCCGCCCCTCTTTGCCCTTGTCCGCCCCTCTTTGCCCTTGTCCGCCCCTCTTTGCCCTTGTCCGCCCCTCTTTGCCCTTGTCCGCCCCTCTTTGCCCTTGTCCGCCCCTCTTTGCCCTTGTCCGCCCCTCTTTGCCCTTGTCCGCCCCTCTTTGCCCTTGTCCGCCCCTCTTTGCCCTTGTCCGCCCCTCTTTGCCCTTGTCCCGTATTCTCCGATCTTGTCCGCCCCTCTTTGCCCTTGTCCGCCCCTCTTTGCCCTTGTCCGCCCCTCTTTGCCCTTGTCCGCCCCTCTTTGCCCTTGTCCGCCCCTCTTTTCCCTTGTCCCGTATTCTCCGATCTTGTCCGCCCCTCTTTGCCCTTGTCCGCCCCTCTTTGCCCTTGTCCGCCCCTCTTTGCCCTTGTCCGCCCCTCTTTGCCCTTGTCCGCCCCTCTTTGCCCTTGTCCGCCCCTCTTTGCCCTTGTCCGCCCCTCTTTGCCCTTGTCCGCCCCTCTTTGCCCTTGTCCGCCCCTCTTTGCCCTTGTCCGCCCCTCTTTGCCCTTGTCCGCCCCTCTTTGCCCTTGTCCGCCCCTCTTTGCCCTTGTCCGCCCCTCTTTGCCCTTGTCCGCCCCTCTTTGCCCTTGTCCGCCCCTCTTTGCCCTTGTCCGCCCCTCTTTGCCCTTGTCCGCCCCTCTTTGCCCTTGTCCCGTATTCTCCGATCTTGTCCGCCCCTCTTTGCCCTTGTCCGCCCCTCTTTGCCCTTGTCCCGTATTCTCCGACCTTGTCCGCCCCTCTTTGCCCTTGTCCGCCCCTCTTTGCCCTTGTCCGCCCCTCTTTGCCCTTGTCCGCCCCTCTTTGCCCTTGTCCGCCCCTCTTTGCCCTTGTCCGCCCCTCTTTGCCCTTGTCCGCCCCTCTTTGCCCTTGTCCGCCCCTCTTTGCCCTTGTCCGCCCCTCTTTGCCCTTGTCCGCCCCTCTTTGCCCTTGTCCGCCCCTCTTTGCCCTTGTCCGCCCCTCTTTGCCCTTGTCCGCCCCTCTTTGCCCTTGTCCGCCCCTCTTTGCCCTTGTCCCGTATTCTCCGATCTTGTCCGCCCCTCTTTGCCCTTGTCCGCCCCTCTTTGCCCTTGTCCCGTATTCTCCGACCTTGTCCGCCCCTCTTTGCCCTTGTCCGCCCCTCTTTGCCCTTGTCCGCCCCTCTTTGCCCTTGTCCGCCCCTCTTTGCCCTTGTCCGCCCCTCTTTGCCCTTGTCCGCCCCTCTTTGCCCTTGTCCGCCCCTCTTTGCCCTTGTCCGCCCCTCTTTGCCCTTGTCCGCCCCTCTTTGCCCTTGTCCGCCCCTCTTTGCCCTTGTCCGCCCCTCTTTGCCCTTGTCCGCCCCTCTTTGCCCTTGTCCGCCCCTCTTTGCCCTTGTCCGCCCCTCTTTGCCCTTGTCCGCCCCTCTTTGCCCTTGTCCGCCCCTCTTTGCCCTTGTCCGCCCCTCTTTGCCCTTGTCCGCCCCTCTTTGCCCTTGTCCGCCCCTCTTTGCCCTTGTCCGCCCCTCTTTGCCCTTGTCCGCCCCTCTTTGCCCTTGTCCGCCCCTCTTTGCCCTTGTCCGCCCCTCTTTGCCCTTGTCCGCCCCTCTTTGCCCTTGTCCGCCCCTCTTTGCCCTTGTCCGCCCCTCTTTGCCCTTGTCCGCCCCTCTTTGCCCTTGTCCGCCCCTCTTTGCCCTTGTCCGCCCCTCTTTGCCCTTGTCCGCCCCTCTTTGCCCTTGTCCGCCCCTCTTTGCCCTTGTCCGCCCCTCTTTGCCCTTGTCCGCCCCTCTTTGCCCTTGTCCGCCCCTCTTTGCCCTTGTCCGCCCCTCTTTGCCCTTGTCCGCCCCTCTTTGCCCTTGTCCGCCCCTCTTTGCCCTTGTCCGCCCCTCTTTGCCCTTGTCCGCCCCTCTTTGCCCTTGTCCGCCCCTCTTTGCCCTTGTCCCGTATTCTCCGATCTTGTCCGCCCCTCTTTGCCCTTGTCCGCCCCTCTTTGCCCTTGTCCGCCCCTCTTTGCCCTTGTCCGCCCCTCTTTGCCCTTGTCCGCCCCTCTTTGCCCTTGTCCGCCCCTCTTTGCCCTTGTCCGCCCCTCTTTGCCCTTGTCCCGTATTCTCCGATCTTGTCCGCCCCTCTTTGCCCTTGTCCGCCCCTCTTTGCCCTTGTCCGCCCCTCTTTGCCCTTGTCCCGTATTCTCCGATCTTGTCCGCCCCTCTTTGCCCTTGTCCCGTATTCTCCGATCTTGTCCGCCCCTCTTTGCCCTTGTCCCGTATTCTCCGATCTTGTCCGCCCCTCTTTGACCTTGTCCCGTATTCTCCGATCTTGTCCGCCCCTCTTTGCCCTTGTCCGCCCCTCTTTGCCCTTGTCCGCCCCTCTTTGCCCTTGTCCGCCCCTCTTTGCCCTTGTCCGCCCCTCTTTGCCCTTGTCCGCCCCTCTTTGCCCTTGTCCGCCCCTCTTTGCCCTTGTCCGCCCCTCTTTGCCCTTGTCCGCCCCTCTTTGCCCTTGTCCGCCCCTCTTTGCCCTTGTCCGCCCCTCTTTGCCCTTGTCCGCCCCTCTTTGCCCTTGTCCGCCCCTCTTTGCCCTTGTCCGCCCCTCTTTGCCCTTGTCCGCCCCTCTTTGCCCTTGTCCGCCCCTCTTTGCCCTTGTCCGCCCCTCTTTGCCCTTGTCCGCCCCTCTTTGCCCTTGTCCGCCCCTCTTTGCCCTTGTCCGCCCCTCTTTGCCCTTGTCCGCCCCTCTTTGCCCTTGTCCGCCCCTCTTTGCCCTTGTCCGCCCCTCTTTGCCCTTGTCCGCCCCTCTTTGCCCTTGTCCGCCCCTCTTTGCCCTTGTCCGCCCCTCTTTGCCCTTGTCCGCCCCTCTTTGCCCTTGTCCGCCCCTCTTTGCCCTTGTCCGCCCCTCTTTGCCCTTGTCCGCCCCTCTTTGCCCTTGTCCGCCCCTCTTTGCCCTTGTCCGCCCCTCTTTGCCCTTGTCCGCCCCTCTTTGCCCTTGTCCCGTATTCTCCGATCTTGTCCGCCCCTCTTTGCCCTTGTCCGCCCCTCTTTGCCCTTGTCCGCCCCTCTTTGCCCTTGTCCGCCCCTCTTTGCCCTTGTCCGCCCCTCTTTGCCCTTGTCCGCCCCTCTTTGCCCTTGTCCGCCCCTCTTTGCCCTTGTCCGCCCCTCTTTGCCCTTGTCCGCCCCTCTTTGCCCTTGTCCCGTATTCTCCGATCTTGTCCGCCCCTCTTTGCCCTTGTCCGCCCCTCTTTGCCCTTGTCCGCCCCTCTTTGCCCTTGTCCCGTATTCTCCGATCTTGTCCGCCCCTCTTTGCCCTTGTCCCGTATTCTCCGATCTTGTCCGCCCCTCTTTGCCCTTGTCCCGTATTCTCCGATCTTGTCCGCCCGTCTTTGACCTTGTCCCGTATTCTCCGATCTTGTCCGCCCCTCTTTGCCCTTGTCCGCCCCTCTTTGCCCTTGTCCGCCCCTCTTTGCCCTTGTCCGCCCCTCTTTGCCCTTGTCCGCCCCTCTTTGCCCTTGTCCGCCCCTCTTTGCCCTTGTCCGCCCCTCTTTGCCCTTGTCCGCCCCTCTTTGCCCTTGTCCGCCCCTCTTTGCCCTTGTCCGCCCCTCTTTGCCCTTGTCCGCCCCTCTTTGCCCTTGTCCGCCCCTCTTTGCCCTTGTCCCGTATTCTCCGATCTTGTCCGCCCCTCTTTGCCCTTGTCCGCCCCTCTTTGCCCTTGTCCGCCCCTCTTTGCCCTTGTCCCGTATTCTCTGATCTTGTCCGCCCCTCTTTGCCCTTGTCCGCCCCTCTTTGCCCTTGTCCGCCCCTCTTTGCCCTTGTCCGCCCCTCTTTGCCCTTGTCCGCCCCTCTTTGCCCTTGTCCGCCCCTCTTTGCCCTTGTCCGCCCCTCTTTGCCCTTGTCCGCCCCTCTTTGCCCTTGTCCGCCCCTCTTTGCCCTTGTCCGCCCCTCTTTGCCCTTGTCCGCCCCTCTTTGCCCTTGTCCGCCCCTCTTTGCCCTTGTCCGCCCCTCTTTGCCCTTGTCCGCCCCTCTTTGCCCTTGTCCGCCCCTCTTTGCCCTTGTCCGCCCCTCTTTGCCCTTGTCCGCCCCTCTTTGCCCTTGTCCGCCCCTCTTTGCCCTTGTCCGCCCCTCTTTGCCCTTGTCCCGTATTCTCTGATCTTGTCCGCCCCTCTTTGCCCTTGTCCGCCCCTCTTTGCCCTTGTCCGCCCCTCTTTGCCCTTGTCCGCCCCTCTTTGCCCTTGTCCGCCCCTCTTTGCCCTTGTCCGCCCCTCTTTGCCCTTGTCCGCCCCTCTTTGCCCTTGTCCGCCCCTCTTTGCCCTTGTCCGCCCCTCTTTGCCCTTGTCCGCCCCTCTTTGCCCTTGTCCGCCCCTCTTTGCCCTTGTCCGCCCCTCTTTGCCCTTGTCCGCCCCTCTTTGCCCTTGTCCGCCCCTCTTTGCCCTTGTCCGCCCCTCTTTGCCCTTGTCCGCCCCTCTTTGCCCTTGTCCGCCCCTCTTTGCCCTTGTCCGCCCCTCTTTGCCCTTGTCCGCCCCTCTTTGCCCTTGTCCGCCCCTCTTTGCCCTTGTCCGCCCCTCTTTGCCCTTGTCCGCCCCTCTTTGCCCTTGTCCGCCCCTCTTTGCCCTTGTCCGCCCCTCTTTGCCCTTGTCCGCCCCTCTTTGCCCTTGTCCGCCCCTCTTTGCCCTTGTCCCGTATTCTCCGATCTTGTCCGCCCCTCTTTGCCCTTGTCCGCCCCTCTTTGCCCTTGTCCGCCCCTCTTTGCACTTGTCCGCCCCTCTTTGCCCTTGTCCGCCCCTCTTTGCCCTTGTCCGCCCCTCTTTGCCCTTGTCCGCCCCTCTTTGCCCTTGTCCGCCCCTCTTTGCCCTTGTCCGCCCCTCTTTGCCCTTGTCCCGTATTCTCCGATCTTGTCCGCCCCTCTTTGCCCTTGTCCGCCCCTCTTTGCCCTTGTCCGCCCCTCTTTGCCCTTGTCCGCCCCTCTTTGCCCTTGTCCGCCCCTCTTTGCCCTTGTCCGCCCCTCTTTGCCCTTGTCCGCCCCTCTTTGCCCTTGTCCGCCCCTCTTTGCCCTTGTCCGCCCCTCTTTGCCCTTGTCCGCCCCTCTTTGCCCTTGTCCGCCCCTCTTTGCCCTTGTCCCGTATTCTCAGATCTTGTCCGCCCCTCTTTGCCCTTGTCCGCCCCTCTTTGCCCTTGTCCCGTATTCTCAGATCTTGTCCGCCCCTCTTTGCCCTTGTCCGCCCCTCTTTGCCCTTGTCCGCCCCTCTTTGCCCTTGTCCGCCCCTCTTTGCCCTTGTCCGCCCCTCTTTGCCCTTGTCCGCCCCTCTTTGCCCTTGTCCGCCCCTCTTTGCCCTTGTCCGCCCCTCTTTGCCCTTGTCCGCCCCTCTTTGCCCTTGTCCGCCCCTCTTTGCCCTTGTCCGCCCCTCTTTGCCCTTGTCCGCCCCTCTTTGCCCTTGTCCGCCCCTCTTTGCCCTTGTCCGCCCCTCTTTGCCCTTGTCCGCCCCTCTTTGCCCTTGTCCGCCCCTCTTTGCCCTTGTCCGCCCCTCTTTGCCCTTGTCCGCCCCTCTTTGCCCTTGTCCGCCCCTCTTTGCCCTTGTCCGCCCCTCTTTGCCCTTGTCCGCCCCTCTTTGCCCTTGTCCGCCCCTCTTTGCCCTTGTCCGCCCCTCTTTGCCCTTGTCCGCCCCTCTTTGCCCTTGTCCGCCCCTCTTTGCCCTTGTCCGCCCCTCTTTGCCCTTGTCCGCCCCTCTTTGCCCTTGTCCGCCCCTCTTTGCCCTTGTCCCGTATTCTCCGATCTTGTCCGCCCCTCTTTGCCCTTGTCCGCCCCTCTTTGCCCTTGTCCGCCCCTCTTTGCCCTTGTCCGCCCCTCTTTGCCCTTGTCCGCCCCTCTTTGCCCTTGTCCGCCCCTCTTTGCCCTTGTCCGCCCCTCTTTGCCCTTGTCCGCCCCTCTTTGCCCTTGTCCGCCCCTCTTTGCCCTTGTCCGCCCCTCTTTGCCCTTGTCCGCCCCTCTTTGCCCTTGTCCGCCCCTCTTTGCCCTTGTCCGCCCCTCTTTGCCCTTGTCCGCCCCTCTTTGCCCTTGTCCGCCCCTCTTTGCCCTTGTCCGCCCCTCTTTGCCCTTGTCCCGTATTCTCCGATCTTGTCCGCCCCTCTTTGCCCTTGTCCGCCCCTCTTTGCCCTTGTCCGCCCCTCTTTGCCCTTGTCCGCCCCTCTTTGCCCTTGTCCGCCCCTCTTTGCCCTTGTCCGCCCCTCTTTGCCCTTGTCCGCCCCTCTTTGCCCTTGTCCGCCCCTCTTTGCCCTTGTCCGCCCCTCTTTGCCCTTGTCCGCCCCTCTTTGCCCTTGTCCGCCCCTCTTTGTCCTTGTCCCGTATTCTCCGAACTTGTCCGCCCCTCTTTGCCCTTGTCCGCCCCTCTTTGCCCTTGTCCGCCCCTCTTTGCCCTTGTCCGCCCCTCTTTGCCCTTGTCCGCCCCTCTTTGCCCTTGTCCGCCCCTCTTTGCCCTTGTCCGCCCCTCTTTGCCCTTCTCTCGTTTTCTCCGATGTTGTCCGCCCCTCTTTGCCCTTGTCCGCCCCTCTTTGCCCTTGTCCGCCCCTCTTTGCCCTTGTCCGCCCCTCTTTGCCCTTGTCCGCCCCTCTTTGCCCTTGTCCGCCCCTCTTTGCCTTTGTCCGGCATTCTCCGCAGTTCTCCGCCCCTCTTTGCCCTTGTCCGCCCCTCTTTGCCCTTGTCCGCCCCTCTTTGCCCTTGTCCGCCCCTCTTTGCCCCTGTCCCGTATTCTCTGCAATTGTCCTCCACTCTTTGCCCTTGGTCCGTATTCTCCGCACTTCTCCACCCCTATTTGCCCTTTTCCCGTATTCTCCGATCTTGTCCGCCCCTCTTTGCCCTTGTCCGCCCCTCTTTGCCCTTGTCCAATATTCTCCGGACTTCTCCGCCCCTCTTTGCCCTTCTCCCGTATTCTCCGATGTTGTCCGCCCCTCTTTGCCCTTGTCGCCCCTCTTTGCCCTTGTCCGCCCCTCTTTGCCTTTGTCCGGCATTCTCCGCAGTTCTCCGCCCCTCTTTGCCCTTGTCCGCCCCTCTTTGCCCTTGTCCGCCCCTCTTTGCCCTTGTCCGCCCCTCTTTGCCCTTGTCCGCCCCTCTTTGCCCCTGTCCCGTATTCTCTGCAATTGTCCTCCACTCTTTGCCCTTGGTCCGTATTCTCCGCACTTCTCCACCCCTATTTGCCCTTTTCCCGTATTCTCCGATCTTGTCCGCCCCTCTTTGCCCTTGTCCGCCCCTCTTTGCCCTTGTCCAATATTCTCCGGACTTCTCCGCCCCTCTTTGCTTTTGCCGCCCCTCTTTGCCCTTGTCCGCCCCTCTTTGCCCTTGTCCGCCCCTCTTTGCCCTTGTCCGCCCCTCTTTGCCCTTGTCCGCCCCTCTTTGCCCTTGTCCGCCCCTCTTTGCCCTTGTCCGCCCCTCTTTGCCCTTGTCCGCCCCTCTTTGCCCTTGTCCGCCCCTCTTTGCCCTTGTCCGCCCCTCTTTGCCCTTGTCCGCCCCTCTTTGCCCTTGTCCGCCCCTCTTTGCCCTTGTCCGCCCCTCTTTGCCCTTGTCCGCCCCTCTTTGCCCTTGTCCGCCCCTCTTTGCCCTTGTCCGCCCCTCTTTGCCCTTGTCCGCCCCTCTTTGCCCTTGTCCGCCCCTCTTTGCCCTTGTCCGCCCCTCTTTGCCCTTGTCCGCCCCTCTTTGCCCTTGTCCGCCCCTCTTTGCCCTTGTCCGCCCCTCTTTGCCCTTGTCCGCCCCTCTTTGCCCTTGTCCGCCCCTCTTTGCCCTTGTCCGCCCCTCTTTGCCCTTGTCCCGTATTCTCCGATCTTGTCCGCCCCTCTTTGCCCTTGTCCGCCCCTCTTTGCCCTTGTCCGCCCCTCTTTGCCCTTGTCCGCCCCTCTTTGCCCTTGTCCGCCCCTCTTTGCCCTTGTCCGCCCCTCTTTGCCCTTGTCCGCCCCTCTTTGCCCTTGTCCGCCCCTCTTTGCCCTTGTCCCGTATTCTCCGATCTTGTCCGCCCCTCTTTGCCCTTGTCCGCCCCTCTTTGCCCTTGTCCGCCCCTCTTTGCCCTTGTCCCGTATTCTCCGATCTTGTCCGCCCCTCTTTGCCCTTGTCCCGTATTCTCCGATCTTGTCCGCCCCTCTTTGCCCTTGTCCCGTATTCTCCGATCTTGTCCGCCCCTCTTTGACCTTGTCCCGTATTCTCCGATCTTGTCCGCCCCTCTTTGCCCTTGTCCGCCCCTCTTTGCCCTTGTCCGCCCCTCTTTGCCCTTGTCCGCCCCTCTTTGCCCTTGTCCGCCCCTCTTTGCCCTTGTCCGCCCCTCTTTGCCCTTGTCCGCCCCTCTTTGCCCTTGTCCGCCCCTCTTTGCCCTTGTCCGCCCCTCTTTGCCCTTGTCCCGTATTCTCCGATCTTGTCCGCCCCTCTTTGCCCTTGTCCGCCCCTCTTTGCCCTTGTCCGCCCCTCTTTGCCCTTGTCCGCCCCTCTTTGCCCTTGTCCGCCCCTCTTTGCCCTTGTCCCGTATTCTCTGATCTTGTCCGCCCCTCTTTGCCCTTGTCCGCCCCTCTTTGCCCTTGTCCGCCCCTCTTTGCCCTTGTCCGCCCCTCTTTGCCCTTGTCCGCCCCTCTTTGCCCTTGTCCGCCCCTCTTTGCCCTTGTCCGCCCCTCTTTGCCCTTGTCCGCCCCTCTTTGCCCTTGTCCGCCCCTCTTTGCCCTTGTCCGCCCCTCTTTGCCCTTGTCCGCCCCTCTTTGCCCTTGTCCGCCCCTCTTTGCCCTTGTCCGCCCCTCTTTGCCCTTGTCCGCCCCTCTTTGCCCTTGTCCGCCCCTCTTTGCCCTTGTCCGCCCCTCTTTGCCCTTGTCCGCCCCTCTTTGCCCTTGTCCGCCCCTCTTTGCCCTTGTCCGCCCCTCTTTGCCCTTGTCCGCCCCTCTTTGCCCTTGTCCGCCCCTCTTTGCCCTTGTCCGCCCCTCTTTGCCCTTGTCCGCCCCTCTTTGCCCTTGTCCGCCCCTCTTTGCCCTTGTCCGCCCCTCTTTGCCCTTGTCCCGTATTCTCCGATCTTGTCCGCCCCTCTTTGCCCTTGTCCGCCCCTCTTTGCCCTTGTCCGCCCCTCTTTGCCCTTGTCCGCCCCTCTTTGCCCTTGTCCGCCCCTCTTTGCCCTTGTCCGCCCCTCTTTGCCCTTGTCCGCCCCTCTTTGCCCTTGTCCGCCCCTCTTTGCCCTTGTCCGCCCCTCTTTGCCCTTGTCCCGTATTCTCCGATCTTGTCCGCCCCTCTTTGCCCTTGTCCGCCCCTCTTTGCCCTTGTCCGCCCCTCTTTGCCCTTGTCCGCCCCTCTTTGCCCTTGTCCGCCCCTCTTTGCCCTTGTCCGCCCCTCTTTGCCCTTGTCCGCCCCTCTTTGCCCTTGTCCGCCCCTCTTTGCCCTTGTCCGCCCCTCTTTGCCCTTGTCCGCCCCTCTTTGCCCTTGTCCCGTATTCTCAGATCTTGTCCGCCCCTCTTTGCCCTTGTCCGCCCCTCTTTGCCCTTGTCCCGTATTCTCAGATCTTGTCCGCCCCTCTTTGCCCTTGTCCGCCCCTCTTTGCCCTTGTCCGCCCCTCTTTGCCCTTGTCCGCCCCTCTTTGCCCTTGTCCGCCCCTCTTTGCCCTTGTCCGCCCCTCTTTGCCCTTGTCCGCCCCTCTTTGCCCTTGTCCGCCCCTCTTTGCCCTTGTCCGCCCCTCTTTGCCCTTGTCCGCCCCTCTTTGCCCTTGTCCGCCCCTCTTTGCCCTTGTCCGCCCCTCTTTGCCCTTGTCCGCCCCTCTTTGCCCTTGTCCGCCCCTCTTTGCCCTTGTCCGCCCCTCTTTGCCCTTGTCCGCCCCTCTTTGCCCTTGTCCGCCCCTCTTTGCCCTTGTCCGCCCCTCTTTGCCCTTGTCCGCCCCTCTTTGCCCTTGTCCGCCCCTCTTTGCCCTTGTCCGCCCCTCTTTGCCCTTGTCCGCCCCTCTTTGCCCTTGTCCGCCCCTCTTTGCCCTTGTCCGCCCCTCTTTGCCCTTGTCCGCCCCTCTTTGCCCTTGTCCGCCCCTCTTTGCCCTTGTCCGCCCCTCTTTGCCCTTGTCCAATATTCTCAGCCCTTGTCCGCCCCTCTTTGCCCTTGTCCGCCCCTATTTGCCCTTGTCCGCCCCTCTTTGCCCTTGTCCGCCCCTCTTTGCCCTTGTCCGACCCTCCTTGCCCTTGTCCGCCCCTCTTTGCCCTTGTCCCATACTCTCAGCACTTGTCCGCCCTCTTTGCCCTTGTCCGCCCCTCTTTGCACTTGTCCGCCCTCTTTGCCCTTGTCCGCCCCTCTTTGCCCTTGTCCGCCCCTCTTTGCCCTTGTCCGCCCCTCTTTGCCCTTGTCCGCCCCTCTTTGCCCTTGTCCGCCCCTCTTTGCCCTTGTCCCATATTCTCAGCACTTGTCCGCCCCTCGTTGCCCTTGTCCGCCCCTCTTTGCCCTTGTCCGCCCCTCTTTGCCTTTGTCCGCCCCTCTTTGCCTTTGTCCGTCCCTCTTTGCCCTTGTCCGTCCCTCTTTGCCCTTGTCCCATATTCTCTACAATTGTCGGCCCCTCTTTGCCCTTGTCCGCCCCTCTTTGCCCCCTTGTCCGCCCCTCTTTGCCCTTGTCCGCCCCTCTTTGCCCTTGTCCGCCCCTCTTTGCCCTTGTCCGCCCCTCTTTGCCCTTGTCCGCCCCTCTTTGCCCTTGTCCGCCCCTCTTTGCCCTTGTCCGCCCCTCTTTGCCCTTGTCCGCCCCTCTTTGCCCTTGTCCGCCCCTCTTTGCCCTTGTCCGCCCCTCTTTGCCCTTGTCCGCCCCTCTTTGCCCTTGTCCGCCCCTCTTTGCCCTTGTCCGCCCCTCTTTGCCCTTGTCCGCCCCTCTTTGCCCTTGTCCGCCCCTCTTTGCCCTTGTCCGCCCCTCTTTGCCCTTGTCCGCCCCTCTTTGCCCTTGTCCCGTATTCTCCGATCTTGTCCGCCCCTCTTTGCCCTTGTCCGCCCCTCTTTGCCCTTGTCCGCCCCTCTTTGCCCTTGTCCGCCCCTCTTTGCCCTTGTCCGCCCCTCTTTGCCCTTGTCCGCCCCTCTTTGCCCTTGTCCGCCCCTCTTTGCCCTTGTCCGCCCCTCTTTGCCCTTGTCCGCCCCTCTTTGCCCTTGTCCGCCCCTCTTTGCCCTTGTCCGCCCCTCTTTGCCCTTGTCCGCCCCTCTTTGCCCTTGTCCGCCCCTCTTTGCCCTTGTCCGCCCCTCTTTGCCCTTGTCCGCCCCTCTTTGCCCTTGTCCCGTATTCTCCGATCTTGTCCGCCCCTCTTTGCCCTTGTCCGCCCCTCTTTGCCCTTGTCCGCCCCTCTTTGCCCTTGTCCGCCCCTCTTTGCCCTTGTCCGCCCCTCTTTGCCCTTGTCCGCCCCTCTTTGCCCTTGTCCGCCCCTCTTTGCCCTTGTCCGCCCCTCTTTGCCCTTGTCCGCCCCTCTTTGCCCTTGTCCGCCCCTCTTTGCCCTTGTCCGCCCCTCTTTGCCCTTGTCCGCCCCTCTTTGCCCTTGTCCGCCCCTCTTTGCCCTTGTCCCGTATTCTCCGAACTTGTCCGCCCCTCTTTGCCCTTGTCCGCCCCTCTTTGCCCTTGTCCGCCCCTCTTTGCCCTTGTCCGCCCCTCTTTGCCCTTGTCCGCCCCTCTTTGCCCTTGTCCGCCCCTCTTTGCCCTTGTCCGCCCCTCTTTGCCCTTGTCCGCCCCTCTTTGCCCTTGTCCGCCCCTCTTTGCCCTTCTCTCGTTTTCTCCGATGTTGTCCGCCCCTCTTTGCCCTTGTCCGCCCCTCTTTGCCCTTGTCCGCCCCTCTTTGCCCTTGTCCGCCCCTCTTTGCCCTTGTCCGCCCCTCTTTGCCTTTGTCCGGCATTCTCCGCAGTTCTCCGCCCCTCTTTGCCCTTGTCCGCCCCTCTTTGCCCTTGTCCGCCCCTCTTTGCCCTTGTCCGCCCCTCTTTGCCCCTGTCCCGTATTCTCTGCAATTGTCCTCCACTCTTTGCCCTTGGTCCGTATTCTCCGCACTTCTCCACCCCTATTTGCCCTTTTCCCGTATTCTCCGATCTTGTCCGCCCCTCTTTGCCCTTGTCCGCCCCTCTTTGCCCTTGTCCAATATTCTCCGGACTTCTCCGCCCCTCTTTGCCCTTCTCCCGTATTCTCCGATGTTGTCCGCCCCTCTTTGCCCTTGTCCGCCCCTCTTTGCCCTTGTCCGCCCCTCTTTGCCTTTGTCCGGCATTCTCCGCAGTTCTCCGCCCCTCTTTGCCCTTGTCCGCCCCTCTTTGCCCTTGTCCGCCCCTCTTTGCCCTTGTCCGCCCCTCTTTGCCCTTGTCCGCCCCTCTTTGCCCCTGTCCCGTATTCTCTGCAATTGTCCTCCACTCTTTGCCCTTGGTCCGTATTCTCCGCACTTCTCCACCCCTATTTGCCCTTTTCCCGTATTCTCCGATCTTGTCCGCCCCTCTTTGCCCTTGTCCGCCCCTCTTTGCCCTTGTCCAATATTCTCCGGACTTCTCCGCCCCTCTTTGCTTTTGCCGCCCCTCTTTGCCATTGTCCGCCCCTCTTTGACCTTGTCCCGTATTCTCTGCACTTGTCCGTCCCTCTTTGCCCTTGTCAGCCCCTCTTTGCCCATGTCCTCCCGACTTTGCCCTTGTCCGCCCCTCTTTGCCCTTGTCCGCCCCTCTTTGCCCTTGTCCGCCCCTCTTTGCCCTTGTCCGCCCCTCTTTGCCCTTGTCCGCCCCTCTTTGCCCTTTTCCGCCCCTCTTTGCCCTTGTCCGCCCCTCTTTGCCCTTGTCCGCCCCTCTTTGCCCTTGTCCGCCCCTCTTTGCCCTTGTCCGCCCCTCTTTGCCCTTGTCCGCCCCTCTTTGCCCTTGTCCGCCCCTCTTTGCCCTTGTCCGCCCCTCTTTGCCCTTGTCCGCCCCTCTTTGCCCTTGTCCGCCCCTCTTTGCCCTTGTCCGCCCCTCTTTGCCCTTGTCCGCCCCTCTTTGCCCTTGTCCGCCCCTCTTTGCCCTTGTCCGCCCCTCTTTGCCCTTGTCCGCCCCTCTTTGCCCTTGTCCGCCCCTCTTTGCCCTTGTCCGCCCCTCTTTGCCCTTGTCCGCCCCTCTTTGCCCTTGTCCGCCCCTCTTTGCCCTTGTCCGCCCCTCTTTGCCCTTGTCCGCCCCTCTTTGCCCTTGTCCGCCCCTCTTTGCCCTTGTCCGCCCCTCTTTGCCCTTGTCCCGTATTCTCCGAACTTGTCCGCCCCTCTTTGCCCTTGTCCGCCCCTCTTTGCCCTTGTCCCGTATTCTCCGATCTTGTCCGCCCCTCTTTGCCCTTGTCCGCCCCTCTTTGCCCTTGTCCGCCCCTCTTTGCCTTTGTCCGCCCCTCTTTGCCTTTGTCCGCCCCTCTTTGCCCTTGTCCCGTACTATCCGCCCTTGTCCGCCCCTCTTTACACTTGTCCTGTATTCTCCACACTTGTCCGCCCCTCTTTGCCCTTATCCCGTATTCTCCGCACTTCTCTGCCCCTCTTTGCCCTTGTCCCGTATTGTCCGCACTTGTCCGTCACTCTTTGACCTAGTGCGCCCCTCTTTGCATTTGTCCGCACCTCTTTGCACTTGTCTGACCCTCTTTGACATTGTCTCGTATTCTCCGCACTTCTAAGCCTCTCTTTGCCTTTGTCCCGTATTCTTTGCCCTTCTCCGCCCCTCTTTGAAAATTATCTGCCCCTGTTTGCCCTTGTCTGCCCCTCTTTGCCCTTTTCCACACATCTTTGCCCTTGTCCGCCCCTCTATGCCCTTGTGCACACCTCTTTGCCCTTGTCCCTTATTCTCCGCAATTCTCCTCCCCTTCTTAGCCCTTGTCCGACCCTGTTTGCCCTTGTCCGCCCCCTTTGCACTTGTCTGCCCCTCTTTGCCCTTGTCCCGTATTCTCCGATCTTGTCCGCCCCTCTTTGCCCTTGTCCGCCCCTCTTTGCCCTTGTCCGCCCCTCTTTGCCCTTGTCCGCCCCTCTTTGCCCTTGTCCGCCCCTCTTTGCCCTTGTCCGCCCCTCTTTGCCCTTGTCCGCCCCTCTTTGCCCTTGTCCGCCCCTCTTTGCCCTTGTCCGCCCCTCTTTGCCCTTGTCCGCCCCTCTTTGCCCTTGTCCCGTTTTCTCCGCACTTTTCCTCCCCTCTTTCCCCATTCCCGTATTCTCCGCCCCTCTTTGCCCTTGTCCGCCCCTCTTTGCCCTTCTCCCGTATTCTCTGCTCTTTTCCACCCCTCTTTGCCCTTGTCCCGTATTCTCCAAACTTATCTGCCCCTCTTAGAACTTTTCAAGTATTCTCTGCCCTTGTCCGCCACTCTTTGCCCTTCTTCCGTATTCTCCAAAATTGTCCGCCCCTCTTTGCCCTTGTCCCGTATTCTCTGCCCTTTTCCGCCCCTCTTTGCCCTTCTCCTGTATTCTCCGCAATTCTCCGCCCCTCTTTGCCCTTGTCGTACCCTCTTTGCCCTTTTATGCCCTCTTTGCTCTTGTCCCGTATTCTCCACAATTGTCCGCCCCTCTTGGCCCTTGTCCGCCCCTCTTGGCCCTTGTCCGCCCCTCTTGGCCCTTGTCCGCCCCTCTTGGCCCTCTTCAGCCCCTCTTGGCCCTCTTCAGCCCCTCTTGGCCCTCTTCAGCCCCTCTTGGCCCTCTTCAGCCCCTCTTGGTCCTCTTCAGCCCCTCTTGGCCCTCTTCAGCCCCTCTTGGCCCTCTTCAGCCCCTCTTGGCCCTCTTCAGCCCCTCTTTGCCCTACTCTGCTCCTCTTTGCCCTACTCTGCTCCTCTTTGCCCTTGTCCAGTATTCTCCGAACTTGTCTGCCCCTCTTTGCCCTTTTCCCATATTCTCCGCCCTTGTCCGCTCCTCTTTGCACTTCTTCCGTATTCTCCAAAATTGTCCGCACCTCTTTGCCCTTGTGCCCCTCTCTTTGCCCTTGTCCCGTATTTTCCACACTTGTCCGCCCCTCTTTGCACTTGTCCCGTATTCTCCGCCATTGTCCCCCCCTCTTTGCCCTTGTCCCATATTATCCGCACTTGTCCGCCCCTATTTGCCCTTGTCCCGTATTCTCCACACTTGTCCGCCCCTCTTTGCCCTTGTCCCGTATTCTCCACACTTGTCCGCCCCTCTTTGCACTTGTCCCGTATTCTCCGCCATTGTCCGCCCCTCTTTGCCCTAGAGCGCCCCTCTTTGGCTTTGTCCGCCCCTCTTTGCCCTTGTCCGACCGTTTTTGCCTTTGTCCCGTATTCTCGGCACTTCTAAGCCCCTCTTTGCCTTTGTCCCGTATTCTTTGCCCTTCTCCGCCCCTCTTTGCTCTTATCTGCCCCTGTTTGCCCTTGTCTGCTCCACTTTGCCATTCTCCCCACCTCTTTGACCTTGTCCGCCCCCTGTGCACTTGGCCGCCCCTCTTTGCCTTTCTCTGCCCCTCTTTGCCCTTTTCTGCCCCTCTTTGCCCTTGTCCGCCCCTCTTTGCCCTTGTCCGCCCCTCTTTGCCCTTGTCCGCCCCTCTTTGCCCTTGTCCGCCCCTCTTTGCCCTTGTCCGCCCCTCTTTGCCCTTGTCCGCCCCTCTTTGCCCTTGTCCGCCCCTCTTTGCCCTTGTCCGCCCCTCTTTGCCCTTGTCCGCCCCTCTTTGCCCTTGTCCGCCCCTCTTTGCCCTTGTCCGCCCCTCTTTGCCCTTGTCCGCCCCTCTTTGCCCTTGTCCGCCCCTCTTTGCCCTTGTCCGCCCCTCTTTGCCCTTGTCCGCCCCTCTTTGCCCTTGTCCGCCCCTCTTTGCCCTTGTCCGCCCCTCTTTGCCCTTGTCCGCCCCTCTTTGCCCTTGTCCGCCCCTCTTTGCCCTTGTCCGCCCCTCTTTGCCCTTGTCCGCCCCTCTTTGCCCTTGTCCGCCCCTCTTTGCCCTTGTCCGCCCCTCTTTGCCCTTGTCCGCCCCTCTTTGCCCTTGTCCGCCCCTCTTTGCCCTTGTCCGCCCCTCTTTGCCCTTGTCCGCCCCTCTTTGCCCTTGTCCGCCCCTCTTTGCCCTTGTCCGCCCCTCTTTGCCCTTGTCCGCCCCTCTTTGCCCTTGTCCGCCCCTCTTTGCCCTTGTCCGCCCCTCTTTGCCCTTGTCCGCCCCTCTTTGCCCTTGTCCGCCCCTCTTTGCCCTTGTCCGCCCCTCTTTGCCCTTGTCCGCCCCTCTTTGCCCTTGTCCCGTATTCTCCGAACTTGTCCGCCCCTCTTTGCCCTTGTCCGCCCCTCTTTGCCCTTGTCCCGTATTCTCCGATCTTGTCCGCCCCTCTTTGCCCTTGTCCGCCCCTCTTTGCCCTTGTCCGCCCCTCTTTGCCCTTGTCCGCCCCTCTTTGCCCTTGTCCGCCCCTCTTTGCCCTTGTCCGCCCCTCTTTGCCCTTGTCCCGTATTCTCCGAACTTGTCCGACCCTCTTTGCCCTTGTCCGCCCCTCTTTGCCCTTGTCCCGTATTCTCCGTTCTTGTTAGCCCCTGTTTGCAGTTTTCCCGTATTCTCCGCCCTTATCCGCCCCTCTTTGTCCTTCTTCCGTATTCTCCAATATTGTCCGCCCCTCTTTGCCCTTGTGCGCCCCTCTTTGCCTTTGTGCGTCCCTCTTTGCACTTGTCCGCTACTCTTTGCCCTTGTCCGCACCTCTTTGAACTTGTCCGTCCCTCTTTGCCATTCTGAGCCCCTCTTTGCACTTGTGCGCCCCTCTTTGCACTTGTCCCGTATTATCCGCCCTTGTCCACCCCTTTATACACTTGACCCGTATTCTCCACCCTTGTCCACCCCTCTTTGCCCTTGTTCCGTATTCTCCGCCCTTGTCCGCCCCTCTTTGCCCTTGTCCTGTATTCTCCTCACTTCTCCGCCCCTCTTTGCCCTTGTCGGCCCCTCTTTGCCCTTGTCCGCCCTCTTTGCCCTTGTCCCGTATTCTCCGCAACTGTCCTCCCCTCTTTACCCTTTTCCACCCCTCTTTGCCTTTGTCCGCCCCTCTTTGCCTTTGTCCGCCCCTCTTTGCCCTTGTCCCGTACTATCCGCCCTTGTCCGCCCCTCTTTACACTTGTCCTGTATTCTCCACACTTGTCCGCCCCTCTTTGCCCTTATCCCGTATTCTCCGCACTTCTCTGCCCCTCTTTGCCCTTGTCCCGTATTGTCCGCACTTGTCCGCCACTCTTTGACCTAGTGCGCCCCTCTTTGCATTTGTCCGCACCTCTTTGCACTTGTCTGACCCTCTTTGACATTGTCTCGTATTCTCCGCACTTCTAAGCCCCTCTTTGCCTTTGTCCCGTATTCTTTGCCCTTCTCCGCCCCTCTTTGAAAATTATCTGCCCCTGTTTGCCCTTGTCTGCCCCTCTTTGCCCTTTTCCACACATCTTTGCCCTTGTCCGCCCCTCTATGCCCTTGTGCACACCTCTTTGCCCTTGTCCCTTATTCTCCGCAATTCTCCTCCCCTTCTTAGCCCTTGTCCGACCCTGTTTGCCCTTGTCCGCCCCCTTTGCACTTGTCTGCCCCTCTTTGCCCTTGTCCCGTATTCTCCGATCTTGTCCGCCCCTCTTTGCCCTTGTCCGCCCCTCTTTGCCCTTGTCCGCCCCTCTTTGCCCTTGTCCGCCCCTCTTTGCCCTTGTCCGCCCCTCTTTGCCCTTGTCCGCCCCTCTTTGCCCTTGTCCGCCCCTCTTTGCCCTTGTCCGCCCCTCTTTGCCCTTGTCCGCCCCTCTTTGCCCTTGTCCGCCCCTCTTTGCCCTTGTCCGCCCCTCTTTGCCCTTGTCCGCCCCTCTTTGCCCTTGTCCGCCCCTCTTTGCCCTTGTCCCGTTTTCTCCGCACTTTTCCTCCCCTCTTTCCCCATTCCCGTATTCTCCGCCCCTCTTTGCCCTTGTCCGCCCCTCTTTGCCCTTCTCCCGTATTCTCCGCTCTTTTCCACCCCTCTTTGCCCTTGTCCCGTATTCTCCAAACTTATCTGCCCCTCTTAGAACTTTTCAAGTATTCTCTGCCCTTGTCCGCCCCTCTTTGCCCTTGTCCCGTATTCTCTGCCCTTTTCCGCCCCTCTTTGCCCTTCTCCTGTATTCTCCGCAATTCTCCGCCCCTCTTTGCTCTTGTCGTACCCTCTTTGCCCTTTTCTGCCCTCTTTGCCCTTGTCCCGTATTCTCCACAATTGTCCGCCCCTCTTGGCCCTTGTCCGCCCCTCTTGGCCCTTGTCCGCCCCTCTTGGCCCTCTTCAGCCCCTCTTGGCCCTCTTCAGCCCCTCTTGGCCCTCTTCAGCCCCTCTTGGCCCTCTTCAGCCCCTCTTGGCCCTCTTCAGCCCCTCTTGGCCCTCTTCAGCCCCTCTTGGCCCTCTTCAGCCCCTCTTGGTCCTCTTCAGCCCCTCTTGGCCCTCTTCAGCCCCTCTTGGCCCTCTTCAGCCCCTCTTGGCCCTCTTCAGCCCCTCTTGGCCCTCTTCAGCCCCTCTTGGCCCTCTTCAGCCCCTCTTGGCCCTCTTCAGCCCCTCTTGGCCCTCTTCAGCCCCTCTTGGCCCTCTTCAGCCCCTCTTTGCCCTACTCTGCTCCTCTTTGCCCTACTCTGCTCCTCTTTGCCCTTGTCCAGTATTCTCCGAACTTGTCTGCCCCTCTTTGCCCTTTTCCCATATTCTCCGCCCTTGTCCGCTCCTCTTTGCACTTCTTCCGTATTCTCCAAAATTGTCCGCACCTCTTTGCCCTTGTGCCCCTCTCTTTGCCCTTGTCCCGTATTTTCCGCACTTGTCCGCCCCTCTTTGCACTTGTCCCGTATTCTCCGCCATTGTCCGCCCCTCTTTGCCCTTGTCCCATATTATCCGCACTTGTCCGCCCCTATTTGCCCTTGTCCCGTATTCTCCACACTTGTCCGCCCCTCTTTGCACTTGTCCCGTATTCTCCGCCATTGTCCGCCCCTCTTTGTCCTAGAGCGCCCCTCTTTGGCTTTGTCCGCCCCTCTTTGCCCTTGTCCGACCGTTTTTGCCTTTGTCCCGTATTCTCGGCACTTCTAAGCCCCTCTTTGCCTTTGTCCCGTATTCTTTGCCCTTCTCCGCCCCTCTTTGCTCTTATCTGCCCCTGTTTGCCCTTGTCCGCTCCACTTTGCCATTCTCCCCACCTCTTTGACCTTGTCCGCCCCCTGTGCACTTGTCCGCCCCTCCTTGCCTTTCTCGGCCCCTCTTTGCCTTTCTCTGCCCCTCTTTGCCCTTGTCCGCCCCTCTTTGCCCTTGTCCGCCCCTCTTTGCCCTTGTCCGCCCCTCTTTGCCCTTGTCCGCCCCTCTTTGCCCTTGTCCGCCCCTCTTTGCCCTTGTCCGCCCCTCTTTGCCCTTGTCCGCCCCTCTTTGCCCTTGTCCGCCCCTCTTTGCCCTTGTCCGCCCCTCTTTGCCCTTGTCCGCCCCTCTTTGCCCTTGTCCGCCCCTCTTTGCCCTTGTCCGCCCCTCTTTGCCCTTGTCCGCCCCTCTTTGCCCTTCTTCCGTATTCTCCAAAATTGTCCGCCCCTCTTTGCCCTTGTGTGGCCCTCTTTGCCCTTGTGTGGCCCTCTTTGCCCTTGTCCGCCCCTCTTTGCCCTTGTCCCGTATTATCCGCCCTTGTCCACACCTCTTTACACTTGACCCGTATTCTCCACCCTTGTCCGCCCCTCTTTGCCCTTCTCCTGTATTCTCTGCACTTCTCCGCCCCTCTTTGCCCTTGTTGTCCCCTCTTTGCCCTTGTCCGCCCCTCTTTGCCCTTGTCCGCCCCTCTTTGCCCTTGTCCGCCCCTCTTTGCCCTTGTCCGCCCCTCTTTGCCCTTGTCCGCCCCTCTTTGCCCTTGTCCGCCCCTCTTTGCCCTTGTCCGCCCCTCTTTGCCCTTGTCCGCCCCTCTTTGCCCTTGTCCGCCCCTCTTTGCCCTTGTCCGCCCCTCTTTGCCCTTGTCCCTTATTCTCCGCAATTCTCTGCCCCTCTTTGCCCTTGTCCGGTATTCTCCGCACTTCTCCAACCCTCCTTGCACTTGTCAGCCCGTCTTTGCCCTTGTTTGCCCGTCTTGGCACTTTTCCACCCGTCCTTGCCCTTGTCCGCCCCTCTTTGCCCTTGTCCGCCCCTCTTTGCCCTTGTCCGCCCCTCTTTGCCCTTGTCCGCCCCTCTTTGCCCTTGTCCGCCCCTCTTTGCCCTTGTCCGCCCCTCTTTGCCCTTGTCCGCCCCTCTTTGCCCTTGTCCGCCCCTCTTTGCCCTTGTCCGCCCCTCTTTGCCCTTGTCCGCCCCTCTTTGCCCTTGTCCGCCCCTCTTTGCCCTTGTCCGCCCCTCTTTGCCCTTGTCCGCCCCTCTTTGCCCTTGTCCGCCCCTCTTTGCCCTTGTCCGCCCCTCTTTGCCCTTGTCCGCCCCTCTTTGCCCTTGTCCGCCCCTCTTTGCCCTTGTCCCGTATTCTCCGATCTTGTCCGCCCCTCTTTGCCCTTGTCCGCCCCTCTTTGCCCTTGTCCGCCCCTCTTTGCCCTTGTCCGCCCCTCTTTGCCCTTGTCCGCCCCTCTTTGCCCTTGTCCGCCCCTCTTTGCCCTTGTCCCGTATTCTACGCACTTCTCCTCCCCTTCTTTGCCCATGTCCGCTGCTTTTCTCCTTGTCCGCCCGTCTATGCCCCTGTCCCGTATTCTCCGCAATTCTCCGCCCCTCTTTTCCCTTGTCCACCCCTCTTTGCCCTTGTCCCGTATTCTCCGCTCTTGTCAGCCCCTCTTTGCAGTTTTCCCGTATTCTCCGCCCTTATCCGCCCCTCTTTGTCCTTCTTCCGTATTCTCCAATATTGTCCGCCCCTCTTTGCCCTTGTGCGCCCTTCTTTGCCTTTGTGCGTCCCTCTTTGCACTTGTCCGCTACTCTTTGCCCTTGTCCGCACCTCTTTGAACTTGTCCGTCCCTCTTTGCCATTCTGAGCCCCTCTTTGCACTTGTGCGCCCCTCTTTGCACTTGTCCCGTATTATCCGCCCTTGTCCACCCCTGTATACACTTGACCCGTATTCTCCACCCTTGTCCGCCCCTCTTTGCCCTTGTTCCGTATTCTCCGCCCTTGTCCGCCCCTCTTTGCCCTTGTCCTGTATTCTCCGCACTTCTCCGCCCCTCTTTCCCCTTGTCGGCCCCTCTTGCCCTTGTCCGCCCTCTTTGCCCTTGTCCCGTATTCTCCGCAACTGTCCTCCCCTCTTTACCCTTTTCCACCCATCTTTGCCTTTGTCCGCCCCTCTTTGCCTTTGTCCGCCCCTCTTTGCCCTTGTCCCGTATTCTCCGCACTTCTCTGCCCCTCTTTGCCCTTGTCCCGTATTGTCCGCACTTGTCCGCCACTCTTTGACCTAGTGCGCCCCTCTTTGCATTTGTCCGCACCTCTTTGCCCTTGTCTGACCCTCTTTGCCATTGTCTCGTATTCTCCGCACTTCTAAGCCCCTCTTTGCCTTTGTCCCGTATTCTTTGCCCTTCTCCGCCCCTCTTTGAAAATTATCTGCCCCTGTTTGCCCTTGTCTGCCCCTCTTTGCCCTTTTCCACACATCTTTGCCCTTGTCCGCCCCTCTATGCCCTTGTGCACACCTCTTTGCCCTTGTCCCTTATTCTCCGCAATTCTCCTCCCCTTCTTAGCCCTTGTCTGCCCCTCTTTGCCCTTGTCGGCCCCTCTTTGCCCTTGTCGGCCCCTCTTTGCCCTTGTCGGCCCCTCTTTGCCCTTGTCGGCCCCTCTTTGCCCTTGTCGGCCCCTCTTTGCCCTTGTCGGCCCCTCTTTGCCCTTGTCGGCCCCTCTTTGCCCTTGTCGGCCCCTCTTTGCCCTTGTCGGCCCCTCTTTGCCCTTGTCGGCCCCTCTTTGCCCTTGTCGGCCCCTCTTTGCCCTTGTCGGCCCCTCTTTGCCCTTGTCGGCCCCTCTTTGCCCTTGTCGGCCCCTCTTTGCCCTTGTCGGCCCCTCTTTGCCCTTGTCCGCCCCTCTTTGCCCTTGTCCGCCCCTCTTTGCTCTTGTCCCTTATTTTCAGCATTTCTCTGCCCCTCTTTGCACTTGTCCCGTATTCTAAGCATTTGTCCGCCCCCTTTGCCCTTGTCCGCCCCTCTTTGCCCTTGTCCGCCCCTCTTTGCCCTTGTCCGCCCCTCTTTGCCCTTGTCCGCCCCTCTTTGCCCTTGTCCGCCCCTCTTTGCCCTTGTCCGCCCCTCTTTGCCCTTGTCCCTTATTCTCCGCAATTCTCTGCCCCTCTTTGCCCTTGTCCGGTATTCTCCGCACTTCTCCAACCCTCCTTGCACTTGTCAGCCCGTCTTTGCCCTTGTTTGCCCGTCTTGGCACTTTTCCACCCGTCCTTGCCCTTGTCCGCCCCTCTTTGCCCTTGTCCGCCCCTCTTTGCCCTTGTCCGCCCCTCTTTGCCCTTGTCCGCCCCTCTTTGCCCTTGTCCGCCCCTCTTTGCCCTTGTCCGCCCCTCTTTGCCCTTGTCCGCCCCTCTTTGCCCTTGTCCGCCCCTCTTTGCCCTTGTCCGCCCCTCTTTGCCCTTGTCCGCCCCTCTTTGCCCTTGTCCGCCCCTCTTTGCCCTTGTCCGCCCCTCTTTGCCCTTGTCCGCCCCTCTTTGCCCTTGTCCGCCCCTCTTTGCCCTTGTCCGCCCCTCTTTGCCCTTGTCCGCCCCTCTTTGCCCTTGTCCGCCCCTCTTTGCCCTTGTCCGCCCCTCTTTGCCCTTGTCCGCCCCTCTTTGCCCTTGTCCGCCCCTCTTTGCCCTTGTCCGCCCCTCTTTGCCCTTGTCCGCCCCTCTTTGCCCTTGTCCGCCCCTCTTTGCCCTTGTCCGCCCCTCTTTGCCCTTGTCCGCCCCTCTTTGCCCTTGTCCGCCCCTCTTTGCCCTTGTCCGCCCCTCTTTGCCCTTGTCCGCCCCTCTTTGCCCTTGTCCGCCCCTCTTTGCCCTTGTCCGCCCCTCTTCGCCCTTGTCCCGTATTCTCCGATCTTGTCCGCCCCTCTTTGCCCTTGTCCGCCCCTCTTTGCCCTTGTCCGCCCCTCTTTGCCCTTGTCCGCCCCTCTTTGCCCTTGTCCGCCCCTCTTTGCCCTTGTCCGCCCCTCTTTGCCCTTGTCCGCCCCTCTTTGCCCTTGTCCGCCCCTCTTTGCCCTTGTCCCGTATTCTACGCACTTCTCCTCCCCTTCTTTGCCCATGTCCGCTGCTTTTCCCCTTGTCCGCCCGTCTATGCCCCTGTCCCGTATTCTCCGCAATTCTCCGCCCCTCTTTTCCCTTGTCCACCCCTCTTTGCCCTTGTCCCGTATTCTCCGCTCTTGTCAGCCCCTCTTTGCAGTTTTCCCGTATTCTCCGCCCTTATCCGCCCCTCTTTGTCCTTCTTCCGTATTCTCCAATATTGTCCGCCCCTCTTTGCCCTTGTGCGCCCTTCTTTGCCTTTGTGCGTCCCTCTTTGCACTTGTCCGCTACTCTTTGCCCTTGTCCGCACCTCTTTGAACTTGTCCGTCCCTCTTTGCCATTCTGAGCCCCTCTTTGCACTTGTGCGCCCCTCTTTGCACTTGTCCCGTATTATCCGCCCTTGTCCACCCCTGTATACACTTGACCCGTATTCTCCACCCTTGTCCGCCCCTCTTTGCCCTTGTTCCGTATTCTCCGCCCTTGTCCGCCCCTCTTTGCCCTTGTCCTGTATTCTCCGCACTTCTCCGCCCCTCTTTCCCCTTGTCGGCCCCTCTTGCCCTTGTCCGCCCTCTTTGCCCTTGTCCCGTATTCTCCGCAACTGTCCTCCCCTCTTTACCCTTTTCCACCCATCTTTGCCTTTGTCCGCCCCTCTTTGCCTTTGTCCGCCCCTCTTTGCCCTTGTCCCGTATTCTCCGCACTTCTCTGCCCCTCTTTGCCCTTGTCCCGTATTGTCCGCACTTGTCCGCCACTCTTTGACCTAGTGCGCCCCTCTTTGCATTTGTCCGCACCTCTTTGCCCTTGTCTGACCCTCTTTGCCATTGTCTCGTATTCTCCGCACTTCTAAGCCCCTCTTTGCCTTTGTCCCGTATTCTTTGCCCTTCTCCGCCCCTCTTTGAAAATTATCTGCCCCTGTTTGCCCTTGTCTGCCCCTCTTTGCCCTTTTCCACACATCTTTGCCCTTGTCCGCCCCTCTATGCCCTTGTGCACACCTCTTTGCCCTTGTCCCTTATTCTCCGCAATTCTCCTCCCCTTCTTAGCCCTTGTCTGCCCCTCTTTGCTTTCTCTGCCCCTCTTTGCCCTTGTCGGCCCCTCTTTGCCCTTGTCGGCCCCTCTTTGCCCTTGTCGGCCCCTCTTTGCCCTTGTCGGCCCCTCTTTGCCCTTGTCGGCCCCTCTTTGCCCTTGTCGGCCCCTCTTTGCCCTTGTCGGCCCCTCTTTGCCCTTGTCGGCCCCTCTTTGCCCTTGTCGGCCCCTCTTTGCCCTTGTCGGCCCCTCTTTGCCCTTGTCGGCCCCTCTTTGCCCTTGTCGGCCCCTCTTTGCCCTTGTCGGCCCCTCTTTGCCCTTGTCGGCCCCTCTTTGCCCTTGTCGGCCCCTCTTTGCCCTTGTCCGCCCCTCTTTGCCCTTGTCCGCCCCTCTTTGCTCTTGTCCCTTATTTTCAGCATTTCTCTGCCCCTCTTTGCACTTGTCCCGTATTCTAAGCATTTGTCCGCCCCCTTTGCCCTTGTCCGCCCCTCTTTGCCCTTGTCCGCCCCTCTTTGCCCTTGTCCGCCCCTCTTTGCGCTTGTCCGCCCCTCTTTGCCCTTGTCCGCCCCTCTTTGCCCTTGTCCGCCCCTCTTTGCCCTTGTCCCGTATTTTCAGCATTTGTCCGCCCCTCTTTGCCCTTGTCCCGTATTTTCAGCATTTGTCCGCCCCTCTTTGCCCTTGTCCGCCCGTCTTTGCCCTTGTCCGCCCCTCTTTGCCCTTGTCCGCCCCTCTTTGCCCTTGTCCGCCCCTCTTTGCCCTTGTCCGCCCCTCTTTGCCCTTGTCCGCCCCTCTTTGCCCTAGTCCGCCCCTCTTTGCCCTAGTCCGCCCCTCTTTGCCCTTGTCCGCCCCTCTTTGCCCTTGTCCGCCCCTCTTTGCCCTTGTCCGCCCCTCTTTGCCCTTGTCCGCCCCTCTTTGCCCTTGTCGGCCCCTCTTTGCCCTTGTCCGCCCCTCTTTGCCCTTGTCCGCCCCTCTTTGCCCTTGTCCGCCCCTCTTTGCCCTTGTCCCGTATTCTACGCACTTCTCCTCCCCTTCTTTGCCATTGTCTGCCCCTTCTGTGCCCCTGTCCGCTCCTTTTCCACTTGTCCTCCTCTCTTTGCCCTTGTCCCGTAATCTCCGCCCTTGTCAGCCCCTCTTTGCAGTTTTCCCATATTCTCCGCCCTTATCCGCCCCTCTTTTTCCTTCTTCCGTATTCTCCAAAATTGTCCGCCCCTCTTTGCCCTTGTCCGCCCCTCTTTGCCCTTGTCCGCCCCTCTTTGCCCTTGTCCGCCCCTCTTTGCCCTTGTCCGCCCCTCTTTGCCCTTGTCCGCCCCTCTTTGCCCTTGTCCGCCCCTCTTTGCCCTTGTCCGCCCCTCTTTGCCCTTGTCCGCCCCTCTTTGCCCTTGTCCGCCCCTCTTTGCCCTTGTCCGCCCCTCTTTGCCCTTGTCCGCCCCTCTTTGCCCTTGTCCGCCCCTCTTTGCCCTTGTCCGCCCCTCTTTGCCCTTGTCCGCCCCTCTTTGCCCTTGTCCGCCCCTCTTTGCCCTTGTCCGCCCCTCTTTGCCCTTGTCCGCCCCTCTTTGCCCTTGTCCGCCCCTCTTTGCCCTTGTCCGCCCCTCTTTGCCCTTGTCCGCCCCTCTTTGCCCTTGTCCGCCCCTCTTTGCCCTTGTCCGCCCCTCTTTGCCCTTGTCCGCCCCTCTTTGCCCTTGTCCGCCCCTCTTTGCCCTTGTCCGCCCCTCTTTGCCCTTGTCCGCCCCTCTTTGCCCTTGTCCGCCCCTCTTTGCCCTTGTCCGCCCCTCTTTGCCCTTGTCCGCCCCTCTTTGCCCTTGTCCGCCCCTCTTTGCCCTTGTCCGCCCCTCTTTGCCCTTGTCCGCCCCTCTTTGCCCTTGTCCGCCCCTCTTTGCCCTTGTCCGCCCCTCTTTGCCCTTGTCCGCCCCTCTTTGCCCTTGTCCCGTATTTTCAGCATTTGTCCGCCCCTCTTTGCCCTTGTCCGCCCCTCTTTGCCCTTGTCCGCCCCTCTTTGCCCTTGTCCGCCCCTCTTTGCCCTTGTCCGCCCCTCTTTGCCCTTGTCCGCCCCTCTTTGCCCTTGTCCGCCCCTCTTTGCCCTTGTCCGCCCCTCTTTGCCCTTGTCCGCCCCTCTTTGCCCTTGTCCGCCCCTCTTTGCCCTTGTCCGCCCCTCTTTGCCCTTGTCCGCCCCTCTTTGCCCTTGTCCGCCCCTCTTTGCCCTTGTCCGCCCCTCTTTGCCCTTGTCCGCCCCTCTTTGCCCTTGTCCGCCCCTCTTTGCCCTTGTCCGCCCCTCTTTGCCCTTGTCCGCCCCTCTTTGCCCTTGTCCGCCCCTCTTTGCCCTTGTCCGCCCCTCTTTGCCCTTGTCCGCCCCTCTTTGCCCTTGTCCGCCCCTCTTTGCCCTTGTCCGCCCCTCTTTGCCCTTGTCCGCCCCTCTTTGCCCTTCTCCGCCCCTCTTTGCCCTTGTCCGCCCCTCTTTGCCCTTGTCCGCCCCTCTTTGCCCTTGTCCCGTATTTTCAGCATTTCTCTGCCCCTCTTTGCCCTTGTCCCGTATTTTCAGCATTTGTCCGCCCCTCTTTGCCCTTGTCCGCCCCTCTTTGCCCTTGTCCGCCCCTCTTTGCCCTTGTCCGCCCCTCTTTGCCCTTGTCCGCCCCTCTTTGCCCTTGTCCGCCCCTCTTTGCCCTTGTCCGCCCCTCTTTGCCCTTGTCCGCCCCTCTTTGCCCTTGTCCGCCCCTCTTTGCCCTTGTCCGCCCCTCTTTGCCCTTGTCCGCCCCTCTTTGCCCTTGTCCGCCCCTCTTTGCCCTTGTCCGCCCCTCTTTGCCCTTGTCCGCCCCTCTTTGCCCTTGTCCGCCCCTCTTTGCCCTTGTCCCGTATTTTCCGCACTTCTCCGCCCGTCTTTGCCCTTGTCCGACCCTCTTTGCCCGTGTCCCTTATTCTCAGAACTTTTTCGACCCTCTTTGCCCTTGTCCGCCCCTCTTTGCCCTTGTCCCGTATTTTCAGCATTTGTCCGCCCCTCTTTGCCCTAGTCCCGTATTCTAAGAATTTGTCCGCCCCTCTTTGCCCTTGTCCGCCCCTCTTTGCCCTTGTCCGCCCCTCTTTGCCCTTGTCCGCCCCTCTTTGCCCTTGTCCGGCCCACTTTGCCCTTGTCCGCCCCTCTTTGCCCTTGTCCGCCCCTCTTTGCCCTTGTCCCTTATTCTCAGCACTTGTCCGCCCCTCTTTGCCCTTGTCCGACCTCTTTGCACTTGTCCGCCACTCTTTGCCCTTGTCCCGTATTCTCAGTACTTGTCCGCCCCTCTTTGCCCTTGTCCGCCCCTCTTTGCCCTTGTCCGCCCCTCTTTGCCCTTGTCCGCCCCTCTTTGCCCTTGTCCGCCCCTCTTTGCCCTTGTCCGCCCCTCTTTGCCCTTGTCCGCCCCCTTTTCCCTTGTCCGCCCCCCTTTGCCCTTGTCCGCCCCTCTTTCCCCTTGTCCCTTTTTCTCCGCTCTTGTCCTCCCCTCTTTGCCATTCTCCGCCCCTCTTTGCCCTTGTCCGCCCCTCTTTGCATTTGTCCCGTATTCTCCGCTGTTTTCCGTCCCTCTTTGCACTTGTCCGTCCCTCTTTGCACTTGTCCGTCCCTCTTTGCACTTGTCCGCCCCTCTTTGCACTTGTCCTGTATTCTCAGCACTTGTCCGCCACTCTTTGCACTTGTCCGCCCCTCTTTGGTCTTGTCCGCCCCTCTTTGCCCTTGTCCCGTATTCTCCGCTCTTGTCCGCCCCTCTTTGCCTTTGTCCGCCCCTCTTTGCACTTGTCTGCCCCTCTTTACACTTTTCTGCCCCTCTTTGCCCTTGTCCGCCCCTCTTTGCCCTTGTCCGCCCCTCTTTGCCCTTGTCCGCCCCTCTTTGCCCTTGTCCGCCCCTCTTTGCCCTTGTCCGCCCCTCTTTGCCCTTGTCCGCCCCTCTTTGCCCTTGTCCGCCCCTCTTTGCCCTTGTCCGCCCCTCTTTGCCCTTGTCCGCCCCTCTTTGCCCTTGTCCGCCCCTCTTTGCCCTTGTCCGCCCCTCTTTGCCCTTGTCCGCCCCTCTTTGCCCTTGTCCGCCCCTCTTTGCCCTTGTCCGCCCCTCTTAGCCCTTGTCCGCCCCTCTTAGCCCTTGTCCGCCCCTCTTAGCCCTTGTCCGCCCCTCTTAGCCCTTGTCCGCCCCTCTTTGCCATTGTCCGCCCCTCTTTGCCATTGTCCGCCCCTCTTTGCCTTTGTCCGCCCCTCTTTGCCCTTGTCCGCCCCTCTTTGCATTTTTCCCGTATTCTCCGCTCTTGTCCGCACCTCTTTGCACTTTTCCGCCCCTCTTTGCCATTGTCCGCCCCTCATTTGCCCTTGTACGCCCCTCTTTGCATTTGTCCCGTATTCTCCGCAGTTGTCCGCCCCTCTTTGCCCTTGTCCGCCCCTCTTTGCCCTTGTCCGCCCCTCTTTGCCCTTGTCCGCCCCTCTTTGCCCTTGTCCGCCCCTCTTTGCCCTTGTCCGTCTCTCTTTGCCCTTGTCCGCCCCTCTTTCCCCTTGTCCGCCCCTCTTTGCCCTTGTCCGCCCCTCTTTGCCCTTGTCCCGTATTCACTGAACTTTTCCGCCCCTCTTTGCCCTTGTCCGCCCCTCTTTGCCCTTGTCCCTTTTTCTCCGCTCTTGTCCGCCCCTCTTTGCCATTCTCCGCCCCTCTTTGCCCTTGTCCGCCCCTCTTTGCATTTGTCCCGTATTCTCCGCTGTTTTCCGCCCCTCTTTGTCCTTGTCCGTCCCTCTTTGCCCTTGTCCGCCCCTCTTTGCCCTTGTCCCTTATTCTCAGCACTTGTCCGCCCCTCTTTGCCCTTGTCCGACCTCTTTGCACTTGTCCGCCACTCTTTGCCCTTGTCCCGTATTCTCAGTACTTGTCCGCCCCTCTTTGCCCTTGTCCGCCCCTCTTTGCCCTTGTCCGCCCCTCTTTGCCCTTGTCCGCCCCTCTTTGCCCTTGTCCGCCCCCTTTTCCCTTGTCCGCCCCCCTTTGCCCTTGTCCGCCCCTCTTTCCCCTTGTCCCTTTTTCTCCGCTCTTGTCCTCCCCTCTTTGCCATTCTCCGCCCCTCTTTGCCCTTCTCCGCCCCTCTTTGCATTTGTCCCGTATTCTCCGCTGTTTTCCGTCCCTCTTTGCACTTGTCCGTCCCTCTTTGCACTTGTCCGTCCCTCTTTGCACTTGTCCGTCCCTCTTTGCACTTGTCCGCCCCTCTTTGCACTTGTCCTGTATTCTCAGCACTTGTCCGCCACTCTTTGCACTTGTCCGCCCCTCTTTGGTCTTGTCCGCCCCTCTTTGCCCTTGTCCCGTATTCTCCGCTCTTGTCCGCCCCTCTTTGCCTTTGTCCGCCCCTCTTTGCACTTGTCTGCCCCTCTTTACACTTTTCTGCCCCTCTTTGCCCTTGTCCGCCCCTCTTTGCCCTTGTCCGCCCCTCTTTGCCCTTGTCCGCCCCTCTTTGCCCTTTTCCGCCCCTCTTTGCCCTTGTCCGCCCCTCTTTGCCCTTGTCCGCCCCTCTTTGCCCTTGTCCGCCCCTCTTTGCCCTTGTCCGCCCCTCTTTGCCCTTGTCCGCCCCTCTTTGCCCTTGTCCGCCCCTCTTTGCCCTTGTCCGCCCCTCTTTGCCCTTGTCCGCCCCTCTTTGCCCTTGTCCGCCCCTCTTTGCCCTTGTCCGCCCCTCTTTGCCCTTGTCCGCCCCTCTTTGCCCTTGTCCGCCCCTCTTTGCCCTTGTCCGCCCCTCTTAGCCCTTGTCCGCCCCTCTTAGCCCTTGTCCGCCCCTCTTTGCCCTTGTCCGCCCCTCTTTGCATTTTTCCCGTATTCTCCGCTCTTGTCCGCACCTCTTTGCACTTTTCCGCCCCTCTTTGCCATTGTCCTCCCCTCATTTGCCCTTGTCCGCCCCTCTTTGCATTTGTCCCGTATTCTCCGCAGTTGTCCGCCCCTCTTTGCCCTTGTCCGCCCCTCTTAGCCCTTGTCCGCCCCTCTTAGCCCTTGTCCGCCCCTCTTAGCCCTTGTCCGCCCCTCTTTGCCATTGTCCGCCCCTCTTTGCCCCTGTCCGCCCCTCTTTGCATTTGTCCCGTGTTCTCCGCTCTTGTCCGCCCCTCTTTGCCCTTGTCCGCCCCTCTTTGCCCTTGTCCGCCCCTCTTTGCCCTTGTCCGCCCCTCTTTGCCCTTGTCCGCCCCTCTTTGCCCTTGTCCGCCCCTCTTTGCCCTTGTCCGCCCCTCTTTGCCCTTGTCAGCCCCTTTTTGCCTTGTCCCGTAATCTCAGCACTTGTCCGCTCCTCTTTGCCCTTGTCCACCCCTCTTTGCCATTGTCTTCCCCTCTTTGCCCTTGTTCCGTATTCTCAGCACTTGTCCGACCCTCTATGCACTTGTCTGCAACTCTTTGCTCTTTTCCACCCCTCTTTGCCCTTGTCCGCCCCTCTTTGCACTTGTCCGCACCTGTTTGCACTTGTCCGCACCTGTTTGCAATTGTCCGCCCCTCTTTGCACTTGTCCTGCATTCTCAGCACTTGTCCGCCCCTCTTTGCCCTTGTCCGCCCCTCTTTGCGTTTGTTCGCCCCTCTTTGCCCTTGTCCGCCCCTATTTGCCCTTGTCCCGTATTCTCCGCACTTCTCCGCCCGTCTTTGCCCTTGTCCGACCCTCTTTGCCCTTGTCCCGTATTCTCAGCATTTGTCCGCCCCTCTTTGCCCTTGTCCGCCCCTCTTTGCCCTTGTCCGCCCCTCTTTGCCCTTGTCCGCCCCCCTTTGCCCTTCTCTCGTATTCTCAGTACTTGTCCGCCCCTCTTTGCCCTTGTCCGCCCCTCTTTGCCCTTGTCCGCCCCTCTTTGCCCTTGTCCCTTATTCTCAGCTCTTGTCCGCCCCTCTTTGCACTTGTCCGACCCTCTTTGCCCTTGTCCCTTTTTCTCAGAACTTTTTCGTCACTCTTTGCCCTTGTCCGCCCCTCTTTGCCTTTGTTCGCCCCTTTTTGCCCTTGTCCGCCGCTCTTTGCCCTTGTCCCGTATTCTCCGCTCTTCTCCGCCGGTCTTTGCCCTTGTCCGACCCTCTTTGCCCTTGTCCCTTATTCTCAGAAATTTTTTGCCCCTCTTTGCCCTTCTCCGCCCCTCTTTGCCCTTGTCCGCCCCTCTTTGCCCTTGTCCCCCCCACTTTGCCTTTTTCAACCTCTCTTTGCCCTTATCCGCCCCTCTTTGCCCTTGTCCGCCTGTCTTTGCCCTTTGTCCGCCCGTCTTTGCCCTTTGTCCGCCCGTCTTTGCCCTTGTCCGCCCGTCTTTGCCCTTGTCCGCCCCTCTTTGCCCTTGTCCGCCCCTCTTTGCCCTTGTCCGCCCCTCTTTGCCCTTGTCCGCCCGTCTTTGCCCTTGTCCGCCCGTCTTTGCCCTTGTCCGCCCGTCTTTGCCCTTGTCCGCCCGTCTTTGCCCTTGTCCGCCCGTCTTTGCCCTTGTCCGCCCCTCATTGCCCTTGTCCGCCCCTCATTGCACATGTCCGCCCCTCTTTGCCCTTGTCTGCCTGTCTTTGCCCTTTTCCACCCGTCTTTGCCCTTGTCCGCCCGTCTTTGCCCTTGTCCGCCCCTCTTTGCCCTTGTCCGCCCCTCTTTCCCCTTCTCCTCCCCTCTTTGCCCTCCTCCCCCTTCTTTGCCCTCCTCCGCCCGTCTTTGCCCTTGTCTGCCCGTCTTTGCCTCTCTCCGCAATTCATTGTAACTCTCCGCACTTCGCCACTCTCCGCAATTCTTTGCGCTTCTGCGTCCGACTTTGCCCTTCACCGGTACTCTCCACAATTCTCCGACCGTCCTTGCCCTTCTCCACCTGTATTTGCCCTGCTCCGCCCGTCTTGGCCCTTCTCCGCCCGTCTTGGCCCTTCTCCGCCCGTCTTGGCCCTTCTCCGCCCGTCTTGGCCCTTCTCCGCCCGTCTTTGCCCTTCTCCATCCGTCTTTGCAGTTCTCCGCCCATCTTCTATCTTTTCACTTCTCCGCCCGTCTTTGCGCTTCTCCGTCCGTCTTTGTGCTTCTCTGGCCGTCTTTCCCTCCTCTGTTACTCTCCGCACTTCTCTGCCCGTCTTTGCACTTCTCAACCTGTCTTTCCCCTTGTCCGCCCTTCTTTGCATTTCTCCGGTACTCTCCGCACTTCTCTGACCGTATTTTCACTTCTCTGACCGTATTTGCAATTCTCTCCACGTCTATGAAATTCTCCTCCCGTCTTTGCACTTCTCTGCCTATCTTTTCCCTTCTCCACCCATCTTTTTCCTTCTCTGCCCGTCTTTTTCCTTCTCCGCCCGTCTTTGACCTTCTTTGCCCGTCTTTGCTCTTCTCCACCCGATTTGCTCTTCTCTGCCCGACTTTGCTCTTCTACGCCCGTTTTGCGCTTCTCTGCCCTTCTTTGTCCTTCTCTGGTATTCTCCGCACTTCTTTGCCCGTCTTTGCACTTCTCAAACTGTGTTTGCCCTTGTCCACCCGTCTTTGCACTTCTCCGGTACTCTCCGCACTTCTCTAACCATCTTTTCACTTCACCAACCGTCTTTGCCCTTCTCCGCCTATCTTTGCCCTTCTCCACCCGTCTTTGCACTTCTACAGAACTCTCCGCAATTCTCCGACCGTCTTTGATCTTCTCTGCCCATCTTTTCCCTTCTCCGCCCGTCTTTGCCCTTCTCCGCCCGTCTTTGCCCTTCTCTACCCGTCTTTGCCCTTCTCTACCCGTCTTTGCCCTTCTCTGTCCGTCTTTGCCCTTCTGCGCCCGACTTTGCCCTTCTCCGGTACTCTCCACAATTCTCTGCCTGTCTTTGTCCTTCTCAATCCGTCTTTGCCCTTCTCCGCCCATCTATGCACTTCTCCACCCGTCTTTGCACTTCTCTGGTATTCTCCAGACTTCTTAGACTGCCCTTGTCTAAACCTCTTTGCACTTGTCCACCTGTCTTTGCCCTTTTCTGCCTATCTTTCCCTTCTCCACCCGTCTTTGCCCTTCCCTGTCAGTCTTTGCCCTTCTCCCCCATCTTTGTTCTTGTCCGCCCTTCTTTGCCCTTCTCCGCCCGTCTTTGCCTTTCTCCCCCCGTCTTTTATTTTGTCTGCCTGTTTTTGATCTTTTCCGATTGTCTTTGCACTTCTTCACCCGTCTTTGCACGTATCAAACCTTTTTTACCCTTCTCCGTCTGTCTTTGCCCTTCTCCTACCGTTTCTGCCCTCCTCCGCCGGTCTCTGACCTCCTCCATCCGTCTTTGCCCTTCTTCGCCCGACTTAGCCCTTCTTCGCCCGACTTAGCCCTTCTCCGCCCGACTTAGCCCTTCTCCGCCCGACTTTGTCCTTCTCCGCCCGACTTTGTCCTTCTCCGCCCGACTTTGTCCTTCTCCGGCCGACTTTGCCCTTCTCCGCCCGACTTTGCTCTTGTCCGCCCGTCTTTGCACTTCTCCGCACATCTTTGCCCTTCTCCAGTACTCTCCGCAATTCTCCGCCCCTCTTTGCGCTTCTCCGCCCCTCTTTGCGCTTCTCCGCCCCTCTTTGCGCTTCTCCGCCCCTCTTTGCGCTTCTCCGCCCCTCTTTGCGCTTCTCCGCCCCTCTTTGCCCTTCTCCGCCCCTCTTTGCCCTTCTCCGCCCGTCTTTGCCCTTGTCCGCCCGTCTTTGCCCTTGTCCGCCCGTCTTTGCCCTTGTCCGCCCGTCTTTGCCCTTGTCCGCCCGTCTTTGCCCTTGTCCGCCCGTCTTTGCCCTTGTCCGCCCGTCTTTGCCCTTGTCCGCCCGTCTTTGCCCTTGTCCGCCCGTCTTTGCCCTTCTCCGCCCGTCTTTGCCCTTCTCAGCCCGTCTTTGCCCTTCTCAGCCCGTCTTTGCACTTCTCAGCCCGTCTTTGCCACTCTCTGTGCTTCTTTACCACTCTCCGCATTTCTTGGCACTTTTCCGCCCGTCTTTGCCCTTCTCCGGTACTCTCCGCAATTCTCCAACCTTCTTTGCCCTTGTCCGCCCGTCTTTGCCCTTGTCCGCCCGTCTTTGCCCTTGTCCGCCCGTCTTTGCCCTTGTCCGCCCGTCTTTGCCCTTGTCCGCCCGTCTTTGCCCTTCTCCGCCCGTCATTGCGCTACTCCGCCCGTCTTTGCGCTTCTCAGCCCGTCTTTGCCACTCTCTGTGCTTCTTTACCACTCTCCGCATTTCTTTGCACTTTTCCGCCCGTCTTTGCCCTTCTCCGGTACTCTCCGCAATTCTCCAACCTTCTTTGCCCTTCTCCGCCCGTCTTTGCCCTTCTCCGCCCGTCTTTGCCCTTCTCCGCCCGTCTTTGCCCTTCTCCGCCCGTCTTTGCCCTTCTCCGCCCGTCTTTGCCCTTCTCCGCCCGTCTTTGCCCTTCTCCGCCCGTCAATGCCCTTCTCCGCCCGTCAATGCCCTTCTCCGCCCGGCATTGCCCTTCTCCGCCCGGCATTGCCCTTCTCCGCCCATCTTTCCCCTTCTCCGCCCTGCTTTGCCATTCTCCGCCTGTCTTTGCCATTCTCCGCCTGTCTTTGCCCTTCTCTGCCCGTCTTTGCCCTTCTCTGCCCGTCTTTGCCCTTCTCCGCCCGTCCTTGCGCTTCTCCACCCCTCTTTGTCCTTCTCCGGCCTTCTTTGTTCTTCTCCGCCCGTCTTTGCCCTTGTCCGCCGGTCTTTGCGCTTGTCCGCCCGTCTCTGCCCTTCTCTGCCCTTCTCTGCCCTTCTCTGCCCTTCTCTGCCCTTCTTTGCCCTTCTCTGCCCTTCTCTGCCCGTCTTTGCCTTTGTCCGCCCGTCTTTGCCCTTCTCCGCCCGGCTTTGCCCTTCTCGGCCCGTCTTTGCCCTCCTCCGCCTGTCTTTGCCCTCCTCCGCCCATCTTTGCCCTCCTCTGCCTGTCTTTGTCCTTCTCCGCATGTCTATGCCCTTCTCCGCCAATCTTTGCCCTTCTCCGCCCGTCTTTGCACTTCTCCGGTACTCTCCGCAATTCTCCGACCGTCTTTACCTTCTCTGCCCGTCTTTGACCTTCTCTGCCCGTCTTTGACCTTCTCTGCCCGTCTTTGACCTTCTCTGCCCGTCTTTGACCTCCTCTGCCCGTCTTTGCACTTTTCAACCCGTCTTTGCCCTTCTCCGCCCGGCTTTGCCCTTCTCGGCCTGTCTTTGCACTTCTCCACCCGTCTTTGCCCTCCTCCGCCCGTCTTTGCCCTTCTCCGCATGTCTATGCCCTTCTCCGCCAATCTTTGCCCTTCTCCGCCCGTCTTTGCACTTCTCCGGTACTCTCCGCAATTCTCCGACCGTCTTTGACCTTCTCTGCCCGTCTTTGACCTTCTCTGCCCGTCTTTGCCCTCCTCCGCCCGGCTTTGCCCTCCTCCGCCCGGCTTTGCCCTCCTCCGCCCGGCTTTGCCCTCCTCCGCCCGGCTTTGCCCTCCTCCGCCCGGCTTTGCCCTCCTCCGCCCGGCTTTGCCCTCCTCCGCATGTCTATGCCCTTCTCCGCCCGTCTTTGCCCTTCTCCGCCCGTCTTTGCCCTTCTCCGCCCGTCTTTGCACTTCTCCGGTACTCTCCGCAATTCTCCGACCGTCTTTACCTTCTCTGCCCGTCTTTGACTTTCTCTGCCCGTCTTTGACTTTCTCTGCCCGTCTTTGACCTTCTCTGCCCGTCTTTGCACTTTTCAACCTGTCTTTTCCCTTCTCCACCCGTCTTTGCCCTTCTCCACCCGTCTTTGCAACTCTCCGCAATTCCTTGTAACTCTCCGCACTTCTTTGCCTTTCTCTGCTCGTCTTTGCCCTTCTGCGCCCGACTTTGCCCTTCTCCGGTACTCTCCACAATTCTCTGCCTGTCTTTGTCCTTCTCAATCCGTCTTTGCCCTTCTCCGCCCATCTATGCACTTCTCCACCCGTCTTTGCACTTCTCTGGTATTCTCCGGACTTCTTAGACTGCCCTTGTCTAAACCTCTTTGCACTTGTCCGCCTGTCTTTGCCCTTCCCTGTCAGTCTTTGCCCTTCTCTATCAGTCTTTGCCGATCTCCCCCATCTTTGTTCTTGTCCGCCCTTCTTTGCGCTTCTCTGTCAGTCTTTGCCCTTCTCACCCCGTCTTTTTTCTTGTCCGCCTGTTTTTGACCTTTTCTGACTCTCTTTGCCCTTCTTCACCCGTCTTTGCACTTATCAAACCTTCTTTGCCCTTCTCTGCCCGTCTTTGCCCTTCTCTACCCGTCTTAACCCTTCTCTGCACGTATTTGCCTTTCTCCGCCCGTCTCTGCCTCCTCCGCCCGTCTCTGCCCTCCTCCGCCCGTCTCTGCCCTCCTCCGCCCGTCTCTGCCCTCCTCCGCCCGTCTCTGCCCTCCTCCGCCCGTCTCTGCCCTCCTCCGCCCGTCTCTGCCCTCCTCCGCCCGTCTCTGCCCTCCTCCGCCCGTCTCTGCCCTCCTCCGCCCGTCTCTGCCCTCCTCCGCCCGTCTCTGCCCTCCTCCGCCCGTCTCTGCCCTCCTCCGCCCGTCTCTGCCCTCCTCCGCCCGTCTCTGCCCTCCTCCGCCCGTCTCTGCCCTCCTCCGCCCGTCTCTGCCCTCCTCCGCCCGTCTCTGCCCTCCTCCGCCCGTCTCTGCCCTCCTCCGCCCGTCTCTGCCCTCCTCCGCCCGTCTTTGCCCTTCTCCGCCCGTCAATGCCCTTCTCCGCCCGTCAATGCCCTTCTCCGCCCGTCAATGCCCTTCTCCGCCCGGCATTGCCCTTCTCCGCCCGGCATTGCCCTTCTCCGCCCATCTTTCCCCTTCTCCGCCCTGCTTTGCCATTCTCCGCCTGTCTTTGCCATTCTCCGCCCCTCTTTGCCCTTCTCCGCCCCTCTTTGCCCTTCTCTGCCCGTCTTTGCCCTTCTCCGCCCGTCCTTGCGCTTCTCCACCCCTCTTTGTCCTTCTCCGGCCTTCTTTGTTCTTCTCCGCCCGTCTTTGCCCTTGTCCGCCGGTCTTTGCGCTTGTCCGCCCGTCTCTGCCCTTCTCTGCCCTTCTCTGCCCTTCTTTGCCCTTCTCTGCCCTTCTTTGCCCTTCTCTGCCCTTCTCTGCCCGTCTTTGCCTTTGTCCGCCCGTCTTTGCCCTTCTCCGCCCGGCTTTGCCCTTCTCGGCCCGTCTTTGCCCTCCTCCGCCCGTCTTTGCCCTCCTCCGCCCATCTTTGCCCTCCTCTGCCTGTCTTTGTCCTTCTCCGCATGTCTATGCCCTTCTCCGCCAATCTTTGCCCTTCTCCGCCCGTCTTTGCACTTCTCCGGTACTCTCCGCAATTCTCCGACCGTCTTTACCTTCTCTGCCCGTCTTTGACCTTCTCTGCCCGTCTTTGACCTTCTCTGCCCGTCTTTGACCTCCTCTGCCCGTCTTTGCACTTTTCAACCCGTCTTTGCCCTTCTCCGCCCGGCTTTGCCCTTCTCGGCCTGTCTTTGCACTTCTCCACCCGTCTTTGCCCTCCTCCGCCCGTCTTTGCCCTTCTCCGCATGTCTATGCCCTTCTCCGCCAATCTTTGCCCTTCTCCGCCCGTCTTTGCACTTCTCCGGTACTCTCCGCAATTCTCCGCCCGGCTTTGCCCTCCTCCGCCCGGCTTTGCCCTCCTCCGCCCGGCTTTGCCCTCCTCCGCCCGGCTTTGCCCTCCTCCGCCCGGCTTTGCCCTTCTCCGCCCGTCTTTGCCCTTCTCCGCCCGTCTTTGCCCTTCTCCGCCCGTCTTTGCCCTTCTCCGCCCGTCTTTGCCCTTCTCCGCCCGTCTTTGCACTTCTCCGGTACTCTCCGCAATTCTCCGACCGTCTTTACCTTCTCTGCCCGTCTTTGACTTTCTCTGCCCGTCTTTGACCTTCTCTGCCCGTCTTTGCACTTTTCAACCTGTCTTTTCCCTTCTCCACCCGTCTTTGCCCTTCTCCACCCGTCTTTGCAACTCTCCGCAATTCCTTGTAACTCTCCGCACTTCTTTGCCTTTCTCTGCTCGTCTTTGCCCTTCTGCGCCCGACTTTGCCCTTCTCCGGTACTCTCCACAATTCTCTGCCTGTCTTTGTCCTTCTCAATCCGTCTTTGCCCTTCTCCGCCCATCTATGCACTTCTCCACCCGTCTTTGCACTTCTCTGGTATTCTCCGGACTTCTTAGACTGCCCTTGTCTAAACCTCTTTGCACTTGTCCGCCTGTCTTTGCCCTTCCCTGTCAGTCTTTGCCCTTCTCTATCAGTCTTTGCCGATCTCCCCCATCTTTGTTCTTGTCCGCCCTTCTTTGCGCTTCTCTGTCAGTCTTTGCCCTTCTCACCCCGTCTTTTTTCTTGTCCGCCTGTTTTTGACCTTTTCTGACTCTCTTTGCCCTTCTTCACCCGTCTTTGCACTTATCAAACCTTCTTTGCCCTTCTCTGCCCGTCTTTGCCCTTCTCTACCCGTCTTAACCCTTCTCCGCCCGTCTCTGCCCTCCTCCGCCCGTCTCTGCCCTCCTCCGCCCGTCTCTGCCCTCCTCCGCCCGTCTCTGCCCTCCTCCGCCCGTCTCTGCCCTCCTCCGCCCGTCTCTGCCCTCCTCCGCCCGTCTCTGCCCTCCTCCGCCCGTCTCTGCCCTCCTCCGCCCGTCTCTGACCTCCTCCGCCCGTCTCTGACCTCCTCCGCCCTTCTTTGCCCTTCTCCGGCCGACTTTGCGTTTATCCGGCCGACTTTGCGTTTATCCGCCCTTCTTTGCCCTTCCCCAGCCATCTTTTCCTTTCCCCTGCCGTCTTTGACCTTCCCCGGCCGTCTTTGCCCTTCCTTCCCCTGCCGTCTTTGCCCTTCCCTGCCCGTCTTTCCCTTGTCCGCCCCTCTTTTCCCTTGTCCGCCCCTCTTTTCCCTTGTCCGCCCCTCTCTACCCTTGTCCGCCCCTTTTCGCACTTCTCCGCCCGTCTTTGCCCTTCTCCGCCCGTCTTTGCGCTACTCCGCCCGTCTTTGCCCTTCTCAGCCCGTCTTTGCCACTCTCCACGCTTCTTTACCACTCTCCGCACTTCTCTGCACTTCTCCGCCTGACTTTGCCCTTCTCCGGTACTCTCCGCAATTCTCCGACCTTCTTTGCACGTGTCTGCCCGTCTTTGCCCTTGTATGCCCTTCTTTGCCATTGTCCACCCGTCTTTGCTCTTGTCCGTCCTTTTTTGCCATTGTCTGCCCATCTTTGCAATTGTGAAGCCATCTTTGCCCTTCTCCATCCCTCTTTGTCCTTCTCCACCCGTCTTTGCCTTTTTCTGCCTGTCTTTGCCCTTTTCTGCCCGTCTTTGAACTTCTCCTCCCGTCTTTGCCCTTGTCCACCCGTATTTGCCCTTGTCCGCCCGTCTTTGCCCTTGTCCGCCCGTCTTTGCCCTTGTCCGCCCGTCTTTGCCCTTGTCCGCCCGTCTTTGCACTTCTCCGCCCGTCTTTGCCCTTCTCCGCCCGTCTTTGCCCTTCTCCGCCCGTCTTTGCCCTTCTCCGCCCGTCTTTGCCCTTCTCCGCCCGTCTTTGCCCTTCTCCGCCCGTCTTTGCCCTTCTCCGCCCGTCTTTGCCCTTCTCCGCCCGTCTTTGCCCTGCTCCGCCCGTCTTTGCCCTGCTCCGCCCGTCATTGCCCTGCTCCGCCCGTCATTGCCCTGCTCCGCCCGTCATTGCCCTGCTCCGCCCGTCTTTGCCCTGCTCCGCCCGTCTTTGCCACTCTCCGCACTTCTTTGCCCTTCTCCGGTTCTCTCTGAATTCCTCCGCCTGTCTTTGCTCTTCTCTGCCCGACTTTGACCTTCTCCGCCCATCTTTCCCCTTCTCCATAATTCTCCACACATCTTCACACTTCTTTGCCCTCCTCCGCCTTTCTTTACCCTCGTCCGCCCGTCTTTGTCCTCTTCCGCCCGTCTTTGCCCTCATCCGCCCCTCTTTGCCAACCTCCACCCGTCTTTGCCCTCTTCCACCCGTATTTGCCTTCTCCTCCCATATTTGCCCTTCTCCATCTCTCTGTGCCCTTCTTCGGTGTTCTCCGTCTTTCTCCACCTGTCTTTGCCCTTCTCGGTTATTCTCAGCACTTCTTCAACCCTCTTTGCCCTTCTCCCCTCGTCTTTCAACTTGTGAGACCATCTTTGCCCTTCTTCGCCCGTCTTTGCTATTCTTCGCCCGTCTGTGCCCTTCTCCACCCGTTTGTGCCCTTGTCTGCCCGTCTTTGCTCTTGTCCGCCCATCTTTGCCCTTTTCCGCCCGTCATTGCACTTGTCCGCCCGTCTTTCCCCTTGTCCGCCCGTCTTTCCCCTTGTCCGCCCGTCTTTCCCCTTGTCCGCCCGTCTTTCCCCTTGTCCGCCCGTCTTTCCCCTTGTCCGCCCGTCTTTGCCCTTGTCCGCCCGTCTTTGCCCTTGTCTGCCCGTCTTTGCTGTTGTCTGCCTGTCTTTGCCCTTCTCCACCCGTCTTTGCCCTTCTCCATCCCTCTTTGTCCTTCTCCGCCCGTCTTTGAAATTCTCCGCCTGTCCTGGCGCTTCTCCGCCCCTCTTTGACCTTCTCCACCCGTCTTTGCCTTTTTCTGCCCGTCTTTGCACTTTTCTGCCCGTCTTTGCCCTTGTCCGCCCGTCTTTGCCCTTGTCCGCCCGTCTTTGCCCTTGTCCACCCGTCTTTGCCCTTGTCCGCCCCTCTTCGTCCTTCTCCACCCGTCTTTGCCCTTCTCCGCCCGTCTTTGCCCTTTTTCTGCCCGTCTTTGCCCTTCTCCACCCGTCTTTGAACTTCTCTGCCCTTCTTTGCCCTTCTCCGCCCGTCCTTGCGATTCTCCGCCCGGATTTGCCCTTCCCCGCCCGTCTTTGCCCATCTCCGCCCGTCTTTGTCTTTCTCCACCCGTCTTTGCCATTCTCCGCCCGTCTTTGCCCTTGTCCGCCCGTCTTTGCCCTTGTCCGCCTGTCTTTGCACTTCCCCGCCCGTCTTTGTGCTACTCCACCCGTCTTTGCCCTTCTCAGCCCGTCTTTGCCACTCTCCGCGCTTCTTTACCACTCTCCGCACTTCTTTACCACTCTCCGCACTTCTTTGCGCTTCTCCGCCTGACATTGCCCTTCTCTGGTACTCTTCACAATTCTCCGACCTTCTTTGCCCTTGTCTGTCCATCATTGCACTTGTCCGCCCGTCTTTGCACTTGTCCGCCCGTCTTTGCACTTGTCCGCCTGTCTTTGCCCGTGTCCGCCCTTCTTTGCCCTTGTCCGCCCGTCTTTGCACTTGTCAGTCCTTTTTTGCCGTTGTCTGCCCGTCATTGCAATTGTGAAGCCATCTTTGCCCTTCTCCGCCCGTCTTTGCCCTTCTCCGCCCGTCTTTGCCCTTCTCCGCCCGTCTTTGCCCTTCTCCGCCCGTCTTTGCCCTTCTCCGCCCGTCTTTGCCCTTCTCCGCCCGTCTTTGCCCTTCTCCGCCCGTCTTTGCCCTTCTCCGCCCGTCTTTGCCCTTCTCCGCCCGTCTTTGCCCTTCTCCGCCCGTCTTTGCCCTTCTCCGCCCGTCTTTGCCCTTCTCCGCCCGTCTTTGCCCTTCTCCGCCCGTCTTTGCCCTTCTCCGCCCGTCTTTGCCCTTCTCCGCCCGTCTTTGCCCTTCTCCGCCCGTCTTTGCCCTTCTCCGCCCGTCTTTGCCCTTCTCCGCCCGTCTTTGCCCTTCTCCGCCCGTCTTTGCCCTTCTCCGCCCGTCCTTGCGCTTCTCCGCCCGTCCTTGCGCTTCTCCGCCCGTCCTTGCGCTTCTCCGCCCCTCTTTGCCCTTCTCCGCCCGTCTTTGCCCTTCTCCGCCCGTCTTTGCCCTTCTCTGCCCGTCTTTGCCCTTCTCTGCCCGTCTTTGCCCTTCTCTGCCCGTCTTTGCCCTTCTCCGCCCGTCTTTGACCTTCTCCGCCCGTCCTTGCGATTCTCCGCCCGTCTCTGCCCTCCTCCGCCCGTCTCTGCCCTCCTCCGCCCGTCTCTGCCCTCCTCCGCCCGTCTCTGCCCTCCTCCGCCCGTCTCTGCCCTCCTCCGCCCGTCTCTGCCCTCCTCCGCCCGTCTCTGCCCTCCTCCGCCCGTCTCTGCCCTCCTCCGCCCGTCTTTGACCTCCTCCGCCCGTCTTTGACCTCCTCCGCCCGTCTTTGCGCTTCTCCATTCGTCTTTGCGCTTCTCCATTCGTCTTTGTGCTTCTCCGCCCGTCTTTGCGCTTCTCCGCCCGTCTTTGCGCTTCTCCGCCCGTCTTTGCGCTTCTCCGCCCGTCTTTGCGCTTCTCCGCCCATCTTTGCCCTCGTCTGCCTGTATTTGCCTTCTCCGTCCATATTTGCCCTTCTCCATCTTTCTGGGCCATTCTTCGGTATTCTCCGTTATTCTCCGCCCGACTTTCCCCTTCTCCGGTACTCTCCGCAATTCTCCGCCCGTCTTTGCCCTCTCCGCCCGTCTTTGCCCTTCCCTGCCCGTCTTTGCCATTCTCCGCCCGTCATTTCCATTATGCGCCTGTATTTGCTCATGTCCACCCCTCTCTGTCAGTGTCCACCGGTCCTTGATCTTCACCCCGCGTCTTTTCCCTTGTCTGCCCGTCTTTGCTATTGTCCACCCGTCTTTGCCTTTCTCCACCTGTCTTTGCCATTCTCCGTCCATCTTTACCCTTGCCCGACCCTCTTTGCAATTGCCCGACCCTCTTTGCAATTGCCCGACCCTCTTTGCAACTGCCCGACCCTCTTTGCAATTGCCCGACCCTCTTTGCAACTGCCCAACCCTCTTTGCAATTGCCCAACCCTCTTTGCGTTTTTCCGCCCGTCTCTGCCCTCCTCCGCCCGTCTCTGCCCTCCTCCGCCCGTCTCTGCCCTCCTCCGCCCGTCTCTGCCCTCCTCCGCCCGTCTCTGCCCTCCTCCGCCCGTCTCTGCCCTCCTCCGCCCGTCTCTGCCCTCCTCCGCCCGTCTCTGCCCTCCTCCGCCCGTCTTTGCCTTTCTCCGCCCGACTTTTGCCTTCTCTGCCCGACTTTGCCCTCCTCTGCCCGACTTTGCAATTCTCTGCCCGACTTTGCGCTTGTCCGACCGTCCTTGCCCTTCTCCACTACTCTCTGCAAGTCTCTGATTGTCTTCTCACTTCAACAACCATCTTTGCCCTTCTCCACCCGTCTTTGCGCTACTCCGCCCCTCTTTGCCCTTCTCCGCCCGTCTTTGTTACTCTCCGCCCCTCTTTGCCCTTCTCCGCCCGTCTTTGCCACTCTCCGCGCTTCTTTGCCCTTGTCCGCCCGTCTTTGCGCTTCTCCACCCGTCTTTGCCACTCTCCCCACTTCTTTGCCCCTCTCCAGTTCTCTCTACCTTCCTCCGCACGTATTTGCTCTTCTCTGCCTGACTTTGCCCTTCTCCGCCCACCTTTGCACTTCTCCATAATTCTCCACACATCTCCGCCTGTCTTTGCCCTCGTCCGCCCATCTTTACCCTTCTCCGCACGTCTTTGCCCTTGTCCGCCCGTCTTTGCCCTTGTCCGCCTGTCTTTGCCTTCCTTTGCCCGTCTTTGCCCTCCTCCGCCCTTCTTTTCCATCGTCCTCCCGTCTTTGTCCTCCTCTGCCCGTCTTTGCCCTCGTCCGCCCGTTTTCACCTCCTCCACCAATGTTTGCACTTCTTCGTCTGTCTGCTCCCTTCTTCGGTATTCTCCATCCTTCTCCACCTGTCTTTGCCCTTCTCCATTATCCTCAGCACTTCTCCGCCCGTCTTTGCCCTTGTCCGCCCGTCTTTGCCCTTGTCCGCCCGTCTTTGCCCTTGTCCGCCCGTCTTTGCCCTTGTCCGCCCGTCTTTGCCCTTGTCCGCCCGTCTTTGCCCTTGTCCGCCCGTCTTTGCCCTTGTCCGCCCGTCTTTGCCCTTGTCCGCCCTTTTTTGCCGTTGTCTGCCCATCTTTGCAATTGTAAAGCCATCTTTGGCCTTCTCCGCCTGTTTTTCCTCTTCTCCGCCCCTCTTCGTCCTTCTCCGCCCGTCTTTGCCCTTTTCCGCCCGTCTTTGCCCTTTTCCGCCCGTCTTTGCCCTTTTTCTGCCCGTCTTTGTCTTTCTCCACCCGTCTTTGCCATTCTCCGCCCGTCTTTGCCATTCTCCGCCCGTCTTTGCCATTCTCCGCCCGTCTTTGCCATTCTCCGCCCGTCTTTGCCCTTGTCCGCCCGTCTTTGCCCTTGTCCACCTGTCTTTGCACTTGTCCGCCCGTCTTTGCGCTTCTCCGCCCGTCTTTGCGCTTCTCCGCCCGTCTTTGCACTTCCCCGCCCGTCTTTGTGCTACTCCACCCGTCTTTGCCCTTCTCAGCCCGTCTTTGCCCTTCTCAGCCCGTCTTTGCCACTCTCCGCGCTTCTTTACCACTCTCCGCACTTCTTTACCACTCTCCGCACTTCTTTGCACTTCTCCGCCTGACATTGCCCTTCTCTGGTACTCTTCACAATTCTCCGACCTTCTTTGCCCTTGTCTGTCCATCATTGCACTTCTCTGCCTGTCTTTGCACTTGTCCGCCCGTCTTTGCACTTGTCTGCCTGTCTTTGCCCGTGTCCGCCCTTCTTTGCCCTTGTCCGCCCGTCTTTGCACTTGTCAGTCCTTTTTTGCCGTTGTCTGCCCGTCATTGCAATTGTGAAGCCATCTTTGCCCTTCTCCGCCCGTCTTTGCCCTTCTCCGCCCGTCTTTGCCCTTCTCCGCCCGTCTTTGCCCTTCTCCGCCCGTCTTTGCCCTTCTCCGCCCGTCTGTGCCCTTCTCCGCCCGTCTGTGCCCTTCTCCGCCCGTCTGTGCCCTTCTCCGCCCGTCTGTGCCCTTCTCCGCCCGTCCTTGCCCTTCTCCGCCCGTCCTTGCCCTTCTCCGCCCGTCCTTGCGCTTCTCTGCCCCTCTTTGTCCTTCTCTTCCCGTCTTTGCCCTTCTCCGCCCGTCTTTGCCCTTCTCCGCCCGTCTTTGCCCTTCTCCGCCCGTCTTTGCCCTTCTCCGCCCGTCTTTGCCCTTCTCCGCCCGTCTTTGCCCTTCTCCGCCCGTCCTTGCAATTCTCCGCCCGTCCTTGCAATTCTCCGCCCGTCCTTGCAATTCTCCGCCCGTCTCTGCCCTCCTCTGCCCGTCTCTGCCCTCCTCCGCCCGTCTCTGCCCTCCTCCGCCCGTCTCTGCCCTCCTCCGCCCGTCTCTGCCCTCCTCCGCCCGTCTCTGCCCTCCTCCGACCATCTCTGCCCTTCTCCACCCGTCTTTGACCTCCTCCGCCCGTCTTTGCCCTTGTCCGCCCGTCTTTGCGCTTCTCCATTCGTCTTTGTACTTCTCCGCCCGTCTTTGCGCTTCTCCGCCCGTCTTTGCGCTTCTCCGCCCGTCTTTGCGCTTCTCCGCCCGTCTTTGCCCTCGTCTGCCTGTATTTGCCTTCTCCGTCCATATTTGCCCTTCTCCATCTTTCTGGGCCATTCTTCGGTATTCTCCGTTATTCTCCGCCCGACTTTCCCCTTCTCCGGTACTCTCCGCAATTCTCCGCCCGTCTTTGCCCTCTCCGCCCGTCTTTGCCCTTCCCTGCCCGTCTTTGCCATTCTCCGCCCGTCATTTCCATTATGCGCCTGTATTTGCTCATGTCCACCCCTCTCTGTCAGTGTCCACCGGTCCTTGATCTTCACCCCGCGTCTTTTCCCTTGTCTGCCCGTCTTTGCTATTGTCCACCCGTCTTTGCCTTTCTCCACCTGTCTTTGCCATTCTCCATCCATCTTTACCCTTGCCCGACCCTCTTTGCAATTGCCCGACCCTCTTTGCAATTGCCCGACCCTCTTTGCAACTGCCCAACCCTCTTTGCAATTGCCCAACCCTCTTTGCTTTTTTCCGCCCGTCTCTGCCCTCCTCCGCCCGTCTCTGCCCTCCTCCGCCCGTCTCTGCCCTCCTCCGCCCGTCTCTGCCCTCCTCCGCCCGTCTCTGCCCTCCTCCGCCCGTCTCTGCCCTCCTCCGCCCGTCTCTGCCCTCCTCCGCCCGTCTCTGCCCTCCTCCGCCCGTCTCTGCCCTCCTCCGCCCGTCTCTGCCCTCCTCCGCCCGTCTCTGCCCTCCTCCGCCCGTCTTTGCCTTTCTCCGCCCGACTTTTGCCTTCTCTGCCCGACTTTGCCCTCCTCTGCCCGACTTTGCAATTCTCTGCCCGACTTTGCGCTTGTCCGACCGTCTTTGCCCTTCTCCAGTACTCTCCGCAATTCTCTGACTGTCTTCTCACTTCAACAACCATCTTTGCCCTTCTCCACCCGTCTTTGCGCTACTCCGCCCCTCTTTGCCCTTCTCCGCCCGTCTTTGTTACTCTCCGCCCCTCTTTGCCCTTCTCCGCCCGTCTTTGCCACTCTCCGCGCTTCTTTGCCCTTGTCCGCCCGTCTTTGCGCTTCTCCACCCGTCTTTGCCACTCTCCCCACTTCTTTGCCCCTCTCCAGTTCTCTCTACCTTCCTCCGCCCGTATTTGCTCTTCTCTGCCTGACTTTGCCCTTCTCCGCCCACCTTTGCACTTCTCCATAATTCTCCACACATCTCCGCCTGTCTTTGCCCTCGTCCGCCCATCTTTACCCTTGTCCGCCCGTCTTTGCCCTTGTCCGCCCGTCTTTGCCCTTGTCCGCCTGTCTTTGCCTTCCTTTGCCCGTCTTTGCCCTCCTCCGCCCTTCTTTTCCATCGTCCTCCCGTCTTTGTCCTCCTCTGCCCGTCTTTGCCCTCGTCCGCCCGTTTTCACCTCCTCCACCAATGTTTGCACTTCTTCGTCTGTCTGCTCCCTTCTTCGGTATTCTCCATCCTTCTCCACCTGTCTTTGCCCTTCTCCATTATCCTCAGCACTTCTCCGCCCGTCTTTGCCCTTGTCCGCCCGTCTTTGCCCTTGTCCGCCCGTCTTTGCCCTTGTCCGCCCGTCTTTGCCCTTGTCCGCCCGTCCTTGCCCTTGTCCGCCCGTCTTTGCCCTTCTCCGCCCGTCTTTGCCCTTCTCCGCCCGTCTTTGCCCTTCTCCGCCCGTCTTTGCCCTTCTCCGCCCGTCTTTGCCCTTCTCCGCCCGTCTTTGCCCTTCTCCGCACTTCTTTGCCCCTCTCCGCCCGTCTTTGCCCTTGTCTGCCCATTTTTGCCCTTGTCTGCCCATTTTTGCCCTTGTCCGCCTGTCTTTGCCCTTGTCCGCCCGTCTTTGCCCTTGTCCGCCCGTCTTTGCCCTTGTCCGCCCGTCTTTGCCCTTGTCCGCCCGTCTTTGCCCTTGTCCGCCCGTCTTTGCCCTTCTCCGCCCGTCTTTGCCCTTCTCCGCCCGTCTTTGCCCTTCTCCGCCCGTCTTTGCCCTTCTCCGCCCGTCTTTGCCCTTCTCCGCCCGTCTTTGCCCTTCTCCGCCCGTCTTTGCCCTTCTCCGCACTTCTTTGCCCCTCTCCGCCCGTCATTGCCCTGCTCCGCCCGTCTTTGCCCTTCTCCGCCCGTCTTTGCCACTCTCTGCACTTCTTTGCCACTCTCCGCACTTCTTTGCCCTTCTCCGGTTCTCTCTGAATTCCTCCGCCTGTCTTTGCTCTTCTCTGCCCGACTTTGACCTTCTCCGCCCATCTTTCCCCTTCTCCATAATTCTCCACACATCTTCACACTTCTTTGCCCTCCTCCGCCTTTCTTTACCCTCGTCCGCCCGTCTTTGTCCTCTTCCGCCCGTCTTTGCCCTCATCCGCCCCTCTTTGCCCACCTCCACCCGTCTTTGCCCTCTTCCACCCGTATTTGCCTTCTCCTCCCATATTTGCCCTTCTCCATCTCTCTGTGCCCTTCTTCGGTGTTCTCCGTCTTTCTCCACCTGTCTTTGCCCTTCTCGGTTATTCTCAGCACTTCTTCAACCCTCTTTGCCCTTCTCCCCTCGTCTTTCAACTTGTGAGACCATCTTTGCCCTTCTTCGCCCGTCTTTGCTATTCTTCGCCCGTCTGTGCCCTTCTCTACCCGTTTGTGCCCTTGTCTGCCCGTCTTTGCTCTTGTCCGACCATCTTTGCCCTTTTCCGCCCGTCATTGCACTTGTCCGCCCGTCTTTCCCCTTGTCCGCCCGTCTTTCCCCTTGTCCGCCCGTCTTTCCCCTTGTCCGCCCGTCTTTCCCCTTGTCCGCCCGTCTTTCCCCTTGTCTGCCCGTCTTTGCTGTTGTCTGCCTGTCTTTGCCCTTCTCCACCCGTCTTTGTCCTTCTCCGCCCGTCTTTGAAATTCTCCGCCTGTCCTGGCGCTTCTCCGCCCCTCTTTGACCTTCTCCACCCGTCTTTGCCTTTTTCTGCCCGTCTTTGCCCTTTTCTGCCCGTCTTTGAACTTCTCCTCCCGTCTTTGCCCTTCTCCGCCCGTCTTTGCCCTTCTCAGCCCGTCTTTGCCCTTCTCAGCCCGTCTTTGCCCTTCTCAGCCCGTCTTTGCCCTTCTCAGCCCGTCTTTGCCCTTGTCCACTCGTCTTTGCCCTTGTCCGCCCGTCTTTGCCCTTGTCCGCCCGTCTTTGCACTTCTCCGCCCTTTTTTGCCGTTGTCTGCCCATCTTTGCAATTGTAAAGCCATCTTTGGCCTTCTCCGCCTGTCTTTCCTCTTCTCCGCCCGTGTTTGCCCTTCTCCGCCCCTCTTCGTCCTTCTCCACCCGTCTTTGCCCTTTTCCGCCCGTCTTTGCCCTTTTTCTGCCCGTCTTTGCCCTTCTCCACCCGTCTTTGAACTTCTCTGCCCTTCTTTGCCCTTCTCCGCCCGTCCTTGCGATTCTCCGCCCGTCTTTGCCCATCTCCGCCCATCTTTGCCCATCTCCGCCCGTCTTTGTCTTTCTCCACCCGTCTTTGCCATTCTCCGCCCGTCTTTGCCCTTGTCCACCCGTCTTTGCACTTGTCCGCCCGTCTTTGCCCTTGTCCACCCGTCTTTGCGCTTCTCCGCCCGTCTTTGCACTTCCCCGCCCGTCTTTGTGCTACTCCACCTGTCTTTGCCCTTCTCAGCCCGTCTTTGCCACTCTCCGCGCTTCTTTACCACTCTCCGCGCTTCTTTACCACTCTCCGCGCTTCTTTACCACTCTCCGCGCTTCTTTACCACTCTCCGCACTTCTTTGCACTTCTCCGCCTGACATTGCCCTTCTCTGGTACTCTTCACAATTCTCCGACCTTCTTTGCCCTTGTCTGTCCATCATTGCACTTCTCTGCCTGTCTTTGCACTTGTCCGCTCGTCTTTGCACTTGTCCGCCTGTCTTTGCCCGTGTCCGCCCTTCTTTGCCCTTGTCCGCCCGTCTTTGCACTTGTCAGTCCTTTTTTGCCGTTGTCTGCCCGTCATTGCAATTGTGAAGCCATCTTTGCCCTTCTCCGCCCGTCTTTGCCCTTCTCCGCCCGTCTTTGCCCTTCTCCGCCCGTCTTTGCCCTTCTCCGCCCGTCTTTGCCCTTCTCCGCCCGTCTTTGCCCTTCTCCGCCCGTCTTTGCCCTTCTCCGCCCGTCTGTGCCCTTCTCCGCCCGTCTTTGCCCTTCTCCGCCCGTCTTTGCCCTTCTCCGCCCGTCTTTGCCCTTCTCCGCCCGTCTTTGCCCTTCTCCGCCCGTCTTTGCCCTTCTCCGCCCGTCTTTGCGCTTCTCCGCCCGTCCTTGCGCTTCTCCGCCCCTCTTTGTCCTTCTCCGCCCCTCTTTGCCCTTCTCTTCCCGTCTTTGCCCTTCTCTGCCCGTCTTTGCCCTTCTCTGCCCGTCTTTGACCTTCTCCGCCCATCCTTGCGATTCTCCGCCCGTCTCTGCCCTCCTCTGCCTGTCTCTGCCCTCCTCTGCCCGTCTCTGCCCTCCTCCGCCCGTCTCTGCCCTCCTCCGCCCGTCTCTGCCCTCCTCCGCCCGTCTCTGCCCTCCTCCGCCCGTCTCTGCCCTCCTCCACCCGTCTCTGCCCTCCTCCGCCCGTCTCTGCCCTCCTCCGCCCCTCTCTGCCCTCCTCCGCCCGTCTCTGCCCTCCTCCGCCCCTCTCTGCCCTCCTCCGCCCGTCTCTGCCCTCCTCCGACCGTCTCTGCCCTTCTCCACCCGTCTTTGCCCTTGTCCGCCCGTCTTTGCCCTTGTCCGCCCGTCTTTGCGCTTCTCCATTCGTCTTTGCACTTCTCCGCCCGTCTTTGCGCTTCTCCGCCCGTCTTTGCCCTTCTCCGCCCGTCTTTGCCCTTCTCCGCCCGTCTGTGCCCTTCTCCGCCCGTCTTTGCCCTTCTCCGCCCGTCTTTGCCCTTCTCCGCCCGTCTTTGCCCTTCTCCGCCCGTCTTTGCGCTTCTCCGCCCGTCCTTGCGCTTCTCTGCCCCTCTTTGTCCTTCTCCGCCCCTCTTTGCCCTTCTCTGCCCGTCTTTGCCCTTCTCTGCCCGTCTTTGCCCTTCTCTGCCCGTCTTTGACCTTCTCCGCCCGTCCTTGCGATTCTCCGCCCGTCTCTGCCCTCCTCTGCCCGTCTCTGCCCTCCTCTGCCCGTCTCTGCCCTCCTCTGCCCGTCTCTGCCCTCCTCCGCCCGTCTCTGCCCTCCTCCGCCCGTCTCTGCCCTCCTCCGCCCGTCTCTGCCCTCCTCCGCCCGTCTCTGCCCTCCTCTGCCCGTCTCTGCCCTCCTCTGCCCGTCTCTGCCCTCCTCCGCCCGTCTCTGCCCTCCTCCGCCCGTCTCTGCCCTCCTCCGCCCGTCTCTGCCCTCCTCCGACCGTCTCTGCCCTTCTCCACCCGTCTTTGCCCTTCTCCACCCGTCTTTGCCCTTGTCCGCCCGTCTTTGCCCTTGTCCGCCCGTCTTTGCGCTTCTCCATTCGTCTTTGCACTTCTCCGCCCGTCTTTGCGCTTCTCCGCCCGTCTTTGCGCTTCTCCGCCCGTCTTTGCGCTTCTTCGCCCGTCATTTCCATTATGCGCCTGTATTTGCTCATGTCCACCCCTCTCTGTCAGTGTCCACCGGTCCTTGATCTTCACCCCGCGTCTTTTCCCTTGTCTGCCCGTCTTTGCTATTGTCCACCCGTCTTTGCCTTTCTCCACCTTTCTTTGCCATTCTCCGTCCATCTTTACCCTTGCCCGACCCTCTTTGCAATTGCCCGACCCTCTTTGCAACTGCCCAACCCTCTTTGCAATTGCCCAACCCTCTTTGCGTTTTTCCGCCCGTCTCTGCCCTCCTCCACCCGTCTCTGCCCTCCTCCGCCCGTCTCTGCCCTCCTCCGCCCGTCTCTTCCCTCCTCCGCCCGTCTTTGCCTTTCTCCGCCCGACTTTTGCCTTCTCTGCCCGACTTTGCCCTCCTCTGCCCGACTTTGCAATTCTCTGCCCTACTTTGCGCTTGTCCGACCGTCTTTGCCCTTCTCCAGTACTCTCCGCAATTCTCTGACTGTCTTCTCACTTCAACAACCATCTTTGCCCTTCTCCACCCGTCTTTGTTACTCTCCGCCCCTCTTTGCCCTTCTCCGCCCGTCTTTGCCACTCTCCGCGCTTCTTTGCCCTTGTCCGCCCGTCTTTGCGCTTCTCCACCCGTCTTTGCCACTCTCCCCACTTCTTTGCCCCTCTCCAGTTCTCTCTACCTTCCTCCGCCCGTATTTGCTCTTCTCTGCCTGACTTTGCCCTTCTCCGCCCACCTTTGCACTTCTCCATAATTCTCCACACATCTCCGCCTGTCTTTGCCCTCGTCCGCCCATCTTTACCCTTCTCCGCACGTCTTTGCCCTTGTCCGCCCGTCTTTGCCCTTGTCCGCCTGTCTTTGCCTTCCTTTGCCCGTCTTTGCCCTCCTCCGCCCTTCTTTTCCATCGTCCTCCCGTCTTTGTCCTCCTCTGCCCGTCTTTGCCCTCGTCCGCCCGTTTTCACCTCCTCCACCAATGTTTGCACTTCTTCGTCTGTCTGCTCCCTTCTTCGGTATTCTCCATCCTTCTCCACCTGTCTTTGCCCTTCTCCATTATCCTCAGCACTTCTCCGCCCGTCTTTGCCCTTCTCCGCCCGTCTTTGCCCTTCTCCATTATTCTTGGCACTTCTCCGCCCGTCTTTGCCCTTGTCTGCCCATTTTTGCCCTTGTCTGCCCATTTTTGCCCTTGTCTGCCCGTCTTTGCCCTTGTCCGCCCGTCTTTGCCCTTGTCCGCCCGTCTTTGCCCTTGTCCGCCCGTCTTTGCCCTTCTCCGCCCGTCTTTGCCCTTCTCCGCACTTCTTTGCCCTTCTCCGCCCGTCTTTGCCCTTGTCTGCCCATTTTTGCCCTTGTCCGCCCGTCTTTGCCCTTGTCCGCCCGTCTTTGCCCTTCTCCGCCCGTCTTTGCCCTTCTCCGCCCGTCTTTGCCCTTCTCCGCCCGTCTTTGCCCTTCTCCGCACTTCTTTGCCCTTCTCCGCACTTCTTTGCCCCTCTCCGCCCGTCTTTGCCCTGCTCCGCCCGTCTTTGCCCTTCTCCGCCCGTCTTTGCCACTCTCCGCACTTCTTTGCCACTCTCCGCACTTCTTTGCACTTCTCCGGTTCTCTCTGAATTCCTCCGCCTGTCTTTGCTCTTCTCTGCCCGACTTTGACCTTCTCCGCCCATCTTTCCCCTTCTCCATAATTCTCCACACATCTTCACACTTCTTTGCCCTCCTCCGCCTTTCTTTACCCTCGTCCGCCCGTCTTTGTCCTCTTCCGCCCGTCTTTGCCCTCATCCGCCCCTCTTTGCCCACCTCCACCCGTCTTTGCCCTCTTCCACCCGTATTTGCCTTCTCCTCCCATATTTGCCCTTCTCCATCTCTCTGTGCCCTTCTTCGGTGTTCTCCGTCTTTCTCCACCTGTCTTTGCCCTTCTCGGTTATTCTCAGCACTTCTTCAACCCTCTTTGCCCTTCTCCCCTCGTCTTTCAACTTGTGAGACCATCTTTGCCCTTCTTCGCCCGTCTTTGCCCTTCTTCGCCCGTCTTTGCCCTTCTTCGCCCGTCTTTGCTATTCTTCGCCCGTCTGTGCCCTTCTCCGCCCGTTTGTGCCCTTGTCTGCCCGTCTTTGCTCTTGTCCGCCCATCTTTGCCCTTGTCCGCCCGTCTTTCCCCTTGTCCGCCCGTCTTTCCCCTTGTCCGCCCGTCTTTCCCCTTGTCCGCCCGTCTTTGCCCTTGTCTGCCCGTCTTTGCTGTTGTCTGCCCGTCTTTGCCCTTCTCCCCCCGTCTTTGCCCTTCGCCCCCTTTCTTTGCCCTTCTCCCTGCGTCTTTGCCCTTCTCCGCCCGTCTTTGCCCTTCTCCGCCCGACTTTGCCTTTCTCCGCCCGTCTTTACCCTTCTCTGGTATTCTCCACAGTTCTCTGCCCGTCTTTGCACTTCTCAAGATGTTTTTGCCCTTGTCCGCCCGTCTTTGCCCTTCTCCGGTACTCTCTGCACTTCTCTGACTGTCTTTTCACTTCTCCGACCGTCTTTGCAATTCTCCACCCGTCTTTGCCCTTCTCCGCCTTTACCCTTCTCCGCCCTTCTTTGCACTTCTCTGGTATTCTCCGGACTTCTCAGACTGTCTTTGCCCTTGTCTAAGCCTTTTTGCACTTGTCCACCCGTCTTTGCCCTTCTCTGTCCGTCTTTGCCCTTCTTCCCCCGTCTTTGTTCTTGTCCACCCGTCTATGCCCTCGTCCGCCCGTCTTTGCCCTTGTCCGCCCGTCTTTGCCCTTGTCCGCCCGTCTTTGCCCTTGTCCGCCCGTCTTTGCCCTTGTCCGCCCGTCTTTGCCCTTGTCCGCCCGTCTTTGTGCTTCTCTGCCCGTCTTTGCTCTTCTCCGCATGTCTTTGCCCTTCTTTGCACTTCTCTATATTCTCCGCCTTTATCAGCCCGTCTTTGCCCTTCTCCGCCCGTCTTTGCCTTTCTTTGCATTTCTCCAATATTCAGAGCCCATCTCCGCATTTTTTTGGCCTTGTCCGCCTCTCATTGCCTTTGCCTGCCCCTCTTTGTTCTTCTCTGCACATCTTTGCTCTTCTCCACCCGTCTTTGACCTTCTTTGCACTTCTCTGATATTATCTGCCTTTCTCCGCCCGTCTTTGCCCTCCTCCGCCCGTCTTTGCCCTCCTCCGCCCGTCTTTGCCCTCCTCCGCCCGTCTTTGCCCTCCTCCGCCCGTCTTTGCCCTTCTCCGCCTGTCTTTGAACTTCTCCGCCCGTCTTTGCCCTTATTTGTACTTTTCCGATATTCTCCACCCATCTCTGACCGTCTTTGCCATTCTCCGCCAGTCTTTGCCCTTCTCCACCAGTCTTTGCCCTTGTCCGCCCGTCTTTACCCTTGTCCGCCCTTCTTTGTTCTTCTCCGCCCGTCTTTGGCCTTCTCCACACATCTTTGTCCTTGTCTGCCTGTCTTTGACCTTGTCTGCTCACTTTTTCCCTTGTCCGACTGTCTTTGCCCTTTTCCGCCCGTCTTTGCCCCGTCCGGTCGTCTTTGCACTTCTCCAAATATCTTTGCCATTGTTGGCCCTTCTTTGCCCTTCTCCATCTGTCTTTGCACTCCTCCGATATTCTCCTCCCTTCTCCACTGGTCTTTGCTATTCTCCATCTGTCTATGCCTTCTCTGATCGTCTTTGCCCTTCTCCAATCGTCTTTGCCTTTCTCCGCCCCTCTTTGCCCTTTTCCATCCATCTTTGCCCTTGTCCGCCCGTCTTTTAAATATCCGCCCGTCTTTGCCCTTGTCTGCCCATCTTTGCACTTCTCGGCCCGTCCTTGCTCTTCTCCGCACTTCTTTGCCACTCTCCACACTTCTTTGCCACTCTATGCACTTCTTTGCCCTTCTCCGGTTCTCTCTGCATTCCTCCGCCCATCTTTGCTCTTCTCTGCCCTCCTTTGCCCTTCTCTACCCGTTTTTGCCCTTCTCTGTAATTCTCCACACATCTCCAACCGTCCTACCACTCCATCGCCCGTCTTTGTCCTCCTCCGCACGTCTTTGCCCTCCTCAATTCTGTCTTTGCCCTCCTCAATCCCGTCTTTGCCCTCGTCCACCAGTATTTGCCTTCTCTGCCCATGTTTGCCCTTCTCCGTCTTTCTGTGCCTTTCTTCGGTATTCTCTATCCTTCTCCACCCGTATTTGCTCTTCTCCGTTATTCTCAGCACTTCTCCACCCGTCTTTGCCCTCGTCCGCCCGTCTTTCCCTTCTCTACCCGACTTTGCACTTCTCCGATACTCTCCACAATTCTCTGCCCTTCTCCGAACGTCTTCGCATTTCTCCGACTGTCTTCGCATTTCTCCGCCCGTCTTCGCATTTCTCCGCCCGTCTTTGCACTTCTCCGCCCGTCTTTGCACTTCTCCGCCCGTCTTTGCACTTCTCCGCCCGTCTTTGCACTTCTCCGCCTGTCTTTGCACTTCTCTGCCCGTCTTTGCACTTCTCTGCCCGTCTTTGCACTTCTCTGCCCGTCTTTGCACTTCTCCGCCCGTCTTTGCACTTCTCCGCCCGTCTTTGCACTTCTCTGCCCGTCTTTGCACTTCTCCGATATTCTCCGAACTTCTCAGTCTGTCTTTGCCCTTGTCTAAACCTCTTTGCCCTTGTCCGCCCGTCTTTGACCTTCTGTGTCCGTCTTTGCCCTTCTCCCCCGGTCTATGTTCTTGTCCGCCCGTCTTTGCCCTTGTCCGCCCGTCTTTGCCCTTCTCCGACCGTCTTTGCTCTTCTTCGCACTTCTTTGCACTTCTTTTCTCGTCTTTGCATTCTCCGCACTTGTTTGCCCTTCTCCACCCGTCTTTATACTCGTCTGCCCGTCTTTGCCCTCGTCCAGCCATCTTTGCCCTCGTCCGCCCATCTTTGCCCTCGTCCGCCCATCTTTGCCCTCGTCCGCCCATCTTTGCCCTCGTCTGCCCGTCTTTGCACTTGTCTGCCCGTCTTTGCACTTGTCTGCCCGTCTTTATCCTTGTCTGCCGTCTTTGCTCTTGTCTGCCCGTCTTTGCCTTTCTCCGCCCGTCTCTGCGTTTCTCCGCCCGTCTCTTCGTTTCTCTGCCCGTCTCTGTGTTTCTCCGCCCGTCTTTGCCCGTCTCCACCCGTCTTTGCCCTTCTCCGCCCGTCTTTGCCCTTCTCCGCCCGTCTTTGCCCTTGTCCTCCCGTGTTTGCCACTCTCCGCACTTCTTTGCCACTCTCCGCACTTCTTTGTCACTCTCCGCACTTCTTTGCCACTCTCCACACTTCTTTGCCCTTCTCCGCCCTTCTTTGCACTTCTCCGCCCTTCTTTGCACTTCTCCGCCCTTCTTTGCCCCTCTCCGCCCGTCATTGCCCTTCTCCGCCCGTCATTGCCCTTCTCCGCCCGTCATTGCCCTTCTCCGCCCGTCTTTGCCCTTCTCCGCCCGTCTTTGCCCTTCTCCGCTAGTAATTGCCCTTCTCCGCCCGTCTTTGCCCTTCTCCGCCCGTCTTTGCCCTTCTCCGCCCGTCTTTGCCCTTCTCCGCCCGTCTTTGCCCCTTGTCCTCCCGTGTTTGCCACTCTCCGCACTTCTTTGCCACTCTCCGCACTTCTTTGTCACTCTCCGCACTTCTTTGCCACTCTCCACACTTCTTTGCCCTTCTCCGGTTCTCTCTAAATTCCTCCACCCGTCTTTGCTCTTCTCTGCCCGACTTTGACCTTCTCCGCCTGTCTTTGCTCTTCTCCGTAATTCTCCACACATCTTCACACGTCTTTGCCCTCATCCGCCCATCTTTGCCCTCGTCCACCCGTCTTTGCCCTCATCCGCCCATCTTTGTCCTCGTCCACCCATCTTTCCTTCATCTGCCCGTCTTTGCCCTCGTCTGCCCATTTTTGCCTCCTCCGCCCATGTTTGCACTTCTCCGTCTGTCTGCTCCCTTCTTCAGTATTCTCCGTGCTTCTCCGCCTGTCTTTGCCCTTCTCCGCCCGTCTTTGCCCTTCTCCGCCCGTCTTTGCCCTCCTCCGCCCGTCTTTGCCCTCCTCCGCCCGTCTTTGCCTTTCTTTGCCCGTCTTTGCCCTCATCCGCTTCTCTTTGCCCTCCTCCACCCGTCTTTGTCCTCTTCCGCCCGTATTTGCCTTCTCCTCCCATATTTGCCCTTCTCCGTCTCTCTGTGCCCTTCTTCGGTGTTCTCCATCTTTCTCCACCTGTCTTTGCCCTTCTCGGTTATTCCCAGCACTTCTTCAACCCTCTTTGCCCTTCTCCTTCTTTTAACTTGTGAGACCATCTTTGCCTTTCTCAGCCCGTCTTTGCTCTTCTTTGCCCATCTGTGCTCTTCTCCACCCGTTTGTGCCCTTGTCCACCCGTCTTTGCTCTTGTCCACCCGTCTTTGCCCTTTTCCGCCCGTCTTTGCCCTTGTCCAACCGTCTTTGCCCTTGTCCGCCCGTCTTTGCCCTTGTCCGCCCGTCTTTGCCGTTGTCTGCCCGTCTTTGCTGTTGTCTGCCCGTCTTTGCCCTTCTCCCCCTGTCTTTGCCCTTCTCCCCCTGTCTTTGCCCTTCTCCCCCCGTCTTTGCCCTTCTCCGCTCGTCTTTGCCCTTCTCCGCCCCTCTTTGCACTTCTTTGCGCTTCTACGCCCTTCTTTGCCCTTCTCCGGTATTCTCTGACCTTCTCCACCCTCCTTTGCTCTTCTACGGTATTCTCTGATATTCTCTGCCTGTCTTTGCCCTCCTCCACTCGTCTTTGCCCTCCTCCGTCCTTCTTTGCCTTTCTTTGCCTGTCTTTGCCCTCCTCCACCCGTCTTTGCCCTCCTCCGTCCTTCTTTGCCTTTCTTTGCCCGTCTTTGCCCTCATCTGCCCCTCTTTGCCCTCCTCCACCTGTCTTTGCCCTCTTCCGCCCGTATTTGCCTTCTCCTCCCATATTTGCCCTTCTCCGTCTCTCTGTGCCCTTCTTTGGTATTCTCCATCTTTCCCCGCCCGTCTTTGCCTTTCTCGGTTATTCTCAGCACTTGTCGCCCGTCTTTGGAATTCTCCGCCCGTCTTTGTTTATCTCCCCCCGTCTTTGCACTTGTGAGACCATCTTTGCCCTTCTCAGCCCGTCTTTGCTTTTCTTCGCCTGTCTGTGCACTTCTCCACGCCTTTGTTCCCTTGTCCGCCCGTCTCTTCCCTCGTCCGCCCGTCTCTTCCCTCGTCCGCCCGTCTCTTCCCTCGTCCGCCTGTCTTTTCCCTCGTCCGCCCATCTTTTCCTTCGTCTGCCCGTCTTTGCCCTCATCCGTTCGTCTTTACCCTTCTCCACCTGTCTTTGCCCTTCTCCGCCCGTCTTTGCCTTTGTCCACCCGTCTTTGCCGTTGTCCGCCCATCTTTGCCGCTGTCCGCCCGTCTTTGCCACTCTCCGAACTTCCTTGCCACTCTCCGAACTTCTTTGCCACTCTCCGCACTTCTTTGCCAATCTCCAGTTCTCTCAGCCTTCCTCCGCTGGTCTTTGCCCTTCCCGCTCGTCTTTGCCCTTCCCTCTCCTCTTTGCCCTTCTTCGCCCACATTTGCCCTTGTCCGCCCGTCTTTTCCCTCGTCCACCAATCTTTTCCCTCGTCCACCAATCTTTTCCCTCGTCCACCCGTTTTTGCCCTCGTCTACAAGTCTTTGCCCTCGTCCACCAGTCTTTGCCCTCGTCCGCCCATCTTTGCCCTTCTCCACCCGTCTTTGCCCTCGTCTGCCCGTCTTTGCAATTCTCCACCCGTCTTTCCCCCTCTCCGCACTTCTTTGCCCTTCTCCGGTTCTCTCTGCTTTCCTCCACCCATCTTTGTTCTTCTCTGCCCGTCTTTTCCCTTCTCCATAATTCTCCACACATCTCCGCCCGTCTTTGCCCTCCTCCGCCCGTCTTTGCCCTCCTCCGCCTGTCTTTGCCCTTCTCCGCCCTTCTCCGCCCGTCTTTGCCCTCCTCCACCCCTCTTTGCCCTCGTCCGCCCATCTTTGCACTCCTCCGCCCGTCTTTGCTCTCCTCCGCCCGTCTTTGCCCTCCTCCGCCCGTCTTTGCACTCCTCCGCCCGTCTTTGCCCTCCTCCGCCCGTCTTTGCCCTCCTCTGCCCGTCTTTGCCTTTTTTTGCCCGTCTTTGCCCTCATCCGCCCCTCTTTGTCCTCCTCAACCCATCTTTGACTTCTTCCGCCTGTATTTGCCTTCTCCTCCTATATTTACCCTTCTCCGCCCATCTTTGCCCTTCTCGGTTATTCTCAGCACTTCTCCCCCCGTCTTTGACATTATCCGCCCGCCTGTGTCTTTCTCCCCCTGTCTTTGCACTTTTGAGACCGTCTTTGCCCTTCTCTGCCCGTCTTTGTCCTTCTCTGGCAGTCTTTGCCCTTCTCTGCCAGTCTTTGTCCTTCTCTGCCAGTCTTTGTCCTTCTCTGCCAGTCTTTGTCCTTCTCTGCCAGTCTTTGTCCTTCTCTACGTCTCTTTGCACTTCTCTGCTCATCTTTGCCCTTCTCTGCCCGTCTTTGCCCTTCTCGGCCCGTCTTTGCCCTTCTCGGCCCGTCTTTGCCCTTCTCGGCCCGTCTTTGCCCTTCTCGGCCCGTCTTTGCCCTTCTCGGCCCGTCTTTGCCCTTCTCGGCCCGTCTTTGCCCTTCTCGGCCCGTCTTTGCCCTTCTCGGCCCGTCTTTGCCCTTCTCGGCCCGTCTTTGCCCTTCTCGGCCCGTCTTTGCCCTTCTCGGCCCGTCTTTGCCCTTCTCGGCCCGTCTTTGCCCTTCTCGGCCCGTCTTTGCCCTTCTCGGCCCGTCTTTGCCCTTCTCGGCCCGTCTTTGCCCTTCTCGGCCCGTCTTTGCCCTTCTCGGCCCGTCTTTGCCCTTCTCGGCCCGTCTTTGCCCTTCTCGGCCCGTCTTTGCCCTTCTCGGCCCGTCTTTGCCCTTCTCGGCCCGTCTTTGCCCTTCTCGGCCCGTCTTTGCCCTTCTCGGCCCGTCTTTGCCCTTCTCGGCCTGTCTTTGCCCTTCTCCGCCCGTCTTTGCCACTCTCCGCACTTCTTTGCCACTCTCCGCATTTTTTTGCCAATCCCCATACTTCTTTGCCACTCTCCGCACTTCTTTGCAACTCTCCGCACTATCTTGCCACTCTCTGACTTTCTTTGCCCTTCTACCCCCGTCTTTGTTCTTGTCCGCCTGTTTTTGCCTTTGTCAGACCGTCTTTGCCAGAGAAAGTCATGGAGCAGGTAATCTTGAGTGCTATCATGAAGCACATGCAAGAGAACGGGGTGATCAGGCCCAGTCAACATGGGTTCACAAAAGGCAGGTCTTGCCAGACTAATCTGATTGCCTTCTATGACAAAGTGACTCGGCTGCTGGATGAGGGAAAGGCTGTGGATGTGGTCTTCCTGGACTTCAGTAAAGCCTTTGACACAGTTTCTCACAGCATTCTGCTTGAGAAACTGTCAGCCTCTGGCCTGGACAGACACACACTCTCCTGGGTGGAAAACTGGTTGGATGGCCGGGCCCAGAGAGTGGTGGTAAATGGTGTGAAATCCAGCTGGAGGCCAGTGACAAGTGGGGTTCCCCAGGGCTCAGTGCTGGGTCCAGCCCTGTTCAATGTCTTCATCAATGATCTGGATGAAGGCATCGAGTGCACCCTGAGCAAGTTTGCGGACGACACTAAGCTGGGTGGAAGTGTCGATCTGCTGGAGGGTCGGGAGGCTCTGCAAAGGGATCTGAACAGGCTGGACCGCTGGGCAGAGTCCAATGGCATGAGGTTTAACAAGGCCAAATGCCGGGTCCTGCACTTGGGGCACAACAACCCTATGCAGTGCTACAGACTGGGAGAAGTCTGTCTAGAAAGCTGCCTGGAGGAGAGGGACCTGGGTGTGTTGGTTGACAGTGACTGAACATGAGTCAGCAGTGTGCCCAGGTGGCCAAGAAGGCCAATGGCATCTTGGCTTGTATCAGAAACGGCGTGACCAGCAGGTCCAGGGAGGTTATCCTCTCTCTGTACTCGGCACTGGTGAGACCGCTCCTCGAATACTGTGTTCAGTTCTGGGCCCCTCACAATAAGAAGGATGTTGAGGCTCTGGAACGAGTCCAGAGAAGTGCAACAAAGCTGGTGAAAGGGCTGGAGAGCAGGCCTTATGAGGAGCGGCTGAGAGAGCTGGGGTTGTTTAGCCTGGAGAAGAGGAGGCTGAGGGGTGACCTCATTGGTCTCTACAACTACCTGAAAGGAGGTGGTAGAGAGGAGGGTGCTGGCCTCTTCTTCCAAGTGACAGGGGACAGGACAAGAAGGAATGGCCTAAAGCTCCGCCAGGGGAGGTTTAGGCTGGACATTAGGAAAAAATTCTTTACAGAAAAGGTCATTGGGCACTGGAACAGGCTGCCCAGGGAGGTGGTTGAGTCACCTTCCCTGGAGGTGTTTAAGGCACGGGTGGACGAGGTGCTGAGGGATATGGTTTAGTGTTTGATGGGAACGGTTGGACTCGATCATCCCGTGGGTCTTGCAACCTGGTTGTTCTGTGATTCTGTGATTCTGTTCTGTGATTCTGTCTTTGCCCTTCTCCGCCCATCTTTGCACTTGTCTGCCCTTCTTTGCCGTTCTCCGCCCGTCTTTGCACTTGTGCACCCGTCTTTGCTTTTTCCGCATATCTTTGCCCTTCTCCGCCCGTCTTTGCCCTTCTCCGCCCGTCTTTGCCCTTCTCCGCCCGTCTTTGCCCTTCTCCGCCCGTCTTTGCCCTTCTCCGCCCGTCTTTGCCCTTCTCCGCCCGTCTTTGCCCTTCTCCGCCCGTCTTTGCCCTTCTCCGCCCGTCTTTGCCCTTCTCCGCCCGTCTTTGCCCTTCTCCAGTATTCTCCTCACTTCTCCGCCCGTCTTTGCACTTCTCCGCCCGTCTTTGCACTTCTTCGCCCGTCTCTGCCCTTCTCCGGTATTCTCCGCACTTTTCTTCCCGTCTTTGCCCTTGTCCGACCGTCTTTGCCCTTCCCCGCCCGCTTTGCCCTTCTCCACTGTTCTCCTCAATTCTCTGCCTGTCTTTGCCTTTCTCCACCCATCTTTGCAATTCTCCGCCTGTCTTTGTCCATCTCTGACCGTCTTTTCCCTTCTCCGGTATTCTCCACACTTCTCCGCCCATCTTTGCCCTTCTCCGCCAATCTTTGCCCATCTTTGCACTTCTCCGATATTCTCCACCCTTCTCTGCCCGTTTTTGCCCTTATCCCCTTATGTTTTCCTTTCTCGACCCGTCCTTGCCCTTCTCCGCCCGTCTTTGCCAATCTCTGCCCATCTTTGCCCTTCTCCGCCCGTCTTTGCCCATCTTTCCACTTCCCTCATATTCTCCACCCTTCTCCGCCTTTCTTTGCACTTCTCCGCCCTTCTTTACCCTTCTCCACCAGTCTTTGTTTTTTTCACCCGTCTTTACCCCTCTTTCCACTTCTCAAATATTCTCTGCCCTTCTCCGCCCGTTATTACCCTTCTCTGCCCATCTTTGCCCTTCTCTGATATTCTCCACACTTCTTCGCCCGCTTTTGCCCTTCTCCGCCCCTCTTTGCCCTTCTCCGCCCCTCTTTGCCCTTCTCCGCCCCTCTTTGCCCTTCTCCGCCCCTCTTTGCCCTTCTCTTATATTCTCCACAGTTCTCCACCCGACTTTGCCTTTCTCCGTCCATCTTTGCCCTTCTCACATATCTTTGCCCATCTTTGCCCTTCTACCCTTTTCTTTGCCCATCTTTGCACTTCTCCAATATTCTCTGCCCTTCTCCGCCCGTTATTGCCCTTCTCCGCCCATCTTTGCCCTTCTCCGATATTCTCCACACTTCTCTGCCTGCTTTTGAACTTCTCTGCCTGTCTTTGCCCTCCTCCATCCTACTTTGCCCTCGTCCGCCCGTCTTTGCCCTTGTCCGCCCGTCTTTGCCCTTGTCCGCCCGTCTTTGCCCTTGTCCGCCCGTCTTTGCCCTTGTCCGCCCGTCTTTGCCCTTCTCCGCCCGTCTTTGCCCTTCTCCGCCCGTCTTTGCCCTTCTCCGCCCGTCTTTGCCCTTCTCCGCCCGTCTTTGCCCTTCTCCGCCCGTCTTTGCCCTTCTCCGCCCGTCTTTGCCCTTCTCCGCCCGTCTTTGCCCTTCTCCGCCCGTCTTTGCCCTTCTCCGCCCGTCTTTGCCCTTCTCCGCCCGTCTTTGCCCTTCTCCAGTATTCTCCTCATTTCTCCGCCCGTCTTTGCACTTCTCCGCCCGTCTTTGCCCATCTTTGCACTTCTCCAATATTCTCCACCCTTCTCCACCCGTCTTTGCCCTTCTCCGCCCGTCTTTGCCCTTCTCCGCCCGTCTTTGCCCTTCTCCGCCCGTCTTTGCCTTTCTCCGCCCGTCTTTGCCCTTCTCCAGTATTCTCCTCATTTCTTCACCCGTCTTTGCCCTTCTCCACCCCCCTTTGCCCTTCTCCAGTATTCTCCTCATTTCTTCACCCGTCTTTGCCCTTCTCCCCCCGTTTTTGCTGTTCTCCACCTGTCCTTGCCCTTTTCCGTTGTTCTCCACACTTCTCAGCCCGTCTTTGCCTTTCTCTGCCCGTCTTTGCACATCTTTGCACTTCTCTGATATTTTCCACCCTTCTCCACCCGTCTTTGCCCTTCTCCGCACCCCTTTGCCCTTCTCCGCACCCCATTGCCCTTCTCCGCACCCCTTTGCCCTTCTCCTATATTCTCCACAGTTCTCCACCCGACTTTGCCTTTCTCCGTCCATCTTTGCCCTTCTCAACTATCTTTGCCCATCTTTGCCCTTCTACCCTTTTCTTTGCCCATCTTTGCCCTTCTCCAATATTCTCTGCCCTTCTCCGCCCGTTATTGCCCTTCTCCGACCATCTTTGCCCTTCTCCAATATTCTCCACACTTCTCTGCCCGCTTTTGAACTTCTCTGCCTGTCTTTGCCCTCCTCCATCCTACTTTGCCCTTCTCTGCCCGTCTTTGCCCTTCTCCGCCCGTCTTTGCCCTTGTCCGCCCGTCTTTGCCCTTCTCCAGTATTCTCCTCATTTCTTCACCCGTCTTTGCCCTTCTCCGCCCGTTTTGGCTGTTCTCCACCTGTCCTTGCCCTTTTCCGTTGTTCTCCACACTTCTCAGCCCTTTTCCGCCCGTCTTTGCCCTTCTTTCCACTTCTCCGATATTCTCCTCCCTTCTTTGCCTGTCCTTGCCCTTCTCCACCCGTCTTTGCCCATCTTTGCACTTCTCCGATATTCTCCACCCTTCTCTGCCCATCTTTGCCCTTCTCCCCTCGTGTTTTCCCTTCTCCGCCCGTCTTTGCCCATCTTTGCACTTCTCCAATATTCTCCACAATTCTCCGCCCGACTTTGCCCTTCTCCATCCATCTTTGCCCTTCTCACCTGTCTTTACCCATCTTTCCTCTTCTCCGATACTCTCCACACTTCTCCGCCCGTCTTTACCCTTCTACCCTTTTCTTTGCCCATCTTTGCCCTTCTCCAATATTCTCTGCCTTTCTCCGTCCATCTTTGCCCTTCTCACATATCTTTGCCCATCTTTGCCCTTCTACCCTTTTCTTTGCCCATCTTTGCCCTTCTCCAATATTCTCTGCCCTTCTCCGCCCGTTATTTCCCTTCTCCGCCCATCTTTGCCCTTCTCCGATATTCTCCACACTTCTCTGCCCGCTTTTGAACTTCTCTGCCTGTCTTTGCCCTCCTCCATCCTACTTTGCCCTTGTCCGCCCGTCTTTGCCCTTGTCCGCCCGTCTTTGCCCTTGTCCGCCCGTCTTTGCCCTTGTCCGCCCGTCTTTGCCCTTGTCCGCCCGTCTTTGCCCTTGTCCGCCCGTCTTTGCCCTTGTCCGCCCGTCTTTGCCCTTGTCCGCCCGTCTTTGCCCTTGTCCGCCCGTCTTTGCCCTTCTCCGCCCGTCTTTGCCCTTCTCCGCCCGTCTTTGCCCTTCTCCGCCCGTCTTTGCCCTTCTCCGCCCGTCTTTGCCCTTCTCCGCCCGTCTTTGCCCTTCTCCGCCCGTCTCCGCCCCCCTTTGCCCTTCTCCAGTATTCTCCTCATTTCTTCACCCGTCTTTGCCCTTTCTCCGCCCCCCTTTGCCCTTCTCCAGTATTCTCCTCATTTCTTCACCCGTCTTTGCCCTTCTCCCCCCGTTTTTGCTGTTCTCCACCTGTCCTTGCCCTTTTCCGTTGTTCTCCACACTTCTCAGCCCGTCTTTGCCTTTCTCTGCCCGTCTTTGCACATCTTTGCACTTCTCTGATATTTTCCGCCCTTCTCCGCACCCCTTTGCCCTTCTCCGCACCCCTTTGCCCTTCTCCGCACCCCTTTGCCCTTCTCCTATATTCTCCACAGTTCTCCACCCGACTTTGCCTTTCTCCGTCCATCTTTGCCCTTCTCAACCATCTTTGCCCATCTTTGCCCTTCTACCCATTTCTTTGCCCATCTTTGCCCTTCTCCAATATTCTCTGCACTTCTCCGCCCGTCTCCGCCCTTCGCCGCCCGTCTCCGCCCTTCGCCGCCCGTCTCCGCCCTTCGCCGCCCGTCTCCGCCCGTCTTTCCACTTCTCAAATATTCTCTGCCCTTCTCCACCTGTTGTTGCCCTTCTCCGCCCATCTTTGCACTTCTTCGATATTCTCCACACTTCTCCGCCCGTCTTTGCCTTTCTACCCTTTTCTTTGCTTATCTTTGCAATTCTCCAATATTCTCTGCCCTTCTCCAGCTGTCTTTGCCCTTCTCCTATATTCTCCACAATTCTCCGCCCGACTTTGCCCTTCTCCGCCCGTCTTTGCCACTCTCCGTCTTCCTTTGCCCTTCTCCGCCCGTCTTTGCCCTTCTCCGCCCGTCTTTGCCCTTCTCCGCCCGTCTTTGCCCTTCTCCAGTATTCTCCTCATTTCTTCACCCGTCTTTGCCGTTCTCCGCCCGTTTTTGCCCTTCTCCGCCTGTCCTTGCCCTTCTCCGGTGTTTTCCACACTTCTCAGCCCGTCTTTGCCTTTCTCTGCCCGTCTTTGCACATCTTTGCACTTCTCTGATATTCTCCACCCTTCTCCACCCGTCTTTGCCCTTCTCCACACCCCTTTGCCCTTCTCCCCCTGTTTTTGCCCTTCCCCCCCGACTTTGCCCTTCTCCCCCCGACTTTGCCCTTCTCCCCCCGACTTTGCCCTTCTCCCCCCGACTTTGCCCTTCTCCCCCCGACTTTGCCCTTCTCCCCCCGACTTTGCCCTTCTTTGCACTTCTCCGATATTCTCCTCCCTTCATTGCCTGTCCTTGCCCTTCTCCACCCGTCTTTGCCCATCTTTGCACTTCTCCGATATTCTCCACCCTTCTCTGCCCGTCTTTGCCCTTCTCCCCTCATGTTTTCCCTTCTCCGCCCGTCTTTGCCCATCTTTGCACTTCTCCAATATTCTCCACAATTCTCCGCCCGACTTTGCCCTTCTCCATCCATCTTTGCCCTTCTCACCCGTCTTTTCCCATCTTTCCTCTTCTCCGATACTCTCCACACTTCTCCGCCCGTCTTTACCCTTCTACCCTTTTCTTTGCCCATCTTTGCCCTTCTCCAATATTCTCTGCCTTTCTCCGTCCATCTTTGCCCTTCTCACATATCTTTGCCCATCTTTGCCCTTCTACCCTTTTCTTTGCCCATCTTTGCCCTTCTCCAATATTCTCTGCCTTTCTCCGTCCATCTTTGCCCTTCTCACATATCTTTGCCCATCTTTGCCCTTCTACCCTTTTCTTTGCCCATCTTTGCCCTTCTCCAATATTCTCTGCCCTTCTCCGCCTGTTATTGCCCTTCTCCGCCCATCTTTGCCCTTCTCCGATATTCTCCACACTTCTCTGCCCGCTTTGGAACTTCTCTGCCTGTCTTTGCCCTCCTCCATCCTACTTTGCCCTTCTCTGCCCGTCTTTGCCCTTCTCCGCCCGTCTTTGCCCTTGTCCGCCCGTCTTTGCCCTTGTCCGCCCGTCTTTGCCCTTCTCCGCCCGTCTTTGCCCTTCTCTGCCCTTCTCCGCCCCCCTTTGCCCTTCTCCAGTATTCTCCTCATTTCTTCACCCGTCTTTGCCCTTCTCCGCCCCCCTTTGCCCTTCTCCAGTATTCTCCTCATTTCTTCACCCGTCTTTGCCCTTCTCCCCCCGTTTTTGCTGTTCTCCACCTGTCCTTGCCCTTTTCCGTTGTTCTCCACACTTCTCAGCCCGTCTTTGCCTTTCTCTGCCCGTCTTTGCACATCTTTGCACTTCTCTGATATTTTCCGCCCTTCTCCGCACCCCTTTGCCCTTCTCCGCACCCCTTTGCCCTTCTCCGCACCCCTTTGCCCTTCTCCTATATTCTCCACAGTTCTCCACCCGACTTTGCCTTTCTCCGTCCATCTTTGCCCTTCTCAACCATCTTTGCCCATCTTTGCCCTTCTACCCTTTTCTTTGCCCGTCTTTGCCCTTCTCCACCCGTCTTTGCCCTTCGCCGTCCGTCTCCGCCCGTCTTTCCACTTCTCAAATATTCTCTGCCCTTCTCCACCTGTTGTTGCCCTTCTCCGCCCATCTTTGCCCTTCTCCGATATTCTCCACGCTTCTCCGCCCGTCTTTGCCTTTCTACCCTTTTCTTTGCTTATCTTTGCCCTTCTCCAATATTCTCTGCCCTTCTCCAGCTGTCTTTGCCCTTCTCCTATATTCTCCACAATTCTCCGCCCGACTTTGCCCTTCTCCGCCCGACTTTGCCCTTCTCCGCCCGACTTTGCCCTTCTCCGCCCGACTTTGCCCTTCTCCGCCCGACTTTGCCCTTCTCCAGTATTCTCCTCATTTCTTCACCCGTCTTTGCCGTTCTCCGCCCGTTTTTGCCCTTCTCCGCCTGTCCTTGCCCTTCTCCGGTGTTTTCCACACTTCTCAGCCCGTCTTTGACTTTCTCTGCCCGTCTTTGCACATCTTTGCACTTCTCTGATATTCTCCACCCTTCTCCGCCCGTCTTTGCCCTTCTCCACCCGTCTTTGCCCTTCTCCACCCATCTTTGCCCTTCTCCACACCCCTTTGCCCTTCTCCAATATTCTCCTCCTTTCCACCAATCTTTGCCCTTCTCCTCCCGTTTTTGCCCTGCTCCCACCTTCTTTGACTTTCTCTGAACTTCTCTGAAATTATCTAATCTTTTTTGATCTTCTCTGAATTCTACAGCCTTCTCTGAACTTCCTTTGCCTTCTCCGACCTTCTCTGTCCTTCTATGAACTTCTCCAACCTTCTTCGAACTTCTCCGACTTTTTTGACATTCTCTGAACATCTTTGACATTTTCCGACCTTCTGTTACCTTCTCTGACATTCTTTGACCTTCTCGGATCTTCTCTGATATTCTTTGACCTTCTCCAAACTTCTCTGACCTTTTCCGATGTTCTTTGACCTTCTACAAATTTCTCTGACCTTCTCCGACCTTCTTTGATATTCTCTGAACTTCTTTGACTTCCTACTGCTTTCTTCGAATTTCTTTCACCTTCTCTGACCTTCTTTGACCTTGTCAGACCTTCTTTGACCTTCTCCGAACTTCTCCGAACTTCTCTGACCTTCTTGGACTTTCTCCGAACTTCTTTGACCTTCTCCAAAATTCTTTGACATTCTCCAAACTTCTATGAACTCCTCTGACCTTCTCCGAATGCCTTTGAAATTCTCTGACCTTCCTTGATCTTCTCCGACCTTCTCCAAACTTCTTCAACAACTTTTGAAATTCTCTGAATTTCTTTGAGCTTCTCTGTCCTTCTCCGACCTTCTCCAACATTCTTTGAACTTCTCTGACTTTCTCCGACCTCCTCCGTACTTATTTGACCTTCTCTGACCTTCTCTGACTTTCTTTTAACTTATCTGACACTCTTTGCCCTTCTCCGCCCGTCTTTGCCCTTCTCCGCCCGTCTTTGCCCTTCTCCGCCCGTCTTTGCCCTTCTCCGCCCGTCTTTGCCCTTCTCCGCCCGTCTTTGCCCTTCTCCGCCCGTCTTTGCCCTTCTCCGCCCGTCTTTGCCCTTCTCCGCCCGTCTTTGCCCTTCTCCGCCCGTCTTTGCCCTTCTCCGCCCGTCTTTGCCCTTCTCCGCCCGTCTTTGCCCTTCTCCGCCCGTCTTTGCCCTTCTCCGCCCGTCTTTGCCCTTCTCCGCCCGTCTTTGCCCTTCTCCGCCCGTCTTTGCCCTTCTCCGCCCGTCTTTGCCCTTCTCCGCCCGTCTTTGCCCTTCTCCGCCCGTCTTTGCCCTTCTCCGCCCGTCTTTGCCCTTCTCCGCCCGTCTTTGCCCTTCTCCGCCCGTCTTTGCCCTTCTCCGCCCGTCTTTGCCCTTCTCCGCCCGTCTTTGCCCTTCTCCGCCCGTCTTTGCCCTTCTCCAGTATTCTCCTCCTTTCTCCACCAGTTTTTGCCCTTCTCCTCTCATTTTTGCCCTGCTCCCACCTTCTTTGACTTTCTCTGAACTTCTCTGAAATTATCTGATCTTTTTTGAACTTCTCTGAATTCTACAGCCTTCTCTGAACTTCCTTTGCCTTCTCCGACCTTCTCTGTCCTTCTACGAACTTCTCCAACCTTCTTCGAACTTCTCCAACTTTTTTGACATTCTCTGAACTTCTTTGACCTTTTCCAAACTTCTTTTACCTTCTCCGACATTCTTTGACCTTCTCGGATCTTCTCTGATGTTCTTTGACCTTCTCCAAAATTCTCTGACCTTTTCCGATGTTCTTTGAACTTCTACAAAGTTCTCTGACCTTCTCCGACCTTCTTTGATATTCTCTGAACTTCTTTCATTTCCTACCACTTTCTTCGAGTTTCTTTCATCTTCTCTGACCTTCTTTGACCTTGTCAGACCTTCTTTGACCTTCTCCGAACTTCTCTGACCTTCTTGGACTTTCTCCGAACTTCTTTGACCTTCTCCAAAATTCTTTGACATTCTCCAACCTTCTATGAACTCCTCCGACTTTCTCCGATTGCCTTTGAAATTCTCTGACCTTCCTTGATCTTCTCCGACCTTCTCCAAACTTCTTCAACAACTTTTGAAATTCTCTGAATTTCTTTGAGCTTCTCTATCCTTCTCCGACCTTCTCCAACATTCTTTGAACTTCTCTGACCTTCTCCGAACTACTCTGTACTTATTTGACCTTCTCTGACTTTCTTTTAACTTATCTGACCCTCTTTGCCCTTCTCCGCCCGTCTTTGCCCTTCTCCGCCCGTCCTTGCCCTTCTCCTCCTCTCTTTGCCCTTCTTCGATATTCTCCATCCTTCTCCTCCCATCTTTGCCCTTCTCAGCCCGCCTTTCCCCTTTTCCTCCCATCTTTGCACTTCTCCGATATTATCCGCCCATCTTTGCCCTTCTCCGCCCCTCTTTGCCCTTCTCCGCCCCTCTTTGCCCTTCTCCGCCCCTCTTTGCCCTTCTTTGCACTTGTCCGATGTTCTCCTCCCTTCTCCACCCGTCTTTGCCCTTTTCTTAACTTTTCTGCCCAACTTTGCCCTTCTCCACACTTCTTTGCCCTTCTCTGCCCGTCTTAGGCCTTCTCCGCCCGTCGTTGTCTTTCTTTGCACTTCTCCGATATTCTCCGCCCGTCTTTGCCCTTCTCCGCCCGTCTTTGCCCTTCTCCGCCCGTCTTTGCCCTTCTCCGCCCGTCTTTGCCCTTCTCCAATATTCTCCGCCCTTCTCCGCCCATCTCTGCCCTTCTCCGCCCGTCTCTACTTTTCTTTGAACTTCTCCAATATTGTACACACTTCTCTGCCCGTCTTTGCCCTTCTCCTAAACTCTTTGCCCATCTTTGCATTTCTCCATTATTTTCCGCACTTCTCTGCACGTCTTATCCCTTCTCTGTACGTCTTTTCCCATCTTTGCACTTCTCTGATATTCTCTGCCCTTCTCCGCCTATCTTTGCCCTTCTTCGCCCCCTTTGCCCTTCTCCGCTCCTCTTTGCCTCCTTTGAAATTCTCCGATAATCTCTGCCCTTCTCCGCCCCTTTGCCCTTCTCCGCCCATCTTTGCCCTTCTCCAATATTCTCCGTCCTTCTCCTACCATCTTTGCTCTTCTCAGCCCGTCTTTGTCCTTCTCCTCCCATCTTTGCCCTTCTTTGCACTTCTCCAATATTCTCCGTCCCTCTCCGCCCGTCTTTGCCCTTCTCTGCTCGTCTTTGCCCTTCTCTGCTCGTCTTTGCCCTTCTCTGCTCGTCTTTGCCCTTCTCTGCACTTCTCCAATATTCTCCACCCTTCTCCACCTGTTTTTGAACTTCTCTGCCCATGGTTACCCTTCTCCACCCATTATTGCCCTTCTCCGCCCATCTTTGCACTTCTCGTATATTCTCCACACTTCTCCGCCCGTCTTTGCCCTTCTCCGCCCGTCTTTGCCCTTCTCTGATATTCTCCTCCTTTTTCCACTGGTCTTTGCCCTTCTCCCACCTTCTTTGACTTTCTCCGAACTTCTCCAAAATTATCTGATCTATTTCGAACTTCTCTGAATTCTACTACCTTCTCTGAACTTCCTTTAGCTTCTCCGACCTTCTCTGTCCTTCTACGAACTTCTCCAACCTTCTCTAAACTTCTCCGACTTCTTTGACATTCTCTGAACTTCTTCGACATTTTCCGACCTTCTTTTACCTTCTCCGACATTCTTTGACCTTCTCAGATCTTCTCCGATGTTCTTTGACCTTCTCCAAACTTCTCTGACCTTTTCCGATATTCTTTGACTTTCTCCAAATATCTCCTTCCTTCTCTGACCTTCTTAGAACTTCTTTGATTTTCTCCAAACTTCTTTGACCTTCTCTGAACCTCTTTGATCTTTTCCGACCTTCTCCGACCTTCTCCGACCTTCTCCGACCTTCTCTGAATTGCTCAATGAGGTCGCTGTAGACACAGACGACACAGACTTTCTAAACCTCAATGAGGTCACTAAACTTAATGACGACACAGACGTTCTAAATATCAATGAGGTCCCTATAGACAGTGACGACACAGATTTTCTAAACATCAGTGAGGTCGCTATAGACAGTGATGACACAGACGACACAGACTTTCTAAACCTCAATGAGGTCGCTGTAGACACAGAAAACACAGACTTTCTAAACGACAGTGAGGTCGCTGTAGACACAGACGACCCAGACTTTCTAAACCTCAGTGAGGTCGCTGTGAACACAGACGACACAGAATTTCTAAACATCAATGAGGTCACTATAGACACAGATGACAGTGAGGTCGCTATAGACAGGCGACACAGACTTTCTAAACGACAGTAAGGTCGCTGTACACACAGGCGACACAGACTTTCTAAACGACAGTGAGGTCGCTGTAGACACAGGCGACACAGACTTTCTAAATGACAGTGAGGTCGCTGTAGACACGCTCTGACTTCCCCGACCATCTTTGACCTTCTCTGAACTTCTCTGATCTTCTCTGACCCTCTTTATACTTCTCCAACTTTCTTTGACCTTCTCCTGGCTTCTTTGACCTTCTCCAAACTTCTCCTAATCCTTTGTCCTTCTCCGACCTTCTCCAAACTTCTCCGACGTTCTCCAAACTTCTCCGACCTTCTCCGACCGTCTCCGACCTTTTCCGACCTTTTCCGACCTTCTTCGACCTTCTCTGACCTTCTCCGAATTGCTCAATGAGGTCGCTGTAGACACAGACGACACAGACTTTCTAAACCTCAATGAGGTCGCTATAGACACAGACGACACAGACTTTCTAAACCTCAATGAGGTCGCTATAGACACAGATGACCCAGACGACCCAGACTTTCTAAACCTCAATGAGGTCGCTGTAAACACAGACGACACAGAATTTCTAAACCTCAATGAGGTCGCTGTAGACACAGACAACACAGACTTTCTAAACGTCAATGAGGTCGCTGTAGACACAGGCGACACAGACTTTCTAAACCTCAATGAGGTCGCTGTAGACACAGACGACCCAGACTTTCTAAACCTCAATGAGGTCGCTGTAGACACAGACGACACAGACTTTCTAAGCCTCAATGAGGTCGCTATAGACACAGATGACACAGACTTTCTAAGCCTCAATGAGGTCACTAAATGTAATGACGACACAGACGTTCTAAATATCAATGAGGTCACTATAGACAATGACGACACAGACTTTCTAAACGTCAGTGAGGTCACTATAGACGATGACACAGACTTTCTAAACCTCAATGAGGTCGCTGTAGACAGAGACGACAAAGACTTTCTAAACGACAGTGAGATCACTGTAGACACAGATGACACAGACTTTCTAAACCTCAATGAGGTCGCTGTGAACACAGACGACACAGACTTTCTAAACATCAATGAGGTCACTATAGACACAGATGACACAGACTTTCTAAACGTCAGTGAGGTCACTATAGACACAGACGACAGTGAGGTCGCTGTAGACACAGGCAACACAGACTTTCTAAACGACAATGAGGTTGCTGTAGACACAGGCGACACAGACTTTCTAAACGACAATGAGGTCGCTGTAGACACGCTTTGACTTCCCCGACCATCTTTGACCTTCTCTGAACTTCTCTGATCTTCTCTGACCTTCTCTGACCCTCTTTATACTTCTCCAACTTTCTTTGACCTTCTCCTGGCTTCTTTGACCTTCCCCAAACTTCTCCTAATCCTTTGTCCTTCTGCGATATTCTCCGACCTTCTCCAAACTTCTTTGACCCTCTCTGACCTTCTTTGACCCTCTCTGACCTTCTTTGACCCTCTCCGATCCTCTCTGATCTTCTCTGACCTTTTCCGACCTTCTCCGACCTTCTCGGACCTTCTCCGACCTTCTTTTAACTTATCTGACCCTCTCCGAACTTCTCCCACCTTCTCCCACCTTCTCCGACCTTGTCTGACCTTTCTGACCTTCTTTGACATTTTCCGACATTCTTTGACATTTTCCGACCTTCTCCCATTTTCTCCAACCGTCTTTATCTTTCTCCAACCTTCTTTGACCTTCTCCGAGCTTCTCTGACCTTCTTTATCTTTCTCCGACCCTCTTTGACCTTCTCCGACCACCTTTGAACTTCTCCGAACTACTCTGACCTTCTCCGACCTTCTCCGAACTTCTCCAACTGTCTTTATCTTTCTCCAACCTTCTTAGGCCTTCTCCAAGCTTCTTTGACCTTCTGCGACCTTCTCCAAGCTTCTTTTACTTTCTCCGCCCTTCTCCATGCTTTTTTGACCTTATCTGACCTTCTCCTAACTTCTCCAAAATTCTCCAACCTTCTTCAAATTTCTTTGACCTTCTCCGACCATCTTTTACCTTCTTCGACCTTCTCCAATCTTCTCCAACCTTCTTTATCTTTCTCCAACCTTCTTTGACCTTCTCTGAGCTTCTTTGACCTTCTCTGAAATTCTCTGACCTTCTTTGACCTTCTCCGAAATTCTACGAACTTCTTTGAAATTCTCCAACCACCTTTGACCTTTTCCGACCTTCTTTGAACTTCTCCAACCTTCTTTGACATTTTCTGACCTTCTCCGACCTAATCCGACCTTCTCTGACCTACTCTTAACTTCTCTGACCTTCTCCGATATTCTTCGAACTTCTTTGAACTTCTCCAATCTTCTCCCACCTTCTTTGCCCTTCTCCCACCTTCTTTGCCCTTCTCCCACCTTCTTTGCCCTTCATTTCCCTTGTCCGACTTTCTTTGTAGACCTTGTAGTTGTAGAGAGCAATGAGGTCTCCCCTCAGCCTCCACTTCTCCAGGTTAAACAACCCCAGCTTTCTCAGCCATTTCTCATAAGGCCATGTGTGTACATAAAAAAGAGCTGACTTGTTTTAGAGGAACTAGGAGCCCTACAGACAGACAGAGGATTATAAAAAAGAGCAGGGACTAGCACAAAAATTCAGAAACAGCAAGAGAAGTAAAGGGGAGTGTCAAGATTCAGAGTGAATGGAAAAGCTGGAACAGCAACAGTAAGCAATACAAAGGAATAGAGAAAGAAAGAAAGAGAAAGAAAAGCAAGGCATTTGCAGGTGCAGAGAAAGAACAAGCTACAAGGATCAAGCCAGTGAAATTGTGGGGGAACAGAATGAGGAACGCAGATTGGGATAAAGATGGAAAAGGAAAAAATTAGTATAGGCAGAGAACAGATACTGAAGACTGGGGGGGGGGGGGGAAAGAGAGAAAAGAGCACAGAAGAATTAAAGAGTAGGGGTATAGGGATACCTGGGAACAGGAATTGTAGCAGCACGATAAATGAAAGGAACCAAAAAGTCCAGCTCTAAAATGTTCGTTACCTAGTCCCATCACTGTCACAACTAGCAATGTTGCAGTGACAGCACGCATACTGTTATTTCTTGTAAGGATACTTTCAGACATGTAGTAGTGTTGTTCTAGCTGAGAATGTAAGGCAGAGTTAATAAAACACAGCTGCTCCTCAGGCACTATTTATACCTGTGAGGGCTTCACCACACCCCAGTCACAGGTGGTGGGCGGGAAGGCCCAGGGGGTATATAAGCCACAGGCCTTGCCTTTGGAGGTCATTTAGGTTGTGGTTTATCCTTGAGATTAGAGTTTTGCTGCTGTTTCCATTCATTGTAGCTTTTAGGCAGATTAAGCTAGTTGGGTAAGTGGTGGTTTTTGGCTTTTTTAGTTTTTTTTTTCTTTTTGTTCTTCTAAAGAAGCAGAGGCGTCTGTTGGAGGTATGAGCTTTGGAAGAGTCCAGGCGAAGCAGCACATCCAGGTCTAACTATGGGGCTTTTTTGTCAGTAATTTTTGATTGGGTGTTGGAGGGGGCAAGATGTTTTTGGTATCCTTCTTTGTATTTTTTTTCCGGGTGCTTTGCCTCAAGTTTTTGGTTATGGGATGATTTGTTGTTGTTCCTCATTCTGTGTGGCATAATGTATTGGCCCTAGGGGCTCTACAGTTTGTAATGGGCACCTTGTGGGTGATAATAATCTGGAATGAAGTTTGTTGGCCTAGGGTAGGAAGTAGAGTCTGTGGGTTGGTGGAAGATAGAAGGGGCCAGGGGAGCCCTGGGAAGGGCTCAGGAGCACAGCTCCCAGGGAATAGCAACACAGAAGGGTCAGGAGGGTTAAAATATAGGGCAGGTGCTGTTAAGAAGGAGCAGGGTTCCTTCTCTGATACTTCAGGGGTAGAAAAGGGCTTTAATGGTTTGGGGAAAGGGAGATGGGTTCATCAGTCTTTCTTGGGTCAGTTTGGTGGTCAGATGCAAGTGCCATTCAGATGTCTGTTGTTCTAGTCTCTCTGTAGCCAATGAGGTAATGATGAGGTTGAGACACAAGTTGAAAAGTATTAGTTATCCTAAGAAATGTAATCTCTAGGGCTTGGAGATCTCTGCTCCCTTATACCTTTTACTTATTGTGTTCCTCAACTAACTTCTTTGCGTGCATCCTGTCTCCATCCATCTGAATGTCCAGAGAAGAGTAATGTAGCTGGTGAGGGGGCTGGTGAACAAGCCTTATGAGGAGTGGCTGAGAGAGCTGGGGGTGTTTAGCCTGGAGAAGAAGAGGCTGAGGGGAGACCTCATTGCTCTCTGCAGCTACCTGAAAGGAGATTGTGGAGAGGAGGGAGCTGGTCACCTCTCCCAAGGGACAGGGGACAGGACAAGAGGGAATAGCCTTAAGCTCTGCCAAGGAAGCTTCAGGCTGTACATCAGGAAAAAATATTTCACTGAAAGGGTTATTGGGGATGGGCAAAGGCTGCCCAAGGAGGTGGTAGAGTCACCTTCCCTGGAGGTGTTTAAAGGACGGGTGGATGAGATGGTGAGGGGCATTGTTTAGTGATTGATAAGAATAGTTGGACTCAATGATCCAATGGGTCTTTTACAACCTGGTGATCCTATGAATATCAGAGACCTTGCTACTTCAAGGTATGGACTTGCTGCCTATCTACAGTGCAGGATTCTGCTGCTTGTTTCCCTTGCATTTCTCAGGGAAGAGATTGGATATTGTTTTGGCTCGTAACAGTTAGCAGCTGAGCAACTCTTCTTCATCTGGTCTGTGGGCACACAAGCCTCCCTTATTTAGTAGAGTTTTGGATTTTTCCTGAACTTACCAGTGAGGTTTGCTTTGTTATTGCTTACAGCAGCTGTTACCTTGTCCCTGTTAATCCATTGTGGTTTTTTACGGTCATTGAGTTTCCAATTTAGGTCTTAGAGTAGTCAATCCCACTGTTGCGAGTTTTTCATTGGCTGACTGCCTCAGTAATTCCAGTCTCCATTGCTGTGTGGTGAGTGTCCTGTGTTTTTATGTCTTCTGTGTTAATAATCTTTACTGGGGTTTGATAAGAATATTGTTTTTCAAGTTCTTCTTGTTCACTCCTACGACTAAAGTTTGGTTACTTCCTAAAATGTGGATTTCCGTGGCTCATCTTTCTTTTGTCCTGGGTATCACCACTACTGGTCCTACAACTTAAGTGCTGAGGAGGAGAGGTAAGCAGATAGCAGAGAATTTTGGGGTGCTGGTGAGGTAGTCAGGCTTATTCTCATCGTTGTGGGGCTGATGGTGAGGAGGAAGTTGAGTATGTCTAGAAGAGCAAAGTGTTCTTTGGCAACATAGTATTTACTTTTGGTTTGGCAGGCACTGTGTGGGCCACCTTGGGAATGGGAAGAGCATTTGAGATGAGCTGGGTAGTAGGGAGAAGGAGCATGGGGCAGACTTCTCACAGGTGTGAGTAATTCTCTTAATTTAATTACCCTGGGTGATAACAGCTGCAGCATCTGACATAAGAACTGCTGTGGAGCAAGTGAGTGGAAGGACATGGCAGTTAGGCAGAGCAAGTTGTCATGTAAGGTGGTGACATTGATCAGTGCAATGCTGGCTGTTGGCACTATTTTATTTTTCTTGTACATTGCAAAGTGGATCCTGGCAACTGTAGGATCATTCCAGGAAGCTGATGTTCTTGGAGTTTTTTTTCTGCTGAGGAAGCCTCCTGGTGGTCTGAAAGCTAAGTTGAGGGACGGGGGCAAGGGTGGGGTGTGACAGAGGGGAGAAGGCTGGGGATGGCAGGGTGGAGTTTTAAAAGTAGCCTAGGGGAGAGGGCTGTGCAGGAAATGTCCCCTTTGGGCATGGAGAGCTGGAGGGTGTTACTTCTCAGCCCAAAGCTAGCATGTTCCAGGTAGGGCCGTTCCAGCTTGTCTGTGCTGTGTGCTTTATATTCTGTTTCTCTTTCATGTTTCTTAAGCCTTGATGTCCCCTTTGCTTTAAAGGAATGCAGCATATGACTTGAGCAGCATCTCGAGGGTCTTGAATGCCTGTACTCATGGGTACAATACCAATTAGGCACTGTTCTTCTTGCATCATAACCTAAGTGTGGATTGGCTTCACATTTTCCAAGTTTCTAGTCAGCCATCTTTTCCCATGGCCTCGCAGCCTGTGTTGGTGGCCACAATCGTTAGTCATATGTTTTCAAGGATCCCTGTTGACCTGAGACTTCTTCCATGCATCTTGTGCCTTTAGTCATTTAAAAGGTGATCCTTTCACATACATCCTCCCAGTCTTGGCCACATCCCGTTGTAATGAGGGATCCTTTACGGCATGCCGGACATGCCTCGAGCACCATATCTAGGGTCCTGAATGCTCGTACTCATCAATGCACTGTCGACTGGGCACTGCTTTTCTTGCATCGTGTTCCTAAAGCCTGGATTGGTCTCGTGTTTTGGCACTGTGTTTTTCTGTTAATTTTTCTTGCAGATGCTGAAGAGGAACGCAGTGACTGCAGGATTATTTCTATTAGCTGATGTGATTTGAGCTGCTTTGTCCAAGGACAGCTTCATTCGTGGCCCTCTGAAAGCTAAGTTGAGAGACGGGAGTTGGGAAGCGGGAGGTGGGATGGGGCTAGCAGGGAGGTGTTTGGAAGGTAGCCTAGGCTGTGCAGGGAGTCCTCTTTGGGCAGGTGAAGGCGGAGGGGTCTACTTCTCAGCCCAAACCCTGTATGGGCAGGGCAGTTCCAGCCTGTATCTGTTGTTGTCTAGTTTGTGTAGTCACCGTGCCATGTCTGAAATTTTCTGCAGGTCTTGATGTCATCTTTTGTGCTCAGGGCATCGCAGGCATGCCTTGGGCGCCATGTCTAGGGTCCCAAATGCTTGTACTGATCAAGGCAGTGTCAACGGAGCACTGCTTTTCTTTCTTCACATTTCTAAAGTGTGGATCGCTCTTGTGTTTTGGAAGCATCTGGTCAGTCGTCTTCTGCTGCAGCTTTACAGCCTGCCTCGTCATCCGGGATAGTTAGTCTTCTGTTTTCCTGGATCCCTGTTCTGGGACTTGTTCCATCCATCCTCTGCATCTTTAGGTCTTTAAAAGGGGCTTCTTGCCCGTTCATCTTGCCAGTTGTGGCACCATCTCTTTGGAACCATGCATGGTTCTTCGCTTTTCCAGGGCTACCGAAAGTTGTTCCTTGGAGCCCTGTCCATTGCCTTGCCCATTGGCATGCGTGGTCCAGGAGTCCTCCTTGTTGCCGCGACTTTTCTTTTGTTCCAGGTTCCTGACGTCGGTCTTGTGTATTGGTGTTCTGTGTGTGTTTGTGTCTGGTTGGAGCTGCTCTGCCAGGTGCGTAGAGGACGCGATAAGCATCAGCAGGGGTATAGTGGCCTGATTGTGTGCTTAACGTTTTGACATTGCGGTCTAGGGGCATCCCTTATTTGCAGAACCAGCAGCCCTAGGTGTGGCGGGTGAGGAGGGTAGTTTCTGCTTGTCTCTGGAGCCACAGAGGGGGTGACCAAAACTGCATGGGAGCAACAAGTGGAGCGGTAACGAAGGGGTTTGAATGTCAAGGGAGCGGCAATTAATGTTTGGGTTTGGTTGTGGACTAGCTTTGCTTGGCTGTAATGTGCAGTAGAGTCTTGGAATTCTTAGGGCGTTGCTGAGCGTCAGGGTGACTTCTTTGCTGTTGTCTTTTTCAGACGTAGCGGGTTGACCTGTGTGCCGAGGGGCACGGATGGAGTTGTGTGCAGTTAGTGTGCCATAGTGAGGTGAGTTGGCTGTGGTGTTGGTAGGGAAATGTAACCATGGCTGTATGATCAGTTACCGTGTGTTGGTTTTGTTCAATGAAGTTATAATCATCCTTGCTGTTTGTATATTCCAGGTGGAGCTCAAGCCTCAACACAACCACAGAAGATGAGGCAAGCTGGGCATCTGAGCAGTCAAGGTAATGCAGTGGAGATAGGTGTTGCTTGGGGCAGCCTGTGCTTTAGTGTAGTACAAAAGCATGCTTTTTCTGTGGCAGGTGCCAAATGCAGCCTCAGGGGGGTGAAGCTTCTTGCTGATGTGTGGTCTGAGAGGTGAGGAGGTTGTTGTTCAAATAGGTGTGTTAGAGCCCCGTAGTACGCAGCAACTCCATTGAGCATTGGCCTTTGGTTTTGTAGATGCTGTCTGGTCCGCTTTTAGAATGCAAAGAGCAGTTGAGGTGAACAGGGGAGTAGAGAGATGGAGCACGGGACTGATTTCTCAGAAGCGCAATAGTAAATTTTCTGTCTGTCTACCTGAAGTGCCCCAGGTGATGATGACTGCAGCATCCAATGTTTGAATTGGCATCAAATAGGTGAGCAGAATGCCTTGGCAGTTTTGCAGTGGGTGTAGTACAAGATGTTGGCAGTGAGCAGTGTGATGACTTGGCACTGTGTTTTCTGTATGTTTTTGGTTTTTTTTTTTTTTTTGCAGATTATAGTCCAGGACAATGTGAGAGTGCAGGATTTTTCCAGTTAGTTGATGCAGTTTGGTTTTTTTCTGCCAAGGATATCTTCAGGCCCTCGGTCCTCAGAAAGTTAAGGGGGCTGTGGTTTTGGTCCGGGAAGAGGGCAGAATGTTGAGAATGGCAGGGAAGGGATTTAGCCTAGGGTAGAGGGTTGTGCAGGAAGAGTGCACCTTGTTACACGTTTGGAGAGGGGTTTAATTTTCAGCCCCAAGCTAGCGTGTACCAGGCAGGGCAGTTCCAGCCTATATCTGTCTTGTTGTTTAGACTGTGTAGACTCTGCTGTGTCTTAAATCTTCTGCAGGTCTTGATGTCATCTTTGCATTTGGTCCACGTGTCATCTCTAGACTCTTGGATGTCTGTTCTTAGTAAGGTGCTGATCGGGCACTTCTTTTCTTGCATTGTGATCTTCATGTACAGATAGGTCTTGTATTTTGGCAATTTCTGGTCAGTTGCCTATTGTGTAGGCATCGCAGGACACGTTAGCATCCTCAGCCCTTATTGTTCCATTTTCTTAAATCCCTGTTCTGGCACTTCCTCCATACATACTCTGTTTTGAGGTCTTTAAGAAGGGCTCACATTTGCATCCTTCTAGTTGTGGCTGTGGCTCTTAAAGGGGCCATAGTCTTCCATTTTTCAAGGGCTGACATAATCTTTCTTGCAGCTCCCTACATCTTGTTGCCCAATGCCAGCCCTCTTTTGAGAGTCATTCTTACCAAGTTTCCTTTTTGTTTCTGCATCCTGTCATTGCTTTTCTGTGCAGAGTCAGTCTGTGCACGTTTGAATCTGGCTGGAGCTGCTCTGCCTGAGCTAAAGAATCAGTAGTTAGCAGAAGAACAGCAGTGAAATTCTATCTTTACATATACCCGTCTAGTTAGGCTTTGAAGGGTGAGTTGATACGGTGCATTCCAGAGCAAGTAGCCATAGATACATGGGGTGAGGAGAATCATTTTTGGTCAGTTATGCAGCCACAGAGGGAATGACCAAAGCCATCTCAGATCTGACGTTGGAGTGTCGGTAGAGCAGTTTAAATTCTTGGGGCAATAAATCTGGTGTGTATGGTTGTTAAGATTTGATTTTATCTTTTTTTTTTTTTCTGCCTGGCTGTTGTGTGAAGAAGGGTTGGTATTCCTGAATCAAAACAGTGTGTGGAATTGTTTAGTTACTATCGAGTCTGGGGGTAAGTTATTGAATGTTGAGTTCTACAGGTGCAGAGGCATCGGGTCTGGCAGCAAAGGGTGACAATTGAACTGGGGGTAGATTCCCACAGCCAGGTGGGTTGGCTGCCGAGTCAACAGTTAGATATGACTTGTACCTACATTACCTACAAATGCCAGCTAGTAATTTTGTTTGGGTTTTATTTTTTGTCTTTCAAGGTGCAATGAGCATCGTTGTCATGTATGATGTCTGTGTCGTCTGTGTCTATTGTGACGTCATTGTTATATATAGTGTGTGTCTATTTTGAACATCTTTGTCAGTTTTAATGTCTCTGTCGTCTGTCTCTATTGTGAAATCATTGTCATTTATAATGTCAGTGTCATCTGTGTTGTCATTTTTGTCTGTCGTCTCTTTCTATTGTGACATCATTCTCATTTATAATGTTTGTGTCATCATTTTTGTGTCTGTCATCTATCTCTGTTGTGAAATCATAGTCAATTATAATGCCTGTGTCGCCTGTGTCGCCTGTGTCGCCTGTGTCGCCTGTGTCGCCTGTGTCGCCTGTGTCGCCTGTGTCGCCTGTGTCCGCAGCGACCTCCCTGATGTTTAGAAAGCCTGTGTCCGCAGCGACCTCCCTGATGTTTAGAAAGCCTGTGTCCGCAGCGACCTCCCTGACGTTTAGAAAGCCTGTGTCCGCAGCGACCTCCCTGACGTTTAGAAAGCCTGTGTCCGCAGCGACCTCCCTGACGTTTAGAAAGCCTGTGTCCGCAGCGACCTCCCTGACGTTTAGAAAGCCTGTGTCCGCAGCGACCTCCCTGACGTTTAGAAAGCCTGTGTCTATAAAGACCTCCCTGACGTTTAGAAAGCCTGTGTCTATAAAGACCTCCCTGACGTTTAGAAAGCCTGTGTCTATAAAGACCTCCCTGACGTTTAGAAAGCCTGTGTCTATAAAGACCTCCCTGTCGTTTAGAAAGCCTGTGTCTCTAGCGACCTCCCTGTCGTTTAGAAAGCCTGTGTCTCTAGCGACCTCCCTGTCGTTTAGAAAGCCTGTGTCTCTAGCGACCTCCCTGTCGTTTAGAAAGCCTGTGTCTCTAGCGACCTCCCTGTCGTTTAGAAAGCCTGTGTCTCTAGCGACCTCCCTGTCGTTTAGAAAGCCTGTGTCTCTAGCGACCTCCCTGTCGTTTATAAAATCTGTGTCATCTGTGTCTATAGCAACCTCATTGTGGTTTAGAAAGCCTGTGTCGCCTGTGTCTATAAAGACCTCCCTGACATTTAGAAAGCCTGTGTCTATAAAGACTTCCCTGACGTTTAGAAAGCCTGTGTCGTCTGTGTCTACAGCGACCTCACTGTCGTTCAGAAGGTCTGTGTCGTCTGTGTCTATAGCGACCTCAATGAGGTTTAGAAAGTCTGTGTCGTCTGTGTCTATAAAGACCTCCCTGAAGTTTAGAACGTCTGTGTTGTCTGTGTCATCTCTGTCTATAGCGACCTCATTGAGGTTTAGAAAGTCTGTGTCATCTGTGTCTATAGCGACCTCATTGAGGTTTAGAAAGTCTGTGTCGTCTGTGTCTACAGCGACCTCATTGTCGTTTAGAAAGTCTGTGTCATCAGTGTCTATAGCGACCTCATTGAGGTTTAGAAAGTCTGTGTCGTCTGTGTCTATAGCGACCTCATTGAGGTTTAGAAAGTCTGTGTCGTCTGTGTCTATAGCGACCTCATTGACGTTTAGAACGTATGTGTCGTCTCTGTCTATAGCGACCTCATTGACGTTTAGAAAGTCTGTGTCATCTGTGTCCGCAGCGACCTCATTGACGTTTAGAAAGTCTGTCGCCTGTGTCTATAGTGACCTCATTGACGTTTAGAACGTCTGTGTCGCCTGTGTCCACAGCGACCTCATTGACGTTTAGAAAGTCTGTGTCACCTGTGTCTACAGCGACATCATTAATGTTTAGAATGTCTGTGTCGCCTCGCCTGTGTCTACAGCGACCTCATTGTCGTTAAGAAAGCCTGTGTTGGCTGTGTCTCTAACGACCTCAATGAGGTTTAGAAATTCTGTGTCGTCTCTGTCTATAGCGACCTCATTGACGTTTAGAACGTATGTGTCGTCTCTGTCTATAGCGACCTCAATGACGTTTAGAAAGTCTGTGTCATCTGTGTCCGCAGCGACCTCATTGACGTTTAGAAAGTCTGTCGCCTGTGTCTATAGTGACCTCATTGACGTTTTGAAAGTCTTTGTCGCCTGTGTCCACAGCGACCTCATTGACATTTAGAAAGTCTGTGTCGCCTGTGTCTACAGCGACCTCATTGATGTTTAGAAAGTCTGTATTGTCTGTGTCGTCATTGTCTATAGTGACCTCATTGACGTTTAGAAAGTCTGTGTTGTCTATGTCGTCATTACATTTAGTGACCTCATTGAGGTTTAGAAATTCTGTGTCGTCTGTGTCTACAGCGACCTCATTGTCATTTAGAAAGTCTGTGCTGTGTCGTCTGTGTCTATAGAGACCTCATTGAGGTTTAGAATGTCTGTCGCCTGTGTCTATAGTGACCTCATTGATGTTTAGAAAGTCTGTGTCTCTAGAGACCTCACTGTCATTTATAAAATTTGTGTCATCTGTGTCTATAGTGACCTCTTTGACGTTTAGAAAACTGTCGTCTGTGTCTGTAGCGACCTCATTGACGTTTAGAAAGTCTGTGTCATCTGTGTCTCTAGAGACCTCATTGAGGTTTAGAAAGTCTGTGTCGCCTGCGTCTATAGTGACCTCATTGACATTTAGAAAGTCTGTGTCGCCTGTGTCTATAGTGACCTCATTGTCGTTTAGAAAGTCTGTGTCATCTGTGTCTCTAGCGACCTCACTGTCATTTAGAAAGTCTGGGTCGTCCTTGTCTCTAGTGACCTCATTGACGTTTAGAACGTCTGTGTCGTCTCTGTCTATAGCGACCTCATTGAGGTTTAGAAATTCTGTGTCGTCTTTGTCTATAGCGACCTCATTGACGTTTAGAAAGTCTGTGTCGTCTCTGTCTATAGCGACCTCAATGAGTTTTAGAAAGTCTGTGTCATCTGGGTCGTCTGTGTCTATACCGACTTCATTGAGGTTTAGAAAGTCTGTGTCGTCTGTGTCTATAGCGACCTCAATGAGGTTTAGAAAGTTTGTGTCGTCTGTGTCTATAGCAACCTCAATGACGTTTAGAAAGTCTGTGTCGTCTGTGTCTCTAGCGACCTCACTGTCATTTAGAAAGTCTGGGTCGTCCTTGTCTCTAGTAACCTCATTGACGTTTAGAACGTCTGTGTCGTCTGTGTGTACAGCGACCTCACTGTCGTTCAGAAGGTCTGTGTCGCCTGTGTCTACAGCAACCTCACTGTCGTTCATAAGGTCTGTGTCGCCTGTGTCTACCGCGACCTCACTGTCGTTCATAAGGTCTGTGTCGCCTGTGTCTACCGCGACCTCACTGTCGTTCATAAGGTCTGTGTCGCCTGTGTCTACAGCGACCTCACTGTCGTTTAGAAGGTCTGTGCTGCCACTGTCTACAGCGACCTCACTGTCATTCAGAAGGTCTGTGTCGCCTGTGTCTACAGCGACCTCACTGTTGTTCAGAAGGTCTGTGCCGCCAGTGTCTACAGCGACCTCACTGTCGTTCAGAAGGTCTGTGTCGCCTGTGTCTACAGCTACCTCACTGTCGTTCATAAGGTCTGTGTCGCCTGTCTCTAGTGACCTCGATGTGGTTTAGAAAGTCTGTGTCGCCTGCGTCTCTAGCGACCTCACTGTCGTTTATAAAGTTTGTGTCGTCTGCGTCTCTAGCGACCTCACTGTCATTCATAAAGTCTGTGTCGTCTGCATCTCTAGCGACCTCACTGTCATTTAGAAATTCTGTGTCGCCTGTGTCTGTAGTGACCTCATTGATGTTTAGAAAGTCTGTGTCGTCTGCGTCTATAGCAACCTCACTGTCTTTTATAAAGTCTGTGTCGTCTCTGTCATCTGTCTATTGTGACGTCTTTGTCAATTACAATGTCTGTGTCTACTGTGTCTCATGTGACATCATTGTCATTTATAATGTCACTGTCATCGATGTCGTCAATGTCGTCTGTGTTGTTTGTGTATATTGTGACATCATTTTCATTATATCTGTGCCATCTATGTCATCTGTGTCTAATGTGACATCATTGTAAAATATATTGTCTGTGTCGTCTTTGTCTATTGTGACACCCTTGTCACTAATAATGTCTGTGTCGTTGGTGTCGTATGTTTCGTTTTTGTCTATAGTGACTTCATTGATGTTTAGAAAGTTTGTGTCGTCTGTGTCTACAGCGACCTCTCTGTCGTTCATAATGTCTGTGTCGTCTGCGTCTCTAGCGACCTCACTGTCGTTCATAAAGTCTGTGTCGTCTGCGTCTCTAGCGACCTCACTGTCGTTCATAAAGTCTGTGTCGTCTGCGTCTATTGTGGCATCATTATCACTTTTAATACCTGTGTCTTTCATTTCACCTGTGTCGTCTCTGGTGTTTGTGTCTATTGTGACATCATTTTTATTTATAATATGTCATCTGTGTTTTCAGTGTCTATTGTGACGTCATTGCCCTTTATAATATCTGTGTCGTCTTTGTTGTGACATCACTGTCATTTCTACGTTCTGTGTCATCTGTGTCTATTCTGAAATCATTGTCATTTAAAATGTCTCTGTCCTCTGTGTCTATTTTGACATCAATTTCATTTATTATGTCTGTCATCTGTGTGTAATGTGACATTATTGTCATTTTTAATGTCTGTGTAGTTGGTGTCATCTTTATCTATATTGAAATCACTGTCATTTATAATGTCAGTGTAGTCTGTGTCATCTGTTTCTATTGTGATATCGTTTTAATTTATAGTGTCTGTGTCATTTGTTTCTATTTTGTTATAATTTTGATTTACAATGTCTGTGTCATCTGTGTCTATTGTGACATCATTGTCATTTATAATGTCTGTGTCTTCTGTGTAGTCTGTCGTCTGTGTCATCTGTTTCTAATGTGACTCCATAGCAGTTTTTAATGTCTGTGTCGTCTGTTTCTATTGTGACATAGTATTCATTTACTAAGTCTGTGTCATCTCTGTCGTCTGTGTCTTCTTTGTCTATTGTGACATCCTTGTCATTTATAATGTCTCTGTCATCTGTGTATATTTAGATATCATTTTTTATAATGTCTGTGTCGTCTGTCTATGTTTTGACATTTTTGTCATTTATAATGTCTGTGTTGTCTGTGTCTATTGTGATATCTTTGTCATTTATGTTGTCTGTGTCGTCAGTGTCTATTGTGACATCATTGTCATATATAATGTCTCTGTTTTCTGTGTCTTTTGTGATATCATTGTTATTTAAAATGTCTGTCGTCTGTGTCTATTGTGACATCATTGTCATGTATAATGTCTGTGTCTTCTGTGTATATTTTGACATCATTTCGTTTATAATGTCTGTGTATTCTGTGTTTTCTTTGTCTATTTTGATATATTTGTCATTTATAATGTCTGTGTCTATTGTGACATCATTGTCATTTATGAAGTCTGTGTCGTCTGTGTCATCTTTGTCTATTTTGACATCATTGTCTTTTATAATCTCTGTATCGTCGTATATGTCTTATATGTAATCTGAGAATATTGTGACATCCTTGTAATTTATAATGTCTGTGTCGTCTGTGTCTATTGTGACATCGTTGTCATTTATAAAGTCTTTATCGTCTTTGTCGTATGTGTCGTCTGTGCTTCCTGTGCCTATTGTTACATCATTGTAATTTATAATATCTGTGAGAACTGTGTCTATTGTGACTCCTGTGTCTATTGTTACATCATTGTAATTTATATTATCTGTGTCGTCTGAGTCTATTGTGACATCATTTTCATTTTTAAGTTCTGTGTCGTCTGTGAATGTTGTGACATCATTTTCATTTATCATGTCTGCATCGTCTGTGTCTATTGTGACATTATTGTTTTTATAATGTCTGTCATCTGTGTCATCTGTGCCGATTGCGACATCATTGTCATTTATAATGTCTTTCGTCTGTGTCGTCTGTCTAGTCTGTGTCTATTGAGACATAATTGTCATTTATAAAATCTGTTGTCTATGTCTAATGTGACAGCACTGTCATTTATAGTGTCTCTGTCATCTGTGAATATTGTGACATCTTTGTCATTTATAATGGCTGTGTCGTCTCTGTCTATTGAGACATAATTGTCATTTATAAAATCTGTGTCGCCTGTGTCTATTGTGACATCATTGTCATTTATAATATTTTTGTCGTCAGTGTCGTCTGTGGCTATTGTGATATTATTGTCATTTATAATATCTGTCGGCTGTCCAGTCTGTGTCTACTGTGACATCATTGTAGTTTATAGTCTGTGTCGTGTGTTGTACATGTCTATTGTGACATCATTGTCATTTATGTCTGTGTCTATTGTGACATCATTTTAATTTATAAAGTCTGTGTCATCTTTGTCTATTTTGACATCACTGTCACTTATAATGTTTGTGTCGTCTGTGTAGTCTGTCTATTGTGTCATCATTGTAGTTTATAATGTCTGTTTCTTCTGTCGTCTATGTCTATTGTGACACCATTGTGATTTATAATGTCTGCATCTTCTGCGTCTGTTGTGACTTCATTTTATATTATGTTTGTGTAGTCTGTGTCTATTGTGACAACATTGTCATTAAAAATGACTGTGTCCTCTGTTTCGTCTGTATCGTCAGTGTGTATTCTTACACAGTTGTCATTTGTAATGCCTGTGTTGTCTGTCGTCTGTGTCTATTGTGACTTCTTTTTCATTTATAATGTCTGTGATGTCTGTGTCTATTGTGACATCATTGTCATTTATATTGTGTGTGTCGTTTGTGCCATTTGTGTCATCTCTGTCGTCTGTGTCTATTGTGACATCGTTGTCATTTGTAATGTCTGTCGTCTGTGTCATCTGTGTTTAATGTGACATTGTTTTCATTTATAATGTCTGTGTCGTCTGTGTCATCTTTGTATATTGTGGCATCATTGTCATTTATAATGTCTGTCATCTGTTTTTATTATGACATCATTGTCATTTATAATACCTTTGTTTTCTGTGTCGTCTATGTCATCTCTGTCTTCTGTGTCTATTGTGATATTGTTTGCATTTATAATGTCTGTGTCGTCGCTGTCGTCTTTGTGTATTTTGAATTCATTTTTATTTATAATGTCTATTTCTTCGATGTGTTTTGTGACATCATTTTTATTTTTAATGTCTTTGTTGTCTGTCATCCGTGTCATCTGTGTCTATTATAACATCATTGTCATTTATAATGTCTTTGTCCTCTGTGTCGTCGGTGTTGTGTGTGTCGACTGTGACATCACTGTCATTTATAATGCCTGTCGTTTTTTTTTCTGTGTAGTCCATGTCTACTGTAACATCATTATAGTTTTTAATGTCTGTGTCTTCTATGTATATTGTGAATACATTGTAATTTATAATGTCTGTGTGTTTTGTTACATCATTGTCATTTATAATGTCTGTGTCGTCTGTTTGGTCTGTGTTGATTTTGGTATCATTGTCATTTATAATATCTGTGTGGTCTGTGTTGTCTGTGTTGGCTTTGTATATTGTGACATCATTTTCACTTGTAATGACTTTGTCATCTGTGTAGTCTGTCATCTCTGTCGTCTGAATCGTCTGTGTCCATTGTGACATCATTGTCATTTATAATGTCTGTGTCTACTCTGACACCATTGACATTTATAATATATGTGTCGTCTGTGAATATTGTGACATCATTGTAATTTATAATGTTTGTGTCGTCTGTGTCTATTCTGATATCATTATCGTTTATAATGTCTGTGTCGTCTAAGTCGTCTGTGAATATTGTGGTATCATTGTAATTTATGATGTCTGTGTCATCTCTGTCGTGGGTGTATATTGTGATATCATTTACCTTTATAATGTCTGTGTCGTCTGTGTTGTCTGTGTCTATTGTGACATCATTATCGATTAAAATGTCTGTCGTATGTGTATTTTCTGTCGTCTGATTCGTCTCTGTCTTCTGTGTCTTCATTGTAATATATAATGTCTGTGTCGCTGTGTTGTCTCTGTCGTCTGTGTCTATTGTGACATCATTTTCATTTATAATGTCTTTGTCATCTGTGTTGTCTGTGTCTATTGTGATATTATTGTCATTTATAATGTCTTTATCATGTGTGTCGTTTTTGTCTATTTTGATATAATTTTCACAGAATCACAGAATAACCAGGTTGGAAGAGACCCACCGGATCATCCAACTGTTCCTATCAAACACTAAACCATGCCCCTTAGCACCTCGTCCACCTGTGCCTTAAACATCTCCAGGGAAGGTGACTCAACCACCTCCCTGGGCAGCCTGTTCCAGCGCCCAATGACCTTTTCTGTAAAAGATTTTTTCCTAATGTCCAGACTAAATCTCCCCTGGCGGAGCTTGAGGCCATTCCCTCTTGTCCTGTCCCCTGTCACTTGGAAGAAGAGGCCAGCACCTTCCTCTCTACAACCTCCTTTCAGGTAGTTGTAGAGAGCAATGAGGTCACCCCTCAGCCTCCTCTTCTCCAGGCTAAACAACCCCAGCTCTCTCAGCCGCTCCTCATAAGGCGTGTTCTCCAGCCCCTTCACCAGCTTTGTTGCTCTTCTAATATATGCTCTTCATATATAATGTCTGTGTCGTCTGTGTCTATTGTGAAATAATTGTCATCTATCTGTATCTTCTGTCGTCTGCGTCTGTTGTGACGTCATTGTAATTTATAATGTCTGTATCTTCTGTGTCTATTTTAACAACATTTTCATTTATAATGACTGTCGTCTTTGTCGTCTTTCGTCTTTATCAAATGTAACATCATTGTAATTTATGTCTGTATCATGTATGTTGTGACATCATTGTCATTTAATATGTCTGTGTTGTCTGTGTCATCTGTGTCTTTTGTGACATCATTGTCATTTATAATGTCTGTGTCTTCTGTGTCTATTGTGACATCATTTTCATTTATAATGTCTGTGTCGTCTGTGGCCTCTGTGTCTATTGTGGTATCATTGTCATTTATAATATATGTGTCGTGTGTGTCGTCTTTGTCTTTTTTGAAATAATTGTCATTTATGATGTCTGTGTTGTTTGTGTTGTCGGTGTCTATTTTGATTTAATACTCATTAGAAATATCTGTGTCGTTTTTGTCGTCTGTCTTCTGTGTCTACTGTTATATCATTGTCATTTATAATGTCTGTGTCTTCTGTGTCTTTTGTGACATCATTTTCAAATATAATGTCTGAGTCGTTTGTGTCTATTGTGATATCATTGTCTTTTATAATGTCTTTGTCGTCTGTGTGGTTTGTGTCGTCTTTCCCTATTGTGATATCTTTGTCATTAACCATGTGTGTGTCGTCTCCCTTGTCTCTCTCGTCGTTGTCTATTGTGTCATCATTGTCATTTTTAATGTCTGTGTCATTTGTGTCCTTTGTGGCATCATTGTCATTTATAATGTCTGTGTAATCTATGTGATCTCTGTCTATTGTGACATCTTTGTCCTTTATAATGTCTGTGTTGTCTGTGTTTGTTGTGACATCATTGTCATATATAACGTCTGTGTGGTCAGTGTCGTCTATGTCTATTGTGACATTTTCATTTACAGTGGATTTGTCGTCTGTGTCGTCTATGACATCTGTGTCTCTTGTGCCATCATTGTCATTTATGTCGTCTGTGTCGCCTGTGTCGTCTCTGTCTATTGTGACATAATTTTCATTTATAATGACTTTGTAGTCGCTGTCGTCTCTGTCGTCTGTGTCTATTGTGATATCTTTGTCTTTTTAATGTCTGTGTCATATGTGTCTTATGTGTGTATTGTCACATAATTGCCATTTATACTGTCTGTGTCGTCGGTGTCTACTGTGCCATATTGTCATTTATAAAGTCTGTGTCGTCATTTTCTATTTTGACATCATTTTAATTTATAATGTCTGAGTCTCGTGTGTCGTCTGTGTCTATTGTGCCATCATTCTCAATTATAATGTCTGTGTCATCTGTGTCGTCTATGTCTATTTTGACATCACTGTCATTTATAATGTCTTTGTTGTCTGTGTCATTTATAATTCTGTGTTGCCTTTGTCTTTTGTAAAATCATTGTGATTTATAATGTCTGTGTTTTCTTTGTGTGTTGTGGCATAAATTATGTATATAAGGTCTGTGTCGTCTGTGTCATCTATTTCTATACAGACATCACTGTCATTTAAAATGTCTCTGTCGTCTGTCTATTGTGACTTAACTTTTTTATATAATATCTGTGTTGTCTGTGCCTATTATGACGCAATTTTCAATTATAATGTCTCTGTCGATTGTGTCTTTTATGTTGTTTGTGTTGTCTGTCTACTGTGTCATCATTGTCATTTATAATGTCTGTGTCTATTGTGGTATCATTCTTATTTATAATGTCTGTGTCGAGTGTCCTCTTTGTCTATTTTAATATCTCTTTCATTTACAATATCTGTGTCGTCTGTGTCTATTGTGAAATATTTTTCATTTTTACTGTCTGTTTCTTCTGTGTCGTCTGTTTCTATTTTGACATCATTGTCATTAATAATGTCTGTATCATCTGTGTCGTCTGTGTCTATTTTGACATCATTGTCATTTATAATGTCTGTGACGTCTGTGTTATGTGTGTCTATTGTGATATCATTATCATTTATAATGTCTGTATCGTCTGTGTCTATTGTGATATCATTGTCATTTGTAATGTCTGTGTCGTCTGTGTCATCTATGTCTTTGGTGACATCCTTGTTTTTTATAATGCATGTTTTGTCTCTGTCCATTGTGACATCATTTTCATTTATAATATCTTTGTCGTCTGTCTCGTCTCTGTCTGTGGTGACATCGTTGTCATTAATAATGTCTGTGTCTATTGTGACCTCATTGTAACACATAATATCTGTGTCCTCTGTGTTGTCTGAGTCTATGGTGACATAATTGTCATTCATGTCTGTGTCGTCTGAATCGTCTGTCTTCTGTGACTATTGTGACATCATTTTCATTTGTAATGGCTTTGTCGTCTGTGTGTATTGTGACATCATTTTCATTTATAACGTCTGTGTCGTCTGAGTCATCTGTGTTGTCTGTGTTCTCTGTGTCGTCTGAGGCGTCGGTGTCTATTTTTAAATCCATGTCATTTAGAAAGTCTGTGTCCTCTGTGAATTCTTTGTCTATTTTGAGATCCATGTCACTTATAATGTCTGTGTTGTCTGTGTCTAATGTGACATCATTGTCGTTAAAAATGTCACCGTCGTCTGTATCGTCTGTGTCTATTGTTACAAACTGTCAATTATAATGTCTTTGCCATCTCTGTCATCTGTGTATATTCTGGCATCATTGTCATTAATGTCTATGTCGTCTTTTTCGTCTGTGTTGTTTGTGTCATATTTTCTGTGTTTATTGTTACATCGTTGTCATTTATAAAGTCTGTGTTGTCTGAGTCATCTGTTTTGTCTCTGGTGTCTGTGTTTATTTTGAAATAATTGTCATTTATTATGTCTCTGTCGTTTGTGTTGTCGGTGTCTATTTTGATTTAATTGACATTAAAAATATCTGTCGTATGTGTCGTCTGTGTCTATTGTGACATCATTGTCATTTAAAATGTCTGTGCCTATTGTGACAAAATTTTCAATTATAATGTCTCTGTAGTTTGTGTCTTTTATGTCGTCTGTGTCTATTGTGACATCATTGTCATTTAAAATGTCTGTGCCTTCTGAGTCATTTGTGTCTGTTGTGGCATCATTGTTATTTATAATGTCTGTGTCATCTCTTTTGTTTTTGTCGTCTTTGTCTATTGTGACATCATTGTCATTTACAATGTCTGTGTCGTCTATTTTGTCTCAGTCGTCTCTGGAGTCGGAGTCTATTGTGACATCATTGGCATTTATAATGTCTGTGTCTATTTTGGCATAATTGTCATTTTTAATATCTGTGTCATCTCTGTCGACTGTGTCGTCTTTGTCGTCTGTGTCTATCATGACGTTTTCATTTATAATGTCTGTGTCATCTGTGTCTATTGTGATATCATTGTCATATATAATGCCTGTGTCTTCTGTGTCTATTCTGACATCAATTTCAATTATAATATCTGTCTTCCGTGTTGTCTCTATTTTGTTATCATCTTTATTTATAATGTCTATGTCGTCTGTTTCATCTGTGTCTATTGTGACATCGTTGTCATTTATAATGTCTGTTCCTTCTGAGTCATTTCTGTCTGTTGTGGCATCATTGTCATTTACAATGTCTGTGTCGTCTGTGTTTATTTTGACATAATTTTCATTTTTAATGTCTGTGTCATCTCTGTCGACTCTGTCGTCTTTGTCGTCTGTGTCTATGACATTTTCATTTATAATTTCTGTGTCGTCTGTGTCTATTGTGATATCATTGTGATATATAATGCCTGTATCGTCTGTGTCGACTGTGTCTATTGTGACATCATTGTCATTTATAAAGTCTGTGTCTTCTGTGTCATTTCTGATGTCATTTTCATTTATAATATCTCTGTATTCTGTGTCGTCTCTGTCTATTGTGACATCATCGTTATTTATAATGTCTGTTGTTTGTGTTGTCTGTGTCTATTGTCACATCATTGTCATATATAATGTCTGTGTCATCTTTGTCTATTGTGACATCGTTATAATTTATAATGTCTGTGTCGTCTGTGTCATGGGTGTCTATTGTGACATCGTTTTCATTGATAATGTCTGTGTCGTTTGTATTGTCTGTGTCGTCTGTGTCTACTGTGACATCATTGTCATTTATAATGTCTTTGTCGTCTGTGTGTATTATGACATCATTGGCATTTATAATGTCTGTGTCGTCTGCGTCTATTGTGATGTCATTGTAATTTATAATATCTGTGACCTCTGTGTCATCTGTGTGTACGGTGCCATCATTGTCATTCATGTCTGCGTTGTCTGTGTTGTGTGTGTCATCTTTGTCTCTTTTGATATCGTTGTCATATATAATGTCTGTGTCGTCTGTGTCTATTTTGTCATCATTATCGCTTTTAATACCTGTGTCGTCTGTGTCACCATTGTCGTCTGTGTCTATTGTGACATAATTTTTTTAAATTTTTTCTGTCGTCTGTGTCTATTGTCATATTATTGTCATATTATTGTAATTTATAATGTCTGTGTCATCTGTGTCTATTTTGATATCATTGTCATTTATAATGTCTGCATCGTCTGTGTCATCTGTGTCTATTGTGACATCATTTGCATTTATATTATCTTTGTCATGTGTGTCATCAGTGTCCTCTTTTTCATCTGTGTTTATTGTGACATCATTGTCATTTATAATGTCTGTGTCGCCTGAGTCATGTGTGTTGTCTGTGTTCTCTGTGTCGTCTGTGGCATCTGTGTCTATTTTGAAATCCATGTAGTTTATAATGTCTGTGTCCTCTGTGACTTCTGTGTCTATTGTGACATCCATGTCACTTATAATGTCTGTCGTCTGTGTTGTCTGTGTCTATTGTGACATCATTATTATTATAAATGTCTGTCTTCTGTGTCTATTGTTACATAATTGTCATTTATAATGTTTTTGCCTTCTCTGTAGTCTATGTTGTGACATCATTGTCATATTTAATGTGTCTGCTGTGTCGTCTGTGTCTATTGTGACATCATTGTCATTTATAATGTATGTGTCGTTTGTATCTATTGTGACATCAGTTTCATTTATAATTTCTCTGTAGTTTGTGTCTTTTATGTCGTCTGTGACTACTGTGACATCATTGTCATTTATAATGTCTGTGTCGTTTGTGTCTATGGTGAAATCGTTTTCATTTATAATGTCTGTGTCGTCTGTGTCATCTCTGTCGTCTTTGTCGTCTGTGTCCATTGTTATATAATTGTCAATTATAATGTCTGTCGTGTGTGTCGTCTTTGTCTATTTTGATATCATTGACATTTATGTCTGTGTCGTCTGTGTCTATTGTGATATCATTGTCATATAAAATGCCTGTGTCGTCTGTGTCGAATGCGTCTATTGTGACATCATTGTCATTTATAAAGTCTGTGTCTTCTGTGTCTATTCTGACATCATTTTCATTTATAGTATCTCTGTTATCTCTGTCTATTGTGACATCATTGTCATTTATAATGTCTGAATCGTCTGTGTCATCTGTTTATTGTGACTTCATTTTAATTTTTAATTTCTGTGTTGTTTTTGTTGTCTGCGTCGTCTTTGTCTACTTTGACATCATTGTCATTTGTAATGTCTGTGTCTTCTGTCATCTGTGTTTATTGTAACATCGTTGTAATTTATAATGTCTGTGTAATCTATGTCTATTGTGACATCATTTTCAATTATAATGTCTGTTACGTTTGTGTCTTTTCTGTCGTCTGTGTCTACTGTGACTTTTCTTTTGTTTATAATGTCTGTCTTCTGTGTTGTCTCTGTCATCTGTTCATATTGTGACACCATTGTCATTTATACTGTCTGTGTTGTCGTCTGTGTCTATTGTGATATTATTGTCGCTTATAATGTCTGTGTCGTGTGTGCCATCTTTGTATATTTTGATATCATTTTCATATATAAAGTCTGTGTCGTCTGTGTCTATTGTGAAATAATTGTTATCTATAATGTCTCTGTGACATCATTGTCATTTTTAATGTCCATGTCCTCTGTGTGTCTTGTGAAATCAGTGTCATTTTTAATGTCTGTGTCGTCTGTGTCATCTGTGTTGTCTGTGACTTTTATGACATCATTGTCATTCAAAATGTCTATGTATTATGTATCTATTGTGACATCATTATCATTTATGAAGTCTGTGTCGCCTTTGTAGTGTGTCGTCTGTCTATTGTGACATAATTGCCATTTTTAATATCTGTGTCGTCTCTGTTGTCTGTGTCTATTGTGAAATAATTTTCATTTATAATATCTGTCGTCTGTGTCTATTGTGACATCATTGTCATTTATAATATCTGTGTCTGCTGAGTCATCTGTGTCTATTGTGACGTCATTGTAATTTATCATTTCTGTGTCGTCTGTGTCTATTGTGACGTCATTTTCATGTATAAAGTTTGTGTCGTCTGTTTCATCTGTGTCTATTGCGACAACATTGTCATAAAATATCGGTGTCGGCTGAGTCGTCTTTGTCTATTGTGATATTGTCATTTATAATGTCTGTGTCGTCTGTGTGTATTGTGACATCATTTTCATTTATAAAGTCTATGTCGTCTGTGTCATCTGTGTGTATTTTGAAACAATTTTCATTTATATCTGTGTTATCTGTGTCGTCTGAGAGTATTTTAACATCATTGCCATTTATAATGTCTGTGTCCTCTGAGTTGTCTGTGTAGTCTGTATCATCTGTGTCTAATCTGACAGCATTGGTGTTTATGCTATGTAGTCTTTTTCGTCTGTGTCGTCTGTGTCTATTGTGACGTAGTTGTCATTAATAATGTCAGTGTCCTCTGTGTCTATTGTGACATCATTGTCATTAATAATATCTGTGTCGGTTGTGTCGGCTGTGTTGTCTATGTTTATTGCGTCATCATTGTCATCTATAATGCCTGTGTCGGCTGTGTCTATTGTGACATCATTATCATTTATAATATCTGTGTCATCTTTGTTGACTCTGTCGTCTTTGTCTATTGTGAGATCATTGTCATTTATAAGGTCTGTGTCTTCTGTGTCTGTTGTGATATCATTGTCATTTATAATGTCTGTTTCGTCTGTGTCGTATGTGTCTATTTTGTCATCCTTGTCATTTATAATGTCTGTGTTGTCTTTGTTGTCTTTGTCTATTGTGACATCATTGTAATTTACAATGTCTGTGTCGCATGTGTCTATTGTGACATCATGTCATTTATAATTTCTCTTTCTTCTGTTTCTATTGTGTCTTCATTGTCATTTATAATGTCTTTGTTGTCTGTGTTGTCTCTCAATTCTGTGTCTTCTATGTCGTCTGAGTCGTCTGTGTCTATGGTGACATCATTTTCATTTATAATGACTGTCTCGTCTGTGTCATCTGTCTTAATTTTGACATCATGTTCATTTATAACGTCTTTGTCTTATGTTACGTCTGTGTCAACTGTGTGTATTGTGATATCATTTTCATTTGTAATGTCTCTGTCTTCTGTGCCGTCTGTCGTCTGTGTCTATTTTGACATCATTTTCGTGTATAATATCTGTGTCGTCTGTATCATCTGTGTCGTTTGTGTCTATTGTGATATCATTGTCATTTATAATGTCTCTGTAGCCTGTGTAATGTGACATCATTGTCATTTATAATGTCTCTGTAATCTGTGTTGTCTGTGTATATTGTGTCATCATTTTCATTTATAATGTCTGTGTTTTGTGTGGTCTGTGTTGTCTCTGTCGTCTGTGTCTATTGTGACATCATTGTCAATTATAAAGATTGTGTCGCCTCTGTCGTCTGTGTCTGTTGTGACATCATTGTCATTTTAATGTCTGTCTCGTCTTTGTCATCTGGCTCTATTGTGACATCATGGTCATGTATTATGTCTGGGTCGTCTGTGTCTATTGTTTCATCATTGTAATTTATAAAGTCTGTGTCATCTGTGTAAATTTTCACATCATTGTTATTTACAATGTCTGTGTCGCTAGTGTCGTCTGTGTCTATTGTGACATCATTGTCATTTATAATGTCTTTGTCGTCTGTGTCAGCTGTGTTGATGGTGATATAATTGTCATTTATTATTTCTGTGTCATCTGTTTCGTCTCTGTCTATTGTGGCATCGTTTTCCTTCATATTGTCTGTGTCGTCTGTGTCATCTGTGTCTATTGTTGCATCATTGTCATTTATAATGTCTGGGTCGTCTGGGTCTATTGTGACATCATTGTCATTTACAATGTCTGAGTCGTCTTTGTTGTTTGTCTTTTTGTTCTCTGTGCCTATTTTGACATCATTGTAATTTATAATGTCTGTGTCGTCTGTGTCTATTGTGACATAGTTTTAATTTATAAAGTCTGTATCACCTGTGTCTATTTAGATATCATTTTCATTTATGATGTCTTTGTGGTCTATGTCTACTGTGACATCATCGTCATTAATAACGTCTGTGTCTTCTGTGTCTATTGTGACAGCATTGTAATTTATAATGTCTGTGTCGTCTGTGTCTATTGTGAATTCATTGTTATTTATAATATCTGTGTCATCTGTGTCTATTGTGACATCATTATCATTTATAGTGTCTGTGTCTTCTGTGTCGTCTCTGTCTATTTTTGCATCATGGTCATTTATAATGTCTGTCGTCTGTGTCTATTGTTACATTATTGACATTTAAAATATGTGTGTTGTCTCTGTCTGTTGTGAAATCATTGTCATTTGTCATGTCTGTGTCAATTTTGACATCATTGTCATTTATATTGTCTGTGTCGGCTGTGTGTATTGTGACATCATTTTCGTTTATAATGGCTGTGTCGTCTGTGTCATCTGTGTCATCTGTGTCTAAATTGAAATCATTGTCATTTAATATCTGTGTTATCTGTGTCATCTGTGTCTAATTTGATATCCTTGTCATTTATAATGTCTGTGTCTTCTGTGTATATTGTGACATCATTATCATTTATAATGTCTGTGTTGTCAGAATACGCACTGTAGTCTGTGTCGTCTGTGTCTATTGTGACATCTTTGTCATTTATAATGTCTCTGTCGTTTGTGTCACCTGTCATCTGTGTCGTCTGTGTATTTTGTGATATCATTGTCATATATAATATCTGTGTCTTCTGTGTCAATTGAGACATCATTGTAATTTGTAATGTAAGGGGCAAGGCAAGGCGGGGCACGGCGGTGCAAGGCGGGGCAAGGTGAGGCAATGCAAGGCGAGGCGGGGCAAGGCAATGTGGGGCAAGGCGGGGCAAGGCAAGGTAAGGCAAGGTGGGGCAAGGCAAGGCAAAACGGGGCAAGGTAAGGCAAGGTAAGGAAAGGCAAGCTAAGGTAAGGTATAGTAAGGATAGTTAGTGTAAGGTAAGGCAAGGATAAGTAAGACAAGGCACGGCAAGGCAAGGTAATGTAAGGGAAGTTAAGGTAAGGTAATATACATTAGGGTAAGGTAAGGTGATCTATGGTAACGTCAGGACAGGTAAGGTAAGGTCAGGCAATTGAAGTTTATGGGAAATTAAGATCAGGTCTGGTCAGGACAGGTCAGGTCAAGGTGATGTCAGATCAGGGTAAGGTCTGGTATGGGTAAGGTAACGTAAGGTAAGATAGGGTAAGGTGATGTAAGGTAAGATAAGGTCAGGTAGGGTAAGTTAACATAAGGTAAGTTTAGGTAAGGTAATGTAAGGTAATTTAAGCTAAGGTAAGATAAGGGTAAGGTAAGTGTAAGGTAAGGGTACGGTAAGGTAGGCTAAGGAAAGGTAACTTAAGTTTAGGTAAGGTAAGGTAATTTCAGGGTAAGGTCAGGTCAGGCTAAGTTCAGGTCAGGTCAGGTTAAGTTCAGGTAAGGGTAAGGTATTGTAAGGTAATTTAGGGTAATGTATGTTTAAGGTACAGACCTTCCCTTCCCCTTCCTTTCCCATACCCTCCCATACCCTTAACTTATCCTTAACTTACCCTTAACTTAAGAGGACTTGACCTTAACTTGCCCTGACCTGAACTTCACTTTCCCTGATGTCACCTTAACTTACACTGACCTGACCTTACCTTGAGGAGACCGGACCTAACCTGACCTTACATGAAGCTAACTTGTCCTTACCTCTCCTGACCTGACCTTAACCTGAAATTTACTTTCCTGGCTTTACCTGCCCCGAACATACATTTCCCTGACTTTGACATTGACCTGAGCTTGACACCTTGTCCTCACCTTGGCCTGACCTTGACCTGACCATGCCCTTGCCTTTACCTGACCTTACCTTACCTTACGTTACCTTACCTTTTCCTTAACATACCGTACCTTACCTTACCCTATCTTACATTAACTGACCCAGACCTGACCTTACCTTGACCTGACCTTACTCAAACCTGACCTGAACTGACCTTACCATAACCTTTCCTGAGCTTACCTATAACGACCTTACCTTGCCCTCAACTTGGCCTGACCTTGACCTGACCTTGACCATTACCGTAACCTTACATAACCTTACCTAATCTTAAGTTACCAGGTAAGGTCAGGACAGGTCAGGACAGGTCAGGGTAAGGTCTATTTAGGTTAAGGTCGGGTAAGATGGGGTTGGGTAGGGTAAGGCAAGGTAAGGTAAGGTAAGGCAAGGAAGGGTAAGGTAAGGTGAGGTAAGATAAGGTAAGGCAAGGTAAGATAAGGTAACGCAAGTTAAGGTAAGGGAAGGCAAGGTAAGGCAAGGCAAGGAAAGGAAAGGTAAAGGAAGGTAAGGTAAGGTAAGAAAAGTTAAGGAAGGGAAGGTAAGGTAAGGTAAGGCAAGGTAAGGTAAAGTAAGGTAAGGTAAGGCAATGTAAGGTAAAGTAAGGTAAGGTAAGGCAATGTAAGGTAAAGTAAGGTAAGGTAAGGCAATGTAAGGTAAAGTAAGGTAAGGTAAGGCAATGTAAGGTAAGGTAAGGCAAGGTAAGGTAAAGTAAGGTAAGGTAAGGCAAGGTAAGGTAAAGTAAGGCAAGATAAGGTAAAGAAAGGTAAGGTAAGGTAAGAAAAGTTAAGGAAGGGAAGGTAAGGCAAGGTAAGGCAAGGAAAGGAAAGGTAAAGTAAAGCAAGGTAAGGAAAAATAAGGTAAAGCAAGGCAAGGTAAGGTAAAGTAAGGAAAGGTAAGGTAAAGTAAGGTAAGGTAAGGCAAGGTAAGGAAAATCAAGGTAAGGTAAAGTAAGGTAAGGTAAGGCAAGGTAAGTTAAAGTAAGGTAAGGCAAGATAAGGTAAGGTAAGGCAACGTAAGGTAAAGTAAGGTAAGGCAAGGTAAGGTAAAGTAAGGTAAGGCAAGGTAAGGTAAATTAAGGTAAGGCAAGGTAAGGTAAGAAAATTTAAGAAAGGGAGGGAAGGGAAGGTAAGGCAAGGTAAGGTAAAGTAAGGTAAGGCAAGGTAAGGTAAATTAAGGTAAGGCAAAGTAAGGCAAGATAAGGCAAGGTAAGGTAAAGTAAGGTAAGAGAAGGTAAGGCAAGGTAAGGTAACTTAAGGTAAGGCAAGGTAAGGTAAAGTAAGGTAAGGTAAAGTTAGGCAAGGCAAGGTAAGGCAGGGTAAGGTAAAGTAAGGTAAGGTAAGGCAATGTAAGGTTACGTAAGGCAAAGTAAGGTAAGAAATTTAAAGAAGGGAAAGGAAGGTAAAGTAAGGTAAGGTAAGGCAAGGTAATGTGAAGTAAGGTAAGGCAAGGTAAGGTAAACTAAGGTAAGGCAAGGTAAGGTAAGAAAAGGCAAGGTAAGGTAAGAAAAGTTAAGGAAGGGAAGGTAATGGAAGGGAAGGTAAGGCAAGGTAAGGTAAAGCAAGGTAAGGTAAGGCAAGGTAAGGTAAAGTATGGTAAGGAAAGGTAAGAAAAGGCAAGGTAAGGTAAGAAAAGTTAAGGAAGGGAAGGGAAGGTAATGGAAGGGAAGGTAAGGCAAGGTAAGGTAAAGCAAGGTAAGGTAAGGCAAGGTAAGGTAAAGTATGGTAAGGAAAGGTAACGTAAGGCAAGGTAAGGTAAATAAGGTAAGGTAATTTAAAGTAAGGTAAGACAAGGTAAGGTAAAGTAAGGTAAGGCAAGGTAAGGTAAAGTAAGGTAAGGCAAGGTAAGCTAAGTAAGATAAGGTAAGGCAAGGTAAGGTAAGGCAAGGTAAGGTAAAGTAAGGTAAGTTAAGGCAAGGTAAGGTAAAGTAAGGTAAGGCAAGGTAAGGTAAGGTAAGAAAAGTTAAGGAAGGGAGGGAAGGTGAGGTAAGGCAAGGTAAGGTAACTTAAGGTAAGGCAAGGTAAGGTAAAGTAAGGTAAGAAAAAGTAAGGTAAGGTAAAGTAAGGCAAGGAAAGGTAAGGCAATGCAAGGAAAGGTAAGGCAAGGTAAGGTAAGGTAAGGCAATGTAAGGTAAAGTAAGGCAAGGAAAGGCAAGGCAAGGTAAGGTAAAGTAAGGCAAGGCAAGGTAAGGTAAAGTAAGGTAAGGCAAGGTAAGGTAACGTAAGGTAAGGCAAGGTAAGGTAAGGTAACCTAAGGTAAGGTAAGGCAAGGTAAGGTAAGGCAAGGTAAGGTAAAGTAAGGCAAGGCAAGGTAAGGTAAAGTAAGGTAAGGCAAGGTAAGAAAAGGTAAGGTAAGGCAAGGTAAGAAAAGGTAATGTAAGGCAAGGTAAGTCAAGGTAAGGTAACGTAAGGTAAGGCAAGGTAAGGTAAAGTAAGGCAAGGCAAGGTAATGTAAAGTAAGGCAAGGCAAGGTAAGGTAAAGTAAGACAAGGGAACGTAAGGTAAGGCAACGTAAGGTAAGGCAACGTAAGGCAACGTAAGGCAAGGCAACGAAAGGCAACGTAAGGTAAGGCAACGTAATGCAACGTTAGGTAAGGCAATGTAAGGCAACGTAAGGTAAGGCAACGTAAATTAAGGCAACGTAAGGTAAGGCAATGTAAAGTAAGGCAACGTAAGGTAAGGCAACGTAGGGCAACGTATGGTAAAGGCAACGTAAGTTACGGCAACGTAAGGTAAGGCAACTTAAGGCAACGTACAGTAAGGCAACGTAAGGTAAGGCTACGTGAGGCAAGGTAAGGCAAGGGAACGTAAGTTGAGGCAACGTAAGGCAACGTAAGGCAAGGCAACGTAAGGCAAGGCAACGTAAGGCAAGGCAACGTAAGGCAAGGCAACGTAAGGCAAGGCAACGTAAGGCAAGGCAACGTAAGGTAAGGCAACGTAAGGCAGCGTAAGGTAAGGCAACGTAAGATAAGGCAACGTAAGGTAAGCCAACGTAAGGCCACGTAAGGTAAGGCCACGTAAGGTAAGGCAACGTAAGGCAACTTAAGGTAAGGCAACGTAAGTCAACGTACGGTAAGGCAACGTACGGTAAGGCAACGTAAGGTAAGGCAACGTAAGGTAAGGCAACGTAAGGTAAGGCAATGTAAGGTAAGGTAAGGCAACGTAAGGTAAGGCAACGTAAGGTAAGGCAACGTAAAGACAACATAAGGCAAGGCAACGTAAGGCAAGGCAACGTAAGGCAACGTAAAGTAAGGCAACGTAAGTTAAGGCAATGTAAGGCAACGTAAGGTAAGGCAACTTAAGGTAAAGTAAGGCAACGTAAGGCAACGTAAAGGTAAGTCAACGTAAGGCAACGTAAGGTAAGGCAACGTAAGGTAAGGCAAGGCAATGTAAGGCAAGGCAATGTAAGGCAAGGCAACGTAAGGGAAGGTAAGGCAACGTAAGGAAACTTAAGGCAAGGCAAGGGAAGGTAAGGCGAAGTAAGGCATCGTAAGACAACTTAAGCCAGGGAAACAGAAGGAAACATAAGGTAAGGCAACATAAGGCAACGTAAGCTAAGGCAAGGCAACGTAAGGTAAGGCAAGGCAACGTAAGGTAAGGCAGCATAAGGAAACGTAAATTAAGGCAACGTAATGTAAGGCAACGTAAGGTAAGGCAACGTAAGGTAAGGTAAGGCAACTGAAGGCAACGTGAGGTAAGGCAACGTAAGGCAACGTAAGGTAAGGCTATGTAAGATAAGGCAACGTAAGGTAAGGCAACATAAGGCAACGTAAGGAAAGGCAACATAAGGCAACGTATGGTAAGACAACGTAAGGTAGGGCAACGTAAGGTAAGGCAAGGCAACGTAAGGCAACATAAGGTAAAGGCAATGTAAGACAACGTAAGGTAAGGTAAGGCAACACAAGGAAACGTAAGGTAAGGCAACGTAATTAAGGCAACGTAAGCTAAGGCAACGTAAGGCAAGGCAACGTAATGTAAGGCAACGTAAGGCAACGTAAGGTAAGGCAACGTAAAGTATGGCAACGTAAGGTAAGGCAACGTAAAGTATGGCAACGTAAGGTAAGTCAACGTAGCGCAACCTATGGTAAAGCAACGTAAGTTACGGCAACGTAAGGCAACGTAAGGTAAGGCAACGTAAGGCAACGTAAAGTAAGGCAACTTAAAGACAACGTAAGGTAAGGCAATGTAATGCAACGTAAGTTAAGGCAACGTAAGGCAAGGCAACGTAAGGTAATGCAACGTAAGGCAATGTAAGGTAAGGAAACGTAAGGCAACGTAAGGCAAAGTAAGGCAAGGCAAAGTAAGGCAACGTAAGGCAACGTAAGGCAATGCAACGTAAGGCAACGTAAGGCAATGCAACGTAAGGCAACGTAAGGTAAGGCAACGTAAGGCAACGTTAGGTAAGGCAACGTTAGGTAAGGCAACGTAAGGTAAGGCAAAGTAAGGCAACGTAAGATAAGGAAACATAAGGCAAGGCAACGAGAGGCAACGTAAGGCAAGGCAACGTAATGCAACGTTAGGTAAGGCAATGTAAGGCAACGTAAAGTAAGGCAACTTAAGGTAACGCAACGTAAGGTAAGGCAACGTAAAGAAAGGCAACGTAAGGTAAGGCAACGTAGGGCAACGTATGGTAAAGGCAACGTAAGGCAACGCTAAGTAAGGCAACATAAGGTAAGGCAAAGTAAGGCAACGAAAGGTAAGGCAACTTAAGGCAACGTACAGTAAGGCAACGTAAGGTAAGGCTACGTGAGGCAACATAAGGTAAGGCAACGTAAAGTAAGGCAACATAAAGTAAGGCAACGTAAGGTAAAGGCAACTTAAGACAACGTAAAGTAAGGCAACGTAAGGTAAGGAAATGTACGGCAACTTAACGTAAGGCAACGTAAAGTAAGGCAACGTAAGGTAAGGCAACGTAAGGCAACATAAGGTAACGCAACGTAAGTTAAAGCAACGTAAAGGCGAGGCAACGTAAGGTAAGGCAACGTAAGGCAAAATAAGGCAAGGCAAAGTAAGGCAACGTAAGGTAAGGCAACGTAAGGCAAAGTAAGGCAAGGCAAAGTAAGGCAAGGCAACGTAAGGTAAGGCAACGTAAGGTAAGGCAACGTAAGGCAACGTAAGGTAAGGCAACATAATGTAAGGCAACGTAAGGTAAGGCAACGTAAGGCAAGGCAACGTAAGGCAACATAAGGGAATGTAAGGCAAGGCAACGTAAGGTAAGGCAACTTAAGGCAATGTAAGGCAAGGCAACGTAAGGTAAGGCAACGTAAAGTAAGGCAACGTAAGGTAAGGAAACTTGAAGTAAGGCAAGGTAAGGTAAGGCAACGTAAGGTAAGGCAACATAAGACAACGTAAGGTAAGGAAACGTAAGGTAACGTAACGTACCGTAACGTAAACGTAAGGAGGCCAGTGACAAGTGGGGTTCCCCAGCGCTCAGTGCTGGGTCCAGCCCTATTCAATGTCTTCATCAATGATCTGGATGAAGGCATCGAGTGCACCCGGAGCAAGTTTGCGGACGACTCTAAGCTGGGTGGAAGTGTCGATCTGCTGGAGGGTCGGGAGGCTCACGTAAGGTAAGGCAACGTAAGGTAAGGCAACGTAAGGTAAGGCAACGTAAGGTAAGGCAATGTAAGGCAACGTAAGGTAAGGCAATGTAAGGCAACGTAGGGTAAGGCAATGTAAGGCAACGTAAGGCAAGGCAACGTAAGGCAACGTAAGGTAAGGCAATGTAAGGTAAGGCAACGTAAGGTAAGGCAACGTAAGTTAAGGCAACGTAAGGTAAGACAAAGTAAGGCAACATAAGGCAACGTAAGGTAAGGCAAAGTAAGGTAAGGCAACGTAAGGCAACGGAAGATAAGGCAACGTAAGGTAAGGCAACGTAAAGTAAGGCAACGTAAGGCTAAGAAAGGCAAGGCAACGTAAGGCAAGGCAACGTAAGGCAAGGCAACGTAAGGCAAGGCAACGTAAGGTAAGGCAACGTAAGGCAACGTAAGGTAAGGCAACGTAAGGTAGGGCAACGTAAGGTAAGGTAAGGCAACGTAAGGCAACATAAGGTAAAGGCAAAGTAAGACAACGTAAGGTAAGGTAAGGCAATGTAAGGCAACGTAACTAAGGCAACGTAAGGTAAGGCAACGTAAGGTAAGGCAACGTAAGGTAGGGCAACGTAAGGTAAGGTAAGGCAACGTAAGGCAACATAAGGTAAAGGCAACGTAAGGTAAGTTAAGGCAACGTAAGGTAAGGCAACGTAAGGTAAGGCAACGTAAAATAAGGCAACGTTAGGTAAGGCAACTTAAGGCAACGTAAAGTAAGGCTACGTAAGGCAACGTAAGGTAAGGCAACATAAGGTAAGGCAACGAAAGGCAACGTAAGGTAAGGAAACGTAAGGCAACATAAGGTAAGGCAACGTAAGGTAAGGGAACGTAAGGCAACGTAAGGCAAGGCAACGTAAGGTAAGGCAACGTAAATCAACTTAAGGTAAGGCAAGGCAAGGGAACGTAAGGCAACGTAAGGCAAGGCAACATAAGGCAAGGCAATGTAAGTTAAGGCAAAGTACGGCAAAGTAAGGCAACGTAAGATAAGGTAACAAAAGGAAACATAAGGTAAAGCAACGTTAGGTAAGGCAACGTAAGGTAAGGCAACGTAAGGTAAGGCAACGTAAGGCAACGTAAGGTAAGGCAACGTAAAGTTAGGCAACATAAGGCAACATAAGGTAAGGCAACGTAAAATAAGGCAACGTAAGGTAAGGCAACGTAAGGTAAGGCAACGTAAGACAACGTAAGGTAAAGGAAACGTAAGGTAAAGGCAACGTAAGGTAACCTAAGGTAAGGCAAAGTAAGGTAAGGAAACATAAGGCAACGTAAGGTAAGGCAACATAAGGCAAGGTGAATGCAACGTAAGGTAAGGCAAAGTAAGGTAAGACAAGGCAAGGCAACGTAAGGCAAGGCAACATAAGGCAAGGCAACGTAAGGTAAGGCAAAGTAAGGTAAAGCAACGTAAATTAAGGCAACGTAAGGTAAGGCAACGTAAGGTAAAGGCAACGTAGGACAACGTAAGGTAAAGGCAACGTAAGTTAAGGCAACATAAGGCAAGGCAACGTAAGGCAACGCAAAGTAAGGCAACATAAGGTAAGGCAAAGTAAGGCAACGTAAGGTAAGGCAACGTAAGGTAAGGCAACGTAAAGTAAGGCAACGTAAGGCAAGGCAACGTAAGGCAAGGCAACGTAAGGCAAGGCAACGTAAGGCAACGCAAAGTAAGGCAACGTAAGGTAAGGCAACGTAAAGTAAGGCAACGTAAGGTAAGGCAACGTATAGTAAGGCAACGTAAAGTAAGGCAACGTAAGGTAAGGCAACGTAAGGCAACGTAAAGTAAGGCAACGTAAGGTAAGGCAACGTAAGGCAAGGCAACGTAAGGCAACGCAAGGTAAGGCAAAGTAAGGCAACGTAAGGTAAGGCAACGTAAGGTAAGGCAACGTAAAGTAAGGCAACGTAAGGTAAGGCAACGTAAAGTTAGGCAACGTAAAGTAAGGCAACGTAAGGTAAAGGCAACATAAGGCAACATAAGGTAAGGCAACGTAAGGTAAGGCAACGCAAGGCAACGTAACGCAAGGCAACGTAAGGTAAAGGCAACGTAGGACAACGTAAGGTAAGGCAACGTAATGTAAGGCAACGTAATGCAACGTTAGGTAAGGCAACGTAAGGCAACGTAAGATAAGGCAACATAAGGCAAGGCAACGTAATGTAAGGCAACGTAAAGTAAGGCAACGTAAGGTAAGGAAATGTAAGGCAAAGTAAAGTAAGGCAACGTAACGCAACGTAAGGTAACGCAACGTAAGGTAACGTAACGCAAGGCAACGTAACGCAAGGCAACGTAACGCAAGGCAACGTAAGGTAAGGCAACGTAAGGCAACGTAAGGCAAGGCAACGTAAGGCAAGGCAACGTAAGGCAAGGCAACGTAAGGCAAGGCAACGTAAGGCAAGGCAACGTAAGGTAAGGCAACGTAAGGCAACGTAAGGAAAGGCAACGTAAGGCCACGTAAGGCAAGGCAACGTAAGGCAAGGCAACGTCAGGTAAGGCAACGCAAGGCAACGTAAGGCAAGGCAACGTAAGGCAAGGCAACGTAAGGCAAGGCAACGTAAGGCAACGTAAGGCAAGGCAACGTAAGGCAAGGCAACGTAAGGTAAGACAACGTAAGGCAACGTAAGGTAAGGCAACGTAAGGCAAGGCAACGTAAAGTAAGGCAACGTAAGGCAACGTTAGATAAGGCAACGTAAGGCAGCGTAAGGTAAGGCTACGTAAGGCAACGTAAGGGAAGGAAACGTAAGGTAAGGCAACGTAAGGTAAGGGAATGTAAGGTAAAGCAACTTAAGTATAAGGCAACGTAAGGCAACGTAAGGCAAGGCAACGTAAGGAAACGTAACTTAAGGCAACGTAAGGTAAGGCAACGTAATGTAAGGCAACGGAAGGTAACGTAAGGTAAGGCAACGTAAGGCAAGGCAAGGCAACGTAAGGTAAGGCAACTTAAGGCAACGTAAGTTAAGGCAACGTAAGTTAAGGCAACGTAAGGTAAGGCAACGTAAGGTAAGGCAACGTAAGGTAAGGCAATGTAAGGCAACGTAAGGTAAGGCAATGTAAGGCAACGTAAGGTAAGGCAATGTAAGGCAACGTAAGGTAAGGCAACGTAAGGCAACATAAGGTAAAGCAACGTAAAGTAAGGCAACGTAAGGTAAGGCAAAGTAAGGTAAGGCAAGGAAAGGCAAGGTAACCTAAGGCAAGGCAAGGCAAGGCAACGTAAGGCAAGGCAAGGCAACGTAAAGTAAGGCAAGGCAACGTAAAGTAAGGCAAGGCAACGTAAAACAAGGCAAGGCAAGGTAAAACAAGGCAAGGCAAGGTAAAACAAAGCAAGGCAACGTAAAACAAAGCAAGGCAACGTAAAACAAAGCAAGGCAACGTAAAGTAAGGCAAGGCAACGTAAAGTAAGGCAAGGCAACGTAAAGTAAGGCAAGGCAACGTAAAGCAAGGCAAGGCAACGTAAAGCAAGGCAAGGCAACGTAAAGCAAGGCAAGGCAACGTAAAGCAAGTCAACGTAAAGCAAGGCAAGGCAACGTAAAGCAAGGCAAGGCAACGTAAAGTAAGGCAACGTAAAGCAAGGCAAGGCAACGTAAAGCAACGTAAGGCAACGTAAGGCAAGGCAACGTAAGGCAAGGCAACGTAAGGTAAGGCAACGTAAGGCAACGTAAGTTAAGGCAACGTAAGGTAAGGCAACATAAGGCAACTTAAGGTAAGGCAACATAAGGCAACCTAAGGTAAGGCAACGTAAGGCAACGGAAGATAAGGCAACGTAAGGTAAGGCATCGTAAAGTAAGGCAACGTAAGGCTAAGAAAGGTAAGGCAACGTAAGGTAAGGCAAGGTAAGGCAAGGCAACGTAAGGTAAGGCAACGTAAGGTAAGGCAATGTAAGGTAGGGCAACGTAAGTTAAGGTAAGGCAACGTAAGGCAACATAAGGTAAAGGCAACGTAAGACAACGTAAGGTAAGGTAAGGCAATGTAAGGCAACGTAAGGTAAGGCAACGTAAGGCAACGTAATTAAGGTAACGTAAGGTAAGGCAACGTAAGGTAAGGCTACGTAAAGTAAGGCAACGTAAGGTAAGGCAACGAAAGGCAACGTAAGGTAAGGAAACGTAAGGCAACATAAGGCAAGGCAACGTAAGGTAAGGCAAAGTAAGGCAACGTAAGGTAAGGCAACATAAGGTAAGGCAACGAAAGGCAACGTAAGGTAAGGAAACGTAAGGCAACTTAAGGTAAGGGAACGTAAGGCAACGTATATGCAACGTAAGGTAAGGCAACGTAAGGTAAGGCAACGTAAATCAACTTAAGGTAAGGCAAGGCAAGGGAACGTAAGGCAAGGCAACGTAAGGTAAGGCAAAGTAAGGCAACGTAAGGTAAGGTAACATAAGGAAACGTAAGGTAAGGAAACGTAAGGTAAAGCAACGTTAGGTAAAGCAACGTAAGGTAAGGCAACGTAAGGTAAGGCAAGATAAGACAACGTAAGGTAAGGAAACGTAAGGTAACGTAACGTAACGTAAACGTAAGGAGGCCAGTGACAAGTGGGGTTCCCCAGGGCTCAGTGCTGGGTCCAGCCCTGTTCAATGTCTTCATCAATGATCTGGATGAAGGCATTGAGTGCACCCTGAGCAAGTTTGCGGACGACACTAAGCTGGGTGGAAGTGTCGATCTGCTGGAGGGTCGGGAGGCTCTGCAAAGGGATCTGAACAGGCTGGACCACTGGGCAGAGTCCAAAGGCATGAGGTTTAACAAGGCCAAATGCCGGCTCCTGCACTTGGGGCACAACAACCCTATGCAGTGCTACAGACTGGGAGAAGTCTGTCTAGAAAGCTGCCTGGAGGAGAGGGACCTGGGGGTGTTGGTTGACAGCCGACTGAATATGAGCCAGCAGTGTGCCCAGGTGGCCAAGAAGGCCAATGGTATCTTGGCTCGTATCAGAAACGGCGTGACCAGCAGGTCCAGGGAGGTTTTTCTCCCTCTGTACTCGGCACTGGTGAGACCGCTCCTCGAATCCTGTGTTCAGTTCTGGGTCCCTCACCACAAGAAGGATGTTGAGGCTCTGGAGAGAGTCCAGAGAAGAGCAACAAAGCTGGTGAAAGGGCTGGAGAACAGGCCTTATGAGGAGCGGCTGAGAGAGCTGGGGTTGTTTAGCCTGGAGAAGAGGAGGCTGAGGGGTGACCTCATTGGTCTCTACAACTACCTGAAAGGACGTTGTAGAGAGGAGGGTGCTGGCCTCTTCTCCCAAGTGACAAGGGACAGGACAAGAGGGAATGGCCTCAAGCTCCGCCAGGGGAGGTTTAGGCTAGACGTTAGGAAAAAATTCTTTACAGAAAGGGTCATTGGGCACTGGAACAGGCTGCCCAGGGAGGTGGTTGAGTCACCTTCCCTGGAGGCGTTTAAGGCACGGGTGGACGAGGTACTGAGGGATATGGTTTAGTGTTTGGTAGGAACGGTTGGACTCGGTGATCCGGTGGGTCTCTTCCAACCTGGTTATTCTGTGATTCTGTGATTCTGTAAGTCAACGTAAGGTAAGGCAACTTAAGGCAACGTAAAGTAAGGCAATGTAAGGTAAAGGCAACATAGGACAACGTAAGGTAAAGGCAACGTAAGTTAAGGCAACGTAAGGTAAGGAAACGTGAAGTAAGCAACAGAAGGTAAGGCAACGTAAGGTAACGCAACATAAGACAACATAAGGTAAAGCAACGTAAAGTAAGGCAACGTAAGGTAAGGTAACGTAAGAAAACGTAACGTAAAGCAACGTAAAGGCGAGGCAACGTAAGGTAAGGCAACGTAAGGTAAGGCAATGTAAGGCAATGTAAGGTAAGGCAACGTAAGGTAAGGCAACGTAAGGCAACGTAACACAAGGCAACGTAAGGAAAGGCAACGTAAGGCAACGTAAGGCAAGGCAACGTAAGGCAAGGCAACGTAAAGTAAGGCAACGTAAAGTAAGGCAACGTAAGGCAAGGCAACGTAAGGCAAGGCAACGTAAGGCAAGGCAACGTAAGGCAAGGCAACGTAAGGCAAGGCAACGTAAGGCAAGGCAACGTAAGGCAAGGCAACGTAAAGTAAGGCAACGTAAGGTAAGGCAACGTTAGGCAACGTAAGGTAAGGCAACGTAAGGTAAGGCGACGTAATGTAAGGCAACGGAAGGTAACGTAAGGTAAGGCAACGTAAGGCAAGGCAAGGCAACGTAAGGTAAGGCAACTTAAGGCAACGTAAGTTAAGGCAACGTAAGTTAAGGCAACGTAAGTTAAGGCAACGTAAGGTAAGGCAACGTAAGGTAAGGCAACGTAAGGTAAGGCAACGTAAGGTAAGGCAACGTAAGGTAAGGCAACGTAAGGCAACGTAATGTAAGGCAAAGTAAGGTAAGGCAACGTAACGCAAGGCAAGGCAAGGCAACGTAAGGCAAGGCAAGGCAACGTAAGGCAAGGCAAGGCAACGTAAGGCAAGTCAAGGCAACGTAAAGCAAGGCAAGGAAACGTAAAGCAAGGCAAGGCAACGTAAAGCAACGTAAGGCAACGTAAGGCAAGGCAACGTACGGCAAGGCAACGTAAGGCAACGTAAGGTAAGGCAACGTAAGTTAAGGCAACGTAAGGTAAGGCAACGTAAGACAACGTAAGGCAACGTAAGGTAAGGCAACATAAGGCAACGTAAGGTAAGGCAACGTAAGGCAACGGAAGATAAGGCAACGTAAGGTAAGGCAACGTAAGGCTAAGAAAGGTAAGGCAACGTAAGGTAAGGCAAGGTACGGCAAGGCAACGTAAGGTAAGGCAACGTAAGGCAACGTAAGGTAAAGGCAACGTAAGACAACGTAAGGTAAGGTAAGGCAATGTAAGGCAACGTAACTAAGGCAACGTAAGGTAAGGCAACGTAAAATAAGGCAACGTAAGGTAAGGCAACGTAAAATAAGGCAACGTTAGGTAAGGCAACTTAAGGCAACGTAAAGTAAGGCTACGTAAGGCAACGTAAGGTAAGGCAACATAAGGTAAGGCAACGAAAGGCAACGTAAGGTAAGGAAACGTAAGGGAACATAAGGTAAGGCAACGTAAGGTAAGGGAACGTAAGGCAACGTAAGGCAAGGCAACGTAAGGCAACGTAAATGCAACGTAAGGTAGGCAACGTAAGGTAAGGCAACGTAAATCAACTTAAGGTAAGGCAAGGAAAGGGAACGTAAAGCAAGGGAACGGAAGGCAACGTAAGGCAATGTAAGGCAACGTAAGGCAAGGCAACATAAGGCAAGGCAACGTAAGGTAAGGCAAATTAAGGCAAAGTAAGGCAACGTAAGGTAAGGTAACAAAAGGAAACGTAAGTTAAAGCAACGTTAGGTAAAGCAACGTAAGGCAAGGCAACGTAAGGCAAGGCAACGTAAGGCAAGGCAACGTAAGGCAAGGCAACGTAAGGCAAGGCAACGTAAGGCAAGGCAACGTAAGGCAAGGCAACGTAAGGCAACGTAAGATAAGGCAACGTAAGGTAAGGCAACGTAAGGTAAGGCAACGTAAGGTAAGGCAACGTAAGGTAAGGCAACGTAAGGTAAGGCAACGTAAGGTAAGGCAATGTAAGTTAAGGCAACGTTAGTTAAGGCAACGTAAGGTAAGACAAAGTAAGGCAACGTAAGGCAACGGAAGATAAGGCAACGGAAGATAAGGCAACGTAAGGTAAGGCAACGTAAAGTAAGGCAACGTAAGGCAACGTAAGGTAAGGCAACGTAAGGTAAGACAACGTAAGGTAACTTAAGGCAACGTAAGGCAACGTAACTAAGGTAACGTAAGGTAAGGCAACGTAAAATAAGGCAACGTTAGGTAAGGCAACTTAAGGCAACGTAAGGTAAAGGCAACGTAAGGTAAGGCAACGTAAAGTTAGGCAACATAAGGCAACATAAGGTAAGGCAACGTAAAATAAGGCAACATAAGGTAAAGCAACGTAAGGTAAAGACAAAGTAAAGTAAGACAACATAAATTAAGGCAACGTATGTTAAGGCAACTAAAAGCAACGTAAAGTAAGGCAACATAAGGTAAGGCAAAGTAAGGCAACGTAAGGTAAGGCAACATAGGACAACGTAAGGTAAAGGCAACGTAAGTTAAGGCAACGTAAGGCAACGTAAGGTAAAGGCAACGTAAGGTAAGGCAACGTAAGGTAAAGCAACGTAAGGTAAGGCAACGTAAGGTAAGGCAACGTAAGGTAAGGCAACGTAAGGCAACATAACGCAACGTAAGGTGAGGCAACGCAAGGCAAGGCAAGGCAACGTAAGGTAAGGCAACGTAAGGCAACGTAAGGTAAAGGCAACGTAATGTAAGGCAACGTAAGGTAAGGCAACGTAAGGTAAGGCAACGTAAGGCAACGTAAGGTAAGGCAACGTAAAGTTAGGCAACATAAGGCAACGAAAGGTAAGGCAAAGTAAGTTAAGGAAACGTAAGGCAACGTAAGGTAAGGCAACGTAAGGCAAGGCAACGTAAGGCAAGGCAACGTAAGGCAAGGCAACGTAAGGCAAGGCAACGTATGGTAAGGCAACGTAAGGCAAGGTGATTGCAACGTAAGGTAAGGCAACGTAAGTCAAAGAAAGGCAAGGCAACGTAAGGCAACGTACGGTAAGGCAACGTAAGGCAAGGCAACGTAAGGCAACGTAAGGCAAGGCAACGTAAGGCAACGTACGGTAAGGCAACGTAAGGTAAGGCAAAGTAACGCAACGTAAGGTAAGGCAAAGTAAGGCAACGTAAGGTAAGGCAACGTAAGGTAAGGCAACGTAAGGCAAGGCAAGGCATTGCAATGTAAGGTAAGGAAACTTAAGGCAACGTAAGGCAACGTAAGGTAAGGCAACTTAAGGCAACGGAAGGTAACATAAGGTAAGGCAACGTAAGGCAAGGCAAGGCAACGTAAGGTAAGGCAACTTAAGGCAACGTAAGGTAAGGCAACGTAAGGTAAGGCAACGTAAGGTAAGGCAATGTAAGGCAACGTAAGGTAAGGCAACGTAAGGCAACATAAGGTAAAGCGACGTAAAGTAAGGCAAAGTAAGGTAAGGCAACGTAACGCAAGGCAAGGCAAGGCAACGTAAGGCAAGGCAAGGCAACCTAAGGCAAGGCAAGGCAACGTAAGGCAAGGCAAGGCAACGTAAAGTAAGGCAAGGCAACGTAAAGTAAGGCAAGGCAACGTAAAGTAAGGCAAGGCAACGTAAAGTAAGGCAAGGCAACGTAAAGTAAGGCAAGGCAACGTAAAGTAAGGCAAGGCAACGTAAAGTAAAGGCAAGGCAACGTAAAGTAAAGGCAAGGCAACGTAAAGTAAAGGCAAGGCAACGTAAAGTAAAGGCAAGGCAACGTAAAATAAAGGCAAGGCAACGTAAAGTAAGGCAAGTCAACGTAATGTAAGGCAAGGCAACGTAAAGCAAGGCAGCGTAAATCAAGGCAACGTAAAGCAAGGCAAGGCAACCTAAAGCAAGGCAAGGCAACGTAAAGCAAGGTAAGGCAACGTAAGGCAACGTAAGGCAAGGCAACGTAAGGCAAGGCAACGTAAATCAAGGCAACGTAAAGCAAGGCAAGGCAACGTAAAGCAAGGTAAGGCAACATAAAATAAGGCAACGTAAGGCAAGGCAACGTAAAGCAAGGCAAGGCAACGTAAAGCAACGTAAGGCAACGTAAGGCAAGGCAACGTAAGGCAAGGCAACGTAAGGCAAGGCAACGTAAGGCAACGTAAGGTAAGGCAACGTAAGGTAAGGCAAAGTAAGGCAACGTAAGACAACGTAAGGCAACGTAAGGTAAGGCAACATAAGTAAAACGTAAGGTAAGGCAACGTAAGGCAACGGAAGATAAGGCAACGTAAGGTAGGGCAACGTAAGGTAAGGTAAGGCAACGTAAGGCAACATAAGGTAAAGGCAACGTAAGACAGCGTAAGGTAAGGTAAGGCAATGTAAGGCAACGTAAGGTAAGGCAACGTAAGGCAACGTAATTAAGGCAACGTAAGGTAAGGCAACGTAAGGCAACGTAAGGTAAGGCAACTTAAGGCAACGTAAGGTAAGGCTACGTAAGGCAACGTAAGGTAAGGCAACATAAGGTAAGGCAACGAAAGGCAACGTAAGATAAGGAAACATAAAGCAACATAAGGTAAGGCAACGTAAGGTAAGGGAACGTAAGGCAACGTAAGGCAAGGCAACGTAAGGTAAGGCAAAGTAAGGCAAAGTAAGGCAAAGTAAGATAAGTTAAAATAAGGAAACGTAAGGTAAGGAAACGTAAGTTAAAGCAACGCTAAGGTAAGGCAACGTAAGGTAAGGCAACGTAAGGTAAAGCAACGTAAGGTAAGGCAACGTAAGACAACGTAAGGTAAGGAAACGTAAGGTAAGTCAACGTAAGGTAAGGAAACTTAAGGCAACGTAAGGTAAGGCAACATAAGGTAAGGCAACGTAAGGTAAAGGAAAAGTAAAGTAAGACAACGTAAATTAAGGCAATGTAAGATAAGGCAACGTAAGGCAACGTAAAGTAAGGCAACGTATGGTAAAGGCAACATAGGACAACGTAAGGTAAAGGCAACGTAAGTTAAGGCAACGTAAGGCAACGCAAAGTAAGGCAACATAAGGTAAGGCAAAGTAAGGCAACGTAAGGTAAGTCAACGTAAGGTAAGACAACTTAAGGCAACGTACAGTAAGGTAACGTAAGGTAAGGTTACGTAAGGCAACATAAGGTAAGGCAACGTAAGGTAAGGCAACGTAAGGTAAGGTAACGTAAGGTAAGGCAACGTAAAGTTAGGCAACATAAGGCAACATAAGGTAAGGCAACGTAAAATAAGGCAACGTAAGGTAAGGCAACGTAAGGCAACGTAAGGTAAAGGCAACGTAAGGTAACCTAAGGTAAGGCAAAGTAAGGTAAGGCAAAGTAATGTAAGGAAACATAAGGCAACGTAAGGTAAGGGAACGTAAGGCAACGTAAGGCAAGGCAACGTAAGGTAAGGCAACGTAAGGCAAGGTGAATGCAACGTAAGGTAAGGCAACGTAAAATAAGGCAACGTAAGGCAACGTAAGGTAAAGGCAACGTAGGACAACGTAAGGTAAAGGCAACGTAAGTTAAGGCAATGTAAGGCAAAGTAAGGCAACACAAAGTAAGGCAACATAAGGTAAGGCAACGTAAGGCAACGTAAGGAAGGTAACATAAGGAAAAGTAAGGTAAGGCAACGTAAGGTAAAGCAACGTAAGGTAAGGCAACGTAAGGTAAAGGCAACGTAAGGTAACCTAAGGTAAGGCAACGTAAGGTAAGGCAACATAAGGCAACATAAGGTAAGGCAACGTCAAATAAGGCAACGTAAGGTAAGGCAACGTAAGGTAAAGGCAACGTAAGGTAAAGGCAACGTAAGGTAAAGGCAACGTAAAGTAAGGCAACGTAAGGTAAGGCAACGTAAGGTAAGGCAACGTAAGGTAACTTAAGGTAAGGCAACGTAAGGTACGGCAACGTAAGGCAAGGTGAATGCAACTTAAGGTAAGGCAAAGTAAGTCAACGTAAGTTAAGGCAAGGCAAGGGAACGAAAGGCAAGGCAACGTAAGGCAACGTAAGGCAAGGCAACATAAGGCAAGGCAACGTAAGGTAAGGTAACATAAGGAAACGTAAGGTAAGGCAACGTAAGGTAAACCAACGTAAGGTAAAGCAACGTAAGGTAAGGCAACGTAAGACAACATAAGGTAAGGCAACGTAAGGTAAGACAACGTAAGGTAAGGCAACGTAAGGTAAGACAACGTAAGGTAAGGCAACGTAAGGCAACGTAAGGTAAGGCAACGTAAGGTAAAGCAACGTAAGGTAAGGCAACGTAATGTAAGGCAACGTAAGGCAACGTAAGGTAAGGTAACGTACGGTAAGGCAACGTAAGGCAAGGCAACGAAAGGCAATGTAATGCAACGTTAGGTAAGGCAACGTAAGGCAACGTAAGATAAGGCAACATAAAGTAAGGCAACGTAAGGCAAGGCAAAGCAAGGCAAGGCAACATAAGGCAAGGCAACGTAATTTAAGGCAACGTAAGGTAAGGAAATGTAAGGCAACGTAAGGTAAGGCAAAGTAAAGTAAGGCAACGTAAGGTAAGGCAACGTAAGGCAACGTAAGGTAAGGCAACGTAAGGCAAGGCAACGTAAGGCAACGTAAGGTAAGGCAACGTAAGGCAAGGCAACGTAAGGTAAGGCAAAGTAAGGCAAGGCAACGTAAGGCAACGTAAGGCAAGGCAACGTAAGGCAAGGCAACGTAAGGCAACGTAAGGTAAGGCAGCGTAAGGCGAAGTAAGATAAGGCAACGTAAGGCAAGGCAACGTAAGGTAATGCAACGTAAGGCAACGTAAGCAAGGCAACGTAAGGTAAGGCAACGTAAGGCAACGCAAGGCAAGGCAACGTAAGGCAACGTAAGGCAAGGCAACGTAAGGTAAGGCAAATTAAGGCAACATAAGATAAAGCAACGTATGGTAAGGCAACGTAAAATAAGGCATCGTAAGGTAAGGAAACGTAAGGCAACGTAAGGTAAGGAAACGTAAAGTAAGGCAACGTAAGGTAAGGCAACGTAAGATAAGGCAACGTAAGGTAACGCAACGTAAGGTAAAGCAACCTAAAGGCGAGGCAACGTTAAGGTAAGGCAACGTAAGGCAACGTAAGGCTAGGCAACGTAAGGCTAGGCAACGTAAGGCTAGGCAACGTAAGGCAAGGCAACGTAAGGTAAAGGCAACGTAAGGTAAAGGCAACGTAAGGTAAAGGCAACTTAAGGCAAGGCAACGTAAGGTAAAGGCAACGTAAGGTAAAGGCAACGTAAGGTAAAGGCAACGTAAGGCAAGGCAACGTAAGGCAAGGCAACGTAAGGCAAGGCAACGTAAGGCAAGGCAACGTAAGGCAACGTAAGTTAAGGCAACGTACGTTAAGGCAACGTAAGCTAAGGCAACGTAAGCTAAGGCAACGTAAGGTAAGGCAAAGTAAGGCAACATAAGGAAACGTAAGGTAAGACAACGTAAGGCAATGTAAGGCAACGTAAGGTAAGGCAACGTAAGGCAACATAATTAAGGTAACGTAAGGTAAGGCAACGTAAGGCAACGTAAAATAAGGCAACGTAAGGTAAGGCAACTTAAGGCAACGGAAGGTAAGGAAACATAAAGCAACATAAGGTAAGTCAACGTAAGGTAAGGGAACGTAAGGCAACGTAAGGCAAGGGAACGTAAGGCAACGTAAATGCAACATAAGGCAAGGCAATGTAAGGTAAGGCAAAGTAAGGCAACGTAAGGTAAGGTAACATAAGGAAACGTAAGGTAAAGCAACGTTAGGTAAAGCAACGTAAGGTAAGGCAACGTAAGGTAAGGCAACGTAAGGTAAGGCAACATAAGACAACGTAAGGTAAGGAAACGTAAGGTAAGTCAACGTAAGGTAAGGCAACGTAAGGTAAGGCAACTTAAGGCAACGTAAGGTAAGGCAACGTAAGGTAAGGCAACGTAAGGTAAAGCAACGTAAGGTAAAGGCAACGTAAGGTAAAGGAAAAGTAAAGTAAGACAACGTAAATTAAGGAAACGTAAGGTAAGGCAACGTAAGGCAACGTAAAGTAAGGCAACGTATGGTAAAGGAAACATAGGACAACGTAAGGTAAAGGCAACGTAAGGTAAGGCAACGTAAGGTAAGGCAACGTAAGGCAACGTAAAGTAAGGCAACGTAAGGTAAAGGCAACGTAGGACAACGTAAGGTAAAGGCAACGTAAGTTAAGGCAACGTAAGGCAAGGTGAATGCAACGTAAGGTAAGGCAACGTAAGGTAAGGCAAGGCAAGGGAATGTAAGGCAAGGCAATGTAAGGCAACGTAAGGCAAGGCAACATAAGGCAAGGCAACGTAAGGTAAGGCAAAGTAAGGCAACGTAAGGAAGGTAACATAAGGAAAAGTAAGGTAAGGCAACGTAAGGTAAAGCAACGTAAATTAAGGCAACGTAAGGTAAGGCAACGTAAGGCAACGTAAAGTAAGGCAACGTAAAGTAAGGCAACGTAAGGTAAAGGCAACGTAAGTTAAGGCAACGTAAGGCAACGTAAGGTAAGGCAACGTAAGGTAAGGCAAAGTAAGGCAACGTAAGGTAAGGCAACGTAAAGTAAGGCAACATAAGGTAAGGCAACGTAAAGTAAGGCAACGTAAGGTAAAGGCAACCTAAGGTAAAGGCAACGTAAGGTAAAGGCAACGTAAAGTAAGGCAACGTAAGGTAAGGCAACGTAAGGTAACCTAAGGTAAGGCAACGTAAGGCAACGTAAGGTAAAGCAACGTAAATTAAGGCAACGTAAGGTAAGGCAACGTAAGGCAACGTAAAGTAAGGCAACGTAAGGTAAAGGCAACGTAAGTTAAGGCAACGTAAGGCAACGTAAGGTAAGGCAACGTAAGGTAAGGCAAAGTAAGGCAACGTAAGGTAAGGCAACGTAAAGTAAGGCAACATAAGGTAAGGCAACGTAAAGTAAGGCAACGTAAGGTAAAGGCAACCTAAGGTAAAGGCAACGTAAGGTAAAGGCAACGTAAAGTAAGGCAACGTAAGGTAAGGCAACGTAAGGTAACCTAAGGTAAGGCAACGTAAGGCAACGTAAGGTAAAGCAACGTAAATTTAGGCAACGTAAAGTAAGGCAACGTAAGGTAAGGCAACATAAGGCAACATAAGGTAAGGCAACGTAAAATAAGGCAACGTAAGGTAAGGCAACGTAAGGCAACGTAAGGTAAAGGCAACGTAAGGCAACGTAAGGTAAAGGCAACGTAAGGTAAAGGCAACGTAAGGTAAAGGCAACGTAAGGTAAAAGCAACGTAAAGTAAGGCAACGTAAGGTAAGGCAACGTAAAGTAAGGCAACGTAAGGTAAGGCAACGTAAGGTAAGGCAAAGTAAGGTAAGGCAACGTAAGGTAAAGGCAACGTAAGGTAAAGGCAACGTAAGGTAAAGGCAACGTAAGGTAAAGGCAACGTAAAGTAAGGCAACGTAAGGTAAGGCAACGTAAGGTAAGGCAACGTAAGGTAAGGCAACGTAAGGCAAGGCAACGTAAGGTAAGGCAAAGTAAGGCAACGTCAGTAAGGCAACGTAAGGTAAGGCAACGTAAGGTAAAGCAACGTAAGGTAAGGCAACGTAAGGCAAAGTAAGGTAAGGCAACGTAAGGTAAGGCAACGTAAGTCAACGTAAGGTAAGGCAAGGCAAGGGAACGTAAGGCAAGGCAACGTAAGGCAACGTAAGGCAAGGTAACGTAAGGCAAGCCAACGTAAGTTAAAGGCAACGTAAGTTAAAAGCAACGTAAGATAAAGGCAACGTAAGGCAAGGCAACGTAAGGTAAAGGCAACGTAAGGTAAAGGCAACGTAAGGTAAAGGCAACGTAAGGCAAGGCAACGTAAGGCAAGGCAACGTAAGGCAACGTAAGTTAAGGCAACGTAAGCTAAGGCAACGTAAGCTAAGGCAACGTAAGCTAAGGCAACGTAAGGTAAGGCAAAGTAAGGCAACGTAAGGCAACGTAAGGTAAGGCAACATAAGGCAACGTAAGGTAAGGCAACGTAAGGCAACGGAAGATAAGGCAACGTAAGGTAGGGCAACGTAAGGTAAGGTAAGGCAACGTAAGGCAACATAAGGTAAAGGCAACGTAAGACAACGTAAGGTAAGGCAACTTAAGGCAACGTAAGGTAAGGCAACGTAAGGCAACGTAAGGTAAGGCAACTTAAGGCAACGTAAGGTAAGGCAACGAAAGGCAACGTAAGGTAAGGAAACATAAAGCAACATAAGGTAAGTCAACGTAAGGTAAGGGAACGTAAGGCAACGTAAGGCAAGGCAACGTAAGGCAACGTAAATGCAACGTAAGGTAAGGCAACGTAAATCAACTTAAGGTAAGGCAAGGCAAGGCAACGTAAGGCAACGTAAGGCAACGTAAGGCAAGGCAACATAAGGCAAGGCAACGTAAGGTAAGGCAAAGTAAGGCAACGTAAGGTAAAGCAACGTTAGGTAAGGCAACGTAAGGTAAGGCAACTTAAGGCAACGTAAGGTAAGGAAACGTAAGGTAAGGCAACTTAAGGCAACGTAAGGTAAGGCAACGTAAGGTAAAGGAAAAGTAAAGTAAGACAACGTAAATTAAGGCAACGTAAGGTAAGGCAACGTAAGGCAACGTAAGTTAAGGCAACGTAAGGCAACGTAAGGCAACGTATGGTAAAGGCAACATAGGACAACGTAAGGTAAAGGCAACGTAAGTTAAGGCAACGTAAGGCAATGTAATGTAAGGCAACATAAGGTAAGACAAAGTAAGGCAACGTAAGGTAAGTCAACGTAAGGTAGGGCAACTTAAGGCAACGTACAGTAAGGCAACGTAAGGTAAGGCTACGTAAGGCAACGTAAGGTAAGGCAACATAAGGTAAGGTAAGGTAAGGCAACGTAAGGTAAGGCAACGTAAGGCAACGTAAGGTAAAGGCAACGTAAGGTAAAGGCAACGTAAGGTAACCTAAGGTAAGGCAAAGTAAGGTAAGGAAACATAAGGCAACGTAAGGTAAGTCAACATAAGGTAAGGGAACGTAAGGTAACGTAAGGCAAGGCAACGTAAGGTAAGGCAACGTAAGGCAAGGTGAATGCAACGTAAGGTAAGGCAAGGCAAGGGAATGTAAGGCAAGGCAACGTAAGGCAACGTAAGGCAAGGCAACATAAGGCAAGGCAACGTAAGGTAAGGCAAAGTAAGGCAACGTAAGGAAGGTAACATAAGGAAAAGTAAGGTAAGGCAACGTAAGGTAAAGGCAACGTAAGTTAAGGCAACGTAAGGCAACGTAAGGTAAGGCAACGTAAGGTAAGGCAACATAAGGTAAGGCAACGTAAAGTAAGGCAACGTAAGGTAAAGGCAACCTAAGGTAAAGGCAACGTAAAGTAAGGCAACGTAAGGTAAGGCAACGTAAGGTAACCTAAGGTAAGGCAACGTAAGGCAACGTAATGTAAAGCAACGTAAATTTAGGCAACGTAAAGTAAGGCAACGTAAGGTAAGGCAACATAAGGCAACATAAGGTAAGGCAACGTAAAATAAGGCAACGTAAGGTAAGGCAACGTAAGGCAACGTAAGGCAACGTAAGGTAAAGGCAACGTAAGGTAAAGGCAACGTAAAGTAAGGCAACGTAAGGTAAGGCAACGTAAGGTAACTTAAGGTAAGGCAACGTAAGGTAAGGCAAAGTAAGGTAAGGCAACGTAAGGTAATTCAACGTAAGGCAACGTAAGGCAAGGCAACGTAAGGTAAGGCAACGTAAGGCAACGTAAGGTAAGGCAACGTAAGGAAAAGCAACGTAAGGTAAGGCAACGTAAGGCAACGTAAGGTAAGGCAACGTAAGGTAAGGCAACGTGAGGTAAGGCAACGTAAGGCAACGTAAGGTAAGACAACGTAATGTAAGGCAACGTAAAGGCAATGTAATGTAAGGCAACATAAGGTAAGGCAAAGTAAGGCAACGTAAGGTAAGTCAACGTAAGGTAGGGCAACTTAAGGCAACGTACAGTAAGGCAACGTAAGGTAAGGCTACGTAAGGCAACGTAAGGTAAGGCAACATAAGGTAAGGTAAGGTAAGGCAACGTAAGGTAAGGCAACGTAAGGCAACGTAAGGTAAAGGCAACGTAAGGTAAAGGCAACGTAAGGTAACCTAAGGTAAGGCAAAGTAAGGTAAGGAAACATAAGGCAATGTAAGGTAAGTCAACATAAGGTAAGGGAACGTAAGGTAACGTAAGGCAAGGCAACGTAAGGTAAGGCAACGTAAGGCAAGGTGAATGCAACGTAAGGTAAGGCAACGTAAGGTAAGGCAAGGCAAGGGAATGTAAGGCAAGGCAACGTAAGGCAACGTAAGGCAAGGCAACATAAGGCAAGGCAACGTAAGGTAAGGCAAAGTAAGGCAACGTAAGGAAGGTAACATAAGGAAAAGTAAGGTAAGGCAACGTAAGGTAAAGGCAACGTAAGTTAAGGCAACGTAAGGTAAAGGCAACGTAAGTTAAGGCAACGTAAGGCAACGTAAGGTAAGGCAACATAAGGTAAGGCAACGTAAAGTAAGGCAACGTAAGGTAAAGGCAACCTAAGGTAAAGGCAACGTAAAATAAGGCAACGTAAGGTAAGGCAACGTAAGGTAACCTAAGGTAAGGCAACGTAAGGCAACGTAAGGTAAAGCAACGTAAATTTAGGCAACGTAAAGTAAGGCAACGTAAGGTAAGGCAACATAAGGCAACATAAGGTAAGGCAACGTAAAATAAGGCAACGTAAGGTAAGGCAACGTAAGGCAACGTAAGGTAAAGGCAACGTAAGGTAAAGGCAACGTAAAGTAAGGCAACGTAAGGTAAGGCAACGTAAGGTAAGGCAACGTAAGGTAACTTAAGGTAAGGCAACGTAAGGTAAGGCAAAGTAAGGTAAGGCAACGTAAGGTAATTCAACGTAAGGCAACGTAAGGCAAGGCAACGTAAGGTAAGGCAACGTAAGGCAACGTAAGGTAAGGCAACGTAAGGTAAAGCAACGTAAGGCAACGTAAGGTAAGTCAACGTAAGGTAAAGCAACGTAAGGTAAGGCAACGTAAGGCAACGTAAGGTAAGGCAACGTAAGGTAAGGCAACGTGAGGTAAGGCAACGTAAGGCAACGTAAGGTAAGACAACGTAATGTAAGGCAACGTAAGTTAAGACAACGTAATGTAAGGCAACGTAAGGTAAAGCAACGTACGGTAAGGCAACGTAAGGTAAGGCAACGTAAGGCAACGTAAGGCAAGACAAGGCAACGTAAGATAAGGCAACGTAAGGCAAGGCAACGAAAAGCAATGTAAGGTAAGGCAACGTAATGCAACGTTAGGTAAGGCAACGTAAGGCAACGTAATATAAGGCAACGTAAAGTAAGGCAACTTAAGTTAAGGCAACGTAAGGCAACGCAAAGTAAGGCAACGTAAAGCAACGTAAGGCAACGTAAGGCAAGGCAACGTAAGGCAAGGCAACATAAGGCAAGGCAACGTAAGGTAAGGCAAAGTAAGGCAACGTAAGGAAGGTAACATAAGGCAACGTAAGGTAAAGGCAACGTAAGTTAAGGCAACGTAAGGCAACGTAAGGTAAGGCAACATAAGGTAAGGCAACATAAGGTAAGGCAACGTAAAGTAAGGCAACCTAAGGTAAAGGCAACCTAAGGTAAAGGCAACGTAAAGTAAGGCAACGTAAGGTAAGGCAACGTAAGGTAACCTAAGGTAAGGCAACGTAAGGCAACGTAATGTAAAGCAACGTAAATTTAGGCAACGTAAAGTAAGGCAACGTAAGGTAAGGCAACATAAGGCAACATAAGGTAAGGCAACGTAAAATAAGGCAACGTAAGGTAAGGCAACGTAAGGCAACGTAAGGCAACGTAAGGTAAAGGCAACGTAAGGTAAAGGCAACGTAAGGTAAAGGCAACGTAAAGTAAGGCAACGTAAGGTAAGGCAACGTAAGGTAACTTAAGGTAAGGCAACGTAAGGTAAGGCAAAGTAAGGTAAGGCAACGTAAGGTAATTCAACGTAAGGCAACGTAAGGCAAGGCAACGTAAGGTAAGGCAACGTAAGGCAACGTAAGGTAAGGCAACGTAAGGAAAAGCAACGTAAGGTAAGGCAACGTAAGGCAACGTAAGGTAAGGCAACGTAAGGTAAGGCAACGTGAGGTAAGGCAACGTAAGGCAACGTAAGGTAAGACAACGTAATGTAAGGCAACGTAAAGGCAATGTAATGTAAGGCAACATAAGGTAAGGCAAAGTAAGGCAACGTAAGGTAAGTCAACGTAAGGTAGGGCAACTTAAGGCAACGTACAGTAAGGCAACGTAAGGTAAGGCTACGTAAGGCAACGTAAGGTAAGGCAACATAAGGTAAGGTAAGGCAACGTAAGGTAAGGCAACGTAAGGCAACGTAAGGTAAAGGCAACGTAAGGTAAAGGCAACGTAAGGTAACCTAAGGTAAGGCAAAGTAAGGTAAGGAAACATAAGGCAACGTAAGGTAAGTCAACATAAGGTAAGGGAACGTAAGGTAACGTAAGGCAAGGCAACGTAAGGTAAGGCAACGTAAGGCAAGGTGAATGCAACGTAAGGTAAGGCAACGTAAGGTAAGGCAAGGCAAGGGAATGTAAGGCAAGGCAACGTAAGGCAACGTAAGGCAAGGCAACATAAGGCAAGGCAACGTAAGGTAAGGCAAAGTAAGGCAACGTAAGGAAGGTAACATAAGGAAAAGTAAGGTAAGGCAACGTAAGGTAAAGGCAACGTAAGGCAACGTAAGGTAAGGCAACATAAGGTAAGGCAACGTAAAGTAAGGCAACGTAAGGTAAAGGCAACCTAAGGTAAAGGCAACGTAAAATAAGGCAACGTAAGGTAAGGCAACGTAAGGTAACCTAAGGTAAGGCAACGTAAGGCAACGTAAGGTAAAGCAACGTAAATTTAGGCAACGTAAAGTAAGGCAACGTAAGGTAAGGCAACATAAGGCAACATAAGGTAAGGCAACGTAAAATAAGGCAACGTAAGGTAAGGCAACGTAAGGCAACGTAAGGTAAAGGCAACGTAAGGTAAAGGCAACGTAAGGTAAAGGCAACGTAAAGTAAGGCAACGTAAGGTAAGGCAACGTAAGGTAAGGCAACGTAAGGTAACTTAAGGTAAGGCAACGTAAGGTAAGGCAAAGTAAGGTAAGGCAACGTAAGGTAATTCAACGTAAGGCAACGTAAGGCAAGGCAACGTAAGGTAAGGCAACGTAAGGCAACGTAAGGTAAGGCAACGTAAGGTAAAGCAACGTAAGGCAACGTAAGGTAAGTCAACGTAAGGTAAAGCAACGTAAGGTAAGGCAACGTAAGGCAACGTAAGGTAAGGCAACGTAAGGTAAGGCAACGTGAGGTAAGGCAACGTAAGGCAACGTAAGGTAAGACAACGTAATGTAAGGCAACGTAAGTTAAGACAACGTAATGTAAGGCAACGTAAGGTAAAGCAACGTACGGTAAGGCAACGTAAGGTAAGGCAACGTAAGGCAAGACAAGGCAACGTAAGATAAGGCAACGTAAGGCAAGGCAACGAAAAGCAATGTAAGGTAAGGCAACGTAATGCAACGTTAGGTAAGGCAACGTAAGGAAACGTAAGATAAGGCAACGTAAAGTAAGGCAACTTAAGTTAAGGCAACGTAAGGCAACGCAAAGTAAGGCAACGTAAAGCAACGTAAGGCAACGTAAGGCAAGGCAACGTAAGGCAAGGCAACATAAGGCAAGGCAACGTAATGTAAGGCAACTTAAAGTAAGGCAACGTAAGGTAAGGAAATCTAAGGCAACGTAAGGTAAGGCAATTTAAAGTAAGGCAACGTAAGGTAACGCAACGTAAGGTAATGCAACGTAAGGCAACGTAAGCAAGGCAAGGTAAGGAAAGGCAACGTAAGGCAAGGCAACGTAAGGCAACGTAAGGTAAGGCAACGTAAGGCGAAGTAAGATAAGGCAACGTAAGGCAAGGCAACGTAAGGTAATGAAACGTAAGGCAACGTAAGCAAGGTAACGTAAGGCAACGTAAGGCAACGTAAGGCAATGCAACGTAAGGTAAGGCAAATTAAGGCAACGTAAGGCAAGGCAACGTAAGGCAAGGCAACGTAAGGAAAGGCAACGTAAGGTAAAGGCAACGTAAGGTAAAGGCAACGTAAGGCAAGGCAACGTAAGGCAAGGCAACGTAAGGTAAGGCAACGTAAGGCAAGGCAACGTAAGGCAAGGCAACGTAAGGTAAAGGCAACGTAAGGTAAAGGCAAGTAAGGTAAGGCAACGTAAGGCAACGTAAGTTAAGGCAACGTAAGGTACGGCAACATAAGGCAACGTAACGCAAGGCAACGTAAGTAAAGGCAATTTAATTAAAGGCAACGTACGGCAACGTAAGGCAATGCAACGTAAGGCAAGGCAACGTAAGGCAACGTAAGGTAAGGCAACGTAAGGTAAGGCAACGTAAGGTAAGGCAACGTAAGGTACGGCAACATAAGGCAACGTAACGCAAGGCAACATAAGGTAAGGGAACGTAAGGCAACGTAAGGCAAGGCAACGTAAGGTAAGGCAACGTAAGGCAACGTAAGGCAAGGCAACATAAGGCAAGGTAACATAAGGAAACGTAAAGTAAGGCAACGTGGTGTAAAGGCAACGTAGGACAACGTAAGGTAAAGGCAACGTAAGTTAAGGCAACGTAAGGCAACGCAACGTAAGGCAACGCAAAGTAAGGCAACATAAGGTAAGGCAAAGTAAGGCAACGTAAGGTAAGGCAACGTAAAGTAAGGCAACGTAAGGTAAGGCAAAGTAAGGCAACGTAAGGTAAGGCAACGTAAAGTAAGGCAACATAAGGTAAGGCAAAGTAAGGCAACGTAAAGTAAGGCAACGTAAAGTAAGGCAACGTAAAGTAAGGCAACGTAAGGTAAGGCAACGTAAGGTAAATCAACGTAAGGTAAGGCAACGTAATATAAGGCAACGTAAGGTAAGGCAACGTAAGGTAAGGCAACGTAAGGTAAGGCAACATGAGGTAAGGCAACGTAATATAAGTCAACGTAAGGCAACGTAAGATAAGGCAACGTAAGGCAAGGCAACGAAAGGCAACGTAAGGTAAGGCAACGTAATGCAACATTAGGTAAGGCAACGTAAGGCAACGTAAGATAAGACAACGTAAGGCAACGCAAAGTAAGGCAACGTAAAGCAACGTAAGGCAAGGCAACGTAAGGCAAGGCAAAGCATGGCAAGGCAACATAAGGCAAGGCAACGTAATGTAAGGCAACGTAAAGTAAGGCAACGTAAGGTAAGGAAATGTAAGGCAACGTAAGGTAAGGCAAAGTAAAGTAAGGCAACGTAAGGTAAGGCAACGTAAGGCAACATAAGGTAACACAACGTAAGGTAATGCAACGTAAGGCAACGTAAGCAAGGCAACGTAAGGTAAGGCAACGTAAGGCAAGGCAACGTAAGGCAACGTAAGGCAACGTAAGGCAAGGCAACGTAAGGTAATGCAACGTAAGGCAACGTAAGGTAAGGCAAAGTAAGGTAAGGCAACGTAAGGTAATTCAACGTAAGGCAACGTAAGGCAAGGCAACGTAAGGTAAGGCAACGTAAGGCAACGTAAGGTAAGGCAACGTAAGGAAAAGCAACGTAAGGTAAGGCAACGTAAGGCAACGTAAGGTAAGGCAACGTAAGGTAAGGCAACGTGAGGTAAGGCAACGTAAGGCAACGTAAGGTAAGACAACGTAATGTAAGGCAACGTAAAGGCAATGTAATGTAAGGCAACATAAGGTAAGGCAAAGTAAGGCAACGTAAGGTAAGTCAACGTAAGGTAGGGCAACTTAAGGCAACGTACAGTAAGGCAACGTAAGGTAAGGCTACGTAAGGCAACGTAAGGTAAGGCAACATAAGGTAAGGTAAGGCAACGTAAGGTAAGGCAACGTAAGGCAACGTAAGGTAAAGGCAACGTAAGGTAAAGGCAACGTAAGGTAACCTAAGGTAAGGCAAAGTAAGGTAAGGAAACATAAGGCAACGTAAGGTAAGTCAACATAAGGTAAGGGAACGTAAGGTAACGTAAGGCAAGGCAACGTAAGGTAAGGCAACGTAAGGCAAGGTGAATGCAACGTAAGGTAAGGCAACGTAAGGTAAGGCAAGGCAAGGGAATGTAAGGCAAGGCAACGTAAGGCAACGTAAGGCAAGGCAACATAAGGCAAGGCAACGTAAGGTAAGGCAAAGTAAGGCAACGTAAGGAAGGTAACATAAGGAAAAGTAAGGTAAGGCAACGTAAGGTAAAGGCAACGTAAGGCAACGTAAGGTAAGGCAACATAAGGTAAGGCAACGTAAAGTAAGGCAACGTAAGGTAAAGGCAACCTAAGGTAAAGGCAACGTAAAATAAGGCAACGTAAGGTAAGGCAACGTAAGGTAACCTAAGGTAAGGCAACGTAAGGCAACGTAAGGTAAAGCAACGTAAATTTAGGCAACGTAAAGTAAGGCAACGTAAGGTAAGGCAACATAAGGCAACATAAGGTAAGGCAACGTAAAATAAGGCAACGTAAGGTAAGGCAACGTAAGGCAACGTAAGGTAAAGGCAACGTAAGGTAAAGGCAACGTAAGGTAAAGGCAACGTAAAGTAAGGCAACGTAAGGTAAGGCAACGTAAGGTAAGGCAACGTAAGGTAACTTAAGGTAAGGCAACGTAAGGTAAGGCAAAGTAAGGTAAGGCAACGTAAGGTAATTCAACGTAAGGCAACGTAAGGCAAGGCAACGTAAGGTAAGGCAACGTAAGGCAACGTAAGGTAAGGCAACGTAAGGTAAAGCAACGTAAGGCAACGTAAGGTAAGTCAACGTAAGGTAAAGCAACGTAAGGTAAGGCAACGTAAGGCAACGTAAGGTAAGGCAACGTAAGGTAAGGCAACGTGAGGTAAGGCAACGTAAGGCAACGTAAGGTAAGACAACGTAATGTAAGGCAACGTAAGTTAAGACAACGTAATGTAAGGCAACGTAAGGTAAAGCAACGTACGGTAAGGCAACGTAAGGTAAGGCAACGTAAGGCAAGACAAGGCAACGTAAGATAAGGCAACGTAAGGCAAGGCAACGAAAAGCAATGTAAGGTAAGGCAACGTAATGCAACGTTAGGTAAGGCAACGTAAGGAAACGTAAGATAAGGCAACGTAAAGTAAGGCAACTTAAGTTAAGGCAACGTAAGGCAACGCAAAGTAAGGCAACGTAAAGCAACGTAAGGCAACGTAAGGCAAGGCAACGTAAGGCAAGGCAACATAAGGCAAGGCAACGTAATGTAAGGCAACTTAAAGTAAGGCAACGTAAGGTAAGGAAATCTAAGGCAACGTAAGGTAAGGCAATTTAAAGTAAGGCAACGTAAGGTAACGCAACGTAAGGTAATGCAACGTAAGGCAACGTAAGCAAGGCAAGGTAAGGAAAGGCAACGTAAGGCAAGGCAACGTAAGGCAACGTAAGGTAAGGCAACGTAAGGCGAAGTAAGATAAGGCAACGTAAGGCAAGGCAACGTAAGGTAATGAAACGTAAGGCAACGTAAGCAAGGTAACGTAAGGCAACGTAAGGCAACGTAAGGCAATGCAACGTAAGGTAAGGCAAATTAAGGCAACGTAAGGCAAGGCAACGTAAGGCAAGGCAACGTAAGGAAAGGCAACGTAAGGTAAAGGCAACGTAAGGTAAAGGCAACGTAAGGCAAGGCAACGTAAGGCAAGGCAACGTAAGGTAAGGCAACGTAAGGCAAGGCAACGTAAGGCAAGGCAACGTAAGGTAAAGGCAACGTAAGGTAAAGGCAAGTAAGGTAAGGCAACGTAAGGCAACGTAAGTTAAGGCAACGTAAGGTACGGCAACATAAGGCAACGTAACGCAAGGCAACGTAAGTAAAGGCAATTTAATTAAAGGCAACGTACGGCAACGTAAGGCAATGCAACGTAAGGCAAGGCAACGTAAGGCAACGTAAGGTAAGGCAACGTAAGGTAAGGCAACGTAAGGTAAGGCAACGTAAGGTACGGCAACATAAGGCAACGTAACGCAAGGCAACATAAGGTAAGGGAACGTAAGGCAACGTAAGGCAAGGCAACGTAAGGTAAGGCAACGTAAGGCAACGTAAGGCAAGGCAACATAAGGCAAGGTAACATAAGGAAACGTAAAGTAAGGCAACGTGGTGTAAAGGCAACGTAGGACAACGTAAGGTAAAGGCAACGTAAGTTAAGGCAACGTAAGGCAACGCAACGTAAGGCAACGCAAAGTAAGGCAACATAAGGTAAGGCAAAGTAAGGCAACGTAAGGTAAGGCAACGTAAAGTAAGGCAACGTAAGGTAAGGCAAAGTAAGGCAACGTAAGGTAAGGCAACGTAAAGTAAGGCAACATAAGGTAAGGCAAAGTAAGGCAACGTAAAGTAAGGCAACGTAAAGTAAGGCAACGTAAAGTAAGGCAACGTAAGGTAAGGCAACGTAAGGTAAATCAACGTAAGGTAAGGCAACGTAATATAAGGCAACGTAAGGTAAGGCAACGTAAGGTAAGGCAACGTAAGGTAAGGCAACATGAGGTAAGGCAACGTAATATAAGTCAACGTAAGGCAACGTAAGATAAGGCAACGTAAGGCAAGGCAACGAAAGGCAACGTAAGGTAAGGCAACGTAATGCAACATTAGGTAAGGCAACGTAAGGCAACGTAAGATAAGACAACGTAAGGCAACGCAAAGTAAGGCAACGTAAAGCAACGTAAGGCAAGGCAACGTAAGGCAAGGCAAAGCATGGCAAGGCAACATAAGGCAAGGCAACGTAATGTAAGGCAACGTAAAGTAAGGCAACGTAAGGTAAGGAAATGTAAGGCAACGTAAGGTAAGGCAAAGTAAAGTAAGGCAACGTAAGGTAAGGCAACGTAAGGCAACATAAGGTAACACAACGTAAGGTAATGCAACGTAAGGCAACGTAAGCAAGGCAACGTAAGGTAAGGCAACGTAAGGCAAGGCAACGTAAGGCAACGTAAGGCAACGTAAGGCAAGGCAACGTAAGGTAATGCAACGTAAGGCAACGTAAGGAAGGCAACGTAAGGTAAGGCAACGTAAGACAACGCAAGGCAAGGCAACGTAAGGCAACGTAAGGCAAGGCAACGTAAGGTAAGGCAAATTAAGGCAACGTAAGATAAAGCAACGTAAGGCAAGGCATTGTAAGGTAAGACAACGTAAAATAAGGCATCGTAAGGTAAGGAAACGTAAGGCAACGTAAGGTAAGGCAACGTAAGGAAACGTAAGGTAAAGCAAGGTAAAATAAGGCAACGTAAGGAAACGTAAGGTAAATCAACGTATAGTAAGGCAACGTAACGCAAGGCAAGGCAACGTAAGGCAAGGCAAGGCAACGTAAAGCAAGTCAAGGCAACGTAAAGCAAGTCAAGGCAACGTAAAGCAAGGCAAGGCAACGTAAGGCAAGGCAAGGCAACGTAAAGCAAGGCAAGGCAACGTAAAGCAAGGCAAGGCAACGTAAAGCAAGGCAAGGCAACGTAAAGCAAGGCAAGGCAACGTAAAGCAAGGCAAGGCAACGTAAAGCAAGGCAAGGCAACGTAAAGCAAGGCAAGGCAACGTAAAGCAAGGCAAGGCAACGTAAAGCAAGGCAAGGCAACGTAAAGCAAGGCAAGGAAACGTAAAGCAAGGCAAGGAAACGTAAAGCAAGGCAAGGAAACGTAAAGCAAGGCAAGGCAACGTAAAGTAAGGCAAGGCAACGTAAAGCAAGGCAAGGCAACGTAAAGCAAGGCAAGGCAACGTAAAGCAACGTAAGGCAATGTAAAGTAAGACAACGTAAGGCAAGACAACGTAAAGCAAGGCAAGGCAACGTAAAACAAGGAAATTTAAAGCAAGGCAAGGCAACGTAAAGCAACGTAAGGCAACATAAAGTAAGGCAACGTAAGACAAGGCAACGTAAAGCAAGGCAAGGCAAGGTAAAGCAAGGCAAGGCAACGTAAAGCAACTTAAGGCAACGCAAGGTACGGCAACGTAAAGTAAGGCAAGGTAAAGTAAGGCAACGTAAAGTAACGTAAGGCAATGTAATGTAAGGCAACGTAACGTAAGGCAGGGCAATGTAAGGCAACGTAAAGTAAGGCAATGTAAAGCAACGTAAGGGAACGTAAAGTAAGTCAACGTAAGGCAAGGCAAGGCAACGTAAGGCAAGGCAACGTAAAGTAAGTCAACGTAAAGTAAGGCAACGTAAAGCAGCGTAAAGCAAGGCGACGTAAAGCTAGGCAACGTAAAGAAACGTAAAGCAAGGCAACGTAAAGCAAGGAAACGTAAAGCAACGTAAAGCAAGGCAACGTAAAGGAAGGCAATGTAAAGCAAGGCAACGTAAAGCAACGTAAAGCAAGGCAACGTAAGGCAAGGCAACGAAAAGTAAGGCAACGTAAAGTAAGGCAACGTAAGGTAAGGAAATGTAAGGCAACGTAAGGTAAGGCAAAGTAAGGTAAGGCAACGTAAGGCAACGTAAGGTAATGCAACGTAAGGTAATGCAACGTAAGGCAACGTAAGGCAAGGCAACGTAAGGCAACGTAAGGCAAGGCAACGTAAGGCAAGGCAACGTAAGGCAAGGCAACGTAAGGCAAGGCAACGTAAGGCAAGGCAACGTAAGGCAAGGCAACGTAAGGCAACGTAAGGTAAGGCAACGTAAGGTAATGCAACGTAAGGCAACGTAAGCAAGGCAACGTAAGGTAAGGCAACGTAAGGCAACATAAGGCAAGGCAACGTAAGGCAAGGCAACGTAAGGCAACGTAAGGCAAGGCAACGTAAGGTAAGGCAAATTAAGGCAACGTAAGATAAAGCAACGTAAGGCAAGGCAACGTTAAGGTAAGGCAACGTAAGGCAACGTAAGGCAAGGCAACGTAAGGCAAGGCAACGTAAGGCAACGTAAGGTACGGCAACATAAGGCAACGTAACGCAAGGCAACGTAAGTAAAGGCACCGTAAGGCAACGTAAGGCAAGGCAACGTAAGGCAAGGTAACGTAAGGTAAGGCAATGTTAATCAACGTAAGGTAAGTCAACGTAATGCAACGTAAGGCAAGGCAACGTAAAGTAAGGCAACGTAAGGCAACGTTAGGTAAGGCAACGTAATGGAAGGCAACGTAAGGCAACGTAAGGTAAGGCAACGTAAGTCAAGGCAAGGCAAGGCAATGTAAGGTAAGGCAACGTAGGGAAACATAAGGTAAGGCAACGTAAGGCAACATAATGTAAAGCAACATAAAGTAAGGCAACGTAAGTTAAGGCAAGTTAAGGTAAGGCAACATAGGGAAACGTAACGTAAAGCAACGTAAAGTAAGGCAACGTAAGGCAACGTAAGTTAAGGCAACGTAAGGCAACGTAAGGCAATGTAAGGTACGGCAACGTAAGGCAACGTAAGGTAAGGCAACTTAAGGCAACGTAAGGTAAAGGCAACGTAAGGAAACGTAAGGTAAAGCAAGGTAAAATAAGGCAACGTAAGGAAACGTAAGGTAAAGCAACGTAAAGTAAGGCAACGTAAGGAAACGTAAGGTAAATCAACGTAGAGTAAGGCAACGTAACGCAAGGCAAGGCAAGGCAACGTAAGGCAAGGCAACGTAAGGTAAGGCAAATTAAGGCAACGTAAGGCAAGGCAACGTAAGGCAAGGCAACGTAAGGTAAAGGCAACGTAAGGTAAAGGCAACGTAAGGCAAGGCAACGTAAGGCAAGGCAACGTAAGGCAAGGCAACGTAAGGCAAGGCAACGTAAGGCAAGGCAACGTAAGGCAAGGCAACGTAAGTTAAGGCAACGTAAGGTACGGCAACATAAGGCAACGTAACGCAAGGCAACGTAAGTAAAGGCAACGTAATTAAAGGCAACGTAAGGCAACGTAAGGTAAGGCAACGTAAAGGCGAGGCAACGTTAAGGTAAGGCAACGTAAGGCAACGTAAGGCAAGGCAACGTAAGGCAAGGCAACGTAAGGCAACGTAAGGTAAGGCAACGTAAGGTAAGGCAACGTAAGGTAAGGCAACGTAAGGTACGGCAACATAAGGCAACGTAACGCAAGGCAACATAAGGTAAGGGAACGTAAGGCAAGGCAACATAAGGTAAGGCAACGTAAGGCAACGTAAGGCAACGCAACGTAAGGCGACGCAAAGTAAGGCAACATAAGGTAAGGCAAAGTAAGGCAACGTAAGGTAAGGCAACGTAAAGTAAGGCAACGTAAGGTAAGGCAAAGTAAGGCAACGTAAGGTAAGGCAACGTAAAGTAAGGCAACATAAGGTAAGGCAAAGTAAGGCAACGTAAGGTAAGGCAAAGTAAGGCAACGTAAAGTAAGGCAACGTAAGGTAAGGCAACGTAAGGTAAATCAACGTAAGGTAAGGCAACGTAATATAAGGCAACGTAAGGCAACGTAAGGTAAGGCAACGTAAGGTAAGGCAACATGAGGTAAGGCAACGTAAGATAAGGCAACGTAAGGCAACGTAAGATAAGGCAACGTAAGGCAAGGCAACGAAAGGCAACGTAAGGTAAGGCAACGTAATGCAATGTTAGGTAAGGCAACGTAAGGCAACGTAAGATAAGGCAACGTAAGGCAACGCAAAGTAAAGCAACGTAAAGCAACGTAAGGCAACGTAAGGCAAGGCAACGTAAGGCAAGGCAAAGTAAGGCAAGGCAAAGCATGGCAAGGCAACATAAGGCAAGTCAACGTAATGTATGGCAACGTAAAGTAAGGCAACGTAAGGTAAGGAAATGTAAGGCAACGTAAGGTAAGGCAAAGTAAAGTAAGGCAACGTAAGGCAACGTAAGGTAACACAACGTAAGGTAATGCAACGTAAGGCAACGTAAGATAAAGCAACGTAAGGCAAGGCATTGTAAGGTAAGACAACGTAAAATAAGGCATCGTAAGGTAAGGAAACGTAAGGCAACGTAAGGTAAGGCAACGTAAGGAAACGTAAGGTAAATCAACGTATAGTAAGGCAACGTAACGCAAGGCAAGGCAAGGCAACGTAAGGCAAGGCAAGGCAACGTAAAGTAAGTCAAGGCAACGTAAAGCAAGGCAACGTAAAGCAAGGCAAGGCAACGTAAGGCAAGGCAAGGCAACGTAAAGCAAGGCAACGCAACGTAAAGCAAGGCAAGGCAACGTAAAGCAAGGCAAGGCAACGTAAAGCAAGGCAAGGCAACGTAAAGCAAGGCAAGGCAACGTAAAGCAAGGCAAGGCAACGTAAAGCAAGGCAAGGCAACGTAAAGCAAGGCAAGGCAACGTAAAGTAAGGCAAGGCAACGTAAAGCAAGGCAAGGCAACGTAAAGCAAGGCAAGGCAACGTAAAGCAAGGCAAGGCAACGTAAAGCAACGTAAGGCAACGTAAAGTAAGACAACGTAAGGCAAGACAACGTAAAGCAAGGCAAGGCAACGTAAAACAAGGAAATTTAAAGCAAGGCAAGGCAACGTAAAGCAACGTAAGGCAACATAAAGTAAGGCAACGTAAGACAAGGCAACGTAAAGCAAGGCAACGTAAAGCAAGGCAAGGCAAGGTAAAGCAAGGCAAGGCAACCTAAAGCAACTTAAGGCAACGTAAGGTACGGCAACGTAAAGTAAGGCAAGGTAAAGTAAGGCAACATAAAGTAACGTAAGGCAACGTAATGAAAGGCAACGTAACGCAAGGCAGGGCAATGTAAGGCAACGTAAAGTAAGGCAATGTAAAGCAACGTAAGGGAACATAAAGTAAGTCAACGTAAGGCAAGGCAAGGCAACGTAAGGCAAGGCAACGTAAAGTAAGTCAACGTAAAGTAAGGCAACGTAAAGCAGCGTAAAGCAAGGCAACGTAAAGCTAGGCAACGTAAAGAAACGTAAAGCAAGGCAACGTAAAGCAAGGAAACGTAAAGCAACGTAAAGCAAGGCAACGTAAAGGAAGGCAATGTAAATCAAGGCAACGTAAAGCAACGTAAAGCAAGGCAACGTAAGGCAAGGCAACGTAAGGCAAGGCAACGTAATGTAAGGCAACGTAAAGTAAGGCAACGTAAGGTAAGGAAATGTAAGGCAACGTAATGTAAGGCAACGTAAAGTAAGGCAACGTAAGGTAATGCAACGTAAGGTAATGCAACGTAAGGCAACGTAAGGCAAGGCAACGTAAGGCAACGTAAGGCAAGGCAACGTAAGGCAACGTAAGGCAAGGCAACGTAAGGCAACGTAAGGTAAGGCAACGTAAGGTAATGCAACGTAAGGCAACGTAAGCAAGGCAACGTAAGGTAAGGCAACGTAAGGCAACATAAGGCAAGGCAACGTAAGGCAACGTAAGGCAAGGCAACGTAAGGAAACGTAAGGCAAGGCAACGTAAGGTAAGGCAAATTAAGGCAACGTAAGATAAAGCAACGTAAGGCAAGGCAACGTTAAGGTAAGGCAACGTAAGGCAACGTAAGGCAAGGCAACGTAAGGCAAGGCAACGTAAGGCAAGGCAACGTAAGGCAACGTAAGGTAAGGCAACGTAAGGCAACGTAAGTTAAGGCAACGTAAGGTACGGCAACATAAGGCAACGTAACGAAAGGCAACGTAAGTAAAGGCACCGTAAGGCAACGTAAGGTAAGGCAACGTAAGGCAAGGCAACGTAAGGCAAGGCAACGTAAGGTAAGGCAATGTTAATCAACGTAAGGTAAGTCAACGTAATGCAACGTAAGGCAAGGCAACGTAAAGTAAGGCAACGTAAGGCAACGTAAGGTAAGGCAACGTAAGGCAATGTAAGGTAAGGCAAAGTAAGGTAAGGCAACGTAAGTCAAGGCAAGGCAATGTAAGGTAAGGCAACGTAGGGAAACATAAGGTAAGGCAACGTAAGGCAACATAATGTAAAGCAACATAAAGTAAGGCAAGGTAAGTTAAGGCAACTTAAGGTAAGGCAACGTAGGGAAACGTAACGTAAAGCAACGTAAAGTAAGGCAACGTAAGGCAACGTAAGTTAAGGCAACGTAAGGCAACGTAAGGTAAGGCAACGTAAGGCAATGTAAGGTACGGCAACGTAAGGCAACGTAAGGTAAGGCAACTTAAGGCAACGTAAGGTAAAGGCAACGTAAGTTAAGACAACGTAAGGTAAGGCAACGTAAGGAAACGTAAGGTAAAGCAACGTAAAGTAAGGCAACGTAAGGAAACGTAAGGTAAATCAACGTAGAGTAAGGCAACGTAACGCAAGGCAAGGCAAGGCAACGTAAGGCAAGGCAAGGCAACGTAAAGTAAGGCAACGTAAGGCAAGGCAACGTAAAGCAAGGCAAGGCAACGTAAAGCAAGGCAAGGCAACGTAAAGCAAGGCAAGGCAACGTAAAACAAGGCAAGGCAACGTAAAGCAAGGCAAGGCAACGTAAAGCAACGTAAGGAAACGTAAAGTAAGAAAACGTAAGGCAAGACAACGTAAAGCAAGGCAAGGCAACGTAAAGCAAGGAAATTTAAAGCAAGGCAAGGCAACGTAAAGCAACGTAAGGCAACATAAAGTAAGGCAACGTAAGGCAAGGCAACGTAAAGCAAGGCAAGGCAAGGTAAAGCAAGGCAAGGCAACGTAAAGCAACGTAAGGCAACGTAAGTTAAGGCAACGTAAAGTAAGGCAACGTAAAGCAACGTAAGGCAACGTAAAGTAAGGCAACGTAAGGCAAGGAAAGGCAAGGCAACGTAAGGCAAGGCAACGTAAAGTAAGGCAACGCAAAGTAACGTAAGGCAACGTAAAGTAAGGCAACCTAACGTAAGGCAACGTAAAGTAAGGCAACGTAAATTAAGGCAATGTAAAGCTACGTAAGGCAACGTAAAGTAAGTCAACGTAAAGTAAGGCAGCGTAAAGGAGCGTAAAGCAAGGCAACGTAAAGCTAGGCAACGTAAAGCAACGTAAAGCAAGGCAACGTAAAGCAACGTAAAGCAAGGCAACGTAAAGCAAGGCAACGTAAAGCAAGGAAACGTAAAGCAACATAAAGCAAGGCAACGTAAAGGAAGGCAATGTAAAGCAAGACAACGTAAAGCAACGTAAAGCAAGGCAACGTAAAGCAACATAAAGTAAGGCAACGTAATGCAAGGCAACGTAAAGCAACGTAAAGCAAGGCAACGTAAAGCAAGGCAACGAAAAGCAAGGCAACGAAAAGCAAGGCAACGAAAAGCAAGGCAACGTAAAGCAAGGCAACGTAAAGCAAGGTAAAGCAAGGCAACGTAAAGAAAGGCAACGTAAAGCAACGTAAAGTAATGCAAAGTAAAGTAAGGCAACATAAGGCAACGTAAAGTAAGGCAACGTAAAGCAAGGCAGCGTAAGGTAAGGCAACGTAAAGCAACGTAAAGCAAGGCAACGTAAAGTAAGGCAACGTAAAGCAACATAAAGCAAGGCAACGTAAAGCAAGGTAACGTAAAGCAACGTAAAGTAAGGCAATGTAAAGTAAGGCAACGTAAAGCAACGTAAAGTAAGGCAACGTAAATCAACGTAAAGCAAGGCAACGTAAAGCAACGTAAAGTAAGGCAACGTAAGTAAGGCAACGTAAAGCAACGTAAGGCAAGGCAACGTAAAGTAAGGCAACGTAAAGCAACGTAAAGCAAGGCAACGTAAAGTAAGGCAACGTAAAGTAAGGCTACGTAAAGCAACGTAAAGTAAGGCAACGTAAGGCAACGTAAAATAAGGCAACGTAAGGCAACGTAAAGCAAGGAAAAGTAAAGCAATGCAACGTAAAGTAAGGCAACGTAAAGCAATGTAGAGCAAGGCAACGTAAAGAAAGGCAACGTAAAGCAACGTAAAGTAATGCAACGTAAATCTAGGCAACGTAAAGCAACGTAAAGCAAGGCAACTTAAAGCAACATAAAGCAAGGCAACGTAAAGCAAGGTAACGTAAAGCAACGTAAAGTAAGGCAATGTAAAGTAAGGCAACGTAAAGCAACGTAAAGTAAGGCAACGTAAAGAGGGGCAACGTAAAGTAAGGCAACGTAAGGCAACGTAAATCAACGTAAAGCAAGGCAACGTAAAGCAATGTAAAGTAAGGCAACGTAAGTAAGGCAACGTAAGTAAGGCAACGTAAGTAAGTCAACGTAAGTAAGGCAACGTAAAGTAAGGCAACGTAAAGCAAGGCAATGTAAAGTAAGGCAACGTAAAGCAACGTAAAGCAAGGCAACGTAAAGTAAGGCAACGTAAAGCAACGTAAAGTAAGGCAACGTAAGTAAGGCAACGTAAAGCAACGTAAGGCAAGGATACGTAAAGTAAGGCAACGTAAGGCAATGCAACGTAAAGTAAGGCAACGTAAAGTAAGGCAACGTAAGGCAACGTAAAGCAAGGCAACGTAAAGCAAGGCAACGTAAGGCAAGGCAACGCAAAGCAAGGCAACGTAAAGCAAGGCAAGGCAACGTACAGCAACGTAAGGCAACGTAAAGTAAGGCAATGTAAAGTAAGGCAACGTACAGCAACATAAGGCAATGTAAAGTAAGGCAACGTAAGGCAAGGCAAGGCAACGTAAAGTAAGGCAACGTAAAGTAAGGCAACGTAAAGCAACGTAAGGCAACGTAAAGCAGGGCAACGTAAAGCAGGGCAACGTAAAGCAGGGCAACGTAAAGCAAGGCAACGTAAAGTAAGGCAACGTAAAGCAAGGCAACGTAAAGCAAGGCAACGTAAAGCAAGGCAACGTAAAGTAAAGGCAATGTAAAGCAATGTAAAGCAACGTAAGGCAAGGCAACGTAATGCAAGGCAACGTAAAGAAAGGCAATGTAAAGTAAGGCAACGTAAAGTAAGGCAACGTAAGACAAGGCAACGTAAAGTAAGGCATTGTAAAGTAAAGCAATGTAAAGCAACGTAAGGTAAGGCAACGTAAAGTAAGGCAACGTAAAGCAACGTAAGGCAAGGCAACGTAAAGTAAGGCAACGTAAAGCAACAAAGGCAAGGCAACGTAAATTAAGGCAACGTAAAGCAACGTAAGGCAAGGCAACGTAAAGTAAGGCAACGTAAAGCAACGTAAAGTAAGGCAACGTAAGGCAACGTAAAATAAGGCAACGTAAGGCAACGTTAAGCAAGGCAAAGTAAAGCAAGGCAACGTAAAGCAACGTAAAGTGAGGCAACGTAAATCAAGGCAACGTAAAGCAAGGCAACATAGGCAACGTAAAGCAAGGCAACATAAGCAACGTAAAGAAAGGCAACATAAAGCAAGGCAACGTAAAGCAACGTAAAGGAAGGCAACGTAAAGCAAGGCAACGTAAAGTAACGTAAAGTAAGGCATCGTAAAGTAAGGCAACGTAAAGTAAGGCAACGTAAGGCAACGTAAAGCAAGGCAACGTATGGCAACGTAAATCAAGGCAACCTATAGCAACGTAAAACAAGGCAACGTAAATTAAGGCAACGTAAGGCAACGTAGAGTAAGGCAACGTAAAGCAACGCAACGTAAAGCAATGTTAAACATAGCAAAGTAAAGAAAGGCAACGTAAAGCAATGTATAGCAAGGCAACTTAAACTAAGGCAACGTAAGGCAACGTAAAGCAAGGCAACGTAAAGCAACGTAAAGCAAGGCAACATAAAGCAAGGAAACGTAAGGTAACGTAAAGCAAGACAAATTAAAGCAAGGCAACGTAAAGCAACGAAAAGCAAGGGAAGGCAAGGCAAAGTAAAGCAAGGCAACGTAAAGAGACGTAAAGCAAGGCAACGTAAAGCAAGGCAACATAAAGCAACGTAAAGCAAGGCAACGTAAAGCACGGCAACGTAAAGCAACGTAAAGCAAGGCAACGTAAAGCAAGGCAACGTAAGGAAACGTAAAGCAACGTAAAGTAAGGCAAATTAAAGTAAGGCAAAGTAAAGTAAGGCAAAGTAAAGTAAGGCAACGTAAAGCAATATAAAGCAAGGCAATTTAAAGCAAGGCAACCTAAAGCAAGGCAACGTAAAGTAAGGCAACGTAAAGTAAGGCAATGTAAAGCAACGTAAAGTAAGCTAACGTAAAGTAAGGCAACGTAAAGCAACGTAAATTTAGGCAACGTAAAGCAAGGCAACGTAAAGCAACGTAAAGCAAGGCAACGTAAAGTAAGGCAACGTAAAGCAACGTAAAGTAAGGCAAAGTAAAACAAGGCAACGTAAAGCAAGGCAATGTAAATCAACGTAAATCCAGGCAACGTAAATCAAGGCAACGTAAAGTAAGGCAACGTAAGGCAACGTAAGGCAAGGCAACGTAAAGCAACGTAAAGCAAGGCAACGTAAGGCAAGGCAACGCAAAGCAAGGCAACGCAAAGCAAGGCAACGTAAAGCAAGGCAAGGCAACGTACAGCAACGTAAGGCAACGTAAAGTAAGGCAACGTAAAGCAACATAAGGCAATGTAAAGTAAGGCAACATAAGGCAAGGCAAGGCAACGTAAGGCAAGGCAATGTAAAGTAAGGCAACGTAAAGTAAGGCAACGTAAAGCAACGTAAGGCAACGTAAAGTAAGGCAACGTAAAGCAACGTAAGGCAACGTAAAGCAGGGCAACGTAAAGCAAGGCAACGTAAAGCAAGGCAACGTAAAGTAAGGCAACGTAAAGTAAGGCAACGTAAAGCAAGGCAACGTAAAGCAAGGCAACGTAAAGTAAAGGCAATGTAAAGCAATGTAAAGCAACGTAAGGCAAGGCAACGTAATGCAAGGCAACGTAAAGTAAGGCAACGTAAAGTAAGGAAACGTAAAGCAACGTAAGGCAAGGCAACGTAAAGTAAGGCAACGTAAAGCAACGTAAGGCAACGTAAGGCAAGGCAACGTAAAGTAAGGCAACTTAAAGTAAGGCAACGTAAAGCAACGTAAGGCAAGGCTACGTAAGGCAAGGCTACGTAAGGCAAGGCTACGTAAGGCAAGGCTACGTAAGGCAAGGCAACGTAAGGCAAGGCAACGTAAAGTAAGGCAACGTAAAGTAAGGCAACGTAAAGCAAAGTAAGGCAAGGCAACGTAAAGTAAGGCAACGTAAAGTAAGGCAACGTAAAGTAAGGCAACGTAAAGCAACGTAAAATAAGGCAACGTAAAGTAAGGCAACGTAAAGTAAGGCAACGTAAGACAAGGCAACGTAAAGTAAGGCAAAGTAAAGTAAGGCATTGTAAAGTAAAGCAATGTAAAGCAACGTAAGGTAAGGCAACGTAAAGTAAGGCAACGTAAAGCAACAAAGGCAAGGCAACGTAAAGTAAGGCAACGTAAAGCAACGTAAGGCAAGGCAACGTAAAGTAAGGCAACGTAAAGCAACGTAGAGCAAGGCAACGTAAAGCAAGGCAACGTAAAGCAACGTAAAGTGAGGCAACGTAAAGCGAGGCAACGTAAAGCAAGGCAACGTAAAGCAACGTAAAGCAAGGCAACATAAAGCAAGGCGACGTAAAGCAACGTAAAGGAAGGCAACGTAAAGCAAGGCAACGTAAGGAAACGTAAAGAAACGTAAAGTAAGGCAACGTAAAGTAAGGCAACGTAAAGTAAGGCAATGTAAAGCAACGTAAAGTAAGCTAACGTAAAGTAAGGCAACGTAAAGAAACGTAAATTTAGGCAACGTAAAGCAAGGCAACGTAAAGCAACGTAAAGTAAGGCAATGAAAAGTAAGGCAACTTAAAGCAACGTAAAGTAAGGAAACGTAAAGCAAGGCAACATAAAGCAAGGCAACGTAAATCAACGTAAAGGAAGGCAACGTAAAGCAAGGCAACGTAAAGCTACGTAAAGTAAGGCAACGTAAATAAGGCAACGTAAGGCAACGTAAAGTAAGGCAACATAAAGCAAAGTAAAGCAAGGCAATGAAAAGTAAGGAAACGTAAAGAAACGTAAAGTAAGGAAACGTAAAGCAAGGCAACGTAAATCTAGGCAACGTAAATCTAGGCAACGTAAATCAACGTAAAGCAAGGCAACGTAAAGCAAGGCAACGTAAAGCAAGGCAACGTAAAGCAACGTAAAGTAAGGCAACGTAAGGCAACGTAAAGCAAGGCAACGTTAATTAAGGCAACGTAAGGCAACGTAGAGTAAGGCAACGTAAAGCAACGCAACGTAAATCATGGAAACATAAAGCAACGTAAAGCAAGGCAAAGTAAAGAAAGGAAACGTAAAGCAATGTATAGCAAGGCAACTTAAAATAAGGAAACGTAAGGCAACGTAAAGCAACGTAAAGCAAGACAACGTAAAGCAAGGTAACGTAAGGTAACGTAAAGCAAGGCAAGTTAAAGCAAGGCAACCTAAAGCAACGAAAAGCAAGGCAATGCAGGGAAACGTAAAGCAAGGCAAGGCAACGTAAAGCAACGTAAAGCAAGGCAACGTAAAGCAAGGCAAATTAAAGCAACGTAAAGCAAGGCAACGTAAAGCATGGCAACGTAAAGCAATGTAAAGCAAGGCAACGTAAAGCAACGTAAAGCAAGGCAACATAAAGTAATGCAACGTAAAGCAAGGCAACGTAAAGCAACGTAAAGCAAGGCAACGTAAAGGAACGTAAAGCAAGGCAACGTAAAGCAAGGCAAAGTAAGGCAACGTAAAGCATCGTAAAGCAAGGCAACGTAATGCAACGTAAAGCAAGGCAACATAAAGCAACGCAACGTAAGGCAACGTAAGGCAAGGCAACGTAAAGCAAGGCAACGTAAAGCAAGGCAACGTAAAGCAAGGAAACGTAAATCAAAGTAAAGCAAGGCAATGTTAAGCAAGGCAACGTAAGGCAACGTAAAGCAACGTAAAGCAAGAAAAAGTAAAGCAAGGCAAAGTAAAGAAAGGTAAAGCAAGGCAACGTAAAGAAAGGCAACGTAAGGCAAAGTAAAGCAACGTAAAGCAAGGCAAGGCAACGTAAAGCAAGGCAACGTAAAGCAATGTAAAGCAAGGCAACGTAAAGCAACGTAAAGCAAGGCAAGGCAAGGAAACGTAAAGCAAGGCAACGTAAAGCAACGTAAAGCAAGGCAAGGCAAGGAAACGTAAAGCAAGGCAAGGCAACGTAAAGCAAGGCAACATAAAGCAATGTAAATCAAGGCAACGTAAAGCAATACAAGGCAAGGCAACGTAAAGTAAGGCAACGTAAAGCAACGTAAAATAAGGCAACGTAAAGTAAGGCAACGTAAAGTAAGGCAACGTAAGACAAGGCAACGTAAAGTAAGGCAAAGTAAAGTAAGGCATTGTAAAGTAAAGCAATGTAAAGCAACGTAAGGTAAGGCAACGTAAAGTAAGGCAACGTAAAGCAACAAAGGCAAGGCAACGTAAAGTAAGGCAACGTAAAGCAACGTAAGGCAAGGCAACGTAAAGTAAGGCAACGTAAAGCAACGTAGAGCAAGGCAACGTAAAGCAAGGCAACGTAAAGCAACGTAAAGTGAGGCAACGTAAAGCGAGGCAACGTAAAGCAAGGCAACGTAAAGCAACGTAAAGCAAGGCAACATAAAGCAAGGCGACGTAAAGCAACGTAAAGGAAGGCAACGTAAAGCAAGGCAACGTAAGGAAACGTAAAGCAACGTAAAGTAAGGCAACGTAAAGTAAGGCAACGTAAAGTAAGGCAACGTAAAGTAAGGCAATGTAAAGCAACGTAAAGTAAGCTAACGTAAAGTAAGGCAACGTAAAGAAACGTAAATTTAGGCAACGTAAAGCAAGGCAACGTAAAGCAACGTAAAGTAAGGCAATGAAAAGTAAGGCAACTTAAAGCAACGTAAAGTAAGGAAACGTAAAGCAAGGCAACATAAAGCAAGGCAACGTAAATCAACGTAAAGGAAGGCAACGTAAAGCAAGGCAACGTAAGGCAACGTAAAGCTACGTAAAGTAAGGCAACGTAAATAAGGCAACGTAAGGCAACGTAAAGTAAGGCAACATAAAGCAAAGTAAAGCAAGGCAATGAAAAGTAAGGAAACGTAAAGAAACGTAAAGTAAGGAAACGTAAAGCAAGGCAACGTAAATCTAGGCAACGTAAATCAACGTAAAGCAAGGCAACGTAAAGCAAGGCAACGTAAAGCAAGGCAACGTAAAGCAACGTAAAGTAAGGCAACGTAAGGCAACGTAAAGCAAGGCAACGTTAATTAAGGCAACGTAAGGCAACGTAGAGTAAGGCAACGTAAAGCAACGCAACGTAAATCATGGAAACATAAAGCAACGTAAAGCAAGGCAAAGTAAAGAAAGGAAACGTAAAGCAATGTATAGCAAGGCAACTTAAAATAAGGAAACGTAAGGCAACGTAAAGCAACGTAAAGCAAGACAACGTAAAGCAAGGTAACGTAAGGTAACGTAAAGCAAGGCAAGTTAAAGCAAGGCAACCTAAAGCAACGAAAAGCAAGGCAATGCAGGGAAACGTAAAGCAAGGCAAGGCAACGTAAAGCAAGGCAACGTAAAGCAACGTAAAGCAAGGCAACGTAAAGCAAGGCAAATTAAAGCAACGTAAAGCAAGGCAACGTAAAGCATGGCAACGTAAAGCAATGTAAAGCAAGGCAACGTAAAGCAACGTAAAGCAAGGCAACATAAAGTAATGCAACGTAAAGCAAGGCAACGTAAAGCAACGTAAAGCAAGGCAACGTAAAGGAACGTAAAGCAAGGCAACGTAAAGCAAGGCAAAGTAAGGCAACGTAAAGCATCGTAAAGCAAGGCAACGTAATGCAACGTAAAGCAAGGCAACATAAAGCAACGCAACGTAAGGCAACGTAAGGCAAGGCAACGTAAAGCAAGGCAACGTAAAGCAAGGCAACGTAAAGCAAGGAAACGTAAATCAAAGTAAAGCAAGGCAATGTTAAGCAAGGCAACGTAAGGCAACGTAAAGCAACGTAAAGCAAGAAAAAGTAAAGCAAGGCAAAGTAAAGAAAGGTAAAGCAAGGCAACGTAAAGAAAGGCAACGTAAGGCAAAGTAAAGCAACGTAAAGCAAGGCAAGGCAACGTAAAGCAAGGCAACGTAAAGCAATGTAAAGCAAGGCAACGTAAAGCAACGTAAAGCAAGGCAAGGCAAGGAAACGTAAAGCAAGGCAACGTAAAGCAACGTAAAGCAAGGCAAGGCAAGGAAACGTAAAGCAAGGCAAGGCAACGTAAAGCAAGGCAACATAAAGCAATGTAAATCAAGGCAACGTAAAGCAATACAAGGCAAGGCAACGTAAAGCAAGGCAAAGTAAAGGAACGTAAAGCAAGGCAAGGCAACGCAACGCAAAGCAAGGCAAGGCAACGTAAAGCAAGGCAACGTAAAGCAACGTAAAGCAAGGCAACGTAAAGCAAAGTAACGCAAGGCAAAGTTAAGTAAGGCAACGTAAAGCAACGTAAAGCAAGGCAAGGTAAAGCATGGCAACGTAAAGGAAGGCAACGTAAAGCAACGTAAAGCAAGGCAAGGTATAGCAAGGCAACGTAAAGCAACATAAAGCAAGACAACGTAAAATAAGGCAAAACAAGGGAACGTAAGCAAGGCAAGGCAAGGCAACGTAAAGCAACGTAAAGCAAGGCAACGTAAAGCAACATAAAGTAAGGCAACGTAAAGCCGCTTAAAACAAGGCAACGTAAAGCAAGGCAATGTAAAGCAACGTAAATCCAGGCAACGTAAATCAAGGCAACGTAAAGCAACGTAAAGCAAGGCAACGTAAAGTAAGGCAACGTAAGGCAACGTAAAGCAAGGCAACGTAAAGCAACGTAAAGCAAGGCAACGTAACGCAAGGCAACGTAAAGCAATGTAAAGCAAGGCAACGTAAGGCAAGGCAACGCAAAGCAAGGCAACGTAAAGCAAGGCAAGGCAACGTACAGCAACGTAAGGCAACGTAAAGTAAGGCAACGTAAATTAAGGCAACGTAAAGCAACATAAGGCAATGTAAAGTAAGGCAACGTTAGGCAAGGCAACGCAACGTAAAGTAAGGCAAGGCAACGTAAAGTAAGGCAATGCAACGTAAAGCAACGTAAGACAACGTAAAGCAAGGCAACGTAAAGCAAGGCAACGTAAAGCAAGGCAACGTAAAGCAAGGCAACGTGAAGCAAGGCAACGTGAAGTAAGGCAACGGAAAGCAACGTAAATCAACGTAAGGCAAGGCAACATAAAGTAAGGCAACGTAAAGCAACGTAAGGCAAGGCAACGTAAGGCAAGGCAACGTAATGCAAGGCAACGTAAAGTAAAGGCAACGTAAAGTAAGGCAATGTAAAGCAACGTAAGGCAAGGCAACGTAAAGTAAGGCAACGTAAAGCAACGTAAGGCAAGGCAACGTAAAGTAAGGCAACGTAAAGTAAGGCAATGTAAAGCAACGTAAGGCAAGGCAACGTAAAGCAAGGCAACGTAAAGCAAGACAACGTAAAGCAAGGCAACGTAAAGCAACGTAAAGCAAGGCAACGTAAAGCAAGGCAACTTAAAGCAACGTAAAGCAAGGCAATGTAAATCAAGGCAACGTAAGGCAACATAAAGCAACGTAAAGCAAGAAAACGTAAAGCAAGGCAAAGTAAAGAAAGGTAAAGCAAGGCAAAGTAAAGAAAGGCAACGTAAGGCAACGTAAAGCAACGTAAAGCAAGGCAAGGCAAAGTAAAGCAAGGCAACGTAAAGCAATGTGAAGCAAGGCAACGTAAAGCAAGGCAAGGCAACGTAAAGCAAGGCAACGTAAAGCAACGTAAAGCAAGGCAACGTAAACCAACGAAAAACAAGGCAACGTAAACCAACGTAAAGCAAGACAAGGCAAGGCAACGTAAAGCAAGGCAAGTCAACGTAAAGCAAGGCAACGTAAAGTTAGGGAACGTAAGGCAACGTAAAGTAAGGCAACGTAAAGCAACGTAAGCAAGGCAACGTAAAGCAAGGCAACGTAAAGCAACGCAACGTAAGGCAACGTAAAGCAAGGCAAAGTAAAGCAACATAAAGCAAGGCAACGTAAAGCAAACAACGTAAGGCAATGTAAAGCAACATAAAGCAAGGCAACTTAAAGCAACGTAAGGTAACTTAAAGCAAGGCAATGTAAAGCAAGTCATCATAAAGCAACGTAAAGCAAGGGAACGTAAAGCAAGGAAACGTAAAGCAAGGCAACGTAAAGCAAAGTAAATCAAGGCAACGTAAAGCAAGGCAAGGTAAAGCAACGTAAAGCAAGTCAACGTAAAGCAATGCAAGGCAAGGTAACGTATAGCAAGGCAACGTAAAGCAACGTAAAGCAAGGCAAGGCAACGTAAAGCAACGTAAAGCAAGGCAAGGCAACGTAAAGCAACATAACGCAAAGCAACGTAAAGTAAGGCAACGTAAAGCAAGGCAACGTAAAGCAACGTAAAGCAAGGCAACGTAAAGCAACGTAAAGCATGGCAACGTAAAGCAACGTAAAGCAAGGCAAGGTAATGCAACGTATAGCAAGGCAAGGTAAGGCAACGTAAAGCAAGGAAAAGTAAAGCAACGTAAAGCAAGGCAACATAAAGCAAGGCAAGGCAACGTAAAGCAAGGCAACGTAAAGCAACGTAAATCAAGGCAAGGCAAGGCAACGTAAAGCAAGTCAAGGCAAGGCAACGTAAAGCAAATCAAGGCAAGGCAACGTAAAGCAAGGTTAAGCAAGGCAAAGCAACGTAAAGCAAGGTAAAGCAAGGCAAGGTAAAGCAAGGCAAAGCAACGTAAAGCAAGGTAAAGCAAGCTAAGTTAAAGTAAGGCAAAGCAACGTAAAGCAAGGTAAAGCAAGGCAATGTAAATCAACGTAAAGCAAGCTAAAGCAAGGCAACGTAAAGCGACGTAAGGCAAGGTAAAGCAAGGCAACATAAAGCAACGTAAAACAAGGTAAGGCAAGGCAAGGCAAAGCAAGGTAAAGCAACGTAAAGCTAGGCAACGTAAAGCAACGTAAAGCTAGGCAACGTAAAGCAACGTAAAGCAAGGTAAAGCAAGGTAAAGCAAGGTAAAGGAAGGCAACGTAAAGCAACGAAAAGCAAGGTAAAGCAAGGCAAGGCAAAGCAAGGTAAAGCAACGTAAAGCAAGGTAAAGCAAGGTAAAGCAACGTAAATCAAGGCAAGGTAAAGCAAGGTAAAACAAGGTAAAGCAACGTAAAGCAAGGCAAGGCAAGGCAACGTAAAGCAAGGCAACCTAAAGCAACGTAAAGCAACTTTAAGCAAGGCAACGTAAAGCAACGTAAAGCATCATAAAGCAAGGCAACGTAAAGCAAGGCAAGGCAAGGCAACGTAAAGGAAGGCAAGGCAAGGCAAAGTAAAGATACGTAAAGCAAGGCAACGTAAAGCAAAGTAAAGGAAGCCAACGTAAAGCAACGTAAAGCAAGCCAACGTAAAGCAAGGCAAGGCAACGTAAAGCATGGCAACGTAAAGCAAGGCAATATAAAGCAAGGCAATGTAAAGCAACGTAAAGCAATGCAAGGCAAGGCAATGTAAAGCAAGGCAAGGCAAGGCAACGTAAACCAAGGCAACGTAAAGCAACGTAAAGCAAGGCAACGTAAACTAAGGCAACGTAAAGCAAGGCAACGTAAAGCAACGTAAAGCAAGGCAACATAAAGCAACGTAAAGCAAGGCAAGGTAAGGCAACGTAATGCAAGGCAACGTAAAGCAACGTAAAGCAACGTAATGCAAGGCAACGTATAGCAACGTAAAGCAAGGCAACGTAAATCAACGTAAAACAAGGGAACGTAAATCAAGGTAACGAAAAGCAACGTAAAGCAAGGCAACGTAAAGCAACGTAAAGCAAGGCAACGTAAAGCAACGTAAAGCAACTCAACGTAAAGCAACATAAAGCAATGTAAAGCATGGTAAAGCAAGGTAAAGCAATGTAAAGCAAGGCAACGTAAAGCAACGTAAAGCAAGGCAACGTAAAGCAACCTAAAGCAAGGTAAAGCAAAGTAAAGCAACGTAAAGCAACGTAAATCAAGGCAAAGTAAACAACGTAAAGCAAGGTAAAGCACGGTAAAGCCACGTAAGGCAATGTAAAGCAAGTTAAAGCAAGGCAACGTAAAGCAAGGTAAAGCAAGGCAACGTAAGGCAACGTAAGGTAAGGCAACGTAAGGCAACGTAAGTTAAGGCAACGTAAGGTACGGCAACATAAGGCAACGTAACGCAAGGCAACGTAAGTAAAGGCACCGTAAGGCAACGTAAGGCAAGGCAACGTAAGGCAAGGTAACGTAAGGTAAGGCAATGTTAATCAACGTAAGGTAAGTCAACGTAATGCAACGTAAGGCAAGGCAACGTAAAGTAAGGCAACGTAAGGCAACGTAAGGTAAGGCAACGTAAGGCAATGTAAGGTAAGGCAAAGTAAGGTAAGGCAACGTAAGTCAAGGCAAGGCAAGGCAATGTAAGGTAAGGCAACGTAGGGAAACATAAGGTAAGGCAACGTAAGGCAACATAATGTAAAGCAACATAAAGTAAGGCAAGGTAAGTTAAGGCAACTTAAGGTAAGGCAACGTAGGGAAACGTAACTTAAAGCAACGTAAAGTAAGGCAACGTAAGGCAACGTAAGTTAAGGCAACGTAAGGCAACGTAAGGTAAGGCAACGTAAGGCAATGTAAGGTACGGCAACGTAAGGCAACGTAAGGTAAGGCAACTTAAGGCAACGTAAGGTAAAGGCAACGTAAGTTAAGACAACGTAAGGTAAGGCAACGTAAGGAAACGTAAGGTAAAGCAACGTAAAGTAAGGCAACGTAAGGAAACGTAAGGTAAATCAACGTAGAGTAAGGCAACGTAACGCAAGGCAAGGCAAGGCAACGTAAGGCAAGGCAAGGCAACGTAAAGTAAGGCAACGTAAGGCAAGGCAACGTAAAGCAAGGCAAGGCAACGTAAAGCAAGGCAAGGCAACGTAAAGCAAGGCAAGGCAACGTAAAGCAAGGCAAGGCAACGTAAAGCAAGGCAAGGCAACGTAAAGCAAGGCAAGGCAACGTAAAGTAAGGCAACCTAACGTAAGGCAACGTAAAGTAAGGCAACGTAAATTAAGGCAATGTAAAGCTACGTAAGGCAACGTAAAGTAAGTCAACGTAAGGCAAGGCAAGGCAAGGCAACGTAAGGCAAGGCAACGTAAGGCAAGGCAACGTAAAGTAAGTCAACGTAAAGTAAGGCAGCGTAAAGGAGCGTAAAGCAAGGCAACGTAAAGCTAGGCAACGTAAAGCAACGTAAAGCAAGGCAACGTAAAGCAAGGCAACGTAAAGCAAGGAAACGTAAAGCAACATAAAGCAAGGCAACGTAAAGGAAGGCAATGTAAAGCAAGACAACGTAAAGCAACGTAAAGCAAGGCAACGTAAAGCAACATAAAGTAAGGCAACGTAATGCAAGGCAACGTAAAGCAACGTAAAGCAAGGCAACGTAAAGCAAGGCTACGTAAAGCAAGGTAAAGCAAGGCAACGTAAAGAAAGGCAACGTAAAGCAACGTAAAGTAATGCAAAGTAAAGTAAGGCAACATAAGGCAACGTAAAGTAAGGCAACGTAAAGCAAGGCAACGTAAAGCAAGGCAGCGTAAGGTAAGGCAACGTAAAGCAACGTAAAGCAAGGCAACGTAAAGTAAGGCAACGTAAAGCAACATAAAGCAAGGCAACGTAAAGCAAGGTAACGTAAAGCAACGTAAAGTAAGGCAATGTAAAGTAAGGCAACGTAAAGCAACGTAAAGTAAGGCAACGTAAATCAACGTAAAGCAAGGCAACGTAAAGCAACGTAAAGTAAGGCAACGTAAGTAAGGCAACGTAAAGCAACGTAAGGCAAGGCTACGTAAAGTAAGGCAACGTAAGGCAAGGCAACGTAAAGCAAGGCAACGTAAAGTAAGGCAACGTAAAGCAACGTAAAGTAAGGCAACGTAAAGTAATGCAACATAAGACAACGCAACGTAAAGCAACGTAAGGCAAGGCAACGTAAAGTAAGGCAACGTAAAGTAAGGCAACGTAAAGCAACGTAAAGTAAGGCAACGTAAAGTAAGGCAACGTAAGACAAGGCAACGTAAAGCAACGTAAGGCAAGGCAACGTAAAGTAAGGCAACGTAAAGCAACAAAGGCAAGGCAACGTAAAGTAAGGCAACGTAAAGCAACGTATAGCAAGGCAACGTAAAGTAAGGCAACGTAAAGTAAGGCTACGTAAAGCAACGTAAAGTAAGGCAACGTAAGGCAACGTAAAATAAGGCAACGTAAGGCAACGTAAAGCAAGGAAAAGTAAAGCAATGCAACGTAAAGTAAGGCAACGTAAAGCAATGTAGAGCAAGGCAACGTAAAGAAAGGCAACGTAAAGCAACGTAAAGTAATGCAACGTAAATCTAGGCAACGTAAAGCAACGTAAAGCAAGGCAACTTAAAGCAACATAAAGCAAGGCAACGTAAAGCAAGGTAACGTAAAGCAACGTAAAGTAAGGCAATGTAAAGTAAGGCAACGTAAAGCAACGTAAAGTAAGGCAACGTAAAGAGGGGCAACGTAAAGTAAGGCAACGTAAATCAACGTAAAGCAAGGCAACGTAAAGCAACGTAAAGTAAGGCAACGTAAGTAAGGCAACGTAAGTAAGGCAACGTAAGTAAGGCAACGTAAAGTAAGGCAACGTAAAGCAAGGCAATGTAAAGTAAGGCAACGTAAAGCAACGTAAAGCAAGGCAACGTAAAGTAAGGCAACGTAAAGCAACGTAAAGTAAGGCAACGTAAGTAAGGCAACGTAAAGCAACGTAAGGCAAGGATACGTAAAGTAAGGCAACGTAAGGCAATGCAACGTAAAGTAAGGCAACGTAAAGTAAGGCAACGTAAGGCAACGTAAAGCAAGGCAACGTAAAGCAAGGCAACGTAAGGCAAGGCAACGCAAAGCAAGGCAACGTAAAGCAAGGCAAGGCAACGTACAGCAACGTAAGGCAACGTAAAGTAAGGCAATGTAAAGTAAGGCAACGTACAGCAACATAAGGCAATGTAAAGTAAGGCAACGTAAGGCAAGGCAAGGCAACGTAAAGTAAGGCAACGTAAAGCAACGTAAGGCAACGTAAAGTAAGGCAACGTAAAGCAACGTAAGGCAACGTAAAGCAGGGCAACGTAAAGCAAGGCAACGTAAAGCAAGGCAACGTAAAGCAAGGCAACGTAAAGCAAGGCAACATAAAGTAAAGGCAATGTAAAGCAATGTAAAGCAACGTAAGGCAAGGCAACGTAATGCAAGGCAACGTAAAGAAAGGCAATGTAAAGTAAGGCAACGTAAAGTAAGGCAACGTAAGACAAGGCAACGTAAAGTAAGGCATTGTAAAGTAAAGCAATGTAAAGCAACGTAAGGTAAGGCAACGTAAAGTAAGGCAACGTAAAGCAACGTAAGGCAAGGCAACGTAAAGTAAGGCAACGTAAAGCAACAAAGGCAAGGCAACGTAAATTAAGGCAACGTAAAGCAACGTAAGGCAAGGCAACGTAAAGTAAGGCAACGTAAAGCAACGTAAAGTAAGGCAACGTAAGGCAACGTAAAATAAGGCAACGTAAGGCAACGTTAAGCAAGGCAAAGTAAAGCAAGGCAACGTAAAGCAACGTAAAGTGAGGCAACGTAAATCAAGGCAACGTAAAGCAAGGCAACATAGGCAACGTAAAGCAAGGCAACATAAGCAACGTAAAGAAAGGCAACATAAAGCAAGGCAACGTAAAGCAACGTAAAGGAAGGCAACGTAAAGCAAGGCAACGTAAAGTAACGTAAAGTAAGGCATCGTAAAGTAAGGCAACGTAAAGTAAGGCAACGTAAGGCAACGTAAAGCAAGGCAACGTATGGCAACGTAAATCAAGGCAACCTATAGCAACGTAAAACAAGGCAACGTAAATTAAGGCAACGTAAGGCAACGTAGAGTAAGGCAACGTAAAGCAACGCAACGTAAAGCAATGTTAAACATAGCAAAGTAAAGAAAGGCAACGTAAAGCAATGTATAGCAAGGCAACTTAAACTAAGGCAACGTAAGGCAACGTAAAGCAAGGCAACGTAAAGCAACATAAAGCAAGGAAACGTAAGGTAACGTAAAGCAAGACAAATTAAAGCAAGGCAACGTAAAGCAACGAAAAGCAAGGGAAGGCAAGGCAACGTAAAGCAAGGCAACGTAAAGAGACGTAAAGCAAGGCAACGTAAAGCAAGGCAACATAAAGCAACGTAAAGCAAGGCAACGTAAAGCACGGCAACGTAAAGCAACGTAAAGCAAGGCAACGTAAAGCAAGGCAACGTAAGGAAACGTAAAGCAACGTAAAGTAAGGCAAAGTAAAGTAAGGCAACGTAAAGTAAGGCAACGTAAAGTAAGGCAATGTAAAGCAACGTAAAGTAAGCTAACGTAAAGTAAGGCAACGTAAAGCAACGTAAATTTAGGCAACGTAAAGCAAGGCAACGTAAAGCAACGTAAAGCAAGGCAACGTAAAGTAAGGCAACGTAAAGCAACGTAAAGTAAGGCAAAGTAAAACAAGGCAACGTAAAGCAAGGCAATGTAAATCAACGTAAATCCAGGCAACGTAAATCAAGGCAACGTAAAGCAAGGCAACGTAAAGTAAGGCAACGTAAGGCAACGTAAGGCAAGGCAACGTAAGGCAACGTAAGGCAAGGCAACGTAAAGCAACGTAAAGCAAGGCAACGTAAGGCAAGGCAACGCAAAGCAAGGCAACGCAAAGCAAGGCAACGTAAAGCAAGGCAAGGCAACGTACAGCAACGTAAGGCAACGTAAAGTAAGGCAACGTAAAATAAGGCAACGTAAAGTAAGGCAACGTAAAGCAACATAAGGCAATGTAAAGTAAGGCAACATAAGGCAAGGCAAGGCAACGTAAGGCAAGGCAATGTAAAGTAAGGCAACGTAAAGTAAGGCAACGTAAAGCAACGTAAGGCAACGTAAAGTAAGGCAACGTAAAGCAACGTAAGGCAACGTAAAGCAGGGCAACGTAAAGCAGGGCAACGTAAAGCAAGGCAACGTAAAGCAAGGCAACGTAAAGTAAGGCAACGTAAAGCAAGGCAACGTAAAGCAAGGCAACGTAAAGTAAAGGCAATGTAAAGCAATGTAAAGCAACGTAAGGCAAGGCAACGTAATGCAAGGCAACGTAAAGTAAGGCAACGTAAAGTAAGGAAACGTAAAGCAACGTAAGGCAAGGCAACGTAAAGTAAGGCAACGTAAAGTAAGGCAACGTAAAGTAAGGCAACGTAAAGCAACGTAAAATAAGGCAACGTAAAGTAAGGCAACGTAAAGTAAGGCAACGTAAGACAAGGCAACGTAAAGTAAGGCAAAGTAAAGTAAGGCATTGTAAAGTAAAGCAATGTAAAGCAACGTAAGGTAAGGCAACGTAAAGTAAGGCAACGTAAAGCAACAAAGGCAAGGCAACGTAAAGTAAGGCAACGTAAAGCAACGTAAGGCAAGGCAACGTAAAGTAAGGCAACGTAAAGCAACGTAGAGCAAGGCAACGTAAAGCAAGGCAACGTAAAGCAACGTAAAGTGAGGCAACGTAAAGTGAGGCAACGTAAAGCAAGGCAACGTAAAGCAACGTAAAGCAAGGCAACATAAAGCAAGGCGACGTAAAGCAACGTAAAGGAAGGCAACGTAAAGCAAGGCAACGTAAGGAAACGTAAAGCAACGTAAAGTAAGGCAACGTAAAGTAAGGCAATGTAAAGCAACGTAAAGTAAGCTAACGTAAAGTAAGGCAACGTAAAGAAACGTAAATTTAGGCAACGTAAGGCAACGTAAAGCAACGTAAAGTAAGGAAACGTAAAGCAAGGCAACATAAAGCAAGGCAACGTAAATCAACGTAAAGGAAGGCAACGTAAAGCAAGGCAACGTAAAGCTACGTAAAGTAAGGCAACGTAAATAAGGCAACGTAAGGCAACGTAAAGTAAGGCAACATAAAGCAAAGTAAAGCAAGGCAATGAAAAGTAAGGAAACGTAAAGAAACGTAAAGTAAGGAAACGTAAAGCAAGGCAACGTAAAGCAAGGCAACGTAAATCTAGGCAACGTAAATCAACGTAAAGCAAGGCAACGTAAAGCAAGGCAACGTAAAGCAAGGCAACGTAAAGCAACGTAAAGTAAGGCAACGAAAGGCAACGTAAAGCAAGGCAACGTTAATTAAGGCAACGTAAGGCAACGTAGAGTAAGGCAACGTAAAGCAACGCAACGTAAATCATGGAAACATAAAGCAACGTAAAGCAAGGCAAAGTAAAGAAAGGAAACGTAAAGCAATGTATAGCAAGGCAACTTAAAATAAGGAAACGCAAGGCAACGTAAAGCAACGTAAAGCAAGACAACGTAAAGCAAGGTAACGTAAGGTAACGTAAAGCAAGGCAAGTTAAAGCAAGGCAACCTAAAGCAACGAAAAGCAAGGCAATGCAGGGAAACGTAAAGCAAGGCAAGGCAACGTAAAGCAAGGCAACGTAAAGCAACGTAAAGCAAGGCAACGTAAAGCAAGGCAAATTAAAGCAACGTAAAGCAAGGCAACGTAAAGCATGGCAACGTAAAGCAATGTAAAGCAAGGCAACGTAAAGCAAGGCAACATAAAGTAATGCAACGTAAAGCAAGGCAACGTAAAGCAACGTAAAGCAAGGCAACGTAAAGGAACGTAAAGCAAGGCAACGTAAAGCAAGGCAAAGTAAGGCAACGTAAAGCATCGTAAAGCAAGGCAACGTAATGCAACGTAAAGCAAGGCAACATAAAGCAACGCAACGTAAGGCAACGTAAGGCAAGGCAACGTAAAGCAAGGCAACGTAAAGCAAGGCAACGTAAAGCAAGGAAACGTAAATCAAAGTAAAGCAAGGCAATGTTAAGCAAGGCAACCTAAGGCAACGTAAAGCAACGTAAAGCAAGAAAAAGTAAAGCAAGGCAAAGTAAAGAAAGGTAAAGCAAGGCAACGTAAAGAAAGGCAACGTAAGGCAAAGTAAAGCAACGTAAAGCAAGGCAAGGCAACGTAAAGCAAGGCAACGTAAAGCAATGTAAAGCAAGGCAACGTAAAGCAACGTAAAGCAAGGCAAGGCAAGGAAACGTAAAGCAAGGCAACGTAAAGCAACGTAAAGCAAGGCAAGGCAAGGAAACGTAAAGCAAGGCAAGGCAACGTAAAGCAAGGCAACATAAAGCAATGTAAATCAAGGCAACGTAAAGCAATACAAGGCAAGGCAACGTAAAGCAAGGCAAAGTAAAGGAACGTAAAGCAAGGCAAGGCAACGCAACGCAAAGCAAGGCAAGGCAACGTAAAGCAAGGCAACGTAAAGCAACGTAAAGCAAGGCAACGTAAAGCAAAGTAACGCAAGGCAAAGTTAAGTAAGGCAACGTAAAGCAACGTAAAGCAAGGCAAGGTAAAGCATGGCAACGTAAAGGAAGGCAACGTAAAGCAACGTAAAGCAAGGCAAGGTATAGCAAGGCAACGTAAAGCAACATAAAGCAAGACAACGTAAAATAAGGCAAAACAAGGGAACGTAGGCAAGGCAAGGCAACGTAAAGCAACGTAAAGCAAGGCAACGTAAAGCAACATAAAGTAAGGCAACGTAAATCAACGTAAAGCAACGCAACGTAAAGCAACGTAAAGTAAGGCAACGTAAGTAAGGCAACGTAAAGTAAGGCAACGTAAAGCAACGTAATGTAAGGCAACGTAAAGCAACGTAAAGTAAGGCAACGTAAAGCCGCTTAAAACAAGGCAACGTAAAGCAAGGCAATGTAAAGCAACGTAAATCCAGGCAACGTAAATCAAGGCAACGTAAAGCAACGTAAAGCAAGGCAACGTAAAGTAAGGCAACGTAAGGCAACGTAAAGCAAGGCAACGTAAAGCAACGTAAAGCAAGGCAACGTAACGCAAGGCAACGTAAAGCAATGTAAAGCAAGGCAACGTAAGGCAAGGCAACGCAAAGCAAGGCAACGTAAAGCAAGGCAAGGCAACGTACAGCAACGTAAGGCAACGTAAAGTAAGGCAACGTAAAGTAAGGCAACGTAAAGCAACATAAGGCAATGTAAAGTAAGGCAACGTTAGGCAAGGCAACGCAACGTAAAGTAAGGCAAGGCAACGTAAAGTAAGGCAATGCAACGTAAAGCAACGTAAGACAACGTAAAGCAAGGCAACGTAAAGCAAGGCAACGTAAAGCAAGGCAACGTAAAGCAAGGCAACCTAAAGCAAGGCAACGTGAAGTAAGGCAACGGAAAGCAACGTAAATCAACGTAAGGCAAGGCAACATAAAGTAAAGCAACGTAAGGCAAGGCAACGTAATGCAAGGCAACGTAAAGTAAAGGCAACGTAAAGTAAGGCAATGTAAAGCAACGTAAGGCAAGGCAACGTAAAGTAAGGCAACGTAAAGCAACGTAAAGCAAGGTAAAGCAAGGTAAAGCAAGGTAAAGGAAGGCAACGTAAAGCAACGAAAAGCAAGGTAAAGCAAGGCAAGGCAAAGCAAGGTAAAGCAACGTAAAGCAAGGTAAAGCAAGGTAAAGCAACGTAAATCAAGGCAAGGTAAAACAAGGTAAAGCAACGTAAAGCTAGGCAAGGCAAGGCAACGTAAAGCAAGGCAACCTAAAGCAACGTAAAGCATCATAAAGCAAGGCAACGTAAAGCAAGGCAAGGCAAGGCAACGTAAAGCAAGGCAAGGCAAGGCAAAGTAAAGATACGTAAAGCAAGGCAACGTAAAGCAAAGTAAAGGAAGCCAACGTAAAGCAACGTAAAGCAAGCCAACGTAAAGCAAGGCAAGGCAACGTAAAGCATGGCAACGTAAAGCAAGGCAATATAAAGCAAGGCAATGTAAAGCAACGTAAAGCAATGCAAGGCAAGGAAATTTAAAGCAAGGCAAGGCAAGGCAACGTAAACCAAGGCAACGTAAAGCAACGTAAAGCAAGGCAACGTAAACTAAGGCAACGTAAAGCAAGGCAACGTAAAGCAACTAAAGCAAGGCAACGTAAAGCAACGTAAAGCAAGGCAAGGTAAGGCAACGTAATGCAAGGCAACGTAAAGCAACGTAAAGCAACGTAATGCAAGGCAACGTATAGCAACGTAAAGCAAGGCAACGTAAATCAACGTAAAACAAGGGAACGTAAATCAAGGTAACGAAAAGCAACGTAAAGCAAGGCAACGTAAAGCAACGTAAAGCAAGGCAACGTAAAGCAACATAAAGCAATGTAAAGCATGGTAAAGCAAGGTAAAGCAATGTAAAGCAAGGCAACGTAAAGCAACGTAAAGCAAGGCAACGTAAAGCAACCTAAAGCAAGGTAAAGCAAAGTAAAGCAACGTAAAGCAACGTAAATCAAGGCAAAGTAAACAACGTAAAGCATGGTAAAGCAAGGTAAAGCCACGTAAGGCAATGTAAAGCAAGTTAAAGCAAGGCAACGTAAAGCAAGGTAAAGCAAGGCAACGTAAAGCAACGTAAAGCAATGTAAAGCAAGGCAATGTAAAGCAACGTAAAGCAAGGCAAATTAAAGCAACGTAAAGCAACGTAAAGCAAGGCAACGTAAAGAAAGGTATAGCAAGGCAAAGCAATATAAGGCAAGGTAAGCAAGGCAATGTAAAGCAAGGGAAAGCAAGGTAAAGCAACGTAAAGCAACGAAAAGCAAGGCAACGTAAAGCAACGTAAAGCAACATAAAGCATGGTAAAGCAACGTAAAGCAGCGTAAAGCAAGGCAACGTAAAGCATCGTAAAGCAAGGTAAAGCAAGGTAAAGCAAGGCAACGTAAGGCAGCGTAAAGCAAGGTAAATCAAGGTAAAGAAAGGTAAAGCAAGGTAAAGCAAGGTAAATCAAGGCAACGTAAAGCAAGGTAAAGCAAGACAACGTAAAGCAACGTAAAGCAAGGTAAAGCAACGTAAGGCAATGTAAAGCAAGTTAAAGCAAGGCAACGTAAAGCAAGGTAAAGCAAGGCAACATAAAGCAACGTAAAGCAACGTAAAGCAAGGCAATGTAAAGCAACGTAAATCAAGGTAAAGCAAGGCAAGGCAAAACAAGGTAAAGCAACGTAAAGGAAGGCAAGGTAAAGCAACGCAACGTAAAGCAACGTAAAGCAACGTAAAGCAACGTAAAGCAAGGCAATGTAAAGCAACGTAAAGCAAGGTAAAGCAAGGTAAAGCAACGTAAAGCAACCTAAAGCAAGGCAACATAAAGCAACGTAAAGCAAGGCAACGTAAAGCAAGGTAAAGCAAGGTAAAGCAAGTTAAAGCAACGTAAAGCAACGTAATGCAAGGCAATGTAAAGCAACGTAAAGCAAGGCAACGTAAAGCAAGGAAAGGCAACGTAAAGCAAGGTAAAGCAACGTAAAGCAAGATAAAGCAACGTAAAGCAACGTATGGCAAGGACCGTAAAGCAACGTAAAGCAGGGCAACGTAAAGCAAGGCAACGAAAAGCAACGTAAAGCAAGGCATCGTAAAGCAACGTAAATCAAGGCACCATAAAGCAAGGTAAAGCAAGGTAAAGCAAGGTAAAGCAACGTAAAGCAAGGCAACGTAAAGCAAGGTAAAGCTAGGTAAAGGAAGGTATAGCAACGTAAAGCAACGTAAAGCAAGGCAATGTAAATCAACATAAAGCAAGGCAATACAAGGCAAATCAACGTAAAGCAAGGTAAAGCAAGTAAAAGCTAGGTAAAGCAAGGCAACGTAAAGCAACGTAAAGCAAGGCAAGGCAAGGCAAGGCAACGTAAAGCAAGGCAAGGCAAGGCAACGTAAAGCAAGGCAACGTAAATCAACGTAAAGCAAGGCAACGTAAAACAAGGAAATGTAAAGTAATGTAAAGCAAGGCAACGTAAATTAAGGCAACATAAAGTAAGGCAACATAAAGTAAAGTAAGGCAACGTAAAGCAACGTAAAGCAACATAAATCAAGGCAACGTAAATCAACGTAAAGCAAGGCAACGGAAAATAAGGCAACGTAAAACAAGGAAACGTAAAGTAAGGCAACGTAATCCAAGGCATTGTAAAGTAAGGCAACGTAAGGCAACGATAAGCAAGGCAACGTATATCAACGTAAAGCAAGGCAACGTAAAGTAAAGCAACGTAAGGCAACGTAAAGTAAGGCAACGTAAAGCAACGTAAAGAAAGGCACCGTAAAGCAAGGCAACGAAAAGCAACGTAAAGGAATGCAACATAAAACAACGTAAAGCAAGGCAACGTAAAGCAAGTTAAAGCAAGGTAAAGCAACGTAAAGCAAGGTAAAGCAAGGCAATGTAAAGCAACATAAAGCAACGTTAACCAAGGTAAACAAGGTAAAGCAAGGTAAAGCAACGTAAAGCAAGGCAACGTAAAGCAAGGTAAAGCAAGGTAAAGCAACGTAAAGCAAGGCAACGTAAAGCAAGGTAAAGAAAGATAACGTAAAGCAAGGTAAAGCAAGGCAACGTAAAGCAAGGTAAAGCAAGGCAACGTAAAGCAACGTAAAGCAACGTAGAGCAAGGCAACGTAAAGCAACGTACAGCAAGGCAACGTAAAGCAACGTACAGCAAGGTAACGTAAAGCAACGTAAAGCAACGTAAAGCAAGGTAAAGCAAGGCAACGTAAAGTAATGCAACGTAAAGCAACGTAAAGCAACGTAAAGCAAGGGAAAGAAAGGCAACGTAAAGCAAGGTAAAGCATGGCAACGTAAAGCAACGTAAAGCAAGGTAAAGCAAGGCAACGTAAAGCAAGGTAAAGAAAGGCAAAGCAACGTAAATCAAGGTAAAGAAAGGCAAGGTAAATCTTGGCAAAGCAACATAAAGCAAGGTAAAGCAAGGCAAGGTAAATCAAGACAAAGCAACGTAAAGCAAGGTAAAGCAAGGCAACGTAAAGCAAGGTAAAGCAAGGTAAAGCAATGCAAGGTAAAGCAAAGTAAATCAAGGTAAAGCAAGGCAACGTAAAGCAACGTAATGCAAGGTAAAGCAAGGCAAGGTAAAGCAAGGTAAAGCAACGTAAGGCAAGGCAACGTAAAGCAACGTAAACAAGGTAAAGCAAGGCAAGGTAAAGCAAAGTAAAGCAAGGTAAAGCAATGCAACGTAAAGCAACGTAAAGCAAGGCAAGGCAATGCAAGGCAAAGCAAGATAAAGGAAGGCAACGTAAAGCAACGTAAAGCAAGGCAACGTAAAGCAACGTAAAGCAAGGCAAGGCAACGTAAAGCAATGCAACGTAAAGCTACGTAAAGCAAGGTAACGTTAAGCAAGTCAAGGCAAGGGAACGTAAAGCAAGGCAAGGCAACGTAAAGCAAGGCAATGCAAGGCAACGTAAAGCAAGGACAAGCAAGGCAAAGCAACGTAAAGCAAGGTAAAGCAACGTAAAACAACGCAACGTAAAGCGACGTAAAGCAACGTAAAGCAACGTAAAGCACGGTAAAGCAAGGCAACGTAAAGCAACGTAAAGCAAGGCAAGGCAACGTAAAGCAATGCAACGTAAAGCAACGTAAAGCAAGACAACGTTAAGCAAGTCAAGGCAAGGGAACGTAAAGCAAGGCAAGGCAACGTAAAGCAAGGCAATGCAAGGCAACGTAAAGCAAGGACAAGCAAGGCAAAGCAACGTAAAGCAAGGTAAAGCAACGTAAAACAACGCAACGTAAAGCGACGTAAAGCAACGTAAAGCAACGTAAAGCACGGTAAAGCAAGGCAACGTAAAGCAAGGTAAAGGAAGGCAACGTAAAGCAACGTAAAGCAAGGTAAAGCAAGGCAACATAAAGCAAGGCAACGTAAAGCAAGACAACGTAAGGCAACTTAAAGCAAGGCAACCTAAAGCAAGGCAACGTAAAGCAAGGTAACGTAAAGCAAGGCAACGTAAAGCAAGGCAACGTAAAGCAACATAAAGCAAGGCAACTTAAAGCAACGTAAGGTAACGTAAAGCAAGGCAACGTAAAGCAAGGCATCGTAAAGCAAGGGAACATAAAGCAAGGAAACGTAAAGCAAGGCAACGTAAAGCAAAGTAAATCCAGGAAACGTAAAGGAAGGCAACGTAAGGAAACGTATAGCATCGTAAAGCAAGGCAAAGTAAAGCTAGGCAAGGTAAAGCAACGTAAAGCAAGGCAACGTAAAGCAAGGCAACGTAAGGCAACGTAAAGCAACGTAAAGCAAGTCAACGTAAAGCAATGCAAGGCAAGGAAACGTAAAGCAAGGCAACGTAAAGCAAGGCAACGTAAAGCAACGTAACGCAAAGCAACGTAAAGTAAGGCAACGTAAAGTAACATAAAGCAAGGCAACGTAAAGCAAGGCAAGGCATGGCAACGTAAAGCAACGTAAAGCAAGGCAACATAAAGCAAGGCAAGGCAACGTAAAGCAACGTAAAGCAACGTAAAGCAACGTAAAGGAAGGGAACTTAAAGCAATGTAAAGCAAACCAAAGTAAAGCAACGCAAAGCAAGGTAAAGCAAGTTAAAGTAAGTTAAAGCAACGTAAAGAAACGTAAAGCAAGGCAACGTAAACCAACGTAAAGCAAGACAACGTAAAGCAGGGTAAAGCAAGATAAAGCAACGTAAAGCAACGTAAAGCAAGGACACATAAATCAACGTAAATCAAGGCAACGTAAAGCAAGGTAAAGCAAGGTAAAGCAACATAAAGCAATGCAACGTAAAGCAACGTAAAGCAAGGCAACATAAAGCAAGGCAATGTAAAGCAATATAAAGCAAGGTAAAGCAAGGTAAATCAACGTAAAGCAAGGCAACGTAAAGCAACGTAAAGGAAGGCAATGTAAAACAACGTAAAGCAAGGCAAGCTAAAGCAAGGTAAAGCAAGGTAAAGCAACGTAAAGCAAGGTAAAACAAGGCAAAGTAAAGCAACGTAAAGCAACGTAAAGCAAGGTAAACAAGGTAAAGCAAGGTAAACAAGGTAAAGCAAGGTAAAGCAACGTAAAGCAAGGAAACGTAAAGCAAGGCAACGTAAAGTAAGGTAAAGCAAGGTAAAGCAAGGTAAAGCAAGGCAACGTAAAGCAAGGTAAAGTAAGGCAACGTAAAGCAACATAAAGCAACGTAGAGCAAGGCAACGTAAAGTAACGTAGAGCAAGGCAACGTAAAGCAACGTAAAGCAAGTTAAAGCAAGGCAACGTAAAGCAAGGCAACCTAAAGCAACGTAAATCAACGTAAAGCAAGGGAAAGAAAGGCAACGTAAAGCAAGGTAAAGCATGGCAACGTAAACCAACGAAAGCAACGTAAAACAAGGCAAAGTAAAGCAACGTAAAGCAAGGCAACGTAAAGCAACGTAAAGCAAGGCAAGGCAACGTAAAGCAATGCAACGTAAAGCTACGTAAAGCAAGGTAACGTTAAGCAAGTCAAGGCAAGGGAACGTAAAGCAAGGCAAGGCAACGTAAAGCAAGGCAATGCAAGGCAACGTAAAGCAAGGACAAGCAAGGCAAAGCAACGTAAAGCAAGGTAAAGCAACGTAAAACAACGCAACGTAAAGCGACGTAAAGCAACGTAAAGCAACGTAAAGCACGGTAAAGCAAGGCAACGTAAAGCAACGTAAAGCAAGGCAAGGCAACGTAAAGCAATGCAACGTAAAGCAACGTAAAGCAAGACAACGTTAAGCAAGTCAAGGCAAGGGAACGTAAAGCAAGGCAAGGCAACGTAAAGCAAGGCAATGCAAGGCAACGTAAAGCAAGGACAAGCAAGGCAAAGCAACGTAAAGCAAGGTAAAGCAACGTAAAACAACGCAACGTAAAGCGACGTAAAGCAACGTAAAGCAACGTAAAGCACGGTAAAGCAAGGCAACGTAAAGCAAGGTAAAGGAAGGCAACGTAAAGCAACGTAAAGCAAGGTAAAGCAAGGCAACATAAAGCAAGGCAACGTAAAGCAAGACAACGTAAGGCAACTTAAAGCAAGGCAACCTAAAGCAAGGCAACGTAAAGCAAGGTAACGTAAAGCAAGGCAACGTAAAGCAAGGCAACGTAAAGCAACATAAAGCAAGGCAACTTAAAGCAACGTAAGGTAACGTAAAGCAAGGCAACGTAAAGCAAGGCATCGTAAAGCAAGGGAACATAAAGCAAGGAAACGTAAAGCAAGGCAACGTAAAGCAAAGTAAATCCAGGAAACGTAAAGGAAGGCAACGTAAGGAAACGTATAGCATCGTAAAGCAAGGCAAAGTAAAGCTAGGCAAGGTAAAGCAACGTAAAGCAAGGCAACGTAAAGCAAGGCAACGTAAGGCAACGTAAAGCAACGTAAAGCAAGTCAACGTAAAGCAATGCAAGGCAAGGAAACGTAAAGCAAGGCAACGTAAAGCAAGGCAACGTAAAGCAACGTAACGCAAAGCAACGTAAAGTAAGGCAACGTAAAGTAACATAAAGCAAGGCAACGTAAAGCAAGGCAAGGCATGGCAACGTAAAGCAACGTAAAGCAAGGCAACATAAAGCAAGGCAAGGCAACGTAAAGCAACGTAAAGCAACGTAAAGCAACGTAAAGGAAGGGAACTTAAAGCAATGTAAAGCAAACCAAAGTAAAGCAACGCAAAGCAAGGTAAAGCAAGTTAAAGTAAGTTAAAGCAACGTAAAGAAACGTAAAGCAAGGCAACGTAAACCAACGTAAAGCAAGACAACGTAAAGCAGGGTAAAGCAAGATAAAGCAACGTAAAGCAACGTAAAGCAAGGACACATAAATCAACGTAAATCAAGGCAACGTAAAGCAAGGTAAAGCAAGGTAAAGCAACATAAAGCAATGCAACGTAAAGCAACGTAAAGCAAGGCAACATAAAGCAAGGCAATGTAAAGCAATATAAAGCAAGGTAAAGCAAGGTAAATCAACGTAAAGCAAGGCAACGTAAAGCAACGTAAAGGAAGGCAATGTAAAACAACGTAAAGCAAGGCAAGCTAAAGCAAGGTAAAGCAAGGTAAAGCAACGTAAAGCAAGGTAAAACAAGGCAAAGTAAAGCAACGTAAAGCAACGTAAAGCAAGGTAAACAAGGTAAAGCAAGGTAAACAAGGTAAAGCAAGGTAAAGCAACGTAAAGCAAGGAAACGTAAAGCAAGGCAACGTAAAGTAAGGTAAAGCAAGGTAAAGCAAGGTAAAGCAAGGCAACGTAAAGCAAGGTAAAGTAAGGCAACGTAAAGCAACATAAAGCAACGTAGAGCAAGGCAACGTAAAGTAACGTAGAGCAAGGCAACGTAAAGCAACGTAAAGCAAGTTAAAGCAAGGCAACGTAAAGCAAGGCAACCTAAAGCAACGTAAATCAACGTAAAGCAAGGGAAAGAAAGGCAACGTAAAGCAAGGTAAAGCATGGCAACGTAAACCAACGAAAGCAACGTAAAACAAGGCAAAGTAAAGCAACGTAAAGCAAGGCAACGTAAAGCAAGGTAAAGAAAGGCAAAGCAACGTAAGACAAGGTAAAGCAAGGCAACGTAAAGTAAGGCAAAGCAAGGCAAAGCAACTTAAAGCAAGGTAAAGCAAGGTAAAGCAAGGCAACGTAAAGCAAGGTAAAGCAAGGAAAAGGAAGGCAACGTAAAGCAACGTAAAGCAAGGTAAAGAAAGGCAAGGCAAAGCAAGGTAAAGCAACGTAAAGCAAGGCAACGTGAAGCAACGTAAAGCAAGGTAAAGCAAGGCAAGGTAAAGTAACGTAAAGCAAGGTAAAGCAAGGTAAAGCCAGGTAAAGCAAGGAACCTAGAGCAAGGTAAAGCAAGACAACGTAAAGCAACGTAAAGCAAGGTAAAACAACGTAAAGCAAGGCAACGTAAAGCAAGGTAAAGCAAGGAAACATAAAGCAACGTAAAGCAACGTAAAGGAAGGCAACGTAAAGCAAGGTAAAACAAGGCAAAGCAACGTAAGGCAAGGTAAAGCAAGGTAACGTAAAGTATGGCACAGCAAGGAAAAAAAACGTAAAGCAAGATAAAGCAAGGCAAGGTAAATCTTTGCCAAGCAACGTAAAGCAAGATAAAGCAAGGCAAGATTAAGCAAGGCAAAGGAACGTAAAGCAAGGTAAAGAAAGGCAAAGTAAAGCAAGCTAAAGCAAAGTAAAGCAAGGCAACGTAAAGCAACGTAAAGCAAGGTAAAGCACGGCAAGGTAAAACAAGGTAAAGCAACGTAAAGGAAGGCAACGTAAAGCAAGTAAAGCAACGTAAAGCAACGTAAAGCAACGCAACGTAAAGCAACGTAAAGCAACGTAAAGCAACGTAAAGCAAGGCAACGTAAAGCAACGTAAAGCAAACTAAAGCAAGGCAACATAAAGCAACGTAAAGCAAGGCAACGTAAAGCAAGGTAAAGCAAGGTAAAGCAAGTTAAAGCAACGTAAAGCAACGTAATGCAAGGCAACGTAAAGCAACGTAAAGCAAGGCAAAGTAAAGCAAGGAAAGGCAACGTAAAGCAAGGTAAAGCAACGTAAAGCAACGTATGGCAAGGACCGTAAAGCAACGTAAAGCAGGGCAACATAAAGGAAGTCAACGAAAAGCAACGTAAAGCAACGTAAAGCAAGGCAAAGTAAAGCAAGGTAAAGCAAGGTAAAGCAACGAAAAGCAACGTAAAGCAAGGCAACGTAAAGCAAGGTAAATCTAGGTAAAGGACGGTATAGCAACGTAAAGCAACGTAGAGCAAGGAAATGTAAATCAATATAAAGCAAGGCAATGCAAGGCAAAGCAACGTAAAGCAAGGTAAAGCAAGGCAAGGTAAAGCAAGGCAAAGCAACGTAAAGCAAGGTAAAGCAAGGCAAGTTAAAGCAAGGCAAATCAACGTAAAGCAAGGTAAAGCAAGGTAAAGCAAGGTAAAGCAAGGCAACGTAAAGCAACGTAAAGCAAGGTAAGGCAAGGCAAGGCAACGTAAAGCAAGGCAACGTAAAGCAAGGCAACGTAAAGCAACGTAAAGCACGGCAACGTAAACCAACGTAAAGCAAAGTAAAGCAACGTAAACAACGCAACGTAAAGCAACGTAAAGCAAGGTAAAGCAACGTAAAGCAAGGCAACGTAAAGCAACATAAAGCAAGGCAACGTAAAGCAACGTAAAGGAAGGTAAAACAAGGTAAAACAAGGTAAAGCAACGTAAAGCAACCTAAAGGAAGGCAACGTAAAGCAATGTAAAGCAAGGCAACGTAAAGCAACGTAAAGCAAGGTAAAGCAAGTTAAAGCAACGTAAGGCAACGTAAAGCAATGTAAAGCAAGGCAACGTAAAGCAAGGTAAAGCAAGGTAAAGCAACGTATAGCAAGGACCGTAAATCAACGTAAAGAAAGGCAACGAAAAGCAACGTAAAGCAAGGCAACGTAAAGCAACGTAAAGCAAGGCAACGTAAAGCAAAGTAAAGCAAGGTAAAGCAACGTAAAGGTACGTAAAGGAAGGCAACGTAAAAAAAACGTAAAGGAAGGCAACGTAAAGCAAGGTAAAGCAACGTAAAGCAACGTAAAGCAAGGCAACGTAAAGCAACTTAAAGCCAGGCAACGTAAAGCAAGGTAAAGCAAGGCAACATAAAGCAACGTAAAGCAACGTAAAGCAAGGCAATGTAAAGCAACGTAAATCAAGGTAAAGCAAGGCAAGGCAAAACAAGGTAAAGCAACGTAAAGGAAGGCAAGGTAAAGCAACGCAACGTAAAGCAACGTAAAGCAACGTAAAGCAACGTAAAGCAAGGCAATGTAAAGCAACGTAAAGCAAGGTAAAGCAAGGTAAAGCAACGTAAAGCAACCTAAAGCAAGGCAACATAAAGCAACGTAAAGCAAGGCAACGTAAAGCAAGGTAAAGCAAGGTAAAGCAAGTTAAAGCAACGTAAAGCAACGTAATGCAAGGCAATGTAAAGCAACGTAAAGCAAGGCAACGTAAAGCAAGGAAAGGCAACGTAAAGCAAGGTAAAGCAACGTAAAGCAAGATAAAGCAACGTAAAGCAACGTATGGCAAGGACCGTAAAGCAACGTAAAGCAGGGCAACGTAAAGCAAGGCAACGAAAAGCAACGTAAAGCAAGGCATCGTAAAGCAACGTAAATCAAGGCACCATAAAGCAAGGTAAAGCAAGGTAAAGCAAGGTAAAGCAACGTAAAGCAAGGCAACGTAAAGCAAGGTAAAGCTAGGTAAAGGAAGGTATAGCAACGTAAAGCAACGTAAAGCAAGGCAATGTAAATCAACATAAAGCAAGGCAATACAAGGCAAATCAACGTAAAGCAAGGTAAAGCAAGTAAAAGCTAGGTAAAGCAAGGCAACGTAAAGCAACGTAAAGCAAGGCAAGGCAAGGCAAGGCAACGTAAAGCAAGGCAAGGCAAGGCAACGTAAAGCAAGGCAACGTAAATCAACGTAAAGCAAGGCAACGTAAAACAAGGAAATGTAAAGTAATGTAAAGCAAGGCAACGTAAATTAAGGCAACATAAAGTAAGGCAACATAAAGTAAAGTAAGGCAACGTAAAGCAACGTAAAGCAACATAAATCAAGGCAACGTAAATCAACGTAAAGCAAGGCAACGGAAAATAAGGCAACGTAAAACAAGGAAACGTAAAGTAAGGCAACGTAATCCAAGGCATTGTAAAGTAAGGCAACGTAAGGCAACGATAAGCAAGGCAACGTATATCAACGTAAAGCAAGGCAACGTAAAGTAAAGCAACGTAAGGCAACGTAAAGTAAGGCAACGTAAAGCAACGTAAAGAAAGGCACCGTAAAGCAAGGCAACGTAAAGCAACGTAAAGGAATGCAACATAAAACAACGTAAAGCAAGGCAACGTAAAGCAAGTTAAAGCAAGGTAAAGCAACGTAAAGCAAGGTAAAGCAAGGCAATGTAAAGCAACATAAAGCAACGTTAACCAAGGTAAACAAGGTAAAGCAAGGTAAAGCAACGTAAAGCAAGGCAACGTAAAGCAAGGTAAAGCAAGGTAAAGCAAGGTAAAGCAAGGCAACGTAAAGCAAGGTAAAGAAAGATAACGTAAAGCAAGGCAACGTAAAGCAACGTAAAGCAACGTAGAGCAAGGCAACGTAAAGCAACGTACAGCAAGGCAACGTAAAGCAACGTACAGCAAGGTAACGTAAAGCAACGTAAAGCAACGTAAAGCAAGGTAAAGCAAGGCAACGTAAAGTAATGCAACGTAAAGCAACGTAAAGCAACGTAAAGCAAGGGAAAGAAAGGCAACGTAAAGCAAGGTAAAGCATGGCAACGTAAAGCAACGTAAAGCAAGGTAAAGCAAGGCAACGTAAAGCAAGGTAAAGAAAGGCAAAGCAACGTAAAGCAAGGCAAAGTAAAGGAACGTAAAGCAAGGCAAGGCAACGCAACGCAAAGCAAGGCAAGGCAACGTAAAGCAAGGCAACGTAAAGCAACGTAAAGCAAGGCAACGTAAAGCAAAGTAACGCAAGGCAAAGTTAAGTAAGGCAACGTAAAGCAACGTAAAGCAAGGCAAGGTAAAGCATGGCAACGTAAAGGAAGGCAACGTAAAGCAACGTAAAGCAAGGCAAGGTATAGCAAGGCAACGTAAAGCAACATAAAGCAAGACAACGTAAAATATGGCAAAACAAGGAAACGTAGGCAAGGCAAGGCAACGTAAAGCAACGTAAAGCAAGGCAACGTAAAGCAACATAAAGTAAGGCAACGTAAATCAACGTAAAGCAACGCAACGTAAAGCAACGTAAAGTAAGGCAACGTAAGTAAGGCAACGTAAAGTAAGGCAACGTAAAGCAACGTAATGTAAGGCAACGTAAAGCAACGTAAAGTAAGGCAACGTAAAGCCGCTTAAAACAAGGCAACGTAAAGCAAGGCAATGTAAAGCAACGTAAATCCAGGCAACGTAAATCAAGGCAACGTAAAGCAACGTAAAGCAAGGCAACGTAAAGTAAGGCAACGTAAGGCAACGTAAAGCAAGGCAACGTAAAGCAACGTAAAGCAAGGCAACGTAACGCAAGGCAACGTAAAGCAATGTAAAGCAAGGCAACGTAAGGCAAGGCAACGCAAAGCAAGGCAACGTAAAGCAAGGCAAGGCAACGTACAGCAACGTAAGGCAACGTAAAGTAAGGCAACGTAAAGTAAGGCAACGTAAAGCAACATAAGGCAATGTAAAGTAAGGCAACGTTAGGCAAGGCAACGCAACGTAAAGTAAGGCAAGGCAACGTAAAGTAAGGCAATGCAACGTAAAGCAACGTAAGACAACGTAAAGCAAGGCAACGTAAAGCAAGGCAACGTAAAGCAAGGCAACGTAAAGCAAGGCAACCTAAAGCAAGGCAACGTGAAGTAAGGCAACGGAAAGCAACGTAAATCAACGTAAGGCAAGGCAACATAAAGTAAAGCAACGTAAGGCAAGGCAACGTAATGCAAGGCAACGTAAAGTAAAGGCAACGTAAAGTAAGGCAATGTAAAGCAACGTAAGGCAAGGCAACGTAAAGTAAGGCAACGTAAAGCAACGTAAAGCAAGGTAAAGCAAGGTAAAGCAAGGTAAAGGAAGGCAACGTAAAGCAACGAAAAGCAAGGTAAAGCAAGGCAAGGCAAAGCAAGGTAAAGCAACGTAAAGCAAGGTAAAGCAAGGTAAAGCAACGTAAATCAAGGCAAGGTAAAGCAAGGTAAAACAAGGTAAAGCAACGTAAAGCTAGGCAAGGCAAGGCAACGTAAAGCAAGGCAACCTAAAGCAACGTAAAGCATCATAAAGCAAGGCAACGTAAAGCAAGGCAAGGCAAGGCAACGTAAAGCAAGGCAAGGCAAGGCAAAGTAAAGATACGTAAAGCAAGGCAACGTAAAGCAAAGTAAAGGAAGCCAACGTAAAGCAACGTAAAGCAAGCCAACGTAAAGCAAGGCAAGGCAACGTAAAGCATGGCAACGTAAAGCAAGGCAATATAAAGCAAGGCAATGTAAAGCAACGTAAAGCAATGCAAGGCAAGGAAATTTAAAGCAAGGCAAGGCAAGGCAACGTAAACCAAGGCAACGTAAAGCAACGTAAAGCAAGGCAACGTAAACTAAGGCAACGTAAAGCAAGGCAACGTAAAGCAACTAAAGCAAGGCAACGTAAAGCAACGTAAAGCAAGGCAAGGTAAGGCAACGTAATGCAAGGCAACGTAAAGCAACGTAAAGCAACGTAATGCAAGGCAACGTATAGCAACGTAAAGCAAGGCAACGTAAATCAACGTAAAACAAGGGAACGTAAATCAAGGTAACGAAAAGCAACGTAAAGCAAGGCAACGTAAAGCAACGTAAAGCAAGGCAACGTAAAGCAACGTAAAGCAACTCAACGTAAAGCAACATAAAGCAATGTAAAGCATGGTAAAGCAAGGTAAAGCAATGTAAAGCAAGGCAACGTAAAGCAACGTAAAGCAAGGCAACGTAAAGCAACCTAAAGCAAGGTAAAGCAAAGTAAAGCAACGTAAAGCAACGTAAATCAAGGCAAAGTAAACAACGTAAAGCATGGTAAAGCAAGGTAAAGCCACGTAAGGCAATGTAAAGCAAGTTAAAGCAAGGCAACGTAAAGCAAGGTAAAGCAAGGCAACGTAAAGCAACGTAAAGCAATGTAAAGCAAGGCAATGTAAAGCAACGTAAAGCAAGGCAAATTAAAGCAACGTAAAGCAACGTAAAGCAAGGCAACGTAAAGAAAGGTATAGCAAGGCAAAGCAATATAAGGCAAGGTAAGCAAGGCAATGTAAAGCAAGGGAAAGCAAGGTAAAGCAACGTAAAGCAACGAAAAGCAAGGCAACGTAAAGCAACGTAAAGCAACATAAAGCATGGTAAAGCAACGTAAAGCAGCGTAAAGCAAGGCAACGTAAAGCATCGTAAAGCAAGGTAAAACAAGGTAAAGCAAGGCAACGTAAGGCAGCGTAAAGCAAGGTAAATCAAGGTAAAGAAAGGTAAAGCAAGGTAAAGCAAGGTAAATCAAGGCAACGTAAAGCAAGGTAAAGCAAGACAACGTAAAGCAACGTAAAGCAAGGTAAAGCAACGTAAGGCAATGTAAAGCAAGTTAAAGCAAGGCAACGTAAAGCAAGGTAAAGCAAGGCAACATAAAGCAACGTAAAGCAACGTAAAGCAAGGCAATGTAAAGCAACGTAAATCAAGGTAAAGCAAGGCAAGGCAAAACAAGGTAAAGCAACGTAAAGGAAGGCAAGGTAAAGCAACGCAACGTAAAGCAACGTAAAGCAACGTAAAGCAAGGCAATGTAAAGCAACGTAAAGCAAGGTAAAGCAAGGTAAAGCAACGTAAAGCAACCTAAAGCAAGGCAACATAAAGCAACGTAAAGCAAGGCAACGTAAAGCAAGGTAAAGCAAGGTAAAGCAAGTTAAAGCAACGTAAAGCAACGTAATGCAAGGCAATGTAAAGCAACGTAAAGCAAGGCAACGTAAAGCAAGGAAAGGCAACGTAAAGCAAGGTAAAGCAACGTAAAGCAAGATAAAGCAACGTAAAGCAACGTATGGCAAGGACCGTAAAGCAACGTAAAGCAGGGCAACGTAAAGCAAGGCAACGAAAAGCAACGTAAAGCAAGGCATCGTAAAGCAACGTAAATCAAGGCACCATAAAGCAAGGTAAAGCAAGGTAAAGCAAGGTAAAGCAACGTAAAGCAAGGCAACGTAAAGCAAGGTAAAGCTAGGTAAAGGAAGGTATAGCAACGTAAAGCAACGTAAAGCAAGGCAATGTAAATCAACATAAAGCAAGGCAATACAAGGCAAATCAACGTAAAGCAAGGTAAAGCAAGTAAAAGCTAGGTAAAGCAAGGCAACGTAAAGCAACGTAAAGCAAGGCAAGGCAAGGCAAGGCAACGTAAAGCAAGGCAAGGCAAGGCAACGTAAAGCAAGGCAACGTAAATCAACGTAAAGCAAGGCAACGTAAAACAAGGAAATGTAAAGTAATGTAAAGCAAGGCAACGTAAATTAAGGCAACATAAAGTAAGGCAACATAAAGTAAAGTAAGGCAACGTAAAGCAACGTAAAGCAACATAAATCAAGGCAACGTAAATCAACGTAAAGCAAGGCAACGGAAAATAAGGCAACGTAAAACAAGGAAACGTAAAGTAAGGCAACGTAATCCAAGGCATTGTAAAGTAAGGCAACGTAAGGCAACGATAAGCAAGGCAACGTATATCAACGTAAAGCAAGGCAACGTAAAGTAAAGCAACGTAAGGCAACGTAAAGTAAGGCAACGTAAAGCAACGTAAAGAAAGGCACCGTAAAGCAAGGCAACGTAAAGCAACGTAAAGGAATGCAACATAAAACAACGTAAAGCAAGGCAACGTAAAGCAAGTTAAAGCAAGGTAAAGCAACGTAAAGCAAGGTAAAGCAAGGCAATGTAAAGCAACATAAAGCAACGTTAACCAAGGTAAACAAGGTAAAGCAAGGTAAAGCAACGTAAAGCAAGGCAACGTAAAGCAAGGTAAAGCAAGGTAAAGCAACGTAAAGCAAGGCAACGTAAAGCAAGGTAAAGAAAGATAACGTAAAGCAAGGTAAAGCAAGGCAACGTAAAGCAAGGTAAAGCAAGGCAACGTAAAGCAACGTAAAGCAACGTAGAGCAAGGCAACGTAAAGCAACGTACAGCAAGGCAACGTAAAGCAACGTACAGCAAGGTAACGTAAAGCAACGTAAAGCAAGGTAAAGCAAGGCAACGTAAAGTAATGCAACGTAAAGCAACGTAAAGCAACGTAAAGCAAGGGAAAGAAAGGCAACGTAAAGCAAGGTAAAGCATGGCAACGTAAAGCAACGTAAAGCAAGGTAAAGCAAGGCAACGTAAAGCAAGGTAAAGAAAGGCAAAGCAACGTAAATCAAGGTAAAGAAAGGCAAGGTAAATCTTGGCAAAGCAACATAAAGCAAGGTAAAGCAAGGCAAGGTAAATCAAGACAAAGCAACGTAAAGCAAGGTAAAGCAAGGCAACGTAAAGCAAGGTAAAGCAAGGTAAAGCAATGCAAGGTAAAGCAAAGTAAATCAAGGTAAAGCAAGGCAACGTAAAGCAACGTAATGCAAGGTAAAGCAAGGCAAGGTAAAGCAAGGTAAAGCAACGTAAGGCAAGGCAACGTAAAGCAACGTAAACAAGGTAAAGCAAGGCAAGGTAAAGCAAAGTAAAGCAAGGTAAAGCAATGCAACGTAAAGCAACGTAAAGCAAGGCAAGGCAATGCAAGGCAAAGCAAGATAAAGGAAGGCAACGTAAAGCAAGGTAACGTTAAGCAAGTCAAGGCAAGGGAACGTAAAGCAAGGCAAGGCAACGTAAAGCAAGGCAATGCAAGGCAACGTAAAGCAAGGACAAGCAAGGCAAAGCAACGTAAAGCAAGGTAAAGCAACGTAAAACAACGCAACGTAAAGCGACGTAAAGCAACGTAAAGCAACGTAAAGCACGGTAAAGCAAGGCAACGTAAAGCAAGGTAAAGGAAGGCAACGTAAAGCAACGTAAAGCAAGGTAAAGCAAGGCAACATAAAGCAAGGCAACGTAAAGCAAGACAACGTAAGGCAACTTAAAGCAAGGCAACCTAAAGCAAGGCAACGTAAAGCAAGGTAACGTAAAGCAAGGCAACGTAAAGCAAGGCAACGTAAAGCAACATAAAGCAAGGCAACTTAAAGCAACGTAAGGTAACGTAAAGCAAGGCAACGTAAAGCAAGGCATCGTAAAGCAAGGGAACATAAAGCAAGGAAACGTAAAGCAAGGCAACGTAAAGCAAAGTAAATCCAGGAAACGTAAAGGAAGGCAACGTAAGGAAACGTATAGCATCGTAAAGCAAGGCAAAGTAAAGCTAGGCAAGGTAAAGCAACGTAAAGCAAGGCAACGTAAAGCAAGGCAACGTAAGGCAACGTAAAGCAACGTAAAGCAAGTCAACGTAAAGCAATGCAAGGCAAGGCAACGTAAAGCAAGGCAACGTAAAGCAAGGCAACGTAAAGCAACGTAACGCAAAGCAACGTAAAGTAAGGCAACGTAAAGTAACATAAAGCAAGGCAACGTAAAGCAAGGCAAGGCATGGCAACGTAAAGCAACGTAAAGCAAGGCAACATAAAGCAAGGCAAGGCAACGTAAAGCAACGTAAAGCAACGTAAAGCAACGTAAAGGAAGGGAACTTAAAGCAATGTAAAGCAAACCAAAGTAAAGCAACGCAAAGCAAGGTAAAGCAAGTTAAAGTAAGTTAAAGCAACGTAAAGAAACGTAAAGCAAGGCAACGTAAACCAACGTAAAGCAAGACAACGTAAAGCAGGGTAAAGCAAGATAAAGCAACGTAAAGCAACGTAAAGCAAGGACACATAAATCAACGTAAATCAAGGCAACGTAAAGCAAGGTAAAGCAAGGTAAAGCAACATAAAGCAATGCAACGTAAAGCAACGTAAAGCAAGGCAACATAAAGCAAGGCAATGTAAAGCAATATAAAGCAAGGTAAAGCAAGGTAAATCAACGTAAAGCAAGGCAACGTAAAGCAACGTAAAGGAAGGCAATGTAAAACAACGTAAAGCAAGGCAAGCTAAAGCAAGGTAAAGCAAGGTAAAGCAACGTAAAGCAAGGTAAAACAAGGCAAAGTAAAGCAACGTAAAGCAACGTAAAGCAAGGTAAACAAGGTAAAGCAAGGTAAACAAGGTAAAGCAAGGTAAAGCAACGTAAAGCAAGGAAACGTAAAGCAAGGCAACGTAAAGTAAGGTAAAGCAAGGTAAAGCAAGGTAAAGCAAGGCAACGTAAAGCAAGGTAAAGTAAGGCAACGTAAAGCAACATAAAGCAACGTAGAGCAAGGCAACGTAAAGTAACGTAGAGCAAGGCAACGTAAAGCAACGTAAAGCAAGTTAAAGCAAGGCAACGTAAAGCAAGGCAACCTAAAGCAACGTAAATCAACGTAAAGCAAGGGAAAGAAAGGCAACGTAAAGCAAGGTAAAGCATGGCACGTAAACCAACGAAAGCAACGTAAAACAAGGCAAAGTAAAGCAACGTAAAGCAAGGCAACGTAAAGCAAGGTAAAGAAAGGCAAAGCAACGTAAGACAAGGTAAAGCAAGGCAACGTAAAGTAAGGCAAAGCAAGGCAAAGCAACTTAAAGCAAGGTAAAGCAAGGTAAAGCAAGGCAACGTAAAGCAAGGTAAAGCAAGGAAAAGGAAGGCAACGTAAAGCAACGTAAAGCAAGGTAAAGAAAGGCAAGGCAAAGCAAGGTAAAGCAACGTAAAGCAAGGCAACGTGAAGCAACGTAAAGCAAGGTAAAGCAAGGCAAGGTAAAGTAACGTAAAGCAAGGTAAAGCAAGGTAAAGCCAGGTAAAGCAAGGAACCTAGAGCAAGGTAAAGCAAGACAACGTAAAGCAACGTAAAGCAAGGTAAAACAACGTAAAGCAAGGCAACGTAAAGCAAGGTAAAGCAAGGAAACATAAAGCAACGTAAAGCAACGTAAAGGAAGGCAACGTAAAGCAAGGTAAAACAAGGCAAAGCAACGTAAGGCAAGGTAAAGCAAGGTAACGTAAAGTATGGCACAGCAAGGCAAAAAAACGTAAAGCAAGATAAAGCAAGGCAAGGTAAATCTTTGCCAAGCAACGTAAAGCAAGATAAAGCAAGGCAAGATTAAGCAAGGCAAAGGAACGTAAAGCAAGGTAAAGAAAGGCAAAGTAAAGCAAGCTAAAGCAAAGTAAAGCAAGGCAACGTAAAGCAACGTAAAGCAAGGTAAAGCACGGCAAGGTAAAACAAGGTAAAGCAACGTAAAGGAAGGCAACGTAAAGCAAGTAAAGCAACGTAAAGCAACGTAAAGCAACGCAACGTAAAGCAACGTAAAGCAACGTAAAGCAACGTAAAGCAAGGCAACGTAAAGCAACGTAAAGCAAACTAAAGCAAGGCAACATAAAGCAACGTAAAGCAAGGCAACGTAAAGCAAGGTAAAGCAAGGTAAAGCAAGTTAAAGCAACGTAAAGCAACGTAATGCAAGGCAACGTAAAGCAACGTAAAGCAAGGCAAAGTAAAGCAAGGAAAGGCAACGTAAAGCAAGGTAAAGCAACGTAAAGCAACGTATGGCAAGGACCGTAAAGCAACGTAAAGCAGGGCAACATAAAGGAAGTCAACGAAAAGCAACGTAAAGCAACGTAAAGCAAGGCAAAGTAAAGCAAGGTAAAGCAAGGTAAAGCAACGAAAAGCAACGTAAAGCAAGGCAACGTAAAGCAAGGTAAATCTAGGTAAAGGACGGTATAGCAACGTAAAGCAACGTAGAGCAAGGAAATGTAAATCAATATAAAGCAAGGCAATGCAAGGCAAAGCAACGTAAAGCAAGGTAAAACAAGGCAAGGTAAAGCAAGGCAAAGCAACGTAAAGCAAGGTAAAGCAAGGCAAGTTAAAGCAAGGCAAATCAACGTAAAGCAAGGTAAAGCAAGGTAAAGCAAGGTAAAGCAAGGCAACGTAAAGCAACGTAAAGCAAGGTAAGGCAAGGCAAGGCAACGTAAAGCAAGGCAACGTAAAGCAAGGCAACGTAAAGCAACGTAAAGCACGGCAACGTAAACCAACGTAAAGCAAAGTAAAGCAACGTAAACAACGCAACGTAAAGCAACGTAAAGCAAGGTAAAGCAACGTAAAGCAAGGCAACGTAAAGCAACATAAAGCAAGGCAACGTAAAGCAACGTAAAGGAAGGTAAAACAAGGTAAAACAAGGTAAAGCAACGTAAAGCAACCTAAAGGAAGGCAACGTAAAGCAATGTAAAGCAAGGCAACGTAAAGCAACGTAAAGCAAGGTAAAGCAAGTTAAAGCAACGTAAGGCAACGTAAAGCAATGTAAAGCAAGGCAACGTAAAGCAAGGTAAAGCAAGGTAAAGCAACGTATAGCAAGGACCGTAAATCAACGTAAAGAAAGGCAACGAAAAGCAACGTAAAGCTAGGCAACGTAAAGCAACGTAAAGCAAGGCAACGTAAAGCAAAGTAAAGCAAGGTAAAGCAACGTAAAGGTACGTAAAGGAAGGCAACGTAAAAAAAACGTAAAGGAAGGCAACGTAAAGCAAGGTAAAGCAACGTAAAGCAACGTAAAGCAAGGCAACGTAAAGCAACTTAAAGCCAGGCAACGTAAAGCAAGGTAAAGCAAGGCAACATAAAGCAACGTAAAGCAACGTAAAGCAAGGCAATGTAAAGCAACGTAAATCAAGGTAAAGCAAGGCAAGGCAAAACAAGGTAAAGCAACGTAAAGGAAGGCAAGGTAAAGCAACGCAACGTAAAGCAACGTAAAGCAAGGCAATGTAAAGCAACGTAAAGCAAGGTAAAGCAAGGTAAAGCAACGTAAAGCAACCTAAAGCAAGGCAACATAAAGCAACGTAAAGCAAGGCAACGTAAAGCAAGGTAAAGCAAGGTAAAGCAAGTTAAAGCAACGTAAAGCAACGTAATGCAAGGCAATGTAAAGCAACGTAAAGCAAGGCAACGTAAAGCAAGGAAAGGCAACGTAAAGCAAGGTAAAGCAACGTAAAGCAAGATAAAGCAACGTAAAGCAACGTATGGCAAGGACCGTAAAGCAACGTAAAGCAGGGCAACGTAAAGCAAGGCAACGAAAAGCAACGTAAAGCAAGGCATCGTAAAGCAACGTAAATCAAGGCACCATAAAGCAAGGTAAAGCAAGGTAAAGCAAGGTAAAGCAACGTAAAGCAAGGCAACGTAAAGCAAGGTAAAGCTAGGTAAAGGAAGGTATAGCAACGTAAAGCAACGTAAAGCAAGGCAATGTAAATCAACATAAAGCAAGGCAATACAAGGCAAATCAACGTAAAGCAAGGTAAAGCAAGTAAAAGCTAGGTAAAGCAAGGCAACGTAAAGCAACGTAAAGCAAGGCAAGGCAAGGCAAGGCAACGTAAAGCAAGGCAAGGCAAGGCAACGTAAAGCAAGGCAACGTAAATCAACGTAAAGCAAGGCAACGTAAAACAAGGAAATGTAAAGTAATGTAAAGCAAGGCAACGTAAATTAAGGCAACATAAAGTAAGGCAACATAAAGTAAAGTAAGGCAACGTAAAGCAACGTAAAGCAACATAAATCAAGGCAACGTAAATCAACGTAAAGCAAGGCAACGGAAAATAAGGCAACGTAAAACAAGGAAACGTAAAGTAAGGCAACGTAATCCAAGGCATTGTAAAGTAAGGCAACGTAAGGCAACGATAAGCAAGGCAACGTATATCAACGTAAAGCAAGGCAACGTAAAGTAAAGCAACGTAAGGCAACGTAAAGTAAGGCAACGTAAAGCAACGTAAAGAAAGGCACCGTAAAGCAAGGCAACGTAAAGCAACGTAAAGGAATGCAACATAAAACAACGTAAAGCAAGGCAACGTAAAGCAAGTTAAAGCAAGGTAAAGCAACGTAAAGCAAGGTAAAGCAAGGCAATGTAAAGCAACATAAAGCAACGTTAACCAAGGTAAACAAGGTAAAGCAAGGTAAAGCAACGTAAAGCAAGGCAACGTAAAGCAAGGTAAAGCAAGGTAAAGCAAGGTAAAGCAAGGCAACGTAAAGCAAGGTAAAGAAAGATAACGTAAAGCAAGGTAAAGCAAGGCAACGTAAAGCAAGGTAAAGCAAGGCAACGTAAAGCAACGTAAAGCAACGTAGAGCAAGGCAACGTAAAGCAACGTACAGCAAGGCAACGTAAAGCAACGTACAGCAAGGTAACGTAAAGCAACGTAAAGCAACGTAAAGCAAGGTAAAGCAAGGCAACGTAAAGTAATGCAACGTAAAGCAACGTAAAGCAACGTAAAGCAAGGGAAAGAAAGGCAACGTAAAGCAAGGTAAAGCATGGCAACGTAAAGCAACGTAAAGCAAGGTAAAGCAAGGCAACGTAAAGCAAGGTAAAGAAAGGCAAAGCAACGTAAATCAAGGTAAAGAAAGGCAAGGTAAATCTTGGCAAAGCAACATAAAGCAAGGTAAAGCAAGGCAAGGTAAATCAAGACAAAGCAACGTAAAGCAAGGTAAAGCAAGGCAACGTAAAGCAAGGTAAAGCAAGGTAAAGCAATGCAAGGTAAAGCAAAGTAAATCAAGGTAAAGCAAGGCAACGTAAAGCAACGTAATGCAAGGTAAAGCAAGGCAAGGTAAAGCAAGGTAAAGCAACGTAAGGCAAGGCAACGTAAAGCAACGTAAACAAGGTAAAGCAAGGCAAGGTAAAGCAAAGTAAAGCAAGGTAAAGCAATGCAACGTAAAGCAACGTAAAGCAAGGCAAGGCAATGCAAGGCAAAGCAAGATAAAGGAAGGCAACGTAAAGCAACGTAAAGCAAGGCAACGTAAAGCAACGTAAAGCAAGGCAAGGCAACGTAAAGCAATGCAACGTAAAGCTACGTAAAGCAAGGTAACGTTAAGCAAGTCAAGGCAAGGGAACGTAAAGCAAGGCAAGGCAACGTAAAGCAAGGCAATGCAAGGCAACGTAAAGCAAGGACAAGCAAGGCAAAGAAACGTAAAGCAAGGTAAAGCAACGTAAAACAACGCAACGTAAAGCGACGTAAAGCAACGTAAAGCAACGTAAAGCACGGTAAAGCAAGGCAACGTAAAGCAACGTAAAGCAAGGCAAGGCAACGTAAAGCAATGCAACGTAAAGCAACGTAAAGCAAGACAACGTTAAGCAAGTCAAGGCAAGGGAACGTAAAGCAAGGCAAGGCAACGTAAAGCAAGGCAATGCAAGGCAACGTAAAGCAAGGACAAGCAAGGCAAAGCAACGTAAAGCAAGGTAAAGCAACGTAAAACAACGCAACGTAAAGCGACGTAAAGCAACGTAAAGCAACGTAAAGCACGGTAAAGCAAGGCAACGTAAAGCAAGGTAAAGGAAGGCAACGTAAAGCAACGTAAAGCAAGGTAAAGCAAGGCAACATAAAGCAAGGCAACGTAAAGCAAGACAACGTAAGGCAACTTAAAGCAAGGCAACCTAAAGCAAGGCAACGTAAAGCAAGGTAACGTAAAGCAAGGCAACGTAAAGCAAGGCAACGTAAAGCAACATAAAGCAAGGCAACTTAAAGCAACGTAAGGTAACGTAAAGCAAGGCAACGTAAAGCAAGGCATCGTAAAGCAAGGGAACATAAAGCAAGGAAACGTAAAGCAAGGCAACGTAAAGCAAAGTAAATCCAGGAAACGTAAAGGAAGGCAACGTAAGGAAACGTATAGCATCGTAAAGCAAGGCAAAGTAAAGCTAGGCAAGGTAAAGCAACGTAAAGCAAGGCAACGTAAAGCAAGGCAACGTAAGGCAACGTAAAGCAACGTAAAGCAAGTCAACGTAAAGCAATGCAAGGCAAGGAAACGTAAAGCAAGGCAACGTAAAGCAAGGCAACGTAAAGCAACGTAACGCAAAGCAACGTAAAGTAAGGCAACGTAAAGTAACATAAAGCAAGGCAACGTAAAGCAAGGCAAGGCATGGCAACGTAAAGCAACGTAAAGCAAGGCAACATAAAGCAAGGCAAGGCAACGTAAAGCAACGTAAAGCAACGTAAAGCAACGTAAAGGAAGGGAACTTAAAGCAATGTAAAGCAAACCAAAGTAAAGCAACGCAAAGCAAGGTAAAGCAAGTTAAAGTAAGTTAAAGCAACGTAAAGAAACGTAAAGCAAGGCAACGTAAACCAACGTAAAGCAAGACAACGTAAAGCAGGGTAAAGCAAGATAAAGCAACGTAAAGCAACGTAAAGCAAGGACACATAAATCAACGTAAATCAAGGCAACGTAAAGCAAGGTAAAGCAAGGTAAAGCAACATAAAGCAATGCAACGTAAAGCAACGTAAAGCAAGGCAACATAAAGCAAGGCAATGTAAAGCAATATAAAGCAAGGTAAAGCAAGGTAAATCAACGTAAAGCAAGGCAACGTAAAGCAACGTAAAGGAAGGCAATGTAAAACAACGTAAAGCAAGGCAAGCTAAAGCAAGGTAAAGCAAGGTAAAGCAACGTAAAGCAAGGTAAAACAAGGCAAAGTAAAGCAACGTAAAGCAACGTAAAGCAAGGTAAACAAGGTAAAGCAAGGTAAACAAGGTAAAGCAAGGTAAAGCAACGTAAAGCAAGGAAACGTAAAGCAAGGCAACGTAAAGTAAGGTAAAGCAAGGTAAAGCAAGGTAAAGCAAGGCAACGTAAAGCAAGGTAAAGTAAGGCAACGTAAAGCAACATAAAGCAACGTAGAGCAAGGCAACGTAAAGTAACGTAGAGCAAGGCAACGTAAAGCAACGTAAAGCAAGTTAAAGCAAGGCAACGTAAAGCAAGGCAACCTAAAGCAACGTAAATCAACGTAAAGCAAGGGAAAGAAAGGCAACGTAAAGCAAGGTAAAGCATGGCAACGTAAACCAACGAAAGCAACGTAAAACAAGGCAAAGTAAAGCAACGTAAAGCAAGGCAACGTAAAGCAAGGTAAAGAAAGGCAAAGCAACGTAAGACAAGGTAAAGCAAGGCAAAGTAAAGTAAGGCAAAGCAAGGCAAAGCAACTTAAAGCAAGGTAAAGCAAGGTAAAGCAAGGCAACGTAAAGCAAGGTAAAGCAAGGAAAAGGAAGGCAACGTAAAGCAACGTAAAGCAAGGTAAAGAAAGGCAAGGCAAAGCAAGGTAAAGCAACGTAAAGCAAGGCAACGTGAAGCAACGTAAAGCAAGGTAAAGCAAGGCAAGGTAAAGTAACGTAAAGCAAGGTAAAGCAAGGTAAAGCCAGGTAAAGCAAGGAACCTAGAGCAAGGTAAAGCAAGACAACGTAAAGCAACGTAAAGCAAGGTAAAACAACGTAAAGCAAGGCAACGTAAAGCAAGGTAAAGCAAGGAAACATAAAGCAACGTAAAGCAACGTAAAGGAAGGCAACGTAAAGCAAGGTAAAACAAGGCAAAGCAACGTAAGGCAAGGTAAAGCAAGGTAACGTAAAGTATGGCACAGCAAGGCAAAAAAACGTAAAGCAAGATAAAGCAAGGCAAGGTAAATCTTTGCCAAGCAACGTAAAGCAAGATAAAGCAAGGCAAGATTAAGCAAGGCAAAGGAACGTAAAGCAAGGTAAAGAAAGGCAAAGTAAAGCAAGCTAAAGCAAAGTAAAGCAAGGCAACGTAAAGCAACGTAAAGCAAGGTAAAGCACGGCAAGGTAAAACAAGGTAAAGCAACGTAAAGGAAGGCAACGTAAAGCAAGTAAAGCAACGTAAAGCAACGTAAAGCAACGCAACGTAAAGCAACGTAAAGCAACGTAAAGCAACGTAAAGCAAGGCAACGTAAAGCAACGTAAAGCAAACTAAAGCAAGGCAACATAAAGCAACGTAAAGCAAGGCAACGTAAAGCAAGGTAAAGCAAGGTAAAGCAAGTTAAAGCAACGTAAAGCAACGTAATGCAAGGCAACGTAAAGCAACGTAAAGCAAGGCAAAGTAAAGCAAGGAAAGGCAACGTAAAGCAAGGTAAAGCAACGTAAAGCAACGTATGGCAAGGACCGTAAAGCAACGTAAAGCAGGGCAACATAAAGGAAGTCAACGAAAAGCAACGTAAAGCAACGTAAAGCAAGGCAAAGTAAAGCAAGGTAAAGCAAGGTAAAGCAACGAAAAGCAACGTAAAGCAAGGCAACGTAAAGCAAGGTAAATCTAGGTAAAGGACGGTATAGCAACGTAAAGCAACGTAGAGCAAGGAAATGTAAATCAATATAAAGCAAGGCAATGCAAGGCAAAGCAACGTAAAGCAAGGTAAAGCAAGGCAAGGTAAAGCAAGGCAAAGCAACGTAAAGCAAGGTAAAGCAAGGCAAGTTAAAGCAAGGCAAATCAACGTAAAGCAAGGTAAAGCAAGGTAAAGCAAGGTAAAGCAAGGCAACGTAAAGCAACGTAAAGCAAGGTAAGGCAAGGCAAGGCAACGTAAAGCAAGGCAACGTAAAGCAAGGCAACGTAAAGCAACGTAAAGCACGGCAACGTAAACCAACGTAAAGCAAAGTAAAGCAACGTAAACAACGCAACGTAAAGCAACGTAAAGCAAGGTAAAGCAACGTAAAGCAAGGCAACGTAAAGCAACATAAAGCAAGGCAACGTAAAGCAACGTAAAGGAAGGTAAAACAAGGTAAAACAAGGTAAAGCAACGTAAAGCAACCTAAAGGAAGGCAACGTAAAGCAATGTAAAGCAAGGCAACGTAAAGCAACGTAAAGCAAGGTAAAGCAAGTTAAAGCAACGTAAGGCAACGTAAAGCAATGTAAAGCAAGGCAACGTAAAGCAAGGTAAAGCAAGGTAAAGCAACGTATAGCAAGGACCGTAAATCAACGTAAAGAAAGGCAACGAAAAGCAACGTAAAGCAAGGCAACGTAAAGCAACGTAAAGCAAGGCAACGTAAAGCAAAGTAAAGCAAGGTAAAGCAACGTAAAGGTACGTAAAGGAAGGCAACGTAAAAAAAACGTAAAGGAAGGCAACGTAAAGCAAGGTAAAGCAACGTAAAGCAACGTAAAGCAAGGCAACGTAAAGCAACTTAAAGCCAGGCAACGTAAAGCAACATAAAGCAAGGCAACGTAAAGCAAGGCAACGTAAAGCAAGGGAAGGCAAGGCAACGTAAAGCAAGGAAACGTAAAGCAACTTAAAACAAGGCAACGTAAAGCAACGTAAAGCAAGGCAACGTAAAATAAGGCAAGGCAAGGCAACGTAAAGCAACGTAAAGCAGGCAGGAAAGGCAACATAAAGCAAGGCAAGGCAAGGCAACGTAAAGCAGCGCAACGTCAAGCAACGTAAAGCAAGGCAAGGCAAGGCAACCCAATGCAAGGCAACGTAAAGCAACTTAAAACAAGGCAACGAAAAGCAACGTAAAGTAAGGCAACGTAAAGCAAGGCAACGTAAAGCAACGTAAAGCAAGGCAACGTAAAGGAACGTAAAGCAAGGCAAAGTAAAGGAACGTAAAGCAACGCAACGTAAAGCAACGTAAAGCAACGTAAAGCAAGGTAAAGCAAGGTAAAGCAACGTAAAGCAAGGCAACGTAAAGCAACGTAAAGCAACGTAAAGTAAGGCAACGTAAAGCAAGGTAAAGCAACGTAAAGCAACGTAAAGCAACGTAAAGCAAGGCAACGTAAAGTAAGGTAAAGCAAGGTAAAGCAAGGTAAAGCAAGGTAAAGCAACGTAAAGCAACGTAAAGCAAGGCAACGTAAAGTAAGGCAACGTAAAGCAACAAAGGCAAGGCAACGTAAATTAAGGCAACGTAAAGCAACGTAAGGCAAGGCAACGTAAAGTAAGGCAACGTAAAGCAACGTAAAGTAAGGCAACGTAAGGCAACGTAAAATAAGGCAACGTAAGGCAACGTTAAGCAAGGCAAAGTAAAGCAAGGCAACGTAAAGCAACGTAAAGTGAGGCAACGTAAATCAAGGCAACGTAAAGCAAGGCAACATAGGCAACGTAAAGCAAGGCAACATAAGCAACGTAAAGAAAGGCAACATAAAGCAAGGCAACGTAAAGCAACGTAAAGGAAGGCAACGTAAAGCAAGGCAACGTAAAGTAACGTAAAGTAAGGCATCGTAAAGTAAGGCAACGTAAAGCAAGGCAACGTAAGGCAACGTAAAGCAAGGCAACGTATGGCAACGTAAATCAAGGCAACCTATAGCAACGTAAAACAAGGCAACGTAAATTAAGGCAACGTAAGGCAACGTAGAGTAAGGCAACGTAAAGCAACGCAACGTAAAGCAATGTTAAACATAGCAAAGTAAAGAAAGGCAACGTAAAGCAATGTATAGCAAGGCAACTTAAACTAAGGCAACGTAAGGCAACGTAAAGCAAGGCAACGTAAAGCAACATAAAGCAAGGAAACGTAAGGTAACGTAAAGCAAGACAAATTAAAGCAAGGCAACGTAAAGCAACGAAAAGCAAGGGAAGGCAAGGCAAAGTAAAGCAAGGCAACGTAAAGAGACGTAAAGCAAGGCAACGTAAAGCAAGGCAACATAAAGCAACGTAAAGCAAGGCAACGTAAAGCACGGCAACGTAAAGCAACGTAAAGCAAGGCAACGTAAAGCAAGGCAACGTAAGGAAACGTAAAGCAACGTAAAGTAAGGCAAAGTAAAGTAAGGCAAAGTAAAGTAAGGCAACGTAAAGCAATATAAAGCAAGGCAATTTAAAGCAAGGCAACCTAAAGCAAGGCAACGTAAAGTAAGGCAACGTAAAGTAAGGCAATGTAAAGCAACGTAAAGTAAGCTAACGTAAAGTAAGGCAACGTAAAGCAACGTAAATTTAGGCAACGTAAAGCAAGGCAACGTAAAGCAACGTAAAGCAAGGCAACGTAAAGTAAGGCAACGTAAAGCAACGTAAAGTAAGGCAAAGTAAAACAAGGCAACGTAAAGCAAGGCAATGTAAATCAACGTAAATCCAGGCAACGTAAATCAAGGCAACGTAAAGCAAGGCAACGTAAAGTAAGGCAACGTAAGGCAACGTAAGGCAAGGCAACGTAAGGCAACGTAAGGCAAGGCAACGTAAAGCAACGTAAAGCAAGGCAACGTAAGGCAAGGCAACGCAAAGCAAGGCAACGCAAAGCAAGGCAACGTAAAGCAAGGCAAGGCAACGTACAGCAACGTAAGGCAACGTAAAGTAAGGCAACGTAAAATAAGGCAACGTAAAGTAAGGCAACGTAAAGCAACATAAGGCAATGTAAAGTAAGGCAACATAAGGCAAGGCAAGGCAACGTAAGGCAAGGCAATGTAAAGTAAGGCAACGTAAAGTAAGGCAACGTAAAGCAACGTAAGGCAACGTAAAGTAAGGCAACGTAAAGCAACGTAAGGCAACGTAAAGCAGGGCAACGTAAAGCAGGGCAACGTAAAGCAAGGCAACGTAAAGCAAGGCAACGTAAAGCAAGGCAACGTAAAGTAAGGCAACGTAAAGCAAGGCAACGTAAAGCAAGGCAACGTAAAGTAAAGGCAATGTAAAGCAATGTAAAGCAACGTAAGGCAAGGCAACGTAATGCAAGGCAACGTAAAGTAAGGCAACGTAAAGTAAGGAAACGTAAAGCAACGTAAGGCAAGGCAACGTAAAGTAAGGCAACGTAAAGTAAGGCAACGTAAAGTAAGGCAACGTAAAGCAACGTAAAATAAGGCAACGTAAAGTAAGGCAACGTAAAGTAAGGCAACGTAAGACAAGGCAACGTAAAGTAAGGCAAAGTAAAGTAAGGCATTGTAAAGTAAAGCAATGTAAAGCAACGTAAGGTAAGGCAACGTAAAGTAAGGCAACGTAAAGCAACAAAGGCAAGGCAACGTAAAGTAAGGCAACGTAAAGCAACGTAAGGCAAGGCAACGTAAAGTAAGGCAACGTAAAGCAACGTAGAGCAAGGCAACGTAAAGCAAGGCAACGTAAAGCAACGTAAAGTGAGGCAACGTAAAGTGAGGCAACGTAAAGCAAGGCAACGTAAAGCAACGTAAAGCAAGGCAACATAAAGCAAGGCGACGTAAAGCAACGTAAAGGAAGGCAACGTAAAGCAAGGCAACGTAAGGAAACGTAAAGCAACGTAAAGTAAGGCAACGTAAAGTAAGGCAATGTAAAGCAACGTAAAGTAAGCTAACGTAAAGTAAGGCAACGTAAAGAAACGTAAATTTAGGCAACGTAAGGCAACGTAAAGCAACGTAAAGTAAGGAAACGTAAAGCAAGGCAACATAAAGCAAGGCAACGTAAATCAACGTAAAGGAAGGCAACGTAAAGCAAGGCAACGTAAAGCTACGTAAAGTAAGGCAACGTAAATAAGGCAACGTAAGGCAACGTAAAGTAAGGCAACATAAAGCAAAGTAAAGCAAGGCAATGAAAAGTAAGGAAACGTAAAGAAACGTAAAGTAAGGAAACGTAAAGCAAGGCAACGTAAAGCAAGGCAACGTAAATCTAGGCAACGTAAATCAACGTAAAGCAAGGCAACGTAAAGCAAGGCAACGTAAAGCAAGGCAACGTAAAGCAACGTAAAGTAAGGCAACGTAAGGCAACGTAAAGCAAGGCAACGTTAATTAAGGCAACGTAAGGCAACGTAGAGTAAGGCAACGTAAAGCAACGCAACGTAAATCATGGAAACATAAAGCAACGTAAAGCAAGGCAAAGTAAAGAAAGGAAACGTAAAGCAATGTATAGCAAGGCAACTTAAAATAAGGAAACGCAAGGCAACGTAAAGCAACGTAAAGCAAGACAACGTAAAGCAAGGTAACGTAAGGTAACGTAAAGCAAGGCAAGTTAAAGCAAGGCAACCTAAAGCAACGAAAAGCAAGGCAATGCAGGGAAACGTAAAGCAAGGCAAGGCAACGTAAAGCAAGGCAACGTAAAGCAACGTAAAGCAAGGCAACGTAAAGCAAGGCAAATTAAAGCAACGTAAAGCAAGGCAACGTAAAGCATGGCAACGTAAAGCAATGTAAAGCAAGGCAACGTAAAGCAACGTAAAGCAAGGCAACATAAAGTAATGCAACGTAAAGCAAGGCAACGTAAAGCAACGTAAAGCAAGGCAACGTAAAGGAACGTAAAGCAAGGCAACGTAAAGCAAGGCAAAGTAAGGCAACGTAAAGCATCGTAAAGCAAGGCAACGTAATGCAACGTAAAGCAAGGCAACATAAAGCAACGCAACGTAAGGCAACGTAAGGCAAGGCAACGTAAAGCAAGGCAACGTAAAGCAAGGCAACGTAAAGCAAGGAAACGTAAATCAAAGTAAAGCAAGGCAATGTTAAGCAAGGCAACCTAAGGCAACGTAAAGCAACGTAAAGCAAGAAAAAGTAAAGCAAGGCAAAGTAAAGAAAGGTAAAGCAAGGCAACGTAAAGAAAGGCAACGTAAGGCAAAGTAAAGCAACGTAAAGCAAGGCAAGGCAACGTAAAGCAATGTAAAGCAAGGCAACGTAAAGCAACGTAAAGCAAGGCAAGGCAAGGAAACGTAAAGCAAGGCAACGTAAAGCAACGTAAAGCAAGGCAAGGCAAGGAAACGTAAAGCAAGGCAAGGCAACGTAAAGCAAGGCAACATAAAGCAATGTAAATCAAGGCAACGTAAAGCAATACAAGGCAAGGCAACGTAAAGCAAGGCAAAGTAAAGGAACGTAAAGCAAGGCAAGGCAACGCAACGCAAAGCAAGGCAAGGCAACGTAAAGCAAGGCAACGTAAAGCAACGTAAAGCAAGGCAACGTAAAGCAAAGTAACGCAAGGCAAAGTTAAGTAAGGCAACGTAAAGCAACGTAAAGCAAGGCAAGGTAAAGCATGGCAACGTAACGGAAGGCAACGTAAAGCAACGTAAAGCAAGGCAAGGTATAGCAAGGCAACGTAAAGCAACATAAAGCAAGACAACGTAAAATAAGGCAAAACAAGGGAACGTAAGCAAGGCAAGGCAAGGCAACGTAAAGCAACGTAAAGCAAGGCAACGTAAAGCAACATAAAGTAAGGCAACGTAAATCAACGTAAAGCAACGCAACGTAAAGCAACGTAAAGTAAGGCAACGTAAGTAAGGCAACGTAAAGTAAGGCAACGTAAAGCAACGTAATGTAAGGCAACGTAAAGCAACGTAAAGTAAGGCAACGTAAAGCCGCTTAAAACAAGGCAACGTAAAGCAAGGCAATGTAAAGCAACGTAAATCCAGGCAACGTAAATCAAGGCAACGTAAAGCAACGTAAAGCAAGGCAACGTAAAGTAAGGCAACGTAAGGCAACGTAAAGCAAGGCAACGTAAAGCAACGTAAAGCAAGGCAACGTAACGCAAGGCAACGTAAAGCAATGTAAAGCAAGGCAACGTAAGGCAAGGCAACGCAAAGCAAGGCAACGTAAAGCAAGGCAAGGCAACGTACAGCAACGTAAGGCAACGTAAAGTAAGGCAACGTAAAGTAAGGCAACGTAAAGCAACATAAGGCAATGTAAAGTAAGGCAACGTTAGGCAAGGCAACGCAACGTAAAGTAAGGCAAGGCAACGTAAAGTAAGGCAATGCAACGTAAAGCAACGTAAGACAACGTAAAGCAAGGCAACGTAAAGCAAGGCAACGTAAAGCAAGGCAACGTAAAGCAAGGCAACCTAAAGCAAGGCAACGTGAAGTAAGGCAACGGAAAGCAACGTAAATCAACGTAAGGCAAGGCAACATAAAGTAAGGCAACGTAAAGCAACGTAAGGCAAGGCAACGTAATGCAAGGCAACGTAAAGTAAAGGCAACGTAAAGTAAGGCAATGTAAAGCAACGTAAGGCAAGGCAACGTAAAGTAAGGCAACGTAAAGCAACGTAAGGCAAGGCAACGTAATGCAAGGCAACGTAAAGTAAGGCAACGTAAAGTAAGGCAATGTAAAGCAACGTAAGGCAAGGCAACCTAAAGCAAGGCAACGTAAAGCAAGACAACGTAAAGCAAGGCAACGTAAAGCAACGTAAAGCAAGGCAACGGAAAGCAACGTAAAGCAAGGCAACGTAAAGCAAGGCAACTTAAAGCAAAGTAAAGCAAGGCAATGTAAATCAAGGCAACGTAAGGCAACATAAAGCAACGTAAAGCAAGAAAACGTAAAGCAAGGCAAAGTAAAGAAAGGTAAAGCAAGGCAAAGTAAAGAAAGGCAACGTAAGGCAACGTAAAGCAACGTAAAGCAAGGCAAGGCAAAGTAAAGCAAGGCAACGTAAAGCAATGTGAAGCAAGGCAACGTAAAGCAAGGCAAGGCAACGTAAAGCAACGTAAAGCAAGGCAACGTAAACCAACGAAAAACAAGGAAACGTAAACCAACGTAAAGCAAGACAAGGCAAGGCAACGTAAAGCAAGGCAAGTCAACGTAAAGCAAGGCAACGTAAAGTTAGGGAACGTAAGGCAACGTAAAGTAAGGCAACGTAAAGCAACGTAAGCAAGGCAACGTAAAGCAAGGCAACGTAAAGCAACGCAACGTAAGGCAACGTAAAGCAAGGCAAAGTAAAGCAACATAAAGCAAGGCAACGTAAAGCAAACAACGTAAGGCAATGTAAAGCAACATAAAGCAAGGCAACTTAAAGCAACGTAAGGTAACTTAAAGCAAGGCAATGTAAAGCAAGTCATCATAAAGCAACTTAAAGCAAGGGAACGTAAAGCAAGGAAACGTAAAGCAAGGCAACGTAAAGCAAAGTAAATCAAGGCAACGTAAAGCAAGGCAAGGTAAAGCAACGTAAAGCAAGTCAACGTAAAGCAATGCAAGGCAAGGTAACGTATAGCAAGGCAACGTAAAGCAACGTAAAGCAAGGCAAGGCAACGTAAAGCAACGTAAAGCAAGGCAACGTAAAGCAACATAACGCAAAGCAACGTAAAGTAAGGCAACGTAAAGCAAGGCAACGTAAAGCAACGTAAAGCAAGGCAACGTAAAGCAACGTAAAGCATGGCAACGTAAAGCAACGTAAAGCAAGGCAAGGTAATGCAACGTATAGCAAGGCAAGGTAAGGCAACGTAAAGCAAGGAAAAGTAAAGCAACGTAAAGCAAGGCAACATAAAGCAAGGCAAGGCAAGGCAACGTAAAGCAAGGTTAAGCAAGGCAAAGCAACGTAAGGCAAGGTAAAGCAAGGCAACGTAAAGCAAGGCAAAGCAAGGCAAGGTAAAGCAAGGCAAAGCAACGTAAAGCAAGGTAAAGCAAGCTAAGTTAAAGTAAGGCAAAGCAACGTAAAGCAAGGTAAAGCAAGGCAATGTAAATCAACGTAAAGCAAGCTAAAGCAAGGCAACGTAAAGCGACGTAAGGCAAGGTAAAGCAAGGCAACATAAAGCAACGTAAAACAAGGTAAGGCAAGGCAAGGCAAAGCAAGGTAAAGCAACGTAAAGCTAGGCAACGTAAAGCAACGTAAAGCTAGGCAACGTAAAGCAACGTAAAGCAAGGTAAAGCAAGGTAAAGCAAGGCAAGGCAAAGCAAGGTAAAGCAACGTAAAGCAAGGTAAAGCAAGGTAAAGCAACGTAAATCAAGGCAAGGTAAAGCAAGGTAAAACAAGGTAAAGCAACGTAAAGCTAGGCAAGGCAAGGCAACGTAAAGCAAGGCAACCTAAAGCAACGTAAAGCAACTTTAAGCAAGGCAACGTAAAGCAACGTAAAGCATCATAAAGCAAGGCAACGTAAAGCAAGGCAAGGCAAGGCAACGTAAAGCAAGGCAAGGCAAGGCAAAGTAAAGATACGTAAAGCAAGGCAACGTAAAGCAAAGTAAAGGAAGCCAACGTAAAGCAACGTAAAGCAAGCCAACGTAAAGCAAGGCAAGGCAACGTAAAGCATGGCAACGTAAAGCAAGGCAATATAAAGCAAGGCAATGTAAAGCAACGTAAAGCAATGCAAGGCAAGGAAATGTAAAGCAAGGCAAGGCAAGGCAACGTAAACCAAGGCAACGTAAAGCAACGTAAAGCAAGGCAACGTAAACTAAGGCAACGTAAAGCAAGGCAACGTAAAGCAACTAAAGCAAGGCAACGTAAAGCAACGTAAAGCAAGGCAAGGTAAGGCAACGTAATGCAAGGCAACGTAAAGCAACGTAAAGCAACGTAATGCAAGGCAACGTATAGCAACGTAAAGCAAGGCAACGTAAATCAACGTAAAACAAGGGAACGTAAATCAAGGTAACGAAAAGCAACGTAAAGCAAGGCAACGTAAAGCAACGTAAAGCAAGGCAACGTAAAGCAACGTAAAGCAACTCAACGTAAAGCAACATAAAGCAATGTAAAGCATGGTAAAGCAAGGTAAAGCAATGTAAAGCAAGGCAACGTAAAGCAACGTAAAGCAAGGCAACGTAAAGCAACCTAAAGCAAGGTAAAGCAAAGTAAAGCAACGTAAAGCAACGTAAATCAAGGCAAAGTAAACAACGTAAAGCATGGTAAAGCAAGGTAAAGCCACGTAAGGCAATGTAAAGCAAGTTAAAGCAAGGCAACGTAAAGCAAGGTAAAGCAAGGCAACGTAAAGCAACGTAAAGCAATGTAAAGCAAGGCAATGTAAAGCAACGTAAAGCAAGGCAAATTAAAGCAACGTAAAGCAACGTAAAGCAAGGCAACGTAAAGAAAGGTATAGCAAGGCAAAGCAATATAAGGCAAGGTAAGCAAGGCAATGTAAAGCAAGGGAAAGCAAGGTAAAGCAACGTAAAGCAACGAAAAGCAAGGCAACGTAAAGCAACGTAAAGCAACATAAAGCATGGTAAAGCAACGTAAAGCAGCGTAAAGCAAGGCAACGTAAAGCATCGTAAAGCAAGGTAAAGCAAGGTAAAGCAAGGCAACGTAAGGCAGCGTAAAGCAAGGTAAATCAAGGTAAAGAAAGGTAAAGCAAGGTAAAGCAAGGTAAATCAAGGCAACGTAAAGCAAGGTAAAGCAAGACAACGTAAAGCAACGTAAAGCAAGGTAAAGCAACGTAAGGCAATGTAAAGCAAGTTAAAGCAAGGCAACGTAAAGCAAGGTAAAGCAAGGCAACATAAAGCAACGTAAAGCAACGTAAAGCAAGGCAATGTAAAGCAACGTAAATCAAGGTAAAGCAAGGCAAGGCAAAACAAGGTAAAGCAACGTAAAGGAAGGCAAGGTAAAGCAACGCAACGTAAAGCAACGTAAAGCAACGTAAAGCAACGTAAAGCAAGGCAACATAAAGCAACGTAAAGCAAGGCAACGTAAAGCAAGGTAAAGCAAGGTAAAGCAAGTTAAAGCAACGTAAAGCAACGTAATGCAAGGCAATGTAAAGCAACGTAAAGCAAGGCAACGTAAAGCAAGGAAAGGCAACGTAAAGCAAGGTAAAGCAACGTAAAGCAAGATAAAGCAACGTAAAGCAACGTATGGCAAGGACCGTAAAGCAACGTAAAGCAGGGCAACGTAAAGCAAGGCAACGAAAAGCAACGTAAAGCAAGGCATCGTAAAGCAACGTAAATCAAGGCACCATAAAGCAAGGTAAAGCAAGGTAAAGCAAGGTAAAGCAACGTAAAGCAAGGCAACGTAAAGCAAGGTAAAGCTAGGTAAAGGAAGGTATAGCAACGTAAAGCAACGTAAAGCAAGGCAATGTAAATCAACATAAAGCAAGGCAATACAAGGCAAATCAACGTAAAGCAAGGTAAAGCAAGTAAAAGCTAGGTAAAGCAAGGCAACGTAAAGCAACGTAAAGCAAGGCAAGGCAAGGCAAGGCAACGTAAAGCAAGGCAAGGCAAGGCAACGTAAAGCAAGGCAACGTAAATCAACGTAAAGCAAGGCAACGTAAAACAAGGAAATGTAAAGCAAGGTAAAGCAAGGCAACGTAAATTAAGGCAACATAAAGTAAGGCAACATAAAGTAAAGTAAGGCAACGTAAAGCAACGTAAAGCAACATAAATCAAGGCAACGTAAATCAACGTAAAGCAAGGCAACGGAAAATAAGGCAACGTAAAACAAGGAAACGTAAAGTAAGGCAACGTAATCCAAGGCATTGTAAAGTAAGGCAACGTAAGGCAACGATAAGCAAGGCAACGTATATCAACGTAAAGCAAGGCAACGTAAAGTAAAGCAACGTAAGGCAACGTAAAGTAAGGCAACGTAAAGCAACGTAAAGAAAGGCACCGTAAAGCAAGGCAACGAAAAGCAACGTAAAGGAAGGCAACATAAAACAACGTAAAGCAAGGCAACGTAAAGCAAGTTAAAGCAAGGTAAAGCAACGTAAAGCAAGGTAAAGCAAGGCAATGTAAAGCAACATAAAGCAACGTTAACCAAGGTAAACAAGGTAAAGCAAGGTAAAGCAACGTAAAGCAAGGCAACGTAAAGCAAGGTAAAGCAAGGTAAAGCAAGGTAAAGCAAGGCAACGTAAAGCAAGGTAAAGAAAGATAACGTAAAGCAAGGTAAAGCAAGGCAACGTAAAGCAAGGTAAAGCAAGGCAACGTAAAGCAACGTAAAGCAACGTAGAGCAAGGCAACGTAAAGCAACGTAGAGCAAGGCAACGTAAAGCAACGTACAGCAAGGTAACGTAAAGCAACGTAAAGCAACGTAAAGCAAGGTAAAGCAAGGCAACGTAAAGTAATGCAACGTAAAGCAACGTAAAGCAAGGGAAAGAAAGGCAACGTAAAGCAAGGTAAAGCATGGCAACGTAAAGCAACGTAAAGCAAGGTAAAGCAAGGCAACGTAAAGCAAGGTAAAGAAAGGCAAAGCAACGTAAATCAAGGTAAAGAAAGGCAAGGTAAATCTTGGCAAAGCAACATAAAGCAAGGTAAAGCAAGGCAAGGTAAATCAAGACAAAGCAACGTAAAGCAAGGTAAAGCAAGGCAACGTAAAGCAAGGTAAAGCAAGGTAAAGCAATGCAAGGTAAAGCAAAGTAAATCAAGGTAAAGCAAGGCAACGTAAAGCAACGTAATGCAAGGTAAAGCAAGGCAAGGTAAAGCAAGGTAAAGCAACGTAAGGCAAGGCAACGTAAAGCAACGTAAACAAGGTAAAGCAAGGCAAGGTAAAGCAAAGTAAAGCAAGGTAAAGCAATGCAACGTAAAGCAACGTAAAGCAAGGCAAGGCAATGCAAGGCAAAGCAAGATAAAGGAAGGCAACGTAAAGCAACGTAAAGCAAGGCAACGTAAAGCAACGTAAAGCAAGGCAAGGCAACGTAAAGCAATGCAACGTAAAGCTACGTAAAGCAAGGTAACGTTAAGCAAGTCAAGGCAAGGGAACGTAAAGCAAGGCAAGGCAACGTAAAGCAAGGCAATGCAAGGCAACGTAAAGCAAGGACAAGCAAGGCAAAGCAACGTAAAGCAAGGTAAAGCAACGTAAAACAACGCAACGTAAAGCGACGTAAAGCAACGTAAAGCAACGTAAAGCACGGTAAAGCAAGGCAACGTAAAGCAACGTAAAGCAAGGCAAGGCAACGTAAAGCAATGCAACGTAAAGCAACGTAAAGCAAGACAACGTTAAGCAAGTCAAGGCAAGGGAACGTAAAGCAAGGCAAGGCAACGTAAAGCAAGGCAATGCAAGGCAACGTAAAGCAAGGACAAGCAAGGCAAAGCAACGTAAAGCAAGGTAAAGCAACGTAAAACAACGCAACGTAAAGCGACGTAAAGCAACGTAAAGCAACGTAAAGCACGGTAAAGCAAGGCAACGTAAAGCAAGGTAAAGGAAGGCAACGTAAAGCAACGTAAAGCAAGGTAAAGCAAGGCAACATAAAGCAAGGCAACGTAAAGCAAGACAACGTAAGGCAACTTAAAGCAAGGCAACCTAAAGCAAGGCAACGTAAAGCAAGGTAACGTAAAGCAAGGCAACGTAAAGCAAGGCAACGTAAAGCAACATAAAGCAAGGCAACTTAAAGCAACGTAAGGTAACGTAAAGCAAGGCAACGTAAAGCAAGGCATCGTAAAGCAAGGGAACATAAAGCAAGGAAACGTAAAGCAAGGCAACGTAAAGCAAAGTAAATCCAGGAAACGTAAAGGAAGGCAACGTAAGGAAACGTATAGCATCGTAAAGCAAGGCAAAGTAAAGCTAGGCAAGGTAAAGCAACGTAAAGCAAGGCAACGTAAAGCAAGGCAACGTAAGGCAACGTAAAGCAACGTAAAGCAAGTCAACGTAAAGCAATGCAAGGCAAGGAAACGTAAAGCAAGGCAACGTAAAGCAAGGCAACGTAAAGCAACGTAACGCAAAGCAACGTAAAGTAAGGCAACGTAAAGTAACATAAAGCAAGGCAACGTAAAGCAAGGCAAGGCATGGCAACGTAAAGCAACGTAAAGCAAGGCAACATAAAGCAAGGCAAGGCAACGTAAAGCAACGTAAAGCAACGTAAAGCAACGTAAAGGAAGGGAACTTAAAGCAATGTAAAGCAAACCAAAGTAAAGCAACGCAAAGCAAGGTAAAGCAAGTTAAAGTAAGTTAAAGCAACGTAAAGAAACGTAAAGCAAGGCAACGTAAACCAACGTAAAGCAAGACAACGTAAAGCAGGGTAAAGCAAGATAAAGCAACGTAAAGCAACGTAAAGCAAGGACACATAAATCAACGTAAATCAAGGCAACGTAAAGCAAGGTAAAGCAAGGTAAAGCAACATAAAGCAATGCAACGTAAAGCAACGTAAAGCAAGGCAACATAAAGCAAGGCAATGTAAAGCAATATAAAGCAAGGTAAAGCAAGGTAAATCAACGTAAAGCAAGGCAACGTAAAGCAACGTAAAGGAAGGCAATGTAAAACAACGTAAAGCAAGGCAAGCTAAAGCAAGGTAAAGCAAGGTAAAGCAACGTAAAGCAAGGTAAAACAAGGCAAAGTAAAGCAACGTAAAGCAACGTAAAGCAAGGTAAACAAGGTAAAGCAAGGTAAACAAGGTAAAGCAAGGTAAAGCAACGTAAAGCAAGGAAACGTAAAGCAAGGCAACGTAAAGTAAGGTAAAGCAAGGTAAAGCAAGGTAAAGCAAGGCAACGTAAAGCAAGGTAAAGTAAGGCAACGTAAAGCAACATAAAGCAACGTAGAGCAAGGCAACGTAAAGTAACGTAGAGCAAGGCAACGTAAAGCAACGTAAAGCAAGTTAAAGCAAGGCAACGTAAAGCAAGGCAACCTAAAGCAACGTAAATCAACGTAAAGCAAGGGAAAGAAAGGCAACGTAAAGCAAGGTAAAGCATGGCAACGTAAACCAACGAAAGCAACGTAAAAAAAGGCAAAGTAAAGCAACGTAAAGCAAGGCAACGTAAAGCAAGGTAAAGAAAGGCAAAGCAACGTAAGACAAGGTAAAGCAAGGCAACGTAAAGTAAGGCAAAGCAAGGCAAAGCAACTTAAAGCAAGGTAAAGCAAGGTAAAGCAAGGCAACGTAAAGCAAGGTAAAGCAAGGAAAAGGAAGGCAACGTAAAGCAACGTAAAGCAAGGTAAAGAAAGGCAAGGCAAAGCAAGGTAAAGCAACGTAAAGCAAGGCAACGTGAAGCAACGTAAAGCAAGGTAAAGCAAGGCAAGGTAAAGTAACGTAAAGCAAGGTAAAGCAAGGTAAAGCCAGGTAAAGCAAGGAACCTAGAGCAAGGTAAAGCAAGACAACGTAAAGCAACGTAAAGCAAGGTAAAACAACGTAAAGCAAGGCAACGTAAAGCAAGGTAAAGCAAGGAAACATAAAGCAACGTAAAGCAACGTAAAGGAAGGCAACGTAAAGCAAGGTAAAACAAGGCAAAGCAACGTAAGGCAAGGTAAAGCAAGGTAACGTAAAGTATGGCACAGCAAGGCAAAAAAACGTAAAGCAAGATAAAGCAAGGCAAGGTAAATCTTTGCCAAGCAACGTAAAGCAAGATAAAGCAAGGCAAGATTAAGCAAGGCAAAGGAACGTAAAGCAAGGTAAAGAAAGGCAAAGTAAAGCAAGCTAAAGCAAAGTAAAGCAAGGCAACGTAAAGCAACGTAAAGCAAGGTAAAGCACGGCAAGGTAAAACAAGGTAAAGCAACGTAAAGGAAGGCAACGTAAAGCAAGTAAAGCAACGTAAAGCAACGTAAAGCAACGCAACGTAAAGCAACGTAAAGCAACGTAAAGCAACGTAAAGCAAGGCAACGTAAAGCAACGTAAAGCAAACTAAAGCAAGGCAACATAAAGCAACGTAAAGCAAGGCAACGTAAAGCAAGGTAAAGCAAGGTAAAGCAAGTTAAAGCAACGTAAAGCAACGTAATGCAAGGCAACGTAAAGCAACGTAAAGCAAGGCAAAGTAAAGCAAGGAAAGGCAACGTAAAGCAAGGTAAAGCAACGTAAAGCAACGTATGGCAAGGACCGTAAAGCAACGTAAAGCAGGGCAACATAAAGGAAGTCAACGAAAAGCAACGTAAAGCAACGTAAAGCAAGGCAAAGTAAAGCAAGGTAAAGCAAGGTAAAGCAACGAAAAGCAACGTAAAGCAAGGCAACGTAAAGCAAGGTAAATCTAGGTAAAGGACGGTATAGCAACGTAAAGCAACGTAGAGCAAGGAAATGTAAATCAATATAAAGCAAGGCAATGCAAGGCAAAGCAACGTAAAGCAAGGTAAAGCAAGGCAAGGTAAAGCAAGGCAAAGCAACGTAAAGCAAGGTAAAGCAAGGCAAGTTAAAGCAAGGCAAATCAACGTAAAGCAAGGTAAAGCAAGGTAAAGCAAGGCAACGTAAAGCAACGTAAAGCAAGGTAAGGCAAGGCAAGGCAAGGCAAGGCAACGTAAAGCAAGGCAACGTAAAGCAAGGCAACGTAAAGCAACGTAAAGCACGGCAACGTAAACCAACGTAAAGCAAAGTAAAGCAACGTAAACAACGCAACGTAAAGCAACGTAAAGCAAGGTAAAGCAACGTAAAGCAAGGCAACGTAAAGCAACATAAAGCAAGGCAACGTAAAGCAACGTAAAGGAAGGTAAAACAAGGTAAAACAAGGTAAAGCAACGTAAAGCAACCTAAAGGAAGGCAACGTAAAGCAATGTAAAGCAAGGCAACGTAAAGCAACGTAAAGCAAGGTAAAGCAAGTTAAAGCAACGTAAGGCAACGTAAAGCAATGTAAAGCAAGGCAACGTAAAGCAAGGTAAAGCAAGGTAAAGCAACGTATAGCAAGGACCGTAAATCAACGTAAAGAAAGGCAACGAAAAGCAACGTAAAGCAAGGCAACGTAAAGCAACGTAAAGCAAGGCAACGTAAAGCAAAGTAAAGCAAGGTAAAGCAACGTAAAGGTACGTAAAGGAAGGCAACGTAAAAAAAACGTAAAGGAAGGCAACGTAAAGCAAGGTAAAGCAAGGTAAAGCAACGTAAAGCAACGTAAAGCAAGGCAACGTAAAGCAACTTAAAGCCAGGCAACGTAAAGCAACATAAAGCAAGGCAACGTAAAGCAAGGCAACGTAAAGCAAGGGAAGGCAAGGCAACGTAAAGCAAGGAAACGTAAAGCAACTTAAAACAAGGCAACGTAAAGCAACGTAAAGCAAGGCAACGTAAAATAAGGCAAGGCAAGGCAACGTAAAGCAACGTAAAGCAGGCAGGAAAGGCAACATAAAGCAAGGCAAGGCAAGGCAACGTAAAGCAGCGCAACGTCAAGCAACGTAAAGCAAGGCAAGGCAAGGCAACCCAATGCAAGGCAACGTAAAGCAACTTAAAACAAGGCAACGAAAAGCAACGTAAAGTAAGGCAACGTAAAGCAAGGCAACGTAAAGCAACGTAAAGCAAGGCAACGTAAAGGAACGTAAAGCAAGGCAAAGTAAAGGAACGTAAAGCAACGCAACGTAAAGCAACGTAAAGCAACGTAAAGCAAGGCAACGTAAAGCAACGTAAAGCAACGTAAAGTAAGGCAACGTAAAGCAAGGTAAAGCAACGTAAAGCAACGTAAAGCAACGTAAAGCAAGGCAACGTAAAGTAAGGTAAAGCAAGGTAAAGCAAGGTAAAGCAAGGTAAAGCAACGTAAAGCAACGTAAAGCAAGGCAACGTAAAGCAAGGTAAAGCAAGGCAAAGTAAAGCAAGGTAAAGCAAGGTAAAGCAAGGTAAAGCAAGGTAAAGCAACGTAAAGCAAGGCAACGTAAAGCAACGTAAAGCAAGGCACCTTAAAGCAAGGCAACCGAAAAGCAACGTGAAGCAAGGCAACATGAAGCAACGTAAAGCAAGGCAACATGAAGCAACGTAAAGCAAGGCAACGTAAAGCAACGTAAAACAAGGCAAGGTAAAGGAACGTAAAGCAAGGCAACCTAAATCAAGGCAAGGGAAGGCAACCTAAACAAGGCAACGTAAAGCAAGGCAACGTAAAGCAACGTAAAGCAAGGCAAGGTAAAGCAACGTAAAGCAAGGCAACATAAAGCAACGTAAAGCAAGGCAAGGCAAGGCAACGTAAAGCAAGGCAACGTAAAGCAACGTAAAGCAAGGCAAGGCAAGGCAACGTAAAGCAAGGCAACTTAAAGCAACGTAAAGACAGGCAAGGCAAGGCAACGTAATGCAAGGCAACGTAAAGCAACTTAAAGCAAGGCAACGAAAAGCAACGTAAAGCAAGGCAACGTAAAGCAACGTGAAGCAAGGTAAAGCAAGGTAAAGCAAGTTAAAGAAACATAAAGCAACGTAAAGCAAGGCATCGTAAATAAAGGTAAAGCAAGGCAACGTAAAGCAAGGTAAAGCAATGTAAACCAAAGTAAAGCAAGGTAAAGCAAGGTAAAGCAACGTAAAGCAAGGCAACGTAAAGCAAGGTAAAGCAAGGTAAAGCAACGTAAAGCAAGGTATATCAAGGAACGTAAAGCAACGTAAAGCAAGGCAACGAAAAGCAAGGCAACGAAAAGCAACATAAAGGAAGGCAACGTAAAGCAACGTAAATCAAGGTAAAGCAAGTTAAAGCAAGGTAAAGCAACGTAAAGGAATGTAAATCAAGGCAACGTAAAGCAACGTAAAGCAAGGCAACGTAAAGATAGGCAACGAAAAGCAACGTAAAGCAAGGCAACGTAAAGCAACATAAAGCAAGGCAACGTAAAGCAACGTAAAGCAAGGCAACGTAAAGCAAGTTAAAGCAACGTAAAGGAACGTAAACCAAGGCAACGTAAAGCAAGGTAAAGCAAGTTAAAGCAAGGCAACGTAAAGGCAGGTAAAGCAAGTTAAAGCAAGGTAAAGCAACGTAAAGTAACGTAAAGCAAGGTCACAAAAATCAACGTAAAGCAAGGCAACGTAAAGCAACGTAAAGCAAGGTAAAGCAAGTTAAAGCAAGGTAAAGAAACGTAAAGGAACGTAAATCAAGGCAACGTAAAGCAACGTAAAGCAAGGCAACGTAAAGCAAGGCAAGGTAAAGCAACATAAAGCAAGGCAAGGTAAAGAAACGTAAAGCAAGGCAACGTAAAGCAACGTAAAGCAACGTAAAGCAAGGCAACGTAAAGCAACGTAAAGCAAGGTAAAGCAAGGTAAAGCAACGTAAAGCAACGTAAAGCAAGGCAACGTAACGCAACGTAGAGGAAGGCAACGTAAAGCAAGGTAAAGCAAGGTAAAGCAACGTAAAGCAAGGACACATAAATCAACGTAAAGCAAGGCAACGTAAAGCTACGTGAAGCAAGGTAAAGCGAGGTAAAGCAAGGTAAAGCAACGTAAAGCAAAGTAAAGCAAGGCAACGTAAAGCAAGGTAAAGCAAGTTAAAGCAACGTAAAGCAACCTAAAGCAAGGCAACGTAAAGCAAGGCAACCGAAGAGCAACGTAAAGCAAGGCAACGTAAAGCAAGGTAAAGCAAGGCAACGTAAAGCAACGTAAAGCAAGGCAACGTAAAGCAAGGTAAAGCAAGGTAAAGCAATGTAAAGAAAAGTAAAGGAACGTAAAGCAAGGCAACGTAAAGCAACGTAAAGCAAGGCAAGGCAAGGCAAAGTAAAGCAATGCAAGGCAACATAAAGCAAGGCATGGCAAAGCAACGTAAAGCAACGTAAAGCGAGGCAACGTAAAGCAAGGCAAAGTAAATCAACGTAAAGCAAGACAAGGCAAGGCAACGTAAAGCAAGGCAAGGAAAGGCAACGTAAAGCAAGGCAAGGCAAGGCAACGTAAAGCAAGGCAACGTAAATCAACGTAAAATAAGGCAACGTAAAGCAACGTAAAGCAAGGCAAAATAAAGCAAGGCAAGGCAAGGCAATGTAAAGCAAGGCAATGTAAAGCAAGGCAACGTAAAGCAAGGCAAGGCAAGGCAACGTAAAGCAAGGCAACGTAAAGCAAGGCAAGGCAAGGCAACGTAAATCACGGCAACATAAAGCAAGGCAACGTAAAGCAACGTAAAGCAAGGGAACGTAAAGCAATGTAAAGTAACGTAAAGCAAGGTAACGTAAAGCAATGTAAAGCAAGGCAACGTAAAGCAACGTAAAGCAACGTAAAGCAACGCAAGGTAAAGCAACGTAAAGCAATGTAAAGGAAGGTAAAGCAAGGTAAAGCAACGTAAAGCAAGGCAACGTAAAGCAACGTATAGTAACGTAAAGCAAGGCAACGTAAAGCAACGTAAAGCAAGGTAAAGCAAGGTAAAGCAACGTAAAGCAACGTAAAGCAAGGCAACGTAACGCAACGTAAAGCAAGGTAAAGCAAGGTAAAGCAAATTAAAGCAACGTAAAGCAAGGCAACGTAAATCAAGGTAAAGCAAGGTAAAGCAACGTAAAGCAACGTAAAGTAACGTAAAGCAAGGACACATAAATCAACGTAAAGCAAGGCAACGTAAAGCAACGTAAAGCAACGTGAAGCAAGGTAAAGCAAGGTAAAGCAAGGTAAAGCAAGTTAAAGCAACGTAAAGCAACGTAAAGCAAGGCAACGTAAAGCAAGGCAACCGAAAAGCAACGTAAAGCAAGGCAACGTAAAGCAAGGTAAAGCAAAGAAACGTAAAGCAACGCAACGTAAAACAACGTACAGCAAGGCAACGTAAAGCAAGGTAAAGCAAGGTAAAGCAACCTAAATCAACGTAAAGCAATGCAACGTAAAGCAACGTAAAGCATGGCAACGTAAAGTAACGTAAAGCAAGGTAAAGCAAGGTAAAGCAACTTAAAGCAAGGCAACATAAAGCAACGTAAATTAAGGTAAAGCAAGGCAAAGCAACGTAAGGCAAGGCAACGTAAAGCAACGTAAAGCAACGTAAAGCACGGTAAAGCAAGGTAAAGCAACGTAAATCAAGGCAACGTAAAGCAACGTAAAGCAAGGTAAAGCAAGGTAAAGTAAGGTAAATAAAGGGAACGTAAAGCAAGGTAAAGCAAGACAACGTAAAGCAACGTAAAGCAAGGTAAAGCAACGTAAAGCAACGTAAAGCAAGGTAATGCAAGGCAACGTAAAGCAAGGTAAAGCAAGGCAGCGTAAAGCAACATAAAGAAACGTAAAGCAAGGCAATGTAAAGCAAAATAAAGCAAGGTAAAGCAAGGCAATGTAAAGCAACGTAAAGCAAGGCAATGTAAAGCAACGTAAACAAGGTAAAGCAACGTAAATCAATGCAACGTAAAGCAACGGAAAGCAACGTAAAGCAACGTAAAGCAAGGTAAAGCAACGTAAAGCAAGGCAACGTAAAGCAATGTAAAGCAAGGTAAAGAAACGTAAAGCAAGGTAAAGCAACGTAAAGCAACTTAAATCAAGAAAAGGTAAAGCAATGTAAAGCAAGGCAACGTAAAGCAAGGTAAAGCAAGGTATAGCAAGGTAAAGCAACGTAAAGCAAGGAAACGTAAAGCAAGGCAATGTAAAGCAAGGTAAAGCAAGGTAAAGCAAGGTAAAGCAACGTATAGCAAGGAACGTAAAGCAACGTAAATCAAGGCAACGTAATGCAAGGCAACGAAAAGCAACGTAAAGCAAGGCAAGGTAAAGGAACGTAAAGCAAGGCTACCTAAAACAAGGCAAGGCAAGGCAACGTAAAGCAAGGCAACGTAAAGCAACTTAAAGCAAGGCAAGTCAAGGCAACGTAAAGCAAGGCAAGGCAACGTAAAGCAAGGCAAGGCAACGTAAAGAAGGCAACGTAAAGCAACGTAAAGCAAGGCAAGGCAAGGCAACGTAAAGCAAGGCAACGTAAAGCAACTTAAAGCAAGGCAACGCAAACCAACGTAAAGCAAGGCAGCGTAAAGCAATATAAAGTAACGTAAAGCAAGGCAACGTAAAGCAAGGCAACGTAAAGGAAGGAAACGTAAAGCAACATAAAGCAACGTAAAGCAAGTTAAAGCAAGGTAAAGCAACGTAAAGCAAGGCAACGTAAAGCAAGGCAACGTAAAGCAACGTAAAGCAAGGTAAAGCAACGTAAAGCAACGTAAAGCAAGGCAACGTAAAGCAACGTAAATCTAGGCAAAGTAAAGCAACTTAAAGCAAGTTAAATCAACGTAAAGCAACGTAAAGCAAGGCAACGTAAATCAAGGCAAGGCAAGCAACATAAAGAAAGGTAAAGCAAGGTAAACCAAGGTAAAGCAAGGTAAAGCAACGTAAAGCAACGTAAAGCAAGGCAACGTAAAGTAAGGCAACGAAAAGCAACATAAAGCAAGGCAACGTAAAGCAACATAAAGCAAGGCAACATAAAGCAACGTAAAGCAAGGCAACGTAAAGCAAGGTAAACCAAGGTAAAGCAAGGTAAAGCAACGTAAAGGAACGTAAAGCAAGGCAACGTAAAGCAACGTAAAGCAAGGCAACGTAAAGCAAGGTAAAACAAGGCAAAGTAAAGCAAGGCAAGGGAAGGCAATGTAAAGCAAGGCAATGTAAAGCAAGGCAACGTAAAGCAAGATAAAACAAGGCAAAGTAAAGCAAGGCAAGGGAAGGCAATGTAAAGCAAGGCAATGTAAAGCAAGGCAACGTAAAGCAAGGAAAAGCAAGGCAACGTATAGCAAGGCAACGTAAAGCAAGGCAAGGGAAGGCAACGTAAATCACGGCAACGTAAAGCAAGGTAACGTAAAGCAACGTAAAGCAAGGGAACGTAAAGCAATGTAAAGTAACGTAAAGCAAGGCAACGTAAAGCAATGTAAAGCAAGGCAACGTAAAGCAACGTAAAACAACGTAAAGCAACGCAACGTAAAGCAACGTAAAGCAACGTAAAGGAAGGTAAAACAAGGTAAAGCAACGTAAAGCAAGGCAACGTAAAGCAACGTAAAGCAACGTAAAGCAACGTAAAGCAAGGCAACGTAAAGCAAGGTAAAGCAAGGTAAAGCAAGGTAAATCAACGTAAAGCAACGTAAAGCAAGGCAACGTAAATCAAGGTAAAGCAAGGTAAAGCAAGGTAAAGCAACGTGAAGCAAGGTAAAGCAACGTAAAGCAACGTAAAGCAAGGCAGTGTAAAGCAAGGTAAAGCAAGGCAACGTAAAGCAAGGTAAAACAAGGTAAAGCAACGTAAAGCAACGTAAAGCAAGGCAACATAAAGCAACGTAAATGAAGGTAAAGCAAGGTATAGCAAGGCAAAGCAACGTAAGGCAAGGCAACGTAAAGTAACTTAAAGTAAGGTAAAGCAAGGTAAAGCAAGGTAAATCAAGGCAACGTAAATCAAGGTAAAGCAAGACAACGTAAAGCAAGGTAAAGCAACTTAAAGCAACGTAAAGCAAGGTAATGCAAGGCAACGTAAAGCAAGGTAAAGCAAGGCAAAGTAAAGCAACATAAAGAAACGTAAAGCAAGGCAACGTAAAGGAACGTAAAGCAAGGCAAAGTAAAGGAACGTAAAGCAACGCAACGTAAAGCAACGTAAAGCAACGTAAAGCAAGGCAACGTAAAGCAACGTAAAGCAACGTAAAGTAAGGCAACGTAAAGCAAGGTAAAGCAACGTAAAGCAACGTAAAGCAACGTAAAGCAAGGCAACGTAAAGTAAGGTAAAGCAAGGTAAAGCAAGGTAAAGCAAGGTAAAGCAACGTAAAGCAACGTAAAGCAAGGCAACGTAAAGTAAGGCAACGTAAAGCAACAAAGGCAAGGCAACGTAAATTAAGGCAACGTAAAGCAACGTAAGGCAAGGCAACGTAAAGTAAGGCAACGTAAAGCAACGTAAAGTAAGGCAACGTAAGGCAACGTAAAATAAGGCAACGTAAGGCAACGTTAAGCAAGGCAAAGTAAAGCAAGGCAACGTAAAGCAACGTAAAGTGAGGCAACGTAAATCAAGGCAACGTAAAGCAAGGCAACATAGGCAACGTAAAGCAAGGCAACATAAGCAACGTAAAGAAAGGCAACATAAAGCAAGGCAACGTAAAGCAACGTAAAGGAAGGCAACGTAAAGCAAGGCAACGTAAAGTAACGTAAAGTAAGGCATCGTAAAGTAAGGCAACGTAAAGCAAGGCAACGTAAGGCAACGTAAAGCAAGGCAACGTATGGCAACGTAAATCAAGGCAACCTATAGCAACGTAAAACAAGGCAACGTAAATTAAGGCAACGTAAGGCAACGTAGAGTAAGGCAACGTAAAGCAACGCAACGTAAAGCAATGTTAAACATAGCAAAGTAAAGAAAGGCAACGTAAAGCAATGTATAGCAAGGCAACTTAAACTAAGGCAACGTAAGGCAACGTAAAGCAAGGCAACGTAAAGCAACATAAAGCAAGGAAACGTAAGGTAACGTAAAGCAAGACAAATTAAAGCAAGGCAACGTAAAGCAACGAAAAGCAAGGGAAGGCAAGGCAAAGTAAAGCAAGGCAACGTAAAGAGACGTAAAGCAAGGCAACGTAAAGCAAGGCAACATAAAGCAACGTAAAGCAAGGCAACGTAAAGCACGGCAACGTAAAGCAACGTAAAGCAAGGCAACGTAAAGCAAGGCAACGTAAGGAAACGTAAAGCAACGTAAAGTAAGGCAAAGTAAAGTAAGGCAAAGTAAAGTAAGGCAACGTAAAGCAATATAAAGCAAGGCAATTTAAAGCAAGGCAACCTAAAGCAAGGCAACGTAAAGTAAGGCAACGTAAAGTAAGGCAATGTAAAGCAACGTAAAGTAAGCTAACGTAAAGTAAGGCAACGTAAAGCAACGTAAATTTAGGCAACGTAAAGCAAGGCAACGTAAAGCAACGTAAAGCAAGGCAACGTAAAGTAAGGCAACGTAAAGCAACGTAAAGTAAGGCAAAGTAAAACAAGGCAACGTAAAGCAAGGCAATGTAAATCAACGTAAATCCAGGCAACGTAAATCAAGGCAACGTAAAGCAAGGCAACGTAAAGTAAGGCAACGTAAGGCAACGTAAGGCAAGGCAACGTAAGGCAACGTAAGGCAAGGCAACGTAAAGCAACGTAAAGCAAGGCAACGTAAGGCAAGGCAACGCAAAGCAAGGCAACGCAAAGCAAGGCAACGTAAAGCAAGGCAAGGCAACGTACAGCAACGTAAGGCAACGTAAAGTAAGGCAACGTAAAATAAGGCAACGTAAAGTAAGGCAACGTAAAGCAACATAAGGCAATGTAAAGTAAGGCAACATAAGGCAAGGCAAGGCAACGTAAGGCAAGGCAATGTAAAGTAAGGCAACGTAAAGTAAGGCAACGTAAAGCAACGTAAGGCAACGTAAAGTAAGGCAACGTAAAGCAACGTAAGGCAACGTAAAGCAGGGCAACGTAAAGCAGGGCAACGTAAAGCAAGGCAACGTAAAGCAAGGCAACGTAAAGTAAGGCAACGTAAAGCAAGGCAACGTAAAGCAAGGCAACGTAAAGTAAAGGCAATGTAAAGCAATGTAAAGCAACGTAAGGCAAGGCAACGTAATGCAAGGCAACGTAAAGTAAGGCAACGTAAAGTAAGGAAACGTAAAGCAACGTAAGGCAAGGCAACGTAAAGTAAGGCAACGTAAAGTAAGGCAACGTAAAGTAAGGCAACGTAAAGCAACGTAAAATAAGGCAACGTAAAGTAAGGCAACGTAAAGTAAGGCAACGTAAGACAAGGCAACGTAAAGTAAGGCAAAGTAAAGTAAGGCATTGTAAAGTAAAGCAATGTAAAGCAACGTAAGGTAAGGCAACGTAAAGTAAGGCAACGTAAAGCAACAAAGGCAAGGCAACGTAAAGTAAGGCAACGTAAAGCAACGTAAGGCAAGGCAACGTAAAGTAAGGCAACGTAAAGCAACGTAGAGCAAGGCAACGTAAAGCAAGGCAACGTAAAGCAACGTAAAGTGAGGCAACGTAAAGTGAGGCAACGTAAAGCAAGGCAACGTAAAGCAACGTAAAGCAAGGCAACATAAAGCAAGGCGACGTAAAGCAACGTAAAGGAAGGCAACGTAAAGCAAGGCAACGTAAGGAAACGTAAAGCAACGTAAAGTAAGGCAACGTAAAGTAAGGCAATGTAAAGCAACGTAAAGTAAGCTAACGTAAAGTAAGGCAACGTAAAGAAACGTAAATTTAGGCAACGTAAGGCAACGTAAAGCAACGTAAAGTAAGGAAACGTAAAGCAAGGCAACATAAAGCAAGGCAACGTAAATCAACGTAAAGGAAGGCAACGTAAAGCAAGGCAACGTAAAGCTACGTAAAGTAAGGCAACGTAAATAAGGCAACGTAAGGCAACGTAAAGTAAGGCAACATAAAGCAAAGTAAAGCAAGGCAATGAAAAGTAAGGAAACGTAAAGAAACGTAAAGTAAGGAAACGTAAAGCAAGGCAACGTAAAGCAAGGCAACGTAAATCTAGGCAACGTAAATCAACGTAAAGCAAGGCAACGTAAAGCAAGGCAACGTAAAGCAAGGCAACGTAAAGCAACGTAAAGTAAGGCAACGTAAGGCAACGTAAAGCAAGGCAACGTTAATTAAGGCAACGTAAGGCAACGTAGAGTAAGGCAACGTAAAGCAACGCAACGTAAATCATGGAAACATAAAGCAACGTAAAGCAAGGCAAAGTAAAGAAAGGAAACGTAAAGCAATGTATAGCAAGGCAACTTAAAATAAGGAAACGCAAGGCAACGTAAAGCAACGTAAAGCAAGACAACGTAAAGCAAGGTAACGTAAGGTAACGTAAAGCAAGGCAAGTTAAAGCAAGGCAACCTAAAGCAACGAAAAGCAAGGCAATGCAGGGAAACGTAAAGCAAGGCAAGGCAACGTAAAGCAAGGCAACGTAAAGCAACGTAAAGCAAGGCAACGTAAAGCAAGGCAAATTAAAGCAACGTAAAGCAAGGCAACGTAAAGCATGGCAACGTAAAGCAATGTAAAGCAAGGCAACGTAAAGCAACGTAAAGCAAGGCAACATAAAGTAATGCAACGTAAAGCAAGGCAACGTAAAGCAACGTAAAGCAAGGCAACGTAAAGGAACGTAAAGCAAGGCAACGTAAAGCAAGGCAAAGTAAGGCAACGTAAAGCATCGTAAAGCAAGGCAACGTAATGCAACGTAAAGCAAGGCAACATAAAGCAACGCAACGTAAGGCAACGTAAGGCAAGGCAACGTAAAGCAAGGCAACGTAAAGCAAGGCAACGTAAAGCAAGGAAACGTAAATCAAAGTAAAGCAAGGCAATGTTAAGCAAGGCAACCTAAGGCAACGTAAAGCAACGTAAAGCAAGAAAAAGTAAAGCAAGGCAAAGTAAAGAAAGGTAAAGCAAGGCAACGTAAAGAAAGGCAACGTAAGGCAAAGTAAAGCAACGTAAAGCAAGGCAAGGCAACGTAAAGCAAGGCAACGTAAAGCAATGTAAAGCAAGGCAACGTAAAGCAACGTAAAGCAAGGCAAGGCAAGGAAACGTAAAGCAAGGCAACGTAAAGCAACGTAAAGCAAGGCAAGGCAAGGAAACGTAAAGCAAGGCAAGGCAACGTAAAGCAAGGCAACATAAAGCAATGTAAATCAAGGCAACGTAAAGCAATACAAGGCAAGGCAACGTAAAGCAAGGCAAAGTAAAGGAACGTAAAGCAAGGCAAGGCAACGCAACGCAAAGCAAGGCAAGGCAACGTAAAGCAAGGCAACGTAAAGCAACGTAAAGCAAGGCAACGTAAAGCAAAGTAACGCAAGGCAAAGTTAAGTAAGGCAACGTAAAGCAACGTAAAGCAAGGCAAGGTAAAGCATGGCAACGTAACGGAAGGCAACGTAAAGCAACGTAAAGCAAGGCAAGGTATAGCAAGGCAACGTAAAGCAACATAAAGCAAGACAACGTAAAATAAGGCAAAACAAGGGAACGTAAGCAAGGCAAGGCAAGGCAACGTAAAGCAACGTAAAGCAAGGCAACGTAAAGCAACATAAAGTAAGGCAACGTAAATCAACGTAAAGCAACGCAACGTAAAGCAACGTAAAGTAAGGCAACGTAAGTAAGGCAACGTAAAGTAAGGCAACGTAAAGCAACGTAATGTAAGGCAACGTAAAGCAACGTAAAGTAAGGCAACGTAAAGCCGCTTAAAACAAGGCAACGTAAAGCAAGGCAATGTAAAGCAACGTAAATCCAGGCAACGTAAATCAAGGCAACGTAAAGCAACGTAAAGCAAGGCAACGTAAAGTAAGGCAACGTAAGGCAACGTAAAGCAAGGCAACGTAAAGCAACGTAAAGCAAGGCAACGTAACGCAAGGCAACGTAAAGCAATGTAAAGCAAGGCAACGTAAGGCAAGGCAACGCAAAGCAAGGCAACGTAAAGCAAGGCAAGGCAACGTACAGCAACGTAAGGCAACGTAAAGTAAGGCAACGTAAAGTAAGGCAACGTAAAGCAACATAAGGCAATGTAAAGTAAGGCAACGTTAGGCAAGGCAACGCAACGTAAAGTAAGGCAAGGCAACGTAAAGTAAGGCAATGCAACGTAAAGCAACGTAAGACAACGTAAAGCAAGGCAACGTAAAGCAAGGCAACGTAAAGCAAGGCAACGTAAAGCAAGGCAACCTAAAGCAAGGCAACGTGAAGTAAGGCAACGGAAAGCAACGTAAATCAACGTAAGGCAAGGCAACATAAAGTAAGGCAACGTAAAGCAACGTAAGGCAAGGCAACGTAATGCAAGGCAACGTAAAGTAAAGGCAACGTAAAGTAAGGCAATGTAAAGCAACGTAAGGCAAGGCAACGTAAAGTAAGGCAACGTAAAGCAACGTAAGGCAAGGCAACGTAATGCAAGGCAACGTAAAGTAAGGCAACGTAAAGTAAGGCAATGTAAAGCAACGTAAGGCAAGGCAACCTAAAGCAAGGCAACGTAAAGCAAGACAACGTAAAGCAAGGCAACGTAAAGCAACGTAAAGCAAGGCAACGGAAAGCAACGTAAAGCAAGGCAACGTAAAGCAAGGCAACTTAAAGCAAAGTAAAGCAAGGCAATGTAAATCAAGGCAACGTAAGGCAACATAAAGCAACGTAAAGCAAGAAAACGTAAAGCAAGGCAAAGTAAAGAAAGGTAAAGCAAGGCAAAGTAAAGAAAGGCAACGTAAGGCAACGTAAAGCAACGTAAAGCAAGGCAAGGCAAAGTAAAGCAAGGCAACGTAAAGCAATGTGAAGCAAGGCAACGTAAAGCAAGGCAAGGCAACGTAAAGCAACGTAAAGCAAGGCAACGTAAACCAACGAAAAACAAGGAAACGTAAACCAACGTAAAGCAAGACAAGGCAAGGCAACGTAAAGCAAGGCAAGTCAACGTAAAGCAAGGCAACGTAAAGTTAGGGAACGTAAGGCAACGTAAAGTAAGGCAACGTAAAGCAACGTAAGCAAGGCAACGTAAAGCAAGGCAACGTAAAGCAACGCAACGTAAGGCAACGTAAAGCAAGGCAAAGTAAAGCAACATAAAGCAAGGCAACGTAAAGCAAACAACGTAAGGCAATGTAAAGCAACATAAAGCAAGGCAACTTAAAGCAACGTAAGGTAACTTAAAGCAAGGCAATGTAAAGCAAGTCATCATAAAGCAACTTAAAGCAAGGGAACGTAAAGCAAGGAAACGTAAAGCAAGGCAACGTAAAGCAAAGTAAATCAAGGCAACGTAAAGCAAGGCAAGGTAAAGCAACGTAAAGCAAGTCAACGTAAAGCAATGCAAGGCAAGGTAACGTATAGCAAGGCAACGTAAAGCAACGTAAAGCAAGGCAAGGCAACGTAAAGCAACGTAAAGCAAGGCAACGTAAAGCAACATAACGCAAAGCAACGTAAAGTAAGGCAACGTAAAGCAAGGCAACGTAAAGCAACGTAAAGCAAGGCAACGTAAAGCAACGTAAAGCATGGCAACGTAAAGCAACGTAAAGCAAGGCAAGGTAATGCAACGTATAGCAAGGCAAGGTAAGGCAACGTAAAGCAAGGAAAAGTAAAGCAACGTAAAGCAAGGCAACATAAAGCAAGGCAAGGCAAGGCAACGTAAAGCAAGGTTAAGCAAGGCAAAGCAACGTAAGGCAAGGTAAAGCAAGGCAACGTAAAGCAAGGCAAAGCAAGGCAAGGTAAAGCAAGGCAAAGCAACGTAAAGCAAGGTAAAGCAAGCTAAGTTAAAGTAAGGCAAAGCAACGTAAAGCAAGGTAAAGCAAGGCAATGTAAATCAACGTAAAGCAAGCTAAAGCAAGGCAACGTAAAGCGACGTAAGGCAAGGTAAAGCAAGGCAACATAAAGCAACGTAAAACAAGGTAAGGCAAGGCAAGGCAAAGCAAGGTAAAGCAACGTAAAGCTAGGCAACGTAAAGCAACGTAAAGCTAGGCAACGTAAAGCAACGTAAAGCAAGGTAAAGCAAGGTAAAGCAAGGCAAGGCAAAGCAAGGTAAAGCAACGTAAAGCAAGGTAAAGCAAGGTAAAGCAACGTAAATCAAGGCAAGGTAAAGCAAGGTAAAACAAGGTAAAGCAACGTAAAGCTAGGCAAGGCAAGGCAACGTAAAGCAAGGCAACCTAAAGCAACGTAAAGCAACTTTAAGCAAGGCAACGTAAAGCAACGTAAAGCATCATAAAGCAAGGCAACGTAAAGCAAGGCAAGGCAAGGCAACGTAAAGCAAGGCAAGGCAAGGCAAAGTAAAGATACGTAAAGCAAGGCAACGTAAAGCAAAGTAAAGGAAGCCAACGTAAAGCAACGTAAAGCAAGCCAACGTAAAGCAAGGCAAGGCAACGTAAAGCATGGCAACGTAAAGCAAGGCAATATAAAGCAAGGCAATGTAAAGCAACGTAAAGCAATGCAAGGCAAGGAAATGTAAAGCAAGGCAAGGCAAGGCAACGTAAACCAAGGCAACGTAAAGCAACGTAAAGCAAGGCAACGTAAACTAAGGCAACGTAAAGCAAGGCAACGTAAAGCAACTAAAGCAAGGCAACGTAAAGCAACGTAAAGCAAGGCAAGGTAAGGCAACGTAATGCAAGGCAACGTAAAGCAACGTAAAGCAACGTAATGCAAGGCAACGTATAGCAACGTAAAGCAAGGCAACGTAAATCAACGTAAAACAAGGGAACGTAAATCAAGGTAACGAAAAGCAACGTAAAGCAAGGCAACGTAAAGCAACGTAAAGCAAGGCAACGTAAAGCAACGTAAAGCAACTCAACGTAAAGCAACATAAAGCAATGTAAAGCATGGTAAAGCAAGGTAAAGCAATGTAAAGCAAGGCAACGTAAAGCAACGTAAAGCAAGGCAACGTAAAGCAACCTAAAGCAAGGTAAAGCAAAGTAAAGCAACGTAAAGCAACGTAAATCAAGGCAAAGTAAACAACGTAAAGCATGGTAAAGCAAGGTAAAGCCACGTAAGGCAATGTAAAGCAAGTTAAAGCAAGGCAACGTAAAGCAAGGTAAAGCAAGGCAACGTAAAGCAACGTAAAGCAATGTAAAGCAAGGCAATGTAAAGCAACGTAAAGCAAGGCAAATTAAAGCAACGTAAAGCAACGTAAAGCAAGGCAACGTAAAGAAAGGTATAGCAAGGCAAAGCAATATAAGGCAAGGTAAGCAAGGCAATGTAAAGCAAGGGAAAGCAAGGTAAAGCAACGTAAAGCAACGAAAAGCAAGGCAACGTAAAGCAACGTAAAGCAACATAAAGCATGGTAAAGCAACGTAAAGCAGCGTAAAGCAAGGCAACGTAAAGCATCGTAAAGCAAGGTAAAGCAAGGTAAAGCAAGGCAACGTAAGGCAGCGTAAAGCAAGGTAAATCAAGGTAAAGAAAGGTAAAGCAAGGTAAAGCAAGGTAAATCAAGGCAACGTAAAGCAAGGTAAAGCAAGACAACGTAAAGCAACGTAAAGCAAGGTAAAGCAACGTAAGGCAATGTAAAGCAAGTTAAAGCAAGGCAACGTAAAGCAAGGTAAAGCAAGGCAACATAAAGCAACGTAAAGCAACGTAAAGCAAGGCAATGTAAAGCAACGTAAATCAAGGTAAAGCAAGGCAAGGCAAAACAAGGTAAAGCAACGTAAAGGAAGGCAAGGTAAAGCAACGCAACGTAAAGCAACGTAAAGCAACGTAAAGCAACGTAAAGCAAGGCAACATAAAGCAACGTAAAGCAAGGCAACGTAAAGCAAGGTAAAGCAAGGTAAAGCAAGTTAAAGCAACGTAAAGCAACGTAATGCAAGGCAATGTAAAGCAACGTAAAGCAAGGCAACGTAAAGCAAGGAAAGGCAACGTAAAGCAAGGTAAAGCAACGTAAAGCAAGATAAAGCAACGTAAAGCAACGTATGGCAAGGACCGTAAAGCAACGTAAAGCAGGGCAACGTAAAGCAAGGCAACGAAAAGCAACGTAAAGCAAGGCATCGTAAAGCAACGTAAATCAAGGCACCATAAAGCAAGGTAAAGCAAGGTAAAGCAAGGTAAAGCAACGTAAAGCAAGGCAACGTAAAGCAAGGTAAAGCTAGGTAAAGGAAGGTATAGCAACGTAAAGCAACGTAAAGCAAGGCAATGTAAATCAACATAAAGCAAGGCAATACAAGGCAAATCAACGTAAAGCAAGGTAAAGCAAGTAAAAGCTAGGTAAAGCAAGGCAACGTAAAGCAACGTAAAGCAAGGCAAGGCAAGGCAAGGCAACGTAAAGCAAGGCAAGGCAAGGCAACGTAAAGCAAGGCAACGTAAATCAACGTAAAGCAAGGCAACGTAAAACAAGGAAATGTAAAGCAAGGTAAAGCAAGGCAACGTAAATTAAGGCAACATAAAGTAAGGCAACATAAAGTAAAGTAAGGCAACGTAAAGCAACGTAAAGCAACATAAATCAAGGCAACGTAAATCAACGTAAAGCAAGGCAACGGAAAATAAGGCAACGTAAAACAAGGAAACGTAAAGTAAGGCAACGTAATCCAAGGCATTGTAAAGTAAGGCAACGTAAGGCAACGATAAGCAAGGCAACGTATATCAACGTAAAGCAAGGCAACGTAAAGTAAAGCAACGTAAGGCAACGTAAAGTAAGGCAACGTAAAGCAACGTAAAGAAAGGCACCGTAAAGCAAGGCAACGAAAAGCAACGTAAAGGAAGGCAACATAAAACAACGTAAAGCAAGGCAACGTAAAGCAAGTTAAAGCAAGGTAAAGCAACGTAAAGCAAGGTAAAGCAAGGCAATGTAAAGCAACATAAAGCAACGTTAACCAAGGTAAACAAGGTAAAGCAAGGTAAAGCAACGTAAAGCAAGGCAACGTAAAGCAAGGTAAAGCAAGGTAAAGCAAGGTAAAGCAAGGCAACGTAAAGCAAGGTAAAGAAAGATAACGTAAAGCAAGGTAAAGCAAGGCAACGTAAAGCAAGGTAAAGCAAGGCAACGTAAAGCAACGTAAAGCAACGTAGAGCAAGGCAACGTAAAGCAACGTAGAGCAAGGCAACGTAAAGCAACGTACAGCAAGGTAACGTAAAGCAACGTAAAGCAACGTAAAGCAAGGTAAAGCAAGGCAACGTAAAGTAATGCAACGTAAAGCAACGTAAAGCAACGTAAAGCAAGGGAAAGAAAGGCAACGTAAAGCAAGGTAAAGCATGGCAACGTAAAGCAACGTAAAGCAAGGTAAAGCAAGGCAACGTAAAGCAAGGTAAAGAAAGGCAAAGCAACGTAAATCAAGGTAAAGAAAGGCAAGGTAAATCTTGGCAAAGCAACATAAAGCAAGGTAAAGCAAGGCAAGGTAAATCAAGACAAAGCAACGTAAAGCAAGGTAAAGCAAGGCAACGTAAAGCAAGGTAAAGCAAGGTAAAGCAATGCAAGGTAAAGCAAAGTAAATCAAGGTAAAGCAAGGCAACGTAAAGCAACGTAATGCAAGGTAAAGCAAGGCAAGGTAAAGCAAGGTAAAGCAACGTAAGGCAAGGCAACGTAAAGCAACGTAAACAAGGTAAAGCAAGGCAAGGTAAAGCAAAGTAAAGCAAGGTAAAGCAATGCAACGTAAAGCAACGTAAAGCAAGGCAAGGCAATGCAAGGCAAAGCAAGATAAAGGAAGGCAACGTAAAGCAACGTAAAGCAAGGCAACGTAAAGCAACGTAAAGCAAGGCAAGGCAACGTAAAGCAATGCAACGTAAAGCTACGTAAAGCAAGGTAACGTTAAGCAAGTCAAGGCAAGGGAACGTAAAGCAAGGCAAGGCAACGTAAAGCAAGGCAATGCAAGGCAACGTAAAGCAAGGACAAGCAAGGCAAAGCAACGTAAAGCAAGGTAAAGCAACGTAAAACAACGCAACGTAAAGCGACGTAAAGCAACGTAAAGCAACGTAAAGCACGGTAAAGCAAGGCAACGTAAAGCAACGTAAAGCAAGGCAAGGCAACGTAAAGCAATGCAACGTAAAGCAACGTAAAGCAAGACAACGTTAAGCAAGTCAAGGCAAGGGAACGTAAAGCAAGGCAAGGCAACGTAAAGCAAGGCAATGCAAGGCAACGTAAAGCAAGGACAAGCAAGGCAAAGCAACGTAAAGCAAGGTAAAGCAACGTAAAACAACGCAACGTAAAGCGACGTAAAGCAACGTAAAGCAACGTAAAGCACGGTAAAGCAAGGCAACGTAAAGCAAGGTAAAGGAAGGCAACGTAAAGCAACGTAAAGCAAGGTAAAGCAAGGCAACATAAAGCAAGGCAACGTAAAGCAAGACAACGTAAGGCAACTTAAAGCAAGGCAACCTAAAGCAAGGCAACGTAAAGCAAGGTAACGTAAAGCAAGGCAACGTAAAGCAAGGCAACGTAAAGCAACATAAAGCAAGGCAACTTAAAGCAACGTAAGGTAACGTAAAGCAAGGCAACGTAAAGCAAGGCATCGTAAAGCAAGGGAACATAAAGCAAGGAAACGTAAAGCAAGGCAACGTAAAGCAAAGTAAATCCAGGAAACGTAAAGGAAGGCAACGTAAGGAAACGTATAGCATCGTAAAGCAAGGCAAAGTAAAGCTAGGCAAGGTAAAGCAACGTAAAGCAAGGCAACGTAAAGCAAGGCAACGTAAGGCAACGTAAAGCAACGTAAAGCAAGTCAACGTAAAGCAATGCAAGGCAAGGAAACGTAAAGCAAGGCAACGTAAAGCAAGGCAACGTAAAGCAACGTAACGCAAAGCAACGTAAAGTAAGGCAACGTAAAGTAACATAAAGCAAGGCAACGTAAAGCAAGGCAAGGCATGGCAACGTAAAGCAACGTAAAGCAAGGCAACATAAAGCAAGGCAAGGCAACGTAAAGCAACGTAAAGCAACGTAAAGCAACGTAAAGGAAGGGAACTTAAAGCAATGTAAAGCAAACCAAAGTAAAGCAACGCAAAGCAAGGTAAAGCAAGTTAAAGTAAGTTAAAGCAACGTAAAGAAACGTAAAGCAAGGCAACGTAAACCAACGTAAAGCAAGACAACGTAAAGCAGGGTAAAGCAAGATAAAGCAACGTAAAGCAACGTAAAGCAAGGACACATAAATCAACGTAAATCAAGGCAACGTAAAGCAAGGTAAAGCAGGGTAAAGCAACATAAAGCAATGCAACGTAAAGCAACGTAAAGCAAGGCAACATAAAGCAAGGCAATGTAAAGCAATATAAAGCAAGGTAAAGCAAGGTAAATCAACGTAAAGCAAGGCAACGTAAAGCAACGTAAAGGAAGGCAATGTAAAACAACGTAAAGCAAGGCAAGCTAAAGCAAGGTAAAGCAAGGTAAAGCAACGTAAAGCAAGGTAAAACAAGGCAAAGTAAAGCAACATAAAGCAACGTAAAGCAAGGTAAACAAGGTAAAGCAAGGTAAACAAGGTAAAGCAAGGTAAAGCAACGTAAAGCAAGGAAACGTAAAGCAAGGCAACGTAAAGTAAGGTAAAGCAAGGTAAAGCAAGGTAAAGCAAGGCAACGTAAAGCAAGGTAAAGTAAGGCAACGTAAAGCAACATAAAGCAACGTAGAGCAAGGCAACGTAAAGTAACGTAGAGCAAGGCAACGTAAAGCAACGTAAAGCAAGTTAAAGCAAGGCAACGTAAAGCAAGGCAACCTAAAGCAACGTAAATCAACGTAAAGCAAGGGAAAGAAAGGCAACGTAAAGCAAGGTAAAGCATGGCAACGTAAACCAACGAAAGCAACGTAAAAAAAGGCAAAGTAAAGCAACGTAAAGCAAGGCAACGTAAAGCAAGGTAAAGAAAGGCAAAGCAACGTAAGACAAGGTAAAGCAAGGCAACGTAAAGTAAGGCAAAGCAAGGCAAAGCAACTTAAAGCAAGGTAAAGCAAGGTAAAGCAAGGCAACGTAAAGCAAGGTAAAGCAAGGAAAAGGAAGGCAACGTAAAGCAACGTAAAGCAAGGTAAAGAAAGGCAAGGCAAAGCAAGGTAAAGCAACGTAAAGCAAGGCAACGTGAAGCAACGTAAAGCAAGGTAAAGCAAGGCAAGGTAAAGTAACGTAAAGCAAGGTAAAGCAAGGTAAAGCCAGGTAAAGCAAGGAACCTAGAGCAAGGTAAAGCAAGACAACGTAAAGCAACGTAAAGCAAGGTAAAACAACGTAAAGCAAGGCAACGTAAAGCAAGGTAAAGCAAGGAAACATAAAGCAACGTAAAGCAACGTAAAGGAAGGCAACGTAAAGCAAGGTAAAACAAGGCAAAGCAACGTAAGGCAAGGTAAAGCAAGGTAACGTAAAGTATGGCACAGCAAGGCAAAAAAACGTAAAGCAAGATAAAGCAAGGCAAGGTAAATCTTTGCCAAGCAACGTAAAGCAAGATAAAGCAAGGCAAGATTAAGCAAGGCAAAGGAACGTAAAGCAAGGTAAAGAAAGGCAAAGTAAAGCAAGCTAAAGCAAAGTAAAGCAAGGCAACGTAAAGCAACGTAAAGCAAGGTAAAGCACGGCAAGGTAAAACAAGGTAAAGCAACGTAAAGGAAGGCAACGTAAAGCAAGTAAAGCAACGTAAAGCAACGTAAAGCAACGCAACGTAAAGCAACGTAAAGCAACGTAAAGCAACGTAAAGCAAGGCAACGTAAAGCAACGTAAAGCAAACTAAAGCAAGGCAACATAAAGCAACGTAAAGCAAGGCAACGTAAAGCAAGGTAAAGCAAGGTAAAGCAAGTTAAAGCAACGTAAAGCAACGTAATGCAAGGCAACGTAAAGCAACGTAAAGCAAGGCAAAGTAAAGCAAGGAAAGGCAACGTAAAGCAAGGTAAAGCAACGTAAAGCAACGTATGGCAAGGACCGTAAAGCAACGTAAAGCAGGGCAACATAAAGGAAGTCAACGAAAAGCAACGTAAAGCAACGTAAAGCAAGGCAAAGTAAAGCAAGGTAAAGCAAGGTAAAGCAACGAAAAGCAACGTAAAGCAAGGCAACGTAAAGCAAGGTAAATCTAGGTAAAGGACGGTATAGCAACGTAAAGCAACGTAGAGCAAGGAAATGTAAATCAATATAAAGCAAGGCAATGCAAGGCAAAGCAACGTAAAGCAAGGTAAAGCAAGGCAAGGTAAAGCAAGGCAAAGCAACGTAAAGCAAGGTAAAGCAAGGCAAGTTAAAGCAAGGCAAATCAACGTAAAGCAAGGTAAAGCAAGGTAAAGCAAGGCAACGTAAAGCAACGTAAAGCAAGGTAAGGCAAGGCAAGGCAAGGCAAGGCAACGTAAAGCAAGGCAACGTAAAGCAAGGCAACGTAAAGCAACGTAAAGCACGGCAACGTAAACCAACGTAAAGCAAAGTAAAGCAACGTAAACAACGCAACGTAAAGCAACGTAAAGCAAGGTAAAGCAACGTAAAGCAAGGCAACGTAAAGCAACATAAAGCAAGGCAACGTAAAGCAACGTAAAGGAAGGTAAAACAAGGTAAAACAAGGTAAAGCAACGTAAAGCAACCTAAAGGAAGGCAACGTAAAGCAATGTAAAGCAAGGCAACGTAAAGCAACGTAAAGCAAGGTAAAGCAAGTTAAAGCAACGTAAGGCAACGTAAAGCAATGTAAAGCAAGGCAACGTAAAGCAAGGTAAAGCAAGGTAAAGCAACGTATAGCAAGGACCGTAAATCAACGTAAAGAAAGGCAACGAAAAGCAACGTAAAGCAAGGCAACGTAAAGCAACGTAAAGCAAGGCAACGTAAAGCAAAGTAAAGCAAGGTAAAGCAACGTAAAGGTACGTAAAGGAAGGCAACGTAAAAAAAACGTAAAGGAAGGCAACGTAAAGCAAGGTAAAGCAAGGTAAAGCAACGTAAAGCAACGTAAAGCAAGGCAACGTAAAGCAACTTAAAGCCAGGCAACGTAAAGCAACATAAAGCAAGGCAACGTAAAGCAAGGCAACGTAAAGCAAGGGAAGGCAAGGCAACGTAAAGCAAGGAAACGTAAAGCAACTTAAAACAAGGCAACGTAAAGCAACGTAAAGCAAGGCAACGTAAAATAAGGCAAGGCAAGGCAACGTAAAGCAACGTAAAGCAGGCAGGAAAGGCAACATAAAGCAAGGCAAGGCAAGGCAACGTAAAGCAGCGCAACGTCAAGCAACGTAAAGCAAGGCAAGGCAAGGCAACCCAATGCAAGGCAACGTAAAGCAACTTAAAACAAGGCAACGAAAAGCAACGTAAAGTAAGGCAACGTAAAGCAAGGCAACGTAAAGCAACGTAAAGCAAGGCAACGTAAAGGAACGTAAAGCAAGGCAAAGTAAAGGAACGTAAAGCAACGCAACGTAAAGCAACGTAAAGCAACGTAAAGCAAGGCAACGTAAAGCAACGTAAAGCAACGTAAAGTAAGGCAACGTAAAGCAAGGTAAAGCAACGTAAAGCAACGTAAAGCAACGTAAAGCAAGGCAACGTAAAGTAAGGTAAAGCAAGGTAAAGCAAGGTAAAGCAAGGTAAAGCAACGTAAAGCAACGTAAAGCAAGGCAACGTAAAGCAAGGTAAAGCAAGGCAAAGTAAAGCAAGGTAAAGCAAGGTAAAGCAAGGTAAAGCAAGGTAAAGCAACGTAAAGCAAGGCAACGTAAAGCAACGTAAAGCAAGGCACCTTAAAGCAAGGCAACCGAAAAGCAACGTGAAGCAAGGCAACATGAAGCAACGTAAAGCAAGGCAACATGAAGCAACGTAAAGCAAGGCAACGTAAAGCAACGTAAAACAAGGCAAGGTAAAGGAACGTAAAGCAAGGCAACCTAAATCAAGGCAAGGGAAGGCAACCTAAACAAGGCAACGTAAAGCAAGGCAACGTAAAGCAACGTAAAGCAAGGCAAGGTAAAGCAACGTAAAGCAAGGCAACATAAAGCAACGTAAAGCAAGGCAAGGCAAGGCAACGTAAAGCAAGGCAACGTAAAGCAACGTAAAGCAAGGCAAGGCAAGGCAACGTAAAGCAAGGCAACTTAAAGCAACGTAAAGACAGGCAAGGCAAGGCAACGTAATGCAAGGCAACGTAAAGCAACTTAAAGCAAGGCAACGAAAAGCAACGTAAAGCAAGGCAACGTAAAGCAACGTGAAGCAAGGTAAAGCAAGGTAAAGCAAGTTAAAGAAACATAAAGCAACGTAAAGCAAGGCATCGTAAATAAAGGTAAAGCAAGGCAACGTAAAGCAAGGTAAAGCAATGTAAACCAAAGTAAAGCAAGGTAAAGCAAGGTAAAGCAACGTAAAGCAAGGCAACGTAAAGCAAGGTAAAGCAAGGTAAAGCAACGTAAAGCAAGGTATATCAAGGAACGTAAAGCAACGTAAAGCAAGGCAACGAAAAGCAAGGCAACGAAAAGCAACATAAAGGAAGGCAACGTAAAGCAACGTAAATCAAGGTAAAGCAAGTTAAAGCAAGGTAAAGCAACGTAAAGGAATGTAAATCAAGGCAACGTAAAGCAACGTAAAGCAAGGCAACGTAAAGATAGGCAACGAAAAGCAACGTAAAGCAAGGCAACGTAAAGCAACATAAAGCAAGGCAACGTAAAGCAACGTAAAGCAAGGCAACGTAAAGCAAGTTAAAGCAACGTAAAGGAACGTAAACCAAGGCAACGTAAAGCAAGGTAAAGCAAGTTAAAGCAAGGCAACGTAAAGGCAGGTAAAGCAAGTTAAAGCAAGGTAAAGCAACGTAAAGTAACGTAAAGCAAGGTCACAAAAATCAACGTAAAGCAAGGCAACGTAAAGCAACGTAAAGCAAGGTAAAGCAAGTTAAAGCAAGGTAAAGAAACGTAAAGGAACGTAAATCAAGGCAACGTAAAGCAACGTAAAGCAAGGCAACGTAAAGCAAGGCAAGGTAAAGCAACATAAAGCAAGGCAAGGTAAAGAAACGTAAAGCAAGGCAACGTAAAGCAACGTAAAGCAACGTAAAGCAAGGCAACGTAAAGCAACGTAAAGCAAGGTAAAGCAAGGTAAAGCAACGTAAAGCAACGTAAAGCAAGGCAACGTAACGCAACGTAGAGGAAGGCAACGTAAAGCAAGGTAAAGCAAGGTAAAGCAACGTAAAGCAAGGACACATAAATCAACGTAAAGCAAGGCAACGTAAAGCTACGTGAAGCAAGGTAAAGCGAGGTAAAGCAAGGTAAAGCAACGTAAAGCAAAGTAAAGCAAGGCAACGTAAAGCAAGGTAAAGCAAGTTAAAGCAACGTAAAGCAACCTAAAGCAAGGCAACGTAAAGCAAGGCAACCGAAGAGCAACGTAAAGCAAGGCAACGTAAAGCAAGGTAAAGCAAGGCAACGTAAAGCAACGTAAAGCAAGGCAACGTAAAGCAAGGTAAAGCAAGGTAAAGCAATGTAAAGAAAAGTAAAGGAACGTAAAGCAAGGCAACGTAAAGCAACGTAAAGCAAGGCAAGGCAAGGCAAAGTAAAGCAATGCAAGGCAACATAAAGCAAGGCATGGCAAAGCAACGTAAAGCAACGTAAAGCGAGGCAACGTAAAGCAAGGCAAAGTAAATCAACGTAAAGCAAGACAAGGCAAGGCAACGTAAAGCAAGGCAAGGAAAGGCAACGTAAAGCAAGGCAAGGCAAGGCAACGTAAAGCAAGGCAACGTAAATCAACGTAAAATAAGGCAACGTAAAGCAACGTAAAGCAAGGCAAAATAAAGCAAGGCAAGGCAAGGCAATGTAAAGCAAGGCAATGTAAAGCAAGGCAACGTAAAGCAAGGCAAGGCAAGGCAACGTAAAGCAAGGCAACGTAAAGCAAGGCAAGGCAAGGCAACGTAAATCACGGCAACATAAAGCAAGGCAACGTAAAGCAACGTAAAGCAAGGGAACGTAAAGCAATGTAAAGTAACGTAAAGCAAGGTAACGTAAAGCAATGTAAAGCAAGGCAACGTAAAGCAACGTAAAGCAACGTAAAGCAACGCAAGGTAAAGCAACGTAAAGCAATGTAAAGGAAGGTAAAGCAAGGTAAAGCAACGTAAAGCAAGGCAACGTAAAGCAACGTATAGTAACGTAAAGCAAGGCAACGTAAAGCAACGTAAAGCAAGGTAAAGCAAGGTAAAGCAACGTAAAGCAACGTAAAGCAAGGCAACGTAACGCAACGTAAAGCAAGGTAAAGCAAGGTAAAGCAAATTAAAGCAACGTAAAGCAAGGCAACGTAAATCAAGGTAAAGCAAGGTAAAGCAACGTAAAGCAACGTAAAGTAACGTAAAGCAAGGACACATAAATCAACGTAAAGCAAGGCAACGTAAAGCAACGTAAAGCAACGTGAAGCAAGGTAAAGCAAGGTAAAGCAAGGTAAAGCAAGTTAAAGCAACGTAAAGCAACGTAAAGCAAGGCAACGTAAAGCAAGGCAACCGAAAAGCAACGTAAAGCAAGGCAACGTAAAGCAAGGTAAAGCAAAGAAACGTAAAGCAACGCAACGTAAAACAACGTACAGCAAGGCAACGTAAAGCAAGGTAAAGCAAGGTAAAGCAACCTAAATCAACGTAAAGCAATGCAACGTAAAGCAACGTAAAGCATGGCAACGTAAAGTAACGTAAAGCAAGGTAAAGCAAGGTAAAGCAACTTAAAGCAAGGCAACATAAAGCAACGTAAATTAAGGTAAAGCAAGGCAAAGCAACGTAAGGCAAGGCAACGTAAAGCAACGTAAAGCAACGTAAAGCACGGTAAAGCAAGGTAAAGCAACGTAAATCAAGGCAACGTAAAGCAACGTAAAGCAAGGTAAAGCAAGGTAAAGTAAGGTAAATAAAGGGAACGTAAAGCAAGGTAAAGCAAGACAACGTAAAGCAACGTAAAGCAAGGTAAAGCAACGTAAAGCAACGTAAAGCAAGGTAATGCAAGGCAACGTAAAGCAAGGTAAAGCAAGGCAGCGTAAAGCAACATAAAGAAACGTAAAGCAAGGCAATGTAAAGCAAAATAAAGCAAGGTAAAGCAAGGCAATGTAAAGCAACGTAAAGCAAGGCAATGTAAAGCAACGTAAACAAGGTAAAGCAACGTAAATCAATGCAACGTAAAGCAACGGAAAGCAACGTAAAGCAACGTAAAGCAAGGTAAAGCAACGTAAAGCAAGGCAACGTAAAGCAATGTAAAGCAAGGTAAAGAAACGTAAAGCAAGGTAAAGCAACGTAAAGCAACTTAAATCAAGAAAAGGTAAAGCAATGTAAAGCAAGGCAACGTAAAGCAAGGTAAAGCAAGGTATAGCAAGGTAAAGCAACGTAAAGCAAGGAAACGTAAAGCAAGGCAATGTAAAGCAAGGTAAAGCAAGGTAAAGCAAGGTAAAGCAACGTATAGCAAGGAACGTAAAGCAACGTAAATCAAGGCAACGTAATGCAAGGCAACGAAAAGCAACGTAAAGCAAGGCAAGGTAAAGGAACGTAAAGCAAGGCTACCTAAAACAAGGCAAGGCAAGGCAACGTAAAGCAAGGCAACGTAAAGCAACTTAAAGCAAGGCAAGTCAAGGCAACGTAAAGCAAGGCAAGGCAACGTAAAGCAAGGCAAGGCAACGTAAAGAAGGCAACGTAAAGCAACGTAAAGCAAGGCAAGGCAAGGCAACGTAAAGCAAGGCAACGTAAAGCAACTTAAAGCAAGGCAACGCAAACCAACGTAAAGCAAGGCAGCGTAAAGCAATATAAAGTAACGTAAAGCAAGGCAACGTAAAGCAAGGCAATGTAAAGGAAGGAAACGTAAAGCAACATAAAGCAACGTAAAGCAAGTTAAAGCAAGGTAAAGCAACGTAAAGCAAGGCAACGTAAAGCAAGGCAACGTAAAGCAACGTAAAGCAAGGTAAAGCAACGTAAAGCAACGTAAAGCAAGGCAACGTAAAGCAACGTAAATCTAGGCAAAGTAAAGCAACTTAAAGCAAGTTAAATCAACGTAAAGCAACGTAAAGCAAGGCAACGTAAATCAAGGCAAGGCAAGCAACATAAAGAAAGGTAAAGCAAGGTAAACCAAGGTAAAGCAAGGTAAAGCAACGTAAAGCAACGTAAAGCAAGGCAACGTAAAGTAAGGCAACGAAAAGCAACATAAAGCAAGGCAACGTAAAGCAACATAAAGCAAGGCAACATAAAGCAACGTAAAGCAAGGCAACGTAAAGCAAGGTAAACCAAGGTAAAGCAAGGTAAAGCAACGTAAAGGAACGTAAAGCAAGGCAACGTAAAGCAACGTAAAGCAAGGCAACGTAAAGCAAGGTAAAACAAGGCAAAGTAAAGCAAGGCAAGGGAAGGCAATGTAAAGCAAGGCAATGTAAAGCAAGGCAACGTAAAGCAAGGAAAAGCAAGGCAACGTATAGCAAGGCAACGTAAAGCAAGGCAAGGGAAGGCAACGTAAATCACGGCAACGTAAAGCAAGGTAACGTAAAGCAACGTAAAGCAAGGGAACGTAAAGCAATGTAAAGTAACGTAAAGCAAGGCAACGTAAAGCAATGTAAAGCAAGGCAACGTAAAGCAACGTAAAACAACGTAAAGCAACGCAACGTAAAGCAACGTAAAGCAACGTAAAGGAAGGTAAAACAAGGTAAAGCAACGTAAAGCAAGGCAACGTAAAGCAACGTAAAGCAACGTAAAGCAACGTAAAGCAAGGCAACGTAAAGCAAGGTAAAGCAAGGTAAAGCAAGGTAAATCAACGTAAAGCAACGTAAAGCAAGGCAACGTAAATCAAGGTAAAGCAAGGTAAAGCAAGGTAAAGCAACGTGAAGCAAGGTAAAGCAACGTAAAGCAACGTAAAGCAAGGCAGTGTAAAGCAAGGTAAAGCAAGGCAACGTAAAGCAAGGTAAAACAAGGTAAAGCAACGTAAAGCAACGTAAAGCAAGGCAACATAAAGCAACGTAAATGAAGGTAAAGCAAGGTATAGCAAGGCAAAGCAACGTAAGGCAAGGCAACGTAAAGTAACTTAAAGTAAGGTAAAGCAAGGTAAAGCAAGGTAAATCAAGGCAACGTAAATCAAGGTAAAGCAAGACAACGTAAAGCAAGGTAAAGCAACTTAAAGCAACGTAAAGCAAGGTAATGCAAGGCAACGTAAAGCAAGGTAAAGCAAGGCAAAGTAAAGCAACATAAAGAAACGTAAAGCAAGGCAACGTAAAGGAACGTAAAGCAAGGCAAAGTAAAGGAACGTAAAGCAACGCAACGTAAAGCAACGTAAAGCAACGTAAAGCAAGGCAACGTAAAGCAACGTAAAGCAACGTAAAGTAAGGCAACGTAAAGCAAGGTAAAGCAACGTAAAGCAACGTAAAGCAACGTAAAGCAAGGCAACGTAAAGTAAGGTAAAGCAAGGTAAAGCAAGGTAAAGCAAGGTAAAGCAACGTAAAGCAACGTAAAGCAAGGCAACGTAAAGCAAGGTAAAGCAAGGCAAAGTAAAGCAAGGTAAAGCAAGGTAAAGCAAGGTAAAGCAAGGTAAAGCAACGTAAAGCAAGGCAACGTAAAGCAAGGCACCTTAAAGCAAGGCAACCGAAAAGCAACGTGAAGCAAGGCAACATGAAGCAACGTAAAGCAAGGCAACATGAAGCAACGTAAAGCAAGGCAACGTAAAGCAACGTAAAACAAGGCAAGGTAAAGGAACGTAAAGCAAGGCAACCTAAATCAAGGCAAGGGAAGGCAACCTAAACAAGGCAACGTAAAGCAAGGCAACGTAAAGCAACGTAAAGCAAGGCAAGGTAAAGCAACGTAAAGCAAGGCAACATAAAGCAACGTAAAGCAAGGCAAGGCAAGGCAACGTAAAGCAAGGCAACGTAAAGCAACTTAAAGCAAGGCAAGGCAAGGCAACGTAAAGCAAGGCAACTTAAAGCAACGTAAAGACAGGCAAGGCAAGGCAACGTAATGCAAGGCAACGTAAAGCAACTTAAAGCAAGGCAACGAAAAGCAACGTAAAGCAAGGCAACGTAAAGCAACGTGAAGCAAGGTAAAGCAAGGTAAAGCAAGTTAAAGAAACATAAAGCAACGTAAAGCAAGGCATCGTAAATAAAGGTAAAGCAAGGCAACGTAAAGCAAGGTAAAGCAATGTAAACCAAAGTAAAGCAAGGTAAAGCAAGGTAAAGCAACGTAAAGCAAGGCAACGTAAAGCAAGGTAAAGCAAGGTAAAGCAACGTAAAGCAAGGTATATCAAGGAACGTAAAGCAACGTAAAGCAAGGCAACGAAAAGCAAGGCAACGAAAAGCAACATAAAGGAAGGCAACGTAAAGCAACGTAAATCAAGGTAAAGCAAGTTAAAGCAAGGTAAAGCAACGTAAAGGAATGTAAATCAAGGCAACGTAAAGCAACGTAAAGCAAGGCAACGTAAAGATAGGCAACGAAAAGCAACGTAAAGCAAGGCAACGTAAAGCAACATAAAGCAAGGCAACGTAAAGCAACGTAAAGCAAGGCAACGTAAAGCAAGTTAAAGCAACGTAAAGGAACGTAAACCAAGGCAACGTAAAGCAAGGTAAAGCAAGTTAAAGCAAGGCAACGTAAAGGCAGGTAAAGCAAGTTAAAGCAAGGTAAAGCAACGTAAAGTAACGTAAAGCAAGGTCACAAAAATCAACGTAAAGCAAGGCAACGTAAAGCAACGTAAAGCAAGGTAAAGCAAGTTAAAGCAAGGTAAAGAAACGTAAAGGAACGTAAATCAAGGCAACGTAAAGCAACGTAAAGCAAGGCAACGTAAAGCAAGGCAAGGTAAAGCAACATAAAGCAAGGCAAGGTAAAGAAACGTAAAGCAAGGCAACGTAAAGCAACGTAAAGCAACGTAAAGCAAGGCAACGTAAAGCAACGTAAAGCAAGGTAAAGCAAGGTAAAGCAACGTAAAGCAACGTAAAGCAAGGCAACGTAACGCAACGTAGAGGAAGGCAACGTAAAGCAAGGTAAAGCAAGGTAAAGCAACGTAAAGCAAGGACACATAAATCAACGTAAAGCAAGGCAACGTAAAGCTACGTGAAGCAAGGTAAAGCGAGGTAAAGCAAGGTAAAGCAACGTAAAGCAACGTAAAGCAAGGCAACGTAAAGCAAGGTAAAGCAAGTTAAAGCAACGTAAAGCAACCTAAAGCAAGGCAACGTAAAGCAAGGCAACCGAAGAGCAACGTAAAGCAAGGCAACGTAAAGCAAGGTAAAGCAAGGCAACGTAAAGCAACGTAAAGCAAGGCAACGTAAAGCAAGGTAAAGCAAGGTAAAGCAATGTAAAGAAAAGTAAAGGAACGTAAAGCAAGGCAACGTAAAGCAACGTAAAGCAAGGCAAGGCAAGGCAAAGTAAAGCAATGCAAGGCAACATAAAGCAAGGCATGGCAAAGCAACGTAAAGCAACGTAAAGCGAGGCAACGTAAAGCAAGGCAAAGTAAATCAACGTAAAGCAAGACAAGGCAAGGCAACGTAAAGCAAGGCAAGGAAAGGCAACGTAAAGCAAGGCAAGGCAAGGCAACGTAAAGCAAGGCAACGTAAATCAACGTAAAATAAGGCAACGTAAAGCAACGTAAAGCAAGGCAAAATAAAGCAAGGCAAGGCAAGGCAATGTAAAGCAAGGCAATGTAAAGCAAGGCAACGTAAAGCAAGGCAAGGCAAGGCAACGTAAAGCAAGGCAACGTAAAGCAAGGCAAGGCAAGGCAACGTAAATCACGGCAACATAAAGCAAGGCAACGTAAAGCAACGTAAAGCAAGGGAACGTAAAGCAATGTAAAGTAACGTAAAGCAAGGTAACGTAAAGCAATGTAAAGCAAGGCAACGTAAAGCAACGTAAAGCAACGTAAAGCAACGCAAGGTAAAGCAACGTAAAGCAATGTAAAGGAAGGTAAAGCAAGGTAAAGCAACGTAAAGCAAGGCAACGTAAAGCAACGTATAGTAACGTAAAGCAAGGCAACGTAAAGCAACGTAAAGCAAGGTAAAGCAAGGTAAAGCAACGTAAAGCAACGTAAAGCAAGGCAACGTAACGCAACGTAAAGCAAGGTAAAGCAAGGTAAAGCAAATTAAAGCAACGTAAAGCAAGGCAACGTAAATCAAGGTAAAGCAAGGTAAAGCAACGTAAAGCAACGTAAAGTAACGTAAAGCAAGGACACATAAATCAACGTAAAGCAAGGCAACGTAAAGCAACGTAAAGCAACGTGAAGCAAGGTAAAGCAAGGTAAAGCAAGGTAAAGCAAGTTAAAGCAACGTAAAGCAACGTAAAGCAAGGCAACGTAAAGCAAGGCAACCGAAAAGCAACGTAAAGCAAGGCAACGTAAAGCAAGGTAAAGCAAAGAAACGTAAAGCAACGCAACGTAAAACAACGTACAGCAAGGCAACGTAAAGCAAGGTAAAGCAAGGTAAAGCAACCTAAATCAACGTAAAGCAATGCAACGTAAAGCAACGTAAAGCATGGCAACGTAAAGTAACGTAAAGCAAGGTAAAGCAAGGTAAAGCAACTTAAAGCAAGGCAACATAAAGCAACGTAAATGAAGGTAAAGCAAGGCAAAGCAACGTAAGGCAAGGCAACGTAAAGCAACGTAAAGCAACGTAAAGCACGGTAAAGCAAGGTAAAGCAACGTAAATCAAGGCAACGTAAAGCAACGTAAAGCAAGGTAAAGCAAGGTAAAGTAAGGTAAATAAAGGCAACGTAAAGCAAGGTAAAGCAAGACAACGTAAAGCAACGTAAAGCAAGGTAAAGCAACGTAAAGCAACGTAAAGCAAGGTAATGCAAGGCAACGTAAAGCAAGGTAAAGCAAGGCAGCGTAAAGCAACATAAAGAAACGTAAAGCAAGGCAATGTAAAGCAAAATAAAGCAAGGTAAAGCAAGGCAATGTAAAGCAACGTAAAGCAAGGCAATGTAAAGCAACGTAAACAAGGTAAAGCAACGTAAATCAATGCAACGTAAAGCAACGGAAAGCAACGTAAAGCAACGTAAAGCAAGGTAAAGCAACGTAAAGCAAGGCAACGTAAAGCAATGTAAAGCAAGGTAAAGAAACGTAAAGCAAGGTAAAGCAACGTAAAGCAACTTAAATCAAGAAAAGGTAAAGCAATGTAAAGCAAGGCAACGTAAAGCAAGGTAAAGCAAGGTATAGCAAGGTAAAGCAACGTAAAGCAAGGAAACGTAAAGCAAGGCAATGTAAAGCAAGGTAAAGCAAGGTAAAGCAAGGTAAAGCAACGTATAGCAAGGAACGTAAAGCAACGTAAATCAAGGCAACGTAATGCAAGGCAACGAAAAGCAACGTAAAGCAAGGCAAGGTAAAGGAACGTAAAGCAAGGCTACCTAAAACAAGGCAAGGCAAGGCAACGTAAAGCAAGGCAACGTAAAGCAACTTAAAGCAAGGCAAGTCAAGGCAACGTAAAGCAAGGCAAGGCAACGTAAAGCAAGGCAAGGCAACGTAAAGAAGGCAACGTAAAGCAACGTAAAGCAAGGCAAGGCAAGGCAACGTAAAGCAAGGCAACGTAAAGCAACTTAAAGCAAGGCAACGCAAACCAACGTAAAGCAAGGCAGCGTAAAGCAATATAAAGTAACGTAAAGCAAGGCAACGTAAAGCAAGGCAACGTAAAGGAAGGAAACGTAAAGCAACATAAAGCAACGTAAAGCAAGTTAAAGCAAGGTAAAGCAACGTAAAGCAAGGCAACGTAAAGCAAGGCAACGTAAAGCAACGTAAAGCAAGGTAAAGCAACGTAAAGCAACGTAAAGCAAGGCAACGTAAAGCAACGTAAATCTAGGCAAAGTAAAGCAACTTAAAGCAAGTTAAATCAACGTAAAGCAACGTAAAGCAAGGCAACGTAAATCAAGGCAAGGCAAGCAACATAAAGAAAGGTAAAGCAAGGTAAACCAAGGTAAAGCAAGGTAAAGCAACGTAAAGCAACGTAAAGCAAGGCAACGTAAAGTAAGGCAACGAAAAGCAACATAAAGCAAGGCAACGTAAAGCAACATAAAGCAAGGCAACATAAAGCAACGTAAAGCAAGGCAACGTAAAGCAAGGTAAACCAAGGTAAAGCAAGGTAAAGCAACGTAAAGGAACGTAAAGCAAGGCAACGTAAAGCAACGTAAAGCAAGGCAACGTAAAGCAAGGTAAAACAAGGCAAAGTAAAGCAAGGCAAGGGAAGGCAATGTAAAGCAAGGCAATGTAAAGCAAGGCAACGTAAAGCAAGGAAAAGCAAGGCAACGTATAGCAAGGCAACGTAAAGCAAGGCAAGGGAAGGCAACGTAAATCACGGCAACGTAAAGCAAGGTAACGTAAAGCAACGTAAAGCAAGGGAACGTAAAGCAATGTAAAGTAACGTAAAGCAAGGCAACGTAAAGCAATGTAAAGCAAGGCAACGTAAAGCAACGTAAAACAACGTAAAGCAACGCAACGTAAAGCAACGTAAAGCAACGTAAAGGAAGGTAAAACAAGGTAAAGCAACGTAAAGCAAGGCAACGTAAAGCAACGTAAAGCAACGTAAAGCAACGTAAAGCAAGGCAACGTAAAGCAAGGTAAAGCAAGGTAAAGCAAGGTAAATCAACGTAAAGCAACGTAAAGCAAGGCAACGTAAATCAAGGTAAAGCAAGGTAAAGCAAGGTAAAGCAACGTGAAGCAAGGTAAAGCAACGTAAAGCAACGTAAAGCAAGGCAGTGTAAAGCAAGGTAAAGCAAGGCAACGTAAAGCAAGGTAAAACAAGGTAAAGCAACGTAAAGCAACGTAAAGCAAGGCAACATAAAGCAACGTAAATGAAGGTAAAGCAAGGTATAGCAAGGCAAAGCAACGTAAGGCAAGGCAACGTAAAGTAACTTAAAGTAAGGTAAAGCAAGGTAAAGCAAGGTAAATCAAGGCAACGTAAATCAAGGTAAAGCAAGACAACGTAAAGCAAGGTAAAGCAACTTAAAGCAACGTAAAGCAAGGTAATGCAAGGCAACGTAAAGCAAGGTAAAGCAAGGCAAAGTAAAGCAACATAAAGAAACGTAAAGCAAGGCAACGTAAACAACGTAAAGCAAGGCAACGTAAAGCAACGTAAACAAGGTAAAGCAAGGCAAAGCAACGTAAAGCAAGGTAAAGCAATGTAAAGCAATGCAACATAAAGCAACGTAAAGCAACGTAAAGCAACGTAAAGCAACGTAAAGCAAGGCAACTTAAAGCAACGTAAAGCAAGGCAACATAAAGCAACGTAAAGCAAGGTAAAGCAACGTAAAGCAAGGTAAAGAAACATAAAGCAACGTAAATCAAGGCAACGTAAAGCAATGTAAAGCAAGGCAACGTAAAGCAAGGTAAAGCAAGGTAAAGCAACGTAAAGCAACGTAAATAAAGGCAACGTAAAGCAATGTAAAGCAAGGCAACGTAAAGCAACGTAAAGCAAGGTAAAGTAAGGTAAAGCAAGGTAAAGCAACGTAAAGCAACGTAAAGCAAGGCAACGTAAAGCAAGGTAAAGCAAGATAAAGCAAGGTAAAGCAAGGTAAAGCAACGTAAAACAACGTATAGCAAGGAACGTAAAGGAACGTAAAGCAAGGCAACGTAAAGCAACATAAAGCAAGGAAACGTACAGCAAGGCAACGTAAAGCAAGGCAACGTAAATCAAGGCAACGTAAAACAATGCAAGCTAAAGCAACGTAAAGCAAGGAAACGTAAGACAATGTAAAGCAACGTAAAGCAAGGCAACCTAAAACAAGGCAAGGCAAGGCAACGTAAAGCAACGTAAAGCAAGGCAAGGCAAGGCAACGTAAAGCAAGGCAAGGCAAGGCAATGTAATGCAAGGCAACGTAAAGCAACTTAAAGCAAGGCAACGAAAACCAACGTAAAGCAAGGCAACGTAATGCAAGGCAACGTAAAGCAATGTAAAAAAACATAAAGCAAGGTAAAGCAACGTAAAGCAAGGTAAAGCAAGGTAAAGCAACGTAAAGCAAGGTAAAGCAAGGCAACGTAAAGCAAGGTAAAGCAAGGTAAACAAGGAAAAGCAACGTAAAGCAAGGCAACGTAAATCAAGGTAAAGGAAGGTAAAGCAAGGTAAAGCAACGTAAAGTAACGTAAAGCAAGGACACATAAATCAACGTAAAGCAAGGCAACGTGAAACAAGGTAAAGCAAGGTAAAGCAAGTTAAAGCAACGTAAAGCAAGGTAAAGCAAGGCAACGTAAAGCAAGGTAAAGCAAGGTAAAGCAACGTAAAGCAAGGCAACGTAAAGCAAGGCAACGTAAAGAAAGGCAACGGAAAGCAACGTAAAGCAAGGCAACGTAAAGCAACATAAAGCAAGGCAACGTAAAGCAACGTAAAGCAAGGCAACGTAAAGCAAGGTAAAGCAAGGTAAAGCAAGGTAAAGCAACGTAAAGGAACGTAAAGCAAGGCAACGTGAAGCAGCGTAAAGCAAGGCAACGTAAAGCAAAGTAAAACAAGGTAAAGCAACGTAAATCAACGTAAAGCAAGGCAACGTAAAGCAACGTAAAGCAAAGCAAGGTAAAGCAAGGCAAAGTAAAGCAACGTAAAGGAAGGTAAAGTAAGGTAAAGCAAGGTACAGCAAGGTAAAGCAACGTAAAGCAAGGCAACATAAAGTAACGTAAAGCATCGTAAAGCAAGGTAAAGAAAGGTAAAGCAACATAAAGCAAGGCAACGTAAAGCAACGTAAAGCAAGGTAAAGCAAGGTAAATCAGCGTAAAGCAAGACAATGTAAAGCAAGGTAAACCAAGACAACGTAAAGCAAGGTAAAGCAACGTAAAGCAAGGTAATGCAAGGCAACGTAAAGCAAGGTAAAGCAAGGCAACGTAAAGCAACATAAAGCAACGTAAAGCAAGGCAACGTAAAGCAACGTAAAGCAAGGCAACGTAAAGCAACGTAAAGCAAGGCAAGGCAAGGCAACGTAAAGCAAGGCAACGTAAAGCAACATAAAGCAAGGCAAGGCAAGGCAACGTAAAGCAAGGCAAGGCAACGTAAAGCAAGGCAACGTAAAGCAACGTAAAGCAAGGCAAAGTAAAGCAAGGCAACGTAAGGAAAGGCAACGTAAAGCAACCTAAGGCAAGGCAACGTAAAATAACGTAAAGCAAGGCAACGTAAAGCAACGTAAGGCAAGGCAACGTAAAGCAAGGCAAATCAACGTAAATCAACGTAAAGCAAGGCAAGGCAAGGCAAAGTAAAGGAAGGCAAGGCAACGTAAAGCAAGGCAACATAAAGCAACGTAAAACAAGGCAACGTAAAGCAACGTAAAGCAAGGCAAAGTAAATCAACGTAAAGCAAGACAAGGCAAGGCAACGTAAAGCAAGGCAAGGAAAGGCAACGTAAAGCAAGGCAAGGCAAGGCAACGTAAAGCAAGGCAACGTAAATCAACGTAAAATAAGGCAACGTAAAGCAACGTAAAGCAAGGCAAAGTAAAGCAAGGCAAGGCAAGGCAATGTAAAGCAAGGCAATGTAAAGCAAGGCAACGTAAAGCAAGGCAAGGCAAGGCAACGTAAAGCAAGGCAACGTAAAGCAAGGCAAGGCAAGGCAACGTAAATCACGGCAACATAAAGCAAGGCAACGTAAAGCAACGTAAAGCAAGGGAACGTAAAGCAATGTAAAGTAACGTAAAGCAAGGCAACGTAAAGCAATGTAAAGCAAGGCAACGTAAAGCAACGTAAAGCAACGTAAAGCAACGCAAGGTAAAGCAACGTAAAGCAATGTAAAGGAAGGTAAAGCAAGGTAAAGCAACGTAAAGCAAGGCAACGTAAAGCAACGTATAGTAACGTAAAGCAAGGCAACGTAAAGCAACGTAAAGCAAGGTAAAGCAAGGTAAAGCAACGTAAAGCAACGTAAAGCAAGGCAACGTAACGCAACGTAAAGCAAGGTAAAGCAAGGTAAAGCAAATTAAAGCAACGTAAAGCAAGGCAACGTAAATCAAGGTAAAGCAAGGTAAAGCAACGTAAAGCAACGTAAAGTAACGTAAAGCAAGGACACATAAATCAACGTAAAGCAAGGCAACGTAAAGCAACGTAAAGCAACGTGAAGCAAGGTAAAGCAAGGTAAAGCAAGGTAAAGCAAGTTAAAGCAACGTAAAGCAACGTAAAGCAAGGCAACGTAAAGCAAGGCAACCGAAAAGCAACGTAAAGCAAGGCAACGTAAAGCAAGGTAAAGCAAAGAAACGTAAAGCAACGCAACGTAAAACAACGTACAGCAAGGCAACGTAAAGCAAGGTAAAGCAAGGTAAAGCAACCTAAATCAACGTAAAGCAATGCAACGTAAAGCAACGTAAAGCATGGCAACGTAAAGTAACGTAAAGCAAGGTAAAGCAAGGTAAAGCAACTTAAAGCAAGGCAACATAAAGCAACGTAAATGAAGGTAAAGCAAGGCAAAGCAACGTAAGGCAAGGCAACGTAAAGCAACGTAAAGCAACGTAAAGCACGGTAAAGCAAGGTAAAGCAACGTAAATCAAGGCAACGTAAAGCAACGTAAAGCAAGGTAAAGCAAGGTAAAGTAAGGTAAATAAAGGCAACGTAAAGCAAGGTAAAGCAAGACAACGTAAAGCAACGTAAAGCAAGGTAAAGCAACGTAAAGCAACGTAAAGCAAGGTAATGCAAGGCAACGTAAAGCAAGGTAAAGCAAGGCAGCGTAAAGCAACATAAAGAAACGTAAAGCAAGGCAATGTAAAGCAAAATAAAGCAAGGTAAAGCAAGGCAATGTAAAGCAACGTAAAGCAAGGCAATGTAAAGCAACGTAAACAAGGTAAAGCAACGTAAATCAATGCAACGTAAAGCAACGGAAAGCAACGTAAAGCAACGTAAAGCAAGGTAAAGCAACGTAAAGCAAGGCAACGTAAAGCAATGTAAAGCAAGGTAAAGAAATGTAAAGCAAGGTAAAGCAACGTAAAGCAACTTAAATCAAGAAAAGGTAAAGCAATGTAAAGCAAGGCAACGTAAAGCAAGGTAAAGCAAGGTATAGCAAGGTAAAGCAACGTAAAGCAAGGAAACGTAAAGCAAGGCAATGTAAAGCAAGGTAAAGCAAGGTAAAGCAAGGTAAAGCAACGTATAGCAAGGAACGTAAAGCAACGTAAATCAAGGCAACGTAATGCAAGGCAACGAAAAGCAACGTAAAGCAAGGCAAGGTAAAGGAACGTAAAGCAAGGCTACCTAAAACAAGGCAAGGCAAGGCAACGTAAAGCAAGGCAACGTAAAGCAACTTAAAGCAAGGCAAGTCAAGGCAACGTAAAGCAAGGCAAGGCAACGTAAAGCAAGGCAAGGCAACGTAAAGCAAGGCAAGGCAACGTAAAGAAGGCAACGTAAAGCAACGTAAAGCAAGGCAAGGCAAGGCAACGTAAAGCAAGGCAACGTAAAGCAACTTAAAGCAAGGCAACGAAAACCAACGTAAAGCAAGGCAGCGTAAAGCAATATAAAGTAACGTAAAGCAAGGCAACGTAAAGCAAGGCAACGTAAAGGAAGGAAACGTAAAGCAACATAAAGCAACGTAAAGCAAGTTAAAGCAAGGTAAAGCAACGTAAAGCAAGGCAACGTAAAGCAAGGCAACGTAAAGCAACGTAAAGCAAGGTAAAGCAACGTAAAGCAACGTAAAGCAAGGCAACGTAAAGCAACGTAAATCTAGGCAAAGTAAAGCAACTTAAAGCAAGTTAAATCAACGTAAAGCAAAGTAAAGCAAGGCAACGTTAATCAAGGCAAGGCAAGCAACATAAAGAAAGGTAAAGCAAGGTAAACCAAGGTAAAGCAAGGTAAAGCAACGTAAAGCAACGTAAAGCAAGGCAACGTAAAGTAAGGCAACGAAAAGCAACATAAAGCAAGGCAACGTAAAGCAACATAAAGCAAGGCAACATAAAGCAACGTAAAGCAAGGCAACGTAAAGCAAGGTAAACCAAGGTAAAGCAAGGTAAAGCAACGTAAAGGAACGTAAAGCAAGGCAACGTAAAGCAACGTAAAGCAAGGCAACGTAAAGCAAGGTAAAACAAGGCAAAGTAAAGCAAGGCAAGGGAAGGCAATGTAAAGCAAGGCAATGTAAAGCAAGGCAACGTAAAGCAAGGAAAAGCAAGGCAACGTATAGCAAGGCAACGTAAAGCAAGGCAAGGGAAGGCAACGTAAATCACGGCAACGTAAAGCAAGGTAACGTAAAGCAACGTAAAGCAAGGGAACGTAAAGCAATGTAAAGTAACGTAAAGCAAGGCAACGTAAAGCAATGTAAAGCAAGGCAACGTAAAGCAACGTAAAACAACGTAAAGCAACGCAACGTAAAGCAACGTAAAGCAACGTAAAGGAAGGTAAAACAAGGTAAAGCAACGTAAAGCAAGGCAACGTAAAGCAACCTAAAGCAACGTAAAGCAACGTAAAGCAAGGCAACGTAAAGCAAGGTAAAGCAAGGTAAAGCAAGGTAAATCAACGTAAAGCAACGTAAAGCAAGGCAACGTAAATCAAGGTAAAGCAAGGTAAAGCAAGGTAAAGCAACGTGAAGCAAGGTAAAGCAACGTAAAGCAACGTAAAGCAAGGCAGTGTAAAGCAAGGTAAAGCAAGGCAACGTAAAGCAAGGTAAAACAAGGTAAAGCAACGTAAAGCAACGTAAAGCAAGGCAACATAAAGCAACGTAAATGAAGGTAAAGCAAGGTATAGCAAGGAAAAGCAACGTAAGGCAAGGCAACATAAAGTAACTTAAAGTAAGGTAAAGCAAGGTAAAGCAAGGTAAATCAAGGCAACGTAAATCAAGGTAAAGCAAGACAACGTAAAGCAAGGTAAAGCAACTTAAAGCAACGTAAAGCAAGGTAATGCAAGGCAACGTAAAGCAAGGTAAAGCAAGGCAAAGTAAAGCAACATAAAGAAACGTAAAGCAAGGCAACGTAAACAACGTAAAGCAAGGCAACGTAAAGCAACGTAAACAAGGTAAAGCAAGGCAAAGCAACGTAAAGCAAGGTAAAGCAATGTAAAGCAATGCAACATAAAGCAACGTAAAGCAACGTAAAGCAACGTAAAGCAACGTAAAGCAAGGCAACTTAAAGCAACGTAAAGCAAGGCAACATAAAGCAACGTAAAGCAAGGTAAAGCAACGTAAAGCAAGGTAAAGAAACATAAAGCAACGTAAATCAAGGCAACGTAAAGCAATGTAAAGCAAGGCAACGTAAAGCAAGGTAAAGCAAGGTAAAGCAACGTAAAGCAACGTAAATAAAGGCAACGTAAAGCAATGTAAAGCAAGGCAACGTAAAGCAACGTAAAGCAAGGTAAAGTAAGGTAAAGCAAGGTAAAGCAACGTAAAGCAACGTAAAGCAAGGCAACGTAAAGCAAGGTAAAGCAAGATAAAGCAAGGTAAAGCAAGGTAAAGCAACGTAAAACAACGTATAGCAAGGAACGTAAAGGAACGTAAAGCAAGACAACGTAAAGCAAAATAAAGCAAGGAAACGTACAGCAAGGCAACGTAAAGCAAGGCAACGTAAATCAAGGCAACGTAAAACAATGCAAGCTAAAGCAACGTAAAGCAAGGAAACGTAAGACAATGTAAAGCAACGTAAAGCAAGGCAACCTAAAACAAGGCAAGGCAAGGCAACGTAAAGCAACGTAAAGCAAGGCAAGGCAAGGCAACGTAAAGCAAGGCAAGGCAAGGCAATGTAATGCAAGGCAACGTAAAGCAAGTTAAAGCAAGGCAACGAAAACCAACGTAAAGCAAGGCAACGTAATGCAAGGCAACGTAAAGCAATGTAAAAAAACATAAAGCAAGGTAAAGCAACGTAAAGCAAGGTAAAGCAAGGTAAAGCAACGTAAAGCAAGGTAAAGCAAGGCAACGTAAAGCAAGGTAAAGCAAGGTAAACAAGGAAAAGCAACGTAAAGCAAGGCAACGTAAATCAAGGTAAAGGAAGGTAAAGCAAGGTAAAGCAACGTAAAGTAACGTAAAGCAAGGACACATAAATCAACGTAAAGCAAGGCAACGTGAAACAAGGTAAAGCAAGGTAAAGCAAGTTAAAGCAACGTAAAGCAAGGTAAAGCAAGGCAACGTAAAGCAAGGTAAAGCAAGGTAAAGCAACGTAAAGCAAGGCAACGTAAAGCAAGGCAACGTAAAGAAAGGCAACGGAAAGCAACGTAAAGCAAGGCAACGTAAAGCAACATAAAGCAAGGCAACGTAAAGCAACGTAAAGCAAGGCAACGTAAAGCAAGGTAAAGCAAGGTAAAGCAAGGTAAAGCAACGTAAAGGAACGTAAAGCAAGGCAACGTGAAGCAGCGTAAAGCAAGGCAACGTAAAGCAAAGTAAAACAAGGTAAAGCAACATAATCAACGTAAAGCAAGGCAACGTAAAGCAACGTAAAGCAAAGCAAGGTAAAGCAAGGCAAAGTAAAGCAACGTAAAGGAAGGTAAAGTAAGGTAAAGCAAGGTACAGCAAGGTAAAGCAACGTAAAGCAAGGCAACATAAAGTAACGTAAAGCATCGTAAAGCAAGGTAAAGAAAGGTAAAGCAACATAAAGCAAGGCAACGTAAAGCAACGTAAAGCAAGGTAAAGCAAGGTAAATCAGCGTAAAGCAAGACAATGTAAAGCAAGGTAAACCAAGACAACGTAAAGCAAGGTAAAGCAACGTAAAGCAAGGTAATGCAAGGCAACGTAAAGCAAGGTAAAGCAAGGCAACGTAAAGCAACATAAAGCAACGTAAAGCAAGGCAACGTAAAGCAACGTAAAGCAAGGCAACGTAAAGCAACGTAAAGCAAGGCAAGGCAAGGCAACGTAAAGCAAGGCAACGTAAAGCAACATAAAGCAAGGCAAGGCAAGGCAACGTAAAGCAAGGCAAGGCAACGTAAAGCAAGGCAACGTAAAGCAACGTAAAGCAAGGCAACGTAAAGCAAGGCAACGTAAGGAAAGGCAACGTAAAGCAACCTAAGGCAAGGCAACGTAAAATAACGTAAAGCAAGGCAACGTAAAGCAACGTAAGGCAAGGCAACGTAAAGCAACGTAAAGCAAGGCAAATCAACGTAAATCAACGTAAAGCAAGGCAAGGCAAGGCAAAGTAAAGGAAGGCAAGGCAACGTAAAGCAAGGCAACATAAAGCAACGTAAAACAAGGCAACGTAAAGCAACGTAAAGCAAGGCAAAGTAAATCAACGTAAAGCAAGACAAGGCAAGGCAACGTAAAGCAAGGCAAGGAAAGGCAACGTAAAGCAAGGCAAGGCAAGGCAACGTAAAGCAAGGCAACGTAAATCAACGTAAAATAAGGCAACGTAAAGCAAGGCAAAGTAAAGCAAGGCAAGGCAAGGCAATGTAAAGCAAGGCAACGTAAAGCAAGGCAAGGCAAGGCAACGTAAAGCAAGGCAACGTAAAGCAAGGCAAGGCAAGGCAACGTAAATCACGGCAACATAAAGCAAGGCAACGTAAAGCAACGTAAAGCAAGGGAACGTAAAGCAATGTAAAGTAACGTAAAGCAAGGCAACGTAAAGCAATGTAAAGCAAGGCAACGTAAAGCAACGTAAAGCAACGCAAGGTAAAGCAACGTAAAGCAATGTAAAGGAAGGTAAAGCAAGGTAAAGCAACGTAAAGCAAGGCAACGTAAAGCAACGTATAGTAACGTAAAGCAAGGCAACGTAAAGCAACGTAAAGCAAGGTAAAGCAAGGTAAAGCAACGTAAAGCAACGTAAAGCAAGGCAACGTAACGCAACGTAAAGCAAGGTAAAGCAAGGTAAAGCAAATTAAAGCAACGTAAAGCAAGGCAACGTAAATCAAGGTAAAGCAAGGTAAAGCAACGTAAAGCAACGTAAAGTAACGTAAAGCAAGGACACATAAATCAACGTAAAGCAAGGCAACGTAAAGCAACGTAAAGCAACGTGAAGCAAGGTAAAGCAAGGTAAAGCAAGGTAAAGCAAGTTAAAGCAACGTAAAGCAACGTAAAGCAAGGCAACGTAAAGCAAGGCAACCGAAAAGCAACGTAAAGCAAGGCAACGTAAAGCAAGGTAAAGCAAAGAAACGTAAAGCAACGCAACGTAAAACAACGTACAGCAAGGCAACGTAAAGCAAGGTAAAGCAAGGTAAAGCAACCTAAATCAACGTAAAGCAATGCAACGTAAAGCAACGTAAAGCATGGCAACGTAAAGTAACGTAAAGCAAGGTAAAGCAAGGTAAAGCAACTTAAAGCAAGGCAACATAAAGCAACGTAAATGAAGGTAAAGCAAGGCAAAGCAACGTAAGGCAAGGCAACGTAAAGCAACGTAAAGCAACGTAAAGCACGGTAAAGCAAGGTAAAGCAACGTAAATCAAGGCAACGTAAAGCAACGTAAAGCAAGGTAAAGCAAGGTAAAGTAAGGTAAATAAAGGCAACGTAAAGCAAGGTAAAGCAAGACAACGTAAAGCAACGTAAAGCAAGGTAAAGCAACGTAAAGCAACGTAAAGCAAGGTAATGCAAGGCAACGTAAAGCAAGGTAAAGCAAGGCAGCGTAAAGCAACATAAAGAAACGTAAAGCAAGGCAATGTAAAGCAAAATAAAGCAAGGTAAAGCAAGGCAATGTAAAGCAACGTAAAGCAAGGCAATGTAAAGCAACGTAAACAAGGTAAAGCAACGTAAATCAATGCAACGTAAAGCAACGGAAAGCAACGTAAAGCAACGTAAAGCAAGGTAAAGCAACGTAAAGCAAGGCAACGTAAAGCAATGTAAAGCAAGGTAAAGAAACGTAAAGCAAGGTAAAGCAACGTAAAGCAACTTAAATCAAGAAAAGGTAAAGCAATGTAAAGCAAGGCAACGTAAAGCAAGGTGAAGCAAGGTATAGCAAGGTAAAGCAACGTAAAGCAAGGAAACGTAAAGCAAGGCAATGTAAAGCAAGGTAAAGCAAGGTAAAGCAAGGTAAAGCAACGTATAGCAAGGAACGTAAAGCAACGTAAATCAAGGCAACGTAATGCAAGGCAACGAAAAGCAACGTAAAGCAAGGCAAGGTAAAGGAACGTAAAGCAAGGCTACCTAAAACAAGGCAAGGCAAGGCAACGTAAAGCAAGGCAACGTAAAGCAACTTAAAGCAAGGCAAGTCAAGGCAACGTAAAGCAAGGCAAGGCAACGTAAAGCAAGGCAAGGCAACGTAAAGCAAGGCAAGGCAACGTAAAGAAGGCAACGTAAAGCAACGTAAAGCAAGGCAAGGCAAGGCAACGTAAAGCAAGGCAACGTAAAGCAACTTAAAGCAAGGCAACGAAAACCAACGTAAAGCAAGGCAGCGTAAAGCAATATAAAGTAACGTAAAGCAAGGCAACGTAAAGCAAGGCAACGTAAAGGAAGGAAACGTAAAGCAACATAAAGCAACGTAAAGCAAGTTAAAGCAAGGTAAAGCAACGTAAAGCAAGGCAACGTAAAGCAAGGCAACGTAAAGCAACGTAAAGCAAGGTAAAGCAACGTAAAGCAACGTAAAGCAAGGCAACGTAAAGCAACGTAAATCTAGGCAAAGTAAAGCAACTTAAAGCAAGTTAAATCAACGTAAAGCAACGTAAAGCAAGGCAACGTAAATCAAGGCAAGGCAAGCAACATAAAGAAAGGTAAAGCAAGGTAAACCAAGGTAAAGCAAGGTAAAGCAACGTAAAGCAACGTAAAGCAAGGCAACGTAAAGTAAGGCAACGAAAAGCAACATAAAGCAAGGCAACGTAAAGCAACGTAAAGCAAGGCAACGTAAAGCAAGGTAAAACAAGGCAAAGTAAAGCAAGGCAAGGGAAGGCAAGGTAAAGCAAGGCAATGTAAAGCAAGGCAACGTAAAGCAAGGAAAAGCAAGGCAACGTATAGCAAGGCAACGTAAAGCAAGGCAAGGGAAGGCAACGTAAATCACGGCAACGTAAAGCAAGGTAACGTAAAGCAACGTAAAGCAAGGGAACGTAAAGCAATGTAAAGTAACGTAAAGCAAGGCAACGTAAAGCAATGTAAAGCAAGGCAACGTAAAGCAACGTAAAACAACGTAAAGCAACGCAACGTAAAGCAACGTAAAGCAACGTAAAGGAAGGTAAAACAAGGTAAAGCAACGTAAAGCAAGGCAACGTAAAGCAACCTAAAGCAACGTAAAGCAACGTAAAGCAAGGCAACGTAAAGCAAGGTAAAGCAAGGTAAAGCAAGGTAAATCAACGTAAAGCAACGTAAAGCAAGGCAACGTAAATCATGGTAAAGCAAGGTAAAGCAAGGTAAAGCAACGTGAAGCAAGGTAAAGCAACGTAAAGCAACGTAAAGCAAGGCAGTGTAAAGCAAGGTAAAGCAAGGCAACGTAAAGCAAGGTAAAACAAGGTAAAGCAACGTAAAGCAACGTAAAGCAAGGCAACATAAAGCAACGTAAATGAAGGTAAAGCAAGGTATAGCAAGGCAAAGCAACGTAAGGCAAGGCAACGTAAAGTAACTTAAAGTAAGGTAAAGCAAGGTAAAGCAAGGTAAATCAAGGCAACGTAAATCAAGGTAAAGCAAGACAACGTAAAGCAAGGTAAAGCAACTTAAAGCAACGTAAAGCAAGGTAATGCAAGGCAACGTAAAGCAAGGTAAAGCAAGGCAAAGTAAAGCAACACAAAGAAACGTAAAGCAAGGCAACGTAAACAACGTAAAGCAAGGCAACGTAAAGCAACGTAAACAAGGTAAAGCAAGGCAAAGCAACGTAAAGCAAGGTAAAGCAATGTAAAGCAATGCAACATAAAGCAACGTAAAGCAACGTAAAGCAACGTAAAGCAACGTAAAGCAAGGCAACTTAAAGCAACGTAAAGCAAGGCAACATAAAGCAACGTAAAGCAAGGTAAAGCAACGTAAAGCAAGGTAAAGAAACATAAAGCAACGTAAATCAAGGCAACGTAAAGCAATGTAAAGCAAGGCAACGTAAAGCAAGGTTAAGCAAGGTAAAGCAACGTAAAGCAACGTAAATAAAGGCAACGTAAAGCAATGTAAAGCAAGGCAACGTAAAGCAACGTAAAGCAAGGTAAAGTAAGGTAAAGCAAGGTAAAGCAACGTAAAGCAACGTAAAGCAAGGCAACGTAAAGCAAGGTAAAGCAAGATAAAGCAAGGTAAAGCAAGGTAAAGCAACGTAAAACAACGTATAGCAAGGAACGTAAAGGAACGTAAAGCAAGACAACGTAAAGCAACATAAAGCAAGGAAACGTACAGCAAGGCAACGTAAATCAAGGCAACGTAAAACAATGCAAGCTAAAGCAACGTAAAGCAAGGAAACGTAAGACAATGTAAAGCAACGTAAAGCAAGGCAACCTAAAACAAGGCAAGGCAAGGCAACGTAAAGCAACGTAAAGCAAGGCAAGGCAAGGCAACGTAAAGCAAGGCAAGGCAAGGCAATGTAATGCAAGGCAACGTAAAGCAACTTAAAGCAAGGCAACGAAAACCAACGTAAAGCAAGGCAACGTAATGCAAGGCAACGTAAAGCAATGTAAAAAAACATAAAGCAAGGTAAAGCAACGTAAAGCAAGGTAAAGCAAGGTAAAGCAACGTAAAGCAAGGTAAAGCAAGGCAACGTAAAGCAAGGTAAAGCAAGGTAAACAAGGAAAAGCAACGTAAAGCAAGGCAACGTAAATCAAGGTAAAGGAAGGTAAAGCAAGGTAAAGCAACGTAAAGTAACGTAAAGCAAGGACACATAAATCAACGTAAAGCAAGGCAACGTGAAACAAGGTAAAGCAAGGTAAAGCAAGTTAAAGCAACGTAAAGCAAGGTAAAGCAAGGCAACGTAAAGCAAGGTAAAGCAAGGTAAAGCAACGTAAAGCAAGGCAACGTAAAGCAAGGCAACGTAAAGAAAGGCAACGGAAAGCAACGTAAAGCAAGGCAACGTAAAGCAACATAAAGCAAGGCAACGTAAAGCAACGTAAAGCAAGGCAACGTAAAGCAAGGTAAAGCAAGGTAAAGCAAGGTAAAGCAACGTAAAGGAACGTAAAGCAAGGCAACGTGAAGCAGCGTAAAGCAAGGCAACGTAAAGCAAAGTAAAACAAGGTAAAGCAACGTAAATCAACGTAAAGCAAGGCAACGTAAAGCAACGTAAAGCAAAGCAAGGTAAAGCAAGGCAAAGTAAAGCAACGTAAAGGAAGGTAAAGTAAGGTAAAGCAAGGTACAGCAAGGTAAAGCAACGTAAAGCAAGGCAAAATAAAGTAACGTAAAGCATCGTAAAGCAAGGTAAAGTAAGGTAAAGCAACATAAAGCAAGGCAACGTAAAGCAACGTAAAGCAAGGTAAAGCAAGGTAAATCAGCGTAAAGCAAGACAATGTAAAGCAAGGTAAACCAAGACAACGTAAAGCAAGGTAAAGCAACGTAAAGCAAGGTAATGCAAGGCAACGTAAAGCAAGGTAAAGCAAGGCAACGTAAAGCAACATAAAGCAACGTAAAGCAAGGCAACGTAAAGCAACGTAAAGCAAGGCAACGTAAAGCAACGTAAAGCAAGGCAAGGCAAGGCAACGTAAAGCAAGGCAACGTAAAGCAACATAAAGCAAGGCAAGGCAAGGCAACGTAAAGCAAGGCAAGGCAACGTAAAGCAAGGCAACGTAAAGCAACGTAAAGCAAGGCAAAGTAAAGCAAGGCAACGTAAGGAAAGGCAACGTAAAGCAACCTAAGGCAAGGCAACGTAAAATAACGTAAGGCAAGGCAACATAAAGCAACGTAAAGCAAGGCAACGTAAAGCAACGTAAGGCAAGGCAACGTAAAGCAACGTAAAGCAAGGCAAATCAACGTAAATCAACGTAAAGCAAGGCAAGGCAAGGCAAAGTAAAGGAAGGCAAGGCAACGTAAAGCAAGGCAACATAAAGCAACGTAAAACAAGGCAACGTAAAGCAACGTAAAGCAAGGCAAAGTAAAGCAAGACAAGGCAAGACAACTTAAAGCAACGTAAAGCAAGGTAAAGCAACGTAAAGCAACGTAAAACAAGGTAAAGCAAGACAACGTAAAGCAACGTAAAGCAAGGTAATGCAAGGCAACGTAAAGCAAGGCAACGTAAAACAACGTAAAGCAAGGCAACGTAAAACAACGTAAAGCAAGGCAACGTAAAACAATGTAAAGCAAGGCAACGTAAAGCAAGGCAACGTAAGGCAACGTAAAGCAAGGCAACGTAAAGCAACGTAAAGCAAGGTAAAGCAAGGTAAATCAAGAAAACGTAAAGCAACGTAAAGCAAGGTAAAGCAACGTAAAGTAACGTAACGCAAGGTAATGAAAGGCAACGTAAAGCAAGCTAAAGCAAGGCAACGTAAAGCATCATAAAGCAACGTAAAGCAAGGCAACGTAAAGCAACGTAAAGCAACGTAAAGCAACGTAAAGCAAGGCAACATAAAGCAAGGTAAATCAAGGTAAAGCAACGTAAAGCAACGTAAAGCAAGGCAACGTAAAGCAAGGTAAAGCCACGTAAAGCAAGGTAAAGCAAGGTAAAGCAAGGTAAAGCAACGTAAAGCAAGTCAACGTAAAGCAACGTAAAGCAAGGCAACGTAAAGCAAGGTAAAGAAATGTAAAGCAAGGTAAAGCAATGTAAAGGAACGTAAAGCAAGGCAACGTAAAGCAAGGCAACGTAAAGCAAGGCAACGTAAAGCAAGGTAAAGCAAGGTAAAGCAATGTAAATCAACGTAAAGCAAGGAAACGTAAAGCAAGGTAATGCAAGGGAACGTAAAGCAAGGTAAAGGAAGGCAACGTAAAGCAACATAAAGCAACGTAAAACAAGGCAACGTAAAGCAACTTAAAGCAAGGCAACGTAAAGCAACGTAAAGCAACGTAAACAAGTTAAAGCAAGGCAAAGCAACGTAAGGCAAGGTAAAGCAAGGCAACGTAAAGCAAGGCAAAGCAAAGCAAAGCAACGTAAAGCAAGGTAAAGCAAGGCAAGGTAAAGCAAGGTAAAGCAAGGACACGTAAAACAACGTAAAGCAAGACAAGGGAAAGCAAGGTAAAGCAACGTAAATCAACGTAAAGCAAGGCAACGTAATGCAACGTAAAGCAAGGCAACGTAAAGCAAGGTAAAGCAAGGTAAAGCAAGGTAAAGCAAGGCAACGTAAAGCAACGTAAAGCAAGGTAAAGCAAGGCAACGTAAGGCAACGTAAAGCAAGGAAAAGCAAGGTAAAGCAATGTAAAGCAACGTAAAGCAAGCAAAGGTAAAGCAACGTAATGCAAGGTAAAGCAAGGTAAAGCAAGGTAAATCAAGGCAACGTAAAGCATGGTAAAGCAAGACAACGTAAAGCAACGTAAAGCAAGGAAAAGCAACGTAAAGCAACATAAAGCTAGGTAAAGCAAGGCAAAGTAAATCAACGTAAAGCAAGACAAGGCAAGGCAACGTAAAGCAAGGCAAGGAAAGGCAACGTAAAGCAAGGCAAGGCAAGGCAACGTAAAGCAAGGCAACGTAAATCAACGTAAAATAAGGCAACGTAAAGCAAGGCAAAGTAAAGCAAGGCAAGGCAAGGCAATGTAAAGCAAGGCAATGTAAAGCAAGGCAACGTAAAGCAAGGCAAGGCAAGGCAACGTAAAGCAAGGCAACGTAAAGCAAGGCAAGGCAAGGCAACGTAAATCACGGCAACATAAAGCAAGGCAACGTAAAGCAACGTAAAGCAAGGGAACGTAAAGCAATGTAAAGTAACGTAAAGCAAGGCAACGTAAAGCAATGTAAAGCAAGGCAACGTAAAGCAACGTAAAGCAACGCAAGGTAAAGCAACGTAAAGCAATGTAAAGGAAGGTAAAGCAAGGTAAAGCAACGTAAAGCAAGGCAACGTAAAGCAACGTATAGTAACGTAAAGCAAGGCAACGTAAAGCAACGTAAAGCAAGGTAAAGCAAGGTAAAGCAACGTAAAGCAACGTAAAGCAAGGCAACGTAACGCAACGTAAAGCAAGGTAAAGCAAGGTAAAGCAAATTAAAGCAACGTAAAGCAAGGCAACGTAAATCAAGGTAAAGCAAGGTAAAGCAACGTAAAGCAACGTAAAGTAACGTAAAGCAAGGACACATAAATCAACGTAAAGCAAGGCAACGTAAAGCAACGTAAAGCAACGTGAAGCAAGGTAAAGCAAGGTAAAGCAAGGTAAAGCAAGTTAAAGCAACGTAAAGCAACGTAAAGCAAGGCAACGTAAAGCAAGGCAACCGAAAAGCAACGTAAAGCAAGGCAACGTAAAGCAAGGTAAAGCAAAGAAACGTAAAGCAACGCAACGTAAAACAACGTACAGCAAGGCAACGTAAAGCAAGGTAAAGCAAGGTAAAGCATCCTAAATCAACGTAAAGCAATGCAACGTAAAGCAACGTAAAGCATGGCAACGTAAAGTAACGTAAAGCAAGGTAAAGCAAGGTAAAGCAACTTAAAGCAAGGCAACATAAAGCAACGTAAATGAAGGTAAAGCAAGGCAAAGCAACGTAAGGCAAGGCAACGTAAAGCAACGTAAAGCAACGTAAAGCACGGTAAAGCAAGGTAAAGCAACGTAAATCAAGGCAACGTAAAGCAACGTAAAGCAAGGTAAAGCAAGGTAAAGTAAGGTAAATAAAGGCAACGTAAAGCAAGGTAAAGCAAGACAACGTAAAGCAACGTAAAGCAAGGTAAAGCAACGTAAAGCAACGTAAAGCAAGGTAAAGCAAGGTAAATCAGCGTAAAGCAAGACAATGTAAAGCAAGGTAAACCAAGACAACGTAAAGCAAGGTAAAGCAACGTAAAGCAAGGTAATGCAAGGCAACGTAAAGCAAGGTAAAGCAAGGCAACGTAAAGCAACATAAAGCAACGTAAAGCAAGGCAACGTAAAGCAACGTAAAGCAAGGCAACGTAAAGCAACGTAAAGCAAGGCAAGGCAAGGCAACGTAAAGCAAGGCAACGTAAAGCAACATAAAGCAAGGCAAGGCAAGGCAACGTAAAGCAAGGCAAGGCAACGTAAAGCAAGGCAACGTAAAGCAACGTAAAGCAAGGCAAAGTAAAGCAAGGCAACGTAAGGAAAGGCAACGTAAAGCAACCTAAGGCAAGGCAACGTAAAATAACGTAAAGCAAGGCAACGTAAAGCAACGTAAGGCAAGGCAACGTAAAGCAACGTAAAGCAAGGCAAATCAACGTAAATCAACGTAAAGCAAGGCAAGGCAAGGCAAAGTAAAGGAAGGCAAGGCAACGTAAAGCAAGGCAACATAAAGCAACGTAAAACAAGGCAACGTAAAGCAACGTAAAGCAAGGCAAAGTAAAGCAAGACAAGGCAAGACAACTTAAAGCAACGTAAAGCAAGGTAAAGCAACGTAAAGCAACGTAAAACAAGGTAAAGCAAGACAACGTAAAGCAACGTAAAGCAAGGTAATGCAAGGCAACGTAAAGCAAGGCAACGTAAAACAACGTAAAGCAAGGCAACGTAAAACAACGTAAAGCAAGGCAACGTAAAACAATGTAAAGCAAGGCAACGTAAAGCAAGGCAACGTAAGGCAACGTAAAGCAAGGCAACGTAAAGCAACGTAAAGCAAGGTAAAGCAAGGTAAATCAAGAAAACGTAAAGCAACGTAAAGCAAGGTAAAGCAACGTAAAGTAACGTAACGCAAGGTAATGAAAGGCAACGTAAAGCAAGCTAAAGCAAGGCAACGTAAAGCATCATAAAGCAACGTAAAGCAAGGCAACGTAAAGCAACGTAAAGCAACGTAAAGCAACGTAAAGCAAGGCAACATAAAGCAAGGTAAATCAAGGTAAAGCAACGTAAAGCAACGTAAAGCAAGGCAACGTAAAGCAAGGTAAAGCAAGGTAAAGCAAGGTAAAGCAAGGTAAAGTAACGTAAAGCAAGGACACATAAATCAAAGTAAAGCAAGGCAGCGTAAAGCAACTTGAAGGAAGGTAAAGCAAGGTAAAGCCACGTAAAGCAAGGTAAAGCAAGGTAAAGCAAGGTAAAGCAACGTAAAGCAAGTCAACGTAAAGCAACGTAAAGCAAGGCAACGTAAAGCAAGGTAAAGAAATGTAAAGCAAGGTAAAGCAATGTAAAGGAACGTAAAGCAAGGCAACGTAAAGCAAGGCAACGTAAAGCAAGGCAACGTAAAGCAAGGTAAAGCAATGTAAAGCAATGTAAATCAACGTAAAGCAAGGAAACGTAAAGCAAGGTAATGCAAGGGAACGTAAAGCAAGGTAAAGGAAGGCAACGTAAAGCAACATAAAGCAACGTAAAACAAGGCAACGTAAAGCAACTTAAAGCAAGGCAACGTAAAGCAACGTAAAGCAACGTAAACAAGTTAAAGCAAGGCAAAGCAACGTAAGGCAAGGTAAAGCAAGGCAACGTAAAGCAAGGCAAAGCAAAGCAAAGCAACGTAAAGCAAGGTAAAGCAAGGCAAGGTAAAGCAAGGTAAAGCAAGGACACGTAAAACAACGTAAAGCAAGACAAGGGAAAGCAAGGTAAAGCAACGTAAATCAACGTAAAGCAAGGCAACGTAATGCAACGTAAAGCAAGGCAACGTAAAGCAAGGTAAAGCAAGGTAAAGCAAGGTAAAGCAAGGCAACGTAAAGCAACGTAAAGCAAGGTAAAGCAAGGCAACGTAAGGCAACGTAAAGCAAGGTAAAGCAAGGTAAAGCAATGTAAAGCAACGTAAAGCAAGCAAAGGTAAAGCAACGTAATGCAAGGTAAAGCAAGGTAAAGCAAGGTAAATCAAGGCAACGTAAAGCATGGTAAAGCAAGACAACGTAAAGCAACGTAAAGCAAGGAAAAGCAACGTAAAGCAACATAAAGCTACGTAAAGGAAGGCAACATAAAGCAACGTAAAACAAGACAACGTAAAGCAATGTAAAGCAACGTAAACAAGGTAAAGCAAGGCAAAGCAACGTAAGGCAAGGTAAAGCAACGAAAAGCAACGCAACGTAAAGCAACGTAAAGCAAGGTAAAGCAAGGTAAAGCAACGTAAAGCAAGGCAACGTAAAGCAACGTAAAGCAACGTAAAGCAAGGCAACGTAAAGCAACGTAAAGTAAGGTAAAGCTAGGTAAAGCAAGGTAAAGCAACGTAAAGCAACGTAAAGTAAGGCAACGTAAAGATACGTAAAGCAACGTAAATCAAGGCAACGTAAAGCAAGGTAAAGCAAGGTAAAGCAACGTAAAGCAAGGCAACATCTAGCAAGGTAAAGAAAGGTAAAGCAAGGTAAAGCAACGTAAAGTAACGTAAAGCAAGGACACATAAATCAACGTAAAGCAAGGCAACGTAAAGCAACGTGAAGCAAGGTAAAGCAAGCTAAAGCAAGGTAAAGCAACGTAAAGCAACGTAAAGCAAGGCAACGTAAAGCAAGGTAAAGCAAGGCAACGTAAAGCAAGGCAACGAAAAGCAATGTAAAGCAAGGCAACGTAAAGCAACGTAAAGCAAGGCAACGTAAAGCAAGGTAAAGAAAGGTAAAGCAAGGTAAAGCAACGTAAAGGAACGTAAAGCAAGGCAACGTAAAGCAAGGTAAAGCAACGTAAAGGAACGTAAAGCAAGGCAACGTAAAGCAAGGCAACGTAAGGCAAGGCAACGTAAAGCAACGTAAAGCAAGGCAACGTAAAGCAAGGTAAAGCAAGGCAACGTAAAGCAAGGCAAGGCATGGCAACGTAAACCAACGTAAAGAAAGGCAACGTAAAGCAACGTTAAACAAGGCAAGGCAAGGCAACGTAAAGCAAGGCAACGTAAAGCAACGTAAAGCAACGTAAAGCAAGGCAACGTAAAGCAACGTAACGCAAGGCAACGTAAAGCAAGGCAACGTAAAGCAACGTAAGGCAAGGCAACGTAAAGCAACGTAAAGCGAGGCAACGTAAAGCAAGGCAACATAAAGCAACGTAAAGCAAGACAAGCCAAGGCAACGTAAAGCAACGTAAAGCAAGGCAACGTAAAGCAACGTAAAGCAAGGTAAAGCAAGGTAAAGCAACGTAAAGGAACGTAAAGCAAGGCAACATAAAGCAACGTAAAGCAACTTAAAGCAAGGCAACGTAAAGCAAGGCAACGAAAAGAAACGTAAAGCAAGCAACGTAAAGCAATGTAAAGCAACATAAAGCAAGGTAAAGCAAGGTAAAGCAAGTTAAAGCAACGTAAAGCAAGGCAAAGTAAAGCATCGTAATGCCACGTAAAGAAGGTAATGCAAGGTAAACCAACGTAAAGCAACGTAAAGCAAGGTAAAGCAAGGTAAAGCAAGACAACGTAAAGCAACGTAAAGCAAGGTAAAGCAACGTAAAGCAAGGTAAAGCAAGACAACGTAAAGCAACGTAAGGCAAGGTAATGCAAGGCAACGTAAATCAAGGCACCGTAAAGCAACATAAAGCAACGTAAAGCAAGGCAACGTAAAGCAACGTAAAGGAAGGCAACGTAAAGCAACGTAAAGCAACGTAAACAAGGTAAAGAAAGGCAAAGCAACGCAAGGCAAGGTAAAGCAAGGCAACGTAAAGAAAGGCAATGCAAGGCAAAGCAACGTAATGCAAGGTAAAGCAAGGCAAGGTAAAGCAAGGCAAAGCAACGTAAAGTAAGGTAAAGCAAGGCAAGGTAATGCAAGGTAAAGCAAGGTAAAGCAAGGCAACGAAAAGCAACGTAAAGCAAGGTAATGCAAGGCAAGGTAAAGCAAGGCACCGTAAAGCAACATAAAGCAACGTAAAGCAAGGCAACGTAAAGCAACGTAAAGGAAGGCAACGTAAAGCAACGTAAACAAGGTAAACAAAGGCAAAGCAACGTAAGGCAAGGTAAAGCAAGGCAACGTAAAGCAAGGCAATGCAAGGCAAAGCAACGTAAAGCAAGGTAAAGCAAGGCAAGGTAAAGCAAGGCAAAGCAACGTAAAGTAAGGTAAAGCAAGGCAAGGTAATGCAAGGTAAAGCAACGTAAAGCAACGTAAAGCAAGGCAACATAAAGCAAGGTAAATCAAGGTAAAGCAACGTAAAGCAACGTAAAGCAAGGCAACGTAAAGCAAGGTAAAGCAAGGTAAAGCAAGGTAAAGCAACGTAAAGTAACGTAAAGCAAGGACACATAAATCAAAGTAAAGCAAGGCAGCGTAAAGCAACTTGAAGGAAGGTAAAGCAAGGTAAAGCCACGTAAAGCAAGGTAAAGCAAGGTAAAGCAAGGTAAAGCAACGTAAAGCAAGTCAACGTAAAGCAACGTAAAGCAAGGCAACGTAAAGGAAGGTTAAGAAATGTAAAGCAAGGTAAAGCAATGTAAAGGAACGTAAAGCAAGGCAACGTAAAGCAAGGCAACGTAAAGCAAGGCAACGTAAAGCAAGGTAAAGCAAGGTAAAGCAATGTAAATCAACGTAAAGCAAGGAAACGTAAAGCAAGGTAATGCAAGGGAACGTAAAGCAAGGTAAAGGAAGGCAACGTAAAGCAACATAAAGCAACGTAAAACAAGGCAACGTAAAGCAACTTAAAGCAAGGCAACGTAAAGCAACGTAAAGCAACGTAAACAAGTTAAAGCAAGGCAAAGCAACGTAAGGCAAGGTAAAGCAAGGCAACGTAAAGCAAGGCAAAGCAAAGCAAAGCAACGTAAAGCAAGGTAAAGCAAGGCAAGGTAAAGCAAGGTAAAGCAAGGACACGTAAAACAACGTAAAGCAAGACAAGGGAAAGCAAGGTAAAGCAACGTAAATCAACGTAAAGCAAGGCAACGTAATGCAACGTAAAGCAAGGCAACGTAAAGCAAGGTAGAGCAAGGTAAAGCAAGGTAAAGCAAGGCAACGTAAAGCAACGTAAAGCAAGGTAAAGCAAGGCAACGTAAGGCAACGTAAAGCAAGGTAAAGCAAGGTAAAGCAATGTAAAGCAACGTAAAGCAAGCAAAGGTAAAGCAACGTAATGCAAGGTAAAGCAAGGTAAAGCAAGGTAAATCAAGGCAACGTAAAGCATGGTAAAGCAAGACAACGTAAAGCAACGTAAAGCAAGGAAAAGCAACGTAAAGCAACATAAAGCTACGTAAAGGAAGGCAACATAAAGCAACGTAAGACAAGACAACGTAAAGCAATGTAAAGCAACGTAAACAAGGTAAAGCAAGGCAAAGCAACGTAAGGCAAGGTAAAGCAACGAAAAGCAACGCAACGTAAAGCAACGTAAAGCAAGGTAAATCAAGGTAAAGCAACGTAAAGCAAGGCAACGTAAAGCAACGTAAAGCAACGTAAAGCAAGGCAACGTAAAGCAACGTAAAGTAAGGTAAAGCAAGGTAAAGCAACGTAAAGCAACGTAAAGTAAGGCAACGTAAAGATACGTAAAGCAACGTAAATCAAGGCAACGTAAAGCAAGGTAAAGCAAGGTAAAGCAACGTAAAGCAAGGCAACATCTAGCAAGGTAAAGAAAGGTAAAGCAAGGTAAAGCAACGTAAAGTAACGTAAAGCAAGGACACATAAATCAACGTAAAGCAAGGCAACGTAAAGCAACGTGAAGCAAGGTAAAGCAAGCTAAAGCAAGGTAAAGCAACGTAAAGCAACGTAAAGCAAGGCAACGTAAAGCAAGGTAAAGCAAGGCAACGTAAAGCAAGGCAACGAAAAGCAATGTAAAGCAAGGCAACGTAAAGCAACGTAAAGCAAGGCAACGTAAAGCAAGGTAAAGAAAGGTAAAGCAAGGTAAAGCAACGTAAAGGAACGTAAAGCAAGGCAACGTAAAGCAAGGTAAAGCAAGGCAACGTAAAGCAAGGCAAGGCATGGCAACGTAAACCAACGTAAAGAAAGGCAACGTAAAGCAACGTTAAACAAGGCAAGGCAAGGCAACGTAAGGCAAGGCAACGTAAAGCAAGGCAACGTAAAGCAACGTAAAGCAACGTAACGCAAGGCAACGTAAAGCAAGGCAACGTAAAGCAACGTAAGGCAAGGCAACGTAAAGCAACGTAAAGCGAGGCAATGTAAAGCAAGGCAACACAAAGCAACGTAAAGCAAGACAAGCCAAGGCAACGTAAAGCAACGTAAAGCAAGGCAACGTAAAGCAACGTAAAGCAAGGTAAAGCAAGGTAAAGCAACGTAAAGGAACGTAAAGCAAGGCAACATAAAGCAACGTAAAGCAACGTAAAGCAAGGCAACGTAAAGCAAGGCAACGAAAAGAAACGTAAAGCAAGGCAACGTAAAGCAATGTAAAGCAACATAAAGCAAGGTAAAGCAAGGTAAAGCAAGTTAAAGCAACGTAAAGCAAGGCAAAGTAAAGCATCGTAATGCCACGTAAAGAAGGTAATGCAAGGTAAACCAACGTAAAGCAACGTAAAGCAAGGTAATGCAAGGTAAAGCAAGACAAAGTAAAGCAACGTAAAGCAAGGTAAAGCAACGTAAAGCAAGGTAAAGCAAGACAACGTAAAGCAACGTAAGGCAAGGTAATGCAAGGCAACGTAAATCAAGGCACCGTAAAGCAACATAAAGCAACGTAAAGCAAGGCAACGTAAAGCAACGTAAAGGAAGGCAACGTAAAGCAACGTAAAGCAACGTAAACAAGGTAAAGAAAGGCAAAGCAACGTAAGGCAAGGTAAAGCAAGGCAACGTAAAGAAAGGCAATGCAAGGCAAAGCAAAGTAATGCAAGGTAAAGCAAGGCAAGGTAAAGCAAGGCAAAGCAACGTAAAGTAAGGTAAAGCAAGGCAAGGTAATGCAAGGTAAAGCAAGGTAAAGCAAGGCAACGAAAAGCAACGTAAAGCAAGGTAATGCAAGGCAAGGTAAAGCAAGGCACCGTAAAGCAACATAAAGCAACGTAAAGCAAGGCAACGTAAAGCAACGTAAAGGAAGGCAACGTAAAGCAACGTAAACAAGGTAAACATAGGCAAAGCAACGTAAGGCAAGGTAAAGCAAGGCAACGTAAAGCAAGGCAATGCAAGGCAAAGCAACGTAAAGCAAGGTAAAGCAAGGCAAGGTAAAGCAAGGCAAAGCAACGTAAAGTAAGGTAAAGCAAGGCAAGGTAATGCAAGGTAAAGCAAGGTAAAGCAAGGCAACGAAAAGCAACGTAAAGCAAGGTAATGCAAGGCAAGGTAAAGCAAGGTAAAGCAACGTAAATCAAGGCAACGTAAAGCAACGTAAAGCAAGGTAAAGCAAGGTAAAGCAACGTAAATCAAGGCAACGTAAAGCAACGTAAAGCAAGGTAAAGCAAGGCAAGGCAAGCAACGTAAAGCAACGTAAAGCAAGGCAACGTAAAGCAACGTAAAGCAAGGTAAATCAAGGCAAGGCAAGGCAACGTAAAGCAAGAGAAAGCAAGGCAACGTAAACCAACGTAAAGCAAGGCAAGGCAAGGCAACGTAAAGCAAGACAACGTAAAGCAAGACAACGTAAAGGAACCTAAAGCAAGGCAACTTAAAGCAAGGCAACGTAAAGCAACGTAAAACAAGGCAACGTAAAGCAACGTAAAGCAAGGCAAGACAAGGCAACGTAAAGCAAGGCAAGGCAATGCAACGTAAAGCAAGGAAACGTAAAGCAAGGCAAGGCAAGGCAACATAAAGCAAGGCAATGTAAAGCAACGTAAAGCAAGGCAACGTAAAGCAAGGCAACGTAAGGCAAGGCAACGTAAAGCAAGGTAAAGCAAGACAATATAAAGCAAGGCAAGGCATGGCAACGTAAAGCAACGTAAAGAAAGGCAACGTAAATCAACTTTAAACAAGGCAAGGCAAGGCAACGTAAAGCAAGGCAACGTAAAGCAACGTAAAGCAAGGCAAGGCAAGGCAACTTAAAGCAACGTAAGGCAAGGCAACGTAAAGCAACGTAAAGCGAGGCAACGTAAAGCAACGTAAAGCAAGGCAACATAAAGCAACGTAAAGTGAGGCAACGTAAAGCAACGTAAAGCAAGGCAACGTAAAGCAACGAAAAGCAAGACAAGGCAAGGCAACGTAAAGCAAGGCAAGGCAAGGCAACGTAAAGCAAGGCAAGGCAAGGCAACGTAAAGCAAGGCAACGTAAAGCAACGTAAAGCAAGGCAACTTAAAGCAACGTAAAGCAAGGCAAAGTAAAGCAAGGAAAGACAAGGCAACGTAAAGCAAGGAAAGACAAGGCAACGTAAAGCAAGGAAAGACAAGGCAACGTAAAGCAAGGCAATGTAAAGCAAGGCAACCTAAAGCAACGTAAAGCAAGGCAACGTAAATCAAGGCAACGTAAGGCAACGTAAATCAACGTATAGCAAGGCAATGTAAAGCAAGGCAACGTAAAGCGACGTAAATCAAGGCAACGTAAAGCCACGTAAAGCAAGGCAACGTAAAGCAACTTAAAGCAAGGCAAGGCAAGGCAACGTAAAGCAACGTAAAGCAGGGCAACGTAAAGCCACGTAAAGCAAGGCAACGTAAAGCAACGTAAAGCAAGGCAACGCAAAGCCACGTAAAGAAAGGCAACGTAAAGCAACGTAAAGCAAGGAAAGGCAAGGCAACGTAAAGCTAGGCAATGAAAGGCAACGTAAAGCAACGTAAAGCAAGGCAACATAAAGCAACGTAAATCAAGGCAAGGCAAGGCAACGTAAAGCAAGGCAACGTAAAGCAACGGAAAGCAACGTAAAGCAAGGTAAAGGAAGGTAAAGAAATGTAAAGTAACGTAAAGCAAGGCAAAGTAAAGCAACGTAAAGCAAGGTAAAGCAAGGTAAAGCAACGTAAAGCAAGGCAACGTAAAGCAAGGTAAAGCAAGGTAAAGCAAGTTAAAATAAGGTAAATCAAGGCAACGTAAAGCAAGGTAAAGCAAGTCAACGTAAAGCTACGTAAAGCAAGATAAAGCAACGTAAAGCAACGTAAAGCAAGGCAACGTAAAGCAACGTAAAGCAACGTAAACAAGGTACAGGAAGGCAATGCAACGTAAGGCAAGGTAAAGCATGGCAACGTAAAGCAAGGCAAAGCAAGGCAACGCAACGTAAAGCAAGATAAAGAAAGGCAAGGTAAAGCAAGGCAACTTAAAGCAACATAAATCAACGTAAAACAAGGCAACGTAAAGCAACGTAAAGCAAGGCAACGTAAAGCAACGTAAACAAGGTAAAGCAAGGCAATGCAACGTAAGGTAAGGTAAAGCATGGAAACGTAAAGCAAGGCAAAGCAAGGCAAAGCAACGTAAAGCAAGGTAAAGCAAGGCAAGGTAAAGCAAGGCAAAGCAACGTAAGGCAAGGTAAAGCAAGGCAAGGTAAAGCAAGGCAAAGCAACGTAAAGCAAGGTGAAGTAAGGAAACGTAAAGCAAAGTAAAGCAACGTAAAGCAAGGTAAAGCAAGGAAACGTAAAGCAAGGTAAAGCAACGTAAAGCAAGGTAAAGCAAGGTAATACAAGGTAAAGCAATGTAAAGCAAGGCAACATAAAGCAAGGTAAAGCAAGGTAAAGCAAGGTAAAGCAACGTAAAACAACGTAAAGCAAGGCAATTTAAAGCACCGTAATGCAAGGTAAAGCAAGGTAATGCAAGGTAAAGCAAGGTAAATCAAGGCAACGTAAAGCAAGGTAAAGTAAGACAACGTAAAGCAACGTAAAGCAAGGTAAAGCAACGTAAAGCAAGGTAAAGCAAGGTAATGCAAGGCAACGTAAATCAAGGTAAAGCAAGGCATCGTAAAGCAAGATAAAGCAACGTAAAGCAAGGCAACGTAAAGCAATGTAAAGCAAGGCAACGTAAAGCAACGTAAAGCAACGTAAACAAGGTAAAGCAAGGCAAAGCAAAGTAAGGCAAGGTAAAGCAAGGCAACGTAAAACAAGGCAAAGCAAGGCAAAGCAACGTAAAGCAAGGTAAAGCAACGTAAAGCAAGGCAACGTAAAGCAACGTAAAGCAACGTAAAGCAAGGTAAAACAAGGTAAAGCAAGGTAAAGCAAGGTAAAGCAACGTATAGTAACGTAAAGCAAGGACACAAAAATCAACGTAAAGCAAGGCAACGTAAAGCAACGTGAAGCAAGGTAAAGCAAGGTAAAGCAACGTAAACAAGGTAAAGGAAGGCAATGCAACGTAAGGCAAGGTAAAGCATGGAAACGTAAAGCAAGGCAAAGAAAGGCAAAGCAACGTAAAGGAAGGTAAAGAAAGGCAAGGTAAAGCAAGGCAAAGCTAAGTAAGGCAAGGTAAAGCAAGGCAAGGTAAAGCAACGTAAGGCAAGGTAAAGCAAGGCAAGGTAAAGCAAGGCAAAGCAACGTAAAGCAAGGTAAAGCAAGGAAACGTAAAGCAACGTAAAGCAAGGTAAAGCAAGGAAACGTAAAGCAACGTAAGGCAAGGTAAAGCAAGGCAAGGTAAAGCAAGGCAAAGCAACGTAAATCAAGGTAAAGCAAGGAAACGTAAAGCAAGGTAAAGCAAGACAACGTAAAGCAAGGTAAATCAACGTAAAGCAACGTAAAGCAAGGCAACGTAAAGCAACGTAAAGCAAGGCAAAGCAAGGCAAAGCAACGTAAAGCAAGGTAAAGCAAGGCAACTTAAAGCAACATAAATCAACGTAAAACAAGGCAAAGTAAAGCAACGTAAAGCAAGGCAACGTAAAGCAACGTAAAGCAACGTAAACAAGGTAAAGCAAGGCAATGCAACGTAAGGCAAGGTAAAGCATGGAAACTTAAAGCAAGGCAAAGAAAGGCAAAGCAACGTAAAGCAAGGTAAAGAAAGGCAAGGTAAAGCAAGGCAAAGCTAAGTAAGGCGAGGTAAAGCAAGGCAAGGTAAATCAAGGCAAAGCAAAGTAAGGCAAGGTAAAGCAAGGCAAGGTAAAGCAACGTAAGGCAAGGTAAAGCAAGGCAAGGTAAAGCAAGGCAAAGCAACGTAAAGCAAGGTAAAGCAAGGAAAAGTAAAGCAACGTAAAGCAAGGTAAAGCAAGGAAACGTAAAGCAACGTAAGGCAAGGTAAAGCAAGGCAAGGTAAAGCAAGGCAAAGCAACATAAAGCAAGGTAAAGCAAGGAAACGTAAAGCAAGGTAAAGCAAGACAACGTAAAGCAAGTTAAATCAACGTAAAGCAACGTAAAGCAAGGCAACGTAAAGCAACGTAAAGCAAGGTAAAGCAAAGTATAGCAAGGTAAAGCAAGTTATAGCAAGGTAAAGCAACGTAAAGCAACGTAAAGCAAGGCAACGTAAAGCAACGTAAAACAAGGTAAAGCAAGGTAAAGCAAGGTAAATCAAGGCAACGTAAAGCAAGGTAAAGTAAGACAACGTAAAGCAACGTAAAGCAAGGTAAAGCAACGTAAAGCAAGGTAAAGCAAGGTAATGCAAGGCAACGTAAAGCAAGGTAAAGCAAGGCAATGTAAAGCAACATAAAGCAACGTAAAGCAAGGCAACGTAAAGCAACGTAAAGCAAGGCAACGTAAAGCAACGTAAAGCAACGTAAACAAGGTAAAGCAAGGCAAAGCAACGTAAGGGAAGGTAAAGCAAGGCAACGTAAAACAAGGCAAAGCAAGGCAAAGCAACGTAAAGCATCGCAACGTAAAGCAACGTAAAACAACGTAAAGCAACGTAAAGCAAGGTAAAGGAAGGTAAAGCAAGGCAACGTAAAGCAACGTAAAGCAAGGCAACGTAAAGTAATGTAAAGCAAGGTAAAGCAAGGTAAAGCAACGTAAATTAACGTAAAGCAAGGACACATAAATCAACGTAAAGCAAGGAAACGTAAAGCAAGGTAAAGCAAGTTAAAGCAACGTAAAGCAACGTAAAGCAAGGCAACGTAAATAAAGGTAAAGCAATGCAACTTAAAGCAAGGTAAAACAAGGTAAAGCAAGGTAAAGCAACGTAAAGCAACGTAAAGCAAGGCAACGAAAAGCAACGTAAAGCAAGGCAACGTAAAGCAATGAAACGAAAAGCAACGTAAAGCAAGACAACGTAAAGCAACGTAAAGCAAGGCAACGTAAAGCAAGATAAAGCAAGATAAAGCAAGGTAAAGCAACGTAAAGGGACGTAAAGCAAGGTAATGCAAGGCAACGTAAAGCAAGGTAAAGCAAGGCAACGTAAAGCAACATAAAGCAACGTAAAGCAAGGCAACGTAAAGCATCGTAAAGCAAGGCAACGTAAAGCAAGGTAAAGCAACGTAAAGCAACGTAAAGCAAGTTAATGCAAGGCAACGTAAAGCAAGGTAAAGCAAGGCAACGTAAAGCAACATAAAGCAACGTAAAGCAAGGCAACGTAAAGCAACGTAAAGCAACATAAACAAGGTAAAGCAAGGCAAAGCAACGTAAGGCTTGGTAAAGCAAGGCAACGTATAGCAAGGCATTGCAAGGCAAAGCAACGTAAAGCAAGGCAAAGCAACGTAAACAAGGTAAATCACGGGAAGTTAAAGCAAGGCAAATGAACGTAAAGCAAGGTAAAGCAAGGCAATGTAAAGCAAAGTAAAGCAAGGTAAATCAAGGTAAAGCAACGTAAATCAAGGCAACGTAAAGCAACGTAAAGCAAGGTAAAGCAAGGGAAGGCAAAGCAAGGTAAAGCAACGTAAACAAGACAACATAAAGCAACGTAAAGCAAGGTAAAGCAAGGCAAGGCAAGGCAACGTAAAGCAAGGCAACGTAAAGCAATGTAAAGCACGGCAACGTAAACCAACGTAAAGCAACGTAAACGAACGTAAAGCAACGCAACGTAAAGCAACGTAAAGCAACTTAAAGCAACGTAAAGCAAGGTAAAGCAAGGTAAAGCAACGTAAAGCAAGGCAACGTAAAGCAACGTAAAGCAAGGCTACGTAAAGCAACGTAAAGCAAGGAAAAACAAGGTAAAGCAAGGTAAAGAATCGTAAAGCAACCTGAAGCAAGGCAAAGTAAAGCAACGTAAGGCAAGGCAACGTAAAGCAACGTATAGCAAGGACCGTAAAGCTACGTAAAGCAAGGAAACGAAAAGCAACGTAAAGCAAGGCAACGTAAAGCAGCGTAAAGCAAGGCAACGTAAAACAAGGTAAAGCAAGGTAAAGCAATGTAAAGCAACGTAAAGGAACGTAAAGGAAGGCAACGTAAAGCAACATAAAGCAACGTAAAGTAAGGCAACGTAAAGCAAGGTAAAGCAACGTAAAGCAAGGAAACGTCAAGCAAGGTAAAGCAAGGTAAAGCAAGGTAAAGCAACCTAAAGTAACGTAAAGCAAGGACACATAAATCAACGTAAAGCAAGGCAACGTAAAGCAACGTGAAGCAAGGTAAAGCAAGGTAAAGCAAAGTAAAGCAACGTAAAGCAACGTAAAGCAAGGCAAAGCAAGGCAACGTAAAGCAAGGCAACGAAAAGCAACGTAAAGCAAGGCAACGTAAAGCAACGTAAAGCAAGGCAACGTAAAGCAAGGTAAAGCAAGGTAAAGCAACGTAAAGGAACGTAAAGCAAGGCAACGTAAAGCAACGTAAAGCAACGTAAAGCAAGGCAACGTAAAGCAAGGCAACGAAAAGAAACGTAAAGCAAGGCAACGTAAAGCAATGTAAAGCAACATAAAGCAAGGTAAAGCAAGGTAAAGCAAGTTAAAACAACGTAAAGCAAGGCAAAGTAAAGCATCGTAATGCCACGTAAAGAAGGTAATGCAAGGTAAACCAACGTAAAGCAACGTAAAGCAAGGCAACGTAAACCAACGTAAAGCAAGGTAAAGCAAGGTAAAGCAAGACAACGTAAAGCAACGTAAAGCAAGGTAAAGCAACGTAAAGCAAGGTAAAGCAAGAAAACGTAAAGCAACGTAAGGCAGGTAATGCAAGGCAACGTAAAGCAAGGCACCGTAAAGCAACATAAAGCAACGTAAAGCAAGGCAACGTAAAGCAACGTAAAGGAAGGCAACGTAAAGCAACGTAAAGCAACGTAAACAAGGTAAACAAAGGCAAAGCAACGTAAGGCAAGGTAAAGCAAGGCAACGTAAAGAAAGGCAATGCAAGGCAAAGCAACGTAAAGCAAGGTAAAGCAAGGCAAGGTAAAGCAAGGCAAAGCAACGTAAAGTAAGGTAAAGCAAGGCAAGGTAATGCAAGGTAAAGCAAGGTAAAGCAAGGCAACGAAAAGCAACGTAAAGCAAGGTAATGCAAGGCAAGGTAAAGCAAGGTAAAGCAACGTAAATCAAGGCAACGTAAAGCAACGTAAAGCAAGGTAAAGCAACGTAAATCAAGGCAACGTAAAGCAACGTAAAGCAAGGTAAAGCAAGGCAAGGCAAAGCAACGTAAAGCAACGTAAAGCAAGGCAACGTAAAGCAACGTAAAGCAAGGTAAATCAAGGCAAGGCAAGGCAACGTAAAGCAAGACAACGTAAAGCAAGACAACGTAAAGCAACCTAAAGCAAGGCAACTTAAAACAAGGCAACGTAAAGCAACGTAAAACAAGGCAACGTAAAGCAACGTAAAGCAAGGCAAGACAAGGCAACGTAAAGAAAGGCAAGGCAAGGCAACGTAAAGCAAGGAAACGTAAAGCAAGGCAAGTCAAGGCAACGTAAAGCAAGGCAAGGCAAGGCAACATAAAGCAAGGCAACGTAAAGCAACGTAAAGCAAGGCAACGTAAAGCAAGGCAACGTAAGGCAAGGCAACGTAAAGCAACGTAAAACAAGGCAACGTAAAGCAAGGTAAAGCAAGACAACATAAAGCAAGGCAAGGCATGGCAACGTAAAGCAACGTAAAGAAAGGCAACGTAAATCAACTTTAAACAAGGCAAGGCAAGGCAACGTAAAGCAAGGCAACGTAAAGCAACGCAAAGCAAGGCAAGGCAAGGCAACGTAAAGCAACGTAAGGCAAGGCAACGTAAAGCAACGTAAAGCGAGGCAACGTAAATCAACGTAAAGTGAGGCAACGTAAAGCAACGTAAAGCAAGGCAACGTAAAGCAACGTAAAGCAAGACAAGGCAAGGCAACGTAAAGCAAGGCAAGGCAAGGCAACGTAAAGCAAGGCAACGTAAAGCAACGTAAAGCAAGGCAACGTAAAGCAACGTAAAGCAAGGCAACTTAAAGCAACGTAAAGCAAGGAAAAGTAAAGCAAGGAAAGACAAGGCAACGTAAAGCAAGGCAATGTAAAGCAAGGCAACCTAAAGCAACGTAAAGCAAGGCAACGTAAATCAAGGCAACGTAAGGCAACGTAAATCAACGTATAGCAAGGCAATGTAAAGCAAGGCAACGTAAAGCAAGGCAACGTAAAGCGACGTAAAGCAAGGCAACGTAAAGCCACGTAAAGCAAGGCAACGTAAAGCAACTTAAAGCAAGGCAAGGCAAGGCAACGTAAAGCAAGGCAACGTAAAGCAACGCAAAGCAGGGCAACGTAAAGCCACGTAAAGCAAGGCAACGTAAAGCAACGTAAAGCAAGGCAACGCAAAGCCACGTAAAGAAAGGAAACGTAAAGCAACGTAAAGCAAGGCATCCTAAAGCAACGTAAAGCAAGGAAAGGCAAGGCAACGTAAAGCTATGCAATGCAAAGCAACGTAAAGCAACGTAAAGCAAGGCAACATAAAGCAACGTAAATCAAGGCAAGGCAAGGCAACGTAAAGCAAGGCAACGTAAAGCAACGGAAAGCAACGTAAAGCAAGGTAAAGGAAGGTAAAGAAATGTAAATTAACGTAAAGCAAGGCAAAGTAAAGCAAGGTAAAGCAAGGTAAAGCAACGTAAAGCAAGGCAACGTAAAGCAAGGTAAAGCAAGGTAAAGCAAGATAAAATAAGGTAAATCAAGGCAACGTAAAGCAAGGTAAAGCAAGTCAACGTAAAGCTACGTAAAGCAAGGTAAAGCAACGTAAAGCAACGTAAAGCAAGGCAACGTAAAGCAACGTAAAGCAACGTAAACAAGGTACAGGAAGGCAATGTACGTAAGGCAAGGTAAAGCATGGCAACGTAAAGCAAGGCAAAGCAAGGCAAAGCAACGTAAAGCAAGGTAAAGAAAGGCAAGGTAAAGTAAGGCAACTTAAAGCAACATAAATCAACGTAAAACAAGGCAACGTAAAGCAACGTAAAGCAAGGCAACGTAAAGCAACGTAAACAAGGTAAAGCAAGGCAATGCAACGTAAGGTAAGGTAAAGCATGGAAACGTAAAGCAAGGCAAAGCAAGGCAAAGCAACGTAAAGCAAGGTAAAGAAAGGCAAGGTAAAGCAAGGCAAAGCAACGTAAGGCAAGGTAAAGCAAGGCAAGGTAAAGCAAGGCAAAGCAACGTAAAGCAAGGTAAAGCAAGGAAACGTAAAGCAATGTAAGGCAAGGTAAAGCAAGGCAAGGTAAAGCAAGGCAAAGCAACGTAAAGCAAGGTGAAGTAAGGAAACGTAAAGCAAAGTAAAGCAACGTAAAGCAAGGTAAAGCAAGGAAACGTAAAGCAAGGTAAAGCAACGTAAAGCAAGGTAAAGCAAGGTAATACAAGGTAAAGCAATGTAAAGCAAGGCAACGTAAAGCAAGGTAAAGCAAGGTAAAGCAAGGTAAAGCAACGTAAAACAACGTAAAGCAAGGCAATTTAAAGCAAAGTAATGCAAGGTAAAGCAAGGTAAAGCAAGGTAATGCAAGGTAAAGCAAGGTAAATCAAGGCAACGTAAAGCAAGGTAAAGTAAGAAAACGTAAAGCAACGTAAAGCAAGGTAAAGCAACGTAAAGCAAGGTAAAGGAAGGTAATGCAAGGCAACGTAAATCAAGGAAAAGCAAAGCATCGTAAAGCAAGATAAAGCAACGTAAAGCAAGGCAACGTAAAGCAACGTAAAGCAACGTAAAGCAACGTAAACAAGGTAAAGCAAGGCAAAGCAAAGTAAGGCAAGGTAAAGCAAGGCAACGTAAAACAAGGCAAAGCAAGGCAAAGCAACGTAAAGCAAGGTAAAGCAACGTAAAGCAAGGCAACGTAAAGCAACGTAAAGCAACGTAAAGCAAGGTAAAACAAGGTAAAGCAAGGTAAAGCAAGGTAAAGCAACGTATAGTAACGTAAAGCAAGGACACAAAAATCAACGTAAAGCAAGGCAACGTAAAGCAACGTGAAGCAAGGTAAAGCAAGGTAAAGCAAGTTAAAGCAACGTAAAGCAACGTAAAGCAAGGCAACGTAAATCAAGGTAAAGCAACGTAAACAAGGTAAAGGAAGGCAATGCAACGTAAGGCAAGGTAAAGCATGGCAACGTAAAGCAAGGCAAAGCAAGGCAAAGCAACGTAAAGCAAGGTAAAGCAAGGCAACTTAAAGCAACATAAATCAACGTAAAACAAGGCAACGTAAAGCAACGTAAAGCAAGGCAACGTAAAGCAACGTAAAGCAACGTAAACAAGGTAAAGCAAGGCAATGCAACGTAAGGCAAGGTAAAGCATGGAAACGTAAAGCAAGGCAAAGAAAGGCAAAGCAACGTAAAGCAAGGTAAAGAAAGGCAAGGTAAAGCAAGGCAAAGCTAAGTAAGGCGAGGTAAAGCAAGGCAAGGTAAAGCAAGGCAAGGTAAAGCAAGGCAAAGCAACGTAAAGCAAGGTAAAGCAAGGAAACGTAAAGCAACGTAAAGCAAGGTAAAGCAAGGAAACGTAAAGCAACGTAAGGCAAGGTAAAGCAAGGCAAGGTAAAGCAAGCCAAAGCAACGTAAAGCAAGGTAAAGCAAGGAAACGTAAAGCAAGGTAAAGCAAGACAACGTAAAGCAAGGTAAATCAACATAAAGCAACGTAAAGCAAGGCAACGTAAAGCAACGTAAAGCAAGGTAAAGCAAGGTAATACAAGGTAAAGCAATGTAAAGCAAGGCAACGTAAAGCAAGGTAAAGCAAAGTATAGCAAGGTAAAGCAAGTTTTAGCAAGGTAAAGCAACGTAAAGCAACGTAAAGCAAGGCAACGTAAAGCAACGTAAAGCAAGGTAAAGCAAGGTAATACAAGGTAAAGCAATGTAAAGCAAGGCAACGTAAAGCAACGTAAAGCAAGGCAACGTAAAGCAAGGTAAAGCAAAGTATAGCAAGGTAAAGCAAGTTATAGCAAGGTAAAGCAACGTAAAGCAAGGCAACGTAAAGCAACGTAAAACAAGGTAAAGCAAGGTAAAGCAAGGTAAATCAAGGCAACGTAAAGCAAGGTAAAGTAAGACAACGTAAAGCAACGTAAAGCAAGGTAAAGCAACGTAAAGCAAGGTAAAGCAAGGTAATGCAAGGCAACGTAAAGCAAGGTAAAGCAAGGCAACGTAAAGCAACATAAAGCAACGTAAAGCAAGGCAACGTAAAGCAACGTAAAGCAAGGCAACGTAAAGCAACGTAAAGCAACGTAAACAAGGTAAAGCAAGGCAAAGCAACGTAAGGGAAGGTAAAGCAAGGCAACGTAAAACAAGGCAAAGCAAGGCACAGCAACGTAAAGCATCGCAACGTAAAGCAACGTAAAACAAAGTAAAGCAACGTAAAGCAATGTAAAGGAAGGTAAAGCAAGGCAACGTAAAGCAACGTAAAGCAACGTAAAGCAAGGCAACGTAAAGCAATGTAAAGCAAGGTAAAGCAAGGTAAAGCAAGGTAAAGCAACGTAAATTAACGTAAAGCAAGGACACATAAATCAACGTAAAGCAAGGCAACGTAAAGCAACGTGAAGCAAGGTAAAGCAAGGTAAAGCAAGTTAAAGCAACGTAAAGCAACGTAAAGCAAGGCAACGTAAATCAAGGTAAAGCAATGCAAATTAAAGCAAGGTAAAACAAGGTAAAGCAAGGTAAAGCAACGTAAAGCAAGGCAACGAAAAGCAACGTAAAGCAAGGCAACGTAAAGCAAGGAAACGAAAAGCAACGTAAAGCAAGACAACGTAAAGCAACGTAAAGCAAGGCAACGTAAAGCAAGATAAAGCAAGGTAAAGCAAGGTAAAGCAACGTAAAGGGACGTAAAGCAAGGTAATGCAAGGCAACGTAAAGCAAGGTAAAGCAAGGCAATGTAAAGCAACATAAAGCAACGTAAAGCAAGGCAACGTAAAGCATCGTAAAGCAAGGCAACGTAAAGCAAGGTAAAGCAACGTAAAGCAACGTAAAGCAAGGTAATGCAAGGCAACGTAAAGCAAGGTAAAGCAAGGCAACGTAAAGCAACATAAAGCAACGTAAAGCAAGGCAACGTAAAGCAACGTAAAGCAAGGCAACGTAAAGCAACGTAAAGCAACATAAACAAGGTAAAGCAAGGCAAAGCAACGTAAGGCATGGTAAAGCAAGGCAACGTATAGCAAGGCATTGCAAGGCAAAGCAACGTAAAGCAAGGCAAAGCAACGTAAACAAGGTAAATCACGGGAAGTTAAAGCAAGGCAAATGAACGTAAAGCAAGGTAAAGCAAGGCAATGTAAAGCAAAGTAAAGCAAGGTAAATCAAGGTAAAGCAACGTAAATCAAGGCAACGTAAAGCAACGTAAAGCAGGGTAAAGCAAGGCAAGGCAAAGCAAGGTAAAGCAACGTAAACAAGGCAACATAAAGCAACGTAAAGCAAGGTAAAGCAAGGCAAGGCAAGGCAACGTAAAGCAAGGCAACGTAAAGCAATGTAAAGCACGGCAACTTAAACCAACGTAAAGCAACGTAAACGAACGTAAAGCAACGCAACGTAAAGCAACGTAAAGCAACTTAAAGCAAAGTAAAGCAAGGTAAAGCAACGTAAAGCAAGGCAACGTAAAGCAACGTAAAGCAAGGCTAGGTAAAGCAACGTAAAGCAAGGAAAAACAAGGTAAAGCAAGGTAAAGAATCGTAAAGCAACCTAAAGCAAGGCAAAGTAAAGCAACGTAAGGCAAGGCAACGTAAAGCAACGTATAGCAAGGACCGTAAAGCTACGTAAAGCAAGGAAACGAAAAGCAACGTAAAGCAAGGCAACGTAAAGCAGCGTAAAGCAAGGCAACGTAAAACAAGGTAAAGCAAGGTAAAGCAATGTAAAGCAACGTAAAGGAACGTAAAGGAAGGCAATGTAAAGCAACGTAAAACAAGGCAACGTAAAGCAAGGTAAAGCAAGGCAACGTAAAGCAAGGTAAAGCAAGCTAAAGCAACGTTAAGGAACGTAAAGGAAGGCAACGTAAAGGAACGTAAAGCAAGGCAACTTAAAGCAAGGTAAAGCAATGCAAGGTAAAGCAAGGCAAAGCAACGTAAAGCAAGGTAAAGCAAGGAAACGTAAAGCAACATAAGGCAAGGTAAAGCAAGACAAGGTAAAGCAAGGCAAAGAAACGTAAAGCAAGGTAAAGCAAGGCAACGTAAAGCAAAGTAAATGAAGTTAAAGGAAGGTAAAGCAAGGTACATCAAGGTAAAGCAACGTAAAGCAAGGCAACGTAAAGGAACGTAAAGGAACGTAAAGCAAGGTAAACAAGGTAAAGAAAGGTAAAGCAACGTAAAGCAAGGCAACGTAAAGCAACGTAAACCAAGGTAAAGCAAGACAACGTAAAGCAAGGTAAAGCAAGACAACGTAAAGCAACGTAAAGCAACGTAAAGCAAGGTAAAGCAAGGCAACGTAAAGCAAGGCAACGTAAAGCAACGTATAGCAAGGCAACGTAAAGCAACGTAAAGCAACGTAAAGCAAGGTAATGCAAGGCAACGTAAAGCAAGGCAACGTAAAGCAACGTAAAGCAAGGCAACGTAAAGCAACGTAAAGCAACATAAACAAGGTAAAGCAAGGCAAAGCAACGTAAGGCAAGGTAAAGCAAGGCAACGTAAAGCAAGGCAATGCAAGGCAAATCAACGTAAAACAAGGCAAAGCAAGGTAAAGCAAGGTAAAGCAAGGCAAGTTAAAGCAAGGCAAATGAACGTAAAGCAAGGTAAAACAAGGCAAGGCAAGGCAACGTAAAGCAAGGCAACGTAAAGGAATGTAAAGCACGGCAACGTAAACCAACGTAAAGCAACGTAAAGGAACGTAAAGCAACGCAACGTAAATCAACTTAAAGCAACTTAAAGCAACGTAAAGCAAGGTAAAGCAAGATAAAGCAACGTAAAGCAAGGCAACGTAAAGCAACGTAAAGCAAGGAAAAACAAGGTAAAGCAAGGTAAAGCATCGTAAAGCAACCTAAAGCAAGGCAATGTAAAGCAACATATAGCAAGGACCGTAAAGCAACGTAAAGCAAGGCAACGAAAAGCAACGTAAAGCAAGGCAACGTAAAGCAGCGTAAAGCAAGGCAACGTAAAGCAAGGTAAAGCAAGGTAAAGCAAGGTAAAGCAACGTTAAGGAACGTAAAGGAAGGCAAGGTAAAGCAACGTAAAGCAAGGCAACGTAAAGCAAGGTAAAGCAAGGTAAAGCAACGTAAAGCAACGTAAAGCAAGGCAACCTAAAGCAACTTAAAGCAAGGCAACGTAAAGCAATATAAAGCAAGGCAACGTAAAGCAAGGCATGTAAAGCAAGTCAAGCCAAGGCAAAGTAAAGCAAGGCAACGTAAAGCAACGTATACCAAGGATCGTAAAGAAACGTAAAGCAAGGCAACGTAAAGCAAGGCAACGAAAAGCAACGTAAAGCAAGGCAACGTAAAGCAACGTAAAGCAAGGCAACGTAAAGCAAGGTAAAGGAAGGTAAAGCAAGGTAAAGCAATGTTAAGGAACGTAAAGGAAGGCAACGTAAAGGAAGGTAAAGCAAGGCAATGTAATCAAGGTAAAGCAAGGTAAAGCAACGTAAAGCAACATAAAGCAAGGCAACGTAAAGTAACTTAAAGCAAGGCAACGTAAAGCAATATAAAGCAAGGTAACGTAAAGTAAGGCAATGTAAAGCAAGGTAAAGCCAAGGCAACGTAAAGCAAGGCAACGTAAAGCAAATTAAAGCAAGGCAACGTAAAGCAAGGTAAAACAAGGTAAATCAAGGTAAAGCAAGGTAAATCAAGACAACGTAAAGCAACGTAAAGCAAGGTAACGAAACGTAAAGCAACGTAAAGCAGGGTAGTGCAAGGCAACGTAAAGCAAGGTAAAGCAAGGCAACCTAAAGCAACGTAAAGCAACGTAAAGCAAGGCAACATAAAGCAACGTAAGGTAAGGCAACGTAAAGCAACTTAAAGAAACGTAAAGAAGATAAAGCAAGGCAAAGCAACGTAAAGCAAGGTAAAGCAACGCAAACAACGTAAAGCAAGGCAACGTAAAGCAACGTAAAGCAAGGCAACGTAAAGCGTATTAAAGCAAGGTAAAGCAAGGTAAAGCAAGGTAAAGCAACGTAAAGCAAGGCAACGTAAAGCAATGTAAAGCAAGGCAACGTAAAGCAATGTAAAGCAATGTAAAGCAAGGTAAAGCAAGGTAAAGCAACGTAAAGCAACGTAAAGCAACGTAAAGCAAGGCAACGTAAAGGAAGGTAAAGCAAGGTAAAGCAAGGTAAAGCAATGTAAAGCAACGTATATCAAGGAATGTAAAGCAACGTAAAGCAAGGCAACGTAAAGCAAGGCAACGAAAAGCAACGTAAAGCAAGTCAATGTAAAGCAAGGTAAAGCAAGGCAACCTAAAGCAAGGTAAAGCAAGGTAAAGCAAGGTAAAGCAACGTAAAGGATCGTAAAGCAAGGCAACGTAAAGCAACGTAAAGCAAGGCAACGCAAAGCAAGGCAACGTAAAGCTAGGCAACGTAAAGCAAGGCAACGTAAAGCAAGGCAACGTAAAGCAACGCAACGTAAAGCAACGCAACGTAAAGCAAGGTAAAGCAAGGTAAAGCAAGGTAAAGCAACGTAAAGCAACGTAATGCAAGGCAACGTAAAGCAACATAAAGGAACGTAAAGCAAGGCAACGTAAAGCAACGTAAAGCAAGGTAGTGCAATTTAAAGCAAGGTAAAGCAACGTAAAGCAACGTAAAGCAAGGCAACGTAAAGCAACGTAAAGCAATGCAACGTTATGCAAAGTAAAGAAAAGTAAAGCAAGGTAAAGCAACGTAAAGCAACGTAAAGCAACGAAAAACAAGGCAACGTAAAGCAAGTTAAAGAAAGGTAAAGCAACGTAAAGTAACGTAAATCATGGACACATAAATCAACGTAAAGCAAGGCAACGTAAATCAACATGAAGCAAGGTAAAGCAAGGTAAAGCAAGTTAAAGCAACGTAAAGCAACGTAAAGCAAGGCAACGTAAATCAATGTAAAGCAAGGCAACGTAAAGCAAGGTAAAGCAACGTAAAGCAAGGCAACGTAAAGCAACGTAAAGCAAGGCAACATAAAGAAAGGCAACGAAAAGCAACGTAAAGCAAGGCAACGTAAAGCAATGTAAAGCAAGGTAAAGCAAAGTAAAGGAACGTAAAGGAAGGCAACGTAAAGCAACGTAAAGCAAGGCAACGTAAAGCAAGGTAAAGCAAGGCAAGGCAAGGCAACGTAAAGCAAGGCAACGTAAAGCAACGTAAAGCAAGGCAACGTAAGCCAACGTAAAGCAAGGCAATGCAAGGCAACGTAAAGCAAGACAAAGTAAAGCAAGGCAAGGCAAGGCAACGTAAAGCAAGGCAAGGCAAGGCAACGTAAAGCAAGGCAAGGCAAGGCAACGTAAAGCAAGGCAAGGCAAGGCAACGTAAAGCAAGGCAACGTAAAGCAACGTAAAGCATTGCAACGTAAAGCAACGTAAAGCAAGGGAACGTAAAGCAAGGCAAGGCAAGGCAACGTAAAGCAACGTAAAGCAAGGCAACGTAAAGCAACCTAAAGCAAGGCAAGGCAAGGCAACGTAAAGCAAGGCAAGGTAAACCAACATAAAGCAGGGCAAGGCAAAGTAAAGCAAGGCACAGAAAGGTAAAGCAAGACAAGGCAAAGCAACGTAAAGCAACGTAAAGCGAGGCAACGTAAAGCAACGTAAAGCAAGGCAACGTAAATCAACGTAAAGCAAGACAAGGCAAGGCAACGTAAAGCAAGACAAGGCAAGGCAACGTAAAGCAAGGCAACGTAAAGCAATGTAAAGAAAGGCAACGTAAAGCAAGGCAAGGCAACGTAAAGCAAGGCAACTTAAAGCAAGGCAACTTAAAGCAAGGCAAGGCAAGGCAATGTAAAGCAAGGCAACGTAAAGCAAGGCAAGGCAAGGCAACGTAAATCAAGGCAACGTAAAGCAAGGCAACGTAAGGCAAGCTAAAGCAAGGCAAGGCAAAGCAAGGTAAAGCAAGGCAACGTAAAGCAACGTAAAGAAAGGCAAGGCATAGCAACGTAAAGCAAGGCAAAGTTAAGGAACGTAAAGGAACGTAAAGCAAGGTAAACAAGGTAAAGAAAGCTAAAGCAACGTAAAGCAAGGCAACGTAAAGCAACGTAAACCAAGGTAAAGCAAGACAACCTAAAGCAAGGTAAAGCAAGACAACATAAAGCAACGTAAAGCAACGTAAAGCAAGGTAAAGCAAGGCAACGTAAAGCAAGGCAACGTAAAGCAACGTATAGCAAGGCAACGTAAAGCAACGTAAAGCAACGTAAAGCAAGGTAATGCAAGGCAACGTAAAGCAAGGCAACGTAAAGCAACGTAAAGCAAGGCAACGTAAAGCAACGTAAAGCAACATAAACAAGGTAAAGCAAGGCAAAGCAACGTAAGGCAAGGTAAAGCAAGGCAACGTAAAGCAAGGCAATGCAAGGCAAATCAACGTAAAACAAGGCAAAGCAAGGTAAAGCAAGGTAAAGCAAGGCAAGTTAAAGCAAGGCAAATGAACGTAAAGCAAGGTAAAGCAAGGCAAGGCAAGGCAACGTAAAGCAAGGCAACGTAAAGGAATGTAAAGCACGGCAACGTAAACCAACGTAAAGCAACGTAAAGGAACGTAAAGCAACGCAACGTAAATCAACTTAAAGCAACTTAAAGCAACGTAAAGCAAGGTAAAGCAAGATAAAGCAACGTACAGCAAGGGAACGTAAAGCAACGTAAAGCAAGGAAAAACAAGGTAAAGCAAGGTAAAGCATCGTAAAGCAACCTAAAGCAAGGCAATGTAAAGCAACATATAGCAAGGACCGTAAAGCAACGTAAAGCAAGGCAACGAAAAGCAACGTAAAGCAAGGCAACGTAAAGCAGCGTAAAGCAAGGCAACGTAAAGCAAGGTAAAGCAAGGTAAAGCAAGGTAAAGCAACGTTAAGGAACGTAAAGGAAGGCAAGGTAAAGCAACGTAAAGCAAGGCAACCTAAAGCAACTTAAAGCAAGGCAACGTAAAGCAATATAAAGCAAGGCAACGTAAAGCAAGGCATGTAAAGCAAGTCAAGCCAAGGCAAAGTAAAGCAAGGCAACGTAAAGCCACGTATACCAAGGATCGTAAAGAAACGTAAAGCAAGGCAACGTAAAGCAAGGCAACGAAAAGCAACGTAAAGCAAGGCAACGTAAAGCAACGTAAAGCAAGGCAACGTAAAGCAAGGTAAAGGAAGGTAAAGCAAGGTAAAGCAACGTTAAGGAACGTAAAGGAAGGCAACGTAAAGGAAGGTAAAGCAAGGCAATGTAATCAAGGTAAAGCAAGGTAAAGCAACGTAAAGCAACATAAAGCAAGGCAACGTAAAGTAACTTAAAGCAAGGCAACGTAAAGCAATATAAAGCAAGGTAACGTAAAGTAAGGCAATGTAAAGCAAGGTAAAGCCAAGGCAACGTAAAGCAAGGCAACGTAAAGCAAATTAAAGCAAGGCAACGTAAAGCAAGGTAAAACAAGGTAAATCAAGGTAAAGCAAGGTAAATCAAGGCAACGTAAAGCAACGTAAAGCAAGGTAACGAAACGTAAAGCAACGTAAAGCAGGGTAGTGCAAGGCAACGTAAAGCAAGGTAAAGCAAGGCAACCTAAAGCAACGTAAAGAAACGTAAAGCAAGGCAACATAAAGCAACGTAAGGTAAGGCAACGTAAAGCAACTTAAAGAAACGTAAAGAAGATAAAGCAAGGCAAAGCAACGTAAAGCAAGGTAAAGCAACGCAAAGCAACGTAAAGCAAGGCAACGTAAAGCAACGTAAAGCAAGGCAACGTAAAGCGTATTAAAGCAAGGTAAAGCAAGGTAAAGCAAGGTAAAGCAACGTAAATCAAGGCAACGTAAAGCAATGTAAAGCAAGGCAACGTAAAGCAACGTAAAGCAATGTAAAGCAATGTAAAGCAAGGTAAAGCAAGGTAAAGCAACGTAAAGCAACGTAAAGCAACGTAAAGCAAGGCAACGTAAAGGAAGGTAAAGCAAGGTAAAGCAAGGTAAAGCAATGTAAAGCAACGTATATCAAGGAATGTAAAGCAACGTAAAGCAAGGCAACGTAAAGCAAGGCAACGAAAAGCAACGTAAAGCAAGTCAACGTAAAGCAAGGTAAAGCAAGGCAACCTAAAGCAAGGTAAAGCAAGGTAAAGCAAGGTAAAGCAACGTAAAGGATCGTAAAGCAAGGCAACGTAAAGCAACGTAAAGCAAGGCAACGCAAAGCAAGGCAACGTAAAGCTAGGCAACGTAAAGCAAGGCAACGTAAAGCAAGGCAACGTAAAGCAACGCAACGTAAAGCAAGGTAAAGCAAGGTAAAGCAAGGTAAAGCAACGTAAAGCAACGTAATGCAAGGCAACGTAAAGCAACATAAAGGAACGTAAAGCAAGGCAACGTAAAGCAACGTAAAGCAAGGTAGTGCAATTTAAAGCAAGGTAAAGCAACGTAAAGCAACGTAAAGCATGGCAACGTAAAGCAACGTAAAGCAATGCAACGTAAAGCAAAGTAAAGAAAAGTAAAGCAAGGTAAAGCAACGTAAAGCAACGTAAAGCAACGAAAAACAAGGCAACGTAAAGCAAGTTAAAGAAAGGTAAAGCAACGTAAAGTAACGTAAATCATGGACACATAAATCAACGTAAAGCAAGGCAACGTAAATCAACATGAAGCAAGGTAAAGCAAGGTAAAGCAAGTTAAAGCAACGTAAAGCAACGTAAAGCAAGGCAACGTAAATCAATGTAAAGCAAGGCAACGTAAAGCAAGGTAAAGCATCGTAAAGCAGGGCAACATAAAGCAACGTAAAGCAAGGCAACATAAAGAAAGGCAACGAAAAGCAACGTAAAGCAAGGCAAAGTAAAGCAATGTAAAGCAAGGTAAAGCAAAGTAAAGGAACGTAAAGGAAGGCAACGTAAAGCAACGTAAAGCAAGGCAACGTAAAGCAAGGTAAAGCAAGGCAAGGCAAGGCAACGTAAAGCAAGGCAACGTAAAGAAACGTAAAGCAAGGCAACGTAAAGCAACGTAAAGCAAGGCAACGTAAGCCAACGTAAAGCAAGGCAAGGCAAGGCAACGTAAAGCAAGACAAAGTAAAGCAAGGCAAGGCAAGGCAACGTAAAGCAAGGCAAGGCAAGGCAACGTAAAGCAAGGCAACGTAAAGCAACGTAAAGCATTGCAACGTAAAGCAACGTAAAGCAAGGGAACGTAAAGCAAGGCAAGGCAACGTAAAGCAACGTAAAGCAAGGCAACGTAAAGCAACCTAAAGCAAGGCAAGGCAAGGCAACGTAAAGCAAGGCAAGGTAAACCAACATAAAGCAGGGCAAGGCAAAGTAAAGCAAGGCACGGAAAGGTAAAGCAAGACAAGGCAAAGCAACGTAAAGCAACGTAAAGCGAGGCAACGTAAAGCAAGGCAACGTAAATCAACGTAAAGCAAGACAAGGCAAGGCAACGTAAAGCAAGACAAGGCAAGGCAACGGAAAGCAAGGCAACGTAAAGCAACGTAAAGCAAGGCAACGTAAAGCAAGGCAAGGCAACGTAAAGCAAGGCAACTTAAAGCAAGGCAACTTAAAGCAAGGCAAGGCAAGGCAATGTAAAGCAAGGCAACGTAAAGCAAGGCAAGGCAAGGCAACGTAAATCAAGGCAACGTAAAGCAAGGCAACGTAAGGCAAGCTAAAGCAAGGCAAGGCAAAGCAAGGTAAAGCAAGGCAACGTAAAGCAACGTAAAGAAAGGCAAGGCATAGCAACGTAAAGCAAGGCAAAGTTAAGCTACGTAAAGCAAAGTAAATCAAGGCAACGTAAAACAAGGTAAAGCAAGGTAAAGCAAGGTAAAGCAACGTAAAGCAAGGCAACATAAAGCAACGTAAGTGAAGGTAAAGCATGGTAAAGCAAGGTATAGCAAGGCAAAGCAACGTAAAGCAAGGCAACGTAAAGCAACGTAAAGCAAGGTAAAGCAAGGTAAAGCAAGGTAAAGCAACGTAAAGCAAGGCAACGTAATGTAACGTAAAGCAAGGTAAAGCAAGATAAACCAAGGTAAAGCAACGTAAATCAAGGCAACGTAAAGCAACGTAAAGCAAGGTAAACAAGGTAAAGCAAGGTAAAGCAAGGTAAATCAAGGCAACGTAAAGCAAGGTAAAGCAAGGTAAAGCAACGTAAAGCAACGTAAAGCAAGGTAATGCAAGGCAACGTAAAGCAAGGTAAAGCAAGGAAAATTAAAGCAAGGTAAAGTAACGTAAAGCAAGGTAAAGCAAGGCAACGTAAAGCAACATAAAGCAACGTAAAGCAAGGCAACGTAAAGCAACGTAAAGCAAGGCAACGTAAAGCAACGTAAAGCAACGTAAAGCAACGTAATGCAAGGCAACGTAAAGCAAGGTAAAGCAAGGAAACGTAAAGCAACATAAAGCAACTTAAAGCAAGGCAACGTAAAGCAACGTAAAGCAAGGCAACGTAAAGCAACGTAAAGCAACATAAACAAGGTAAAGCAAGGCAAAGCAACGTAAGGCAAGGTAAAGCAAGGCAACGTAAAGCAAGGCAATGCAAGGCAAATCAACGTAAAGCAAGGCAAAGCAACGTAAAGCAAGGTAAAGCAAGGCAAGTTAAAGCAAGGCAAATGAACGTAAAGCAAGGTAAAGCAAGGCAAGGAAAAGCAAGGTAAAGCAATGTAAACAAGGCAACATAAAGCAACGTAAAGCAAGGTAAAGCAAGGTAACGTAAAGCAATGTAAAGCACGGCAACGTAAACCAACGTAAAGCAACGTAAAGGAACGTAAAGCAACGCAACGTAAATCAACGTAAAGCAACTTAAAGCAACGTAAAGCAAGGTAAAGCAAGGTAAAGCAACGTAAAGCAAAGCAACGTAAAGCAACGTAAAGCAAGGAAAAACAAGGTAAAGCAAGGTAAAGCATTGTAAAGCAACCTAAAGCAAGGCAAAGTAAAGCAACGTAAAGCAAGACAACGGAAAGCAAAGTATAGCAAGGACCGTAAAGCAACGTAAAGCAAGGCAACGAAAAGCAAGGTAAAGCAAGGTAAAGTAAGGTAAAGCAACGTAAAGGAACGTAAAGGAATGCAATGTAAAGCAACGTAAAGCAAGGCAACGTAAAGCAAGGTAAAGCAAGGTAAAGCAACGTAAAGCAACGTAAAGCAAGGCAACGTAAAGCAACTTAAAGCAAGGCAACGTAAAGCAATATAATGCAGGGCAACGTAAAGTAAGGCAATGTAAAGCAAGGTAAAGCCAAGGCAACGTAAAGCAAGGCAACGTAAAGCAAATTAAAGCAAGGCAACTTAAGGCAAGGTAAAGCAAGGTAAAGCAAGGTAAAGCAAGTTAAAGCAAGGTAAATCAAGGCAACGTAAAGCAAGGTAAAGCAAGACAACGTAAAGCAACGTAAAGCAAGGTAAAGCAACGCAAAGTAAGGCAACGTAAAGCAACTTAAAGCAACGTAAACCAGGTAAAGCAAGGCAAAGCAACGTAAGGCAAGGTAAAGCATGCAACGTAAAACAAGGCAAAGCAAGGCAAAGCAACGTAAAGCAAGGTAAAGCAACGCAAAGCAACGTAAAGCAAGGCAACGTAAATCAACGTAAAGCAAGGTAAAGCAAGGTAAAGCAACGTAAAGCAAGGCAATGTAAAGCAACGTAGAGCAAGGCAACGTAAAGCAAAGTAAAGCAAGGTAAAGCAAGGTAAAGCAACATAAGGCAACGTAAAGCAAGGCAAGGTAAAGCAATGTAATGCAAGGCAAAGTAAAGCAATGTAAAGCAAGGTAAAGCAACGTAAAGCAACGTAAAGCAACGTAAAGCAAGGCAACGTAAAGCAAGGTAAAGCAAGGTAAAGCAAAGTAAAGCAACGTAAAGCAACGTATATCAAGGAATGTAAAGCAACGTAAAGCAAGGCAACGTAAAGCAAGGCATCGAAAAGCAACGTAAAGCAAGGCAACGTAAAGGAAGGTAAAGCAAGGCAACGTAAAGCAAGGTAAAGCAAGGTAAAGCAAGGTAAAGCAACGTAAAGTAACGTAAAGCAAGGCAACGTAAAGCAACGTGAAGCAAGGCAACGCAAAGCAAGGCAACGTAAAGCAACGTAAAGTAACGTAAAGCAAGGCAACGTAAAGCAAGGCAACGTAAAGCAACGCAACGTAAAGCAACGCAACGTAAAGCAAGGTAGAGCAAGGTATAGCAAGGTAAAGCAACGTAAAGCAAGGCAACGTAAAGCAACGTAAAGCAAGGCAACGTAAAGCAACGTAAAGCAAGGTAAAGGAATGCAATGTAAAGCAACGTAAATCAAGGCAGCGTAAATCAACGTAAAGCAACGTAAAGCAAGGTAACGTAAACCAACGTAAAGCAACGTAAAGCAATGTAAATAAAGGCAACGTAAAGCAACGTAAAGCAACGTAAAGCAACATAAAGCAAGGCAACTTAAAGCATCGTAAAGCAACGTAATGCAAGGGAACGTAAAGCAACGTAAAGAAATTTAAAGCAACGTAAAGCAAGGCAACGTAAAGCAAAGTAAAGCAAGGTAAAGCAAGGCAACGTAAAGCAAGGTAAAGCAACGTAAAGCAACGTAAAGCAAGGCAACATAAAGCAACGTAAAGCAATGCAACGTAAAGCAAAGTAAAGAAAAGTAAAGCAAGGTAAAGCAAGGTAAAGCAACGTAAAGCAACGAAAAACAAGGCAACGTAAAGCAAGTTAAAGAAAGGTAAAGCAACGTAAAGTAACGGAAATCAAGGACACTTAAATCAACGTAAAGCAAGGCAACGTAAATCACCGTGAAGCAAGGTAAAGCAAGGTAAAGCAAGTTAAAGCATCGTAAAGCAACGTAAAGCAAGGCAACGTAAATCAATGTAAAGCAAGGCAAGGTAAAGCAAGGTAAAGCAACGTAAAGAAAGGCAACGTAAAGCAACGTAAAGCAAGGCAACATAAAGAAAGGCAACGAAAAGCAACGTAAAGCAAGGCAACGTAATGCAACATAAAGCAAGGCAACGTAAAGCAAGGCAACGTAAAGCAATGTAAAGCAAGGTAAAGCAAAGTAAAGGAACGTAAAGAAGGCAACGTAAAGCAACGTAAAGCAAGGCAACGTAAAGCAAGGTAAAGCAAGGTAAAGCAAGGTAAATGAACGTAAAGCAAGGCAACGTAAAGCAACGTAAAGCAAGGCAACGTAAAGCAAGGTACAGCAAGGTAAAGCAACGTAAATGAACGTAAAGCAAGGCAACGTAAAGCAACGTAAAGCAAGGTACAGCAAGGTAAAGCAACGTAAAGCAAGGCAACGTAAAGCAACATAAAGCAAGGTAAAGCAAGGCAACTTAAAGCAACGTAAAGCAAGGCAACGTAAAGCAAGGCAATGCAAGGCAAAGCAACGTAAAGCAAGGTAAAGCAAGGCAAGGTAAAGCAAGGCAAATCAACGTAAATCAAGGTAAAGCAAGGCAAGTTAAAGCAAGGTAAAACAAGGTAAAGCAAGGCAACGTAAAGCAACGTAAAGCAAGGTAAAGCAAGGCAAGGTATAGCATGGTAAAGCAACGTAAATCAAAGCAACGTAAAGCAGCGTAAAGCAACGTAAACCAAGGCAAGGCAAAGCAAGGTAAAGCAACGTAAAGCAAGGTAAAGCAAGACAAGGCAAGGCAACGTAAAGCAACGTAAAGCAAGGCAAAGTAAACCAACGTAAAGCAAGGCAAGGCAAGGCAACGTAAAGCAAGATAAAGTAAAGCAAGGCAACGTAAAGCAACGTAAAGCAAGGAAAGGCAAGGCAACGTAATGCAAGGCAACGTAAAGCAACGTAAAGCAAGGCAACATAAAGCAATGTAAAGCAAGGCAACGTAAAGCAAGGCAAGGCAAGGCAATGTAAAGCAACGTAAAGCAAGGCAATGCAGCGTAAAGCAAAGTAAAGCAAGGCAACGTAATGCAACGTAAATCAAGGCAAGGCAAGGCAACGTAAAGCAAGGCAACGTAAACCAACGTAAAGAAAGGCAAGGCAAGGCAAAGTAAAGCGAGGCACGGAAAGGTAAAGCAAGGCAAGGCAAAGCAAGGTAAAGCAACGTAAAGCGAGGCAACGTAAAGCAACGTAAAGCAAGGCAACGTAAATCAACGTAAAGCATGACAAGGCAAGGCAACGTAAAGCAAGGCAACGTAAAGCAACGTAAAGCAAGGCAACGTAAAGCAAGGCAAGGCAACGTAAAGCAAGACAATGTAAAGCAAGGCAACTTAAAGCAAGGCAAGGCAAGGCAACGTAAAGCAAGGCAACGTAAAACAACGTAAAGCAAGGCAACGTAAAGCAAGGCAACGTAAGGCAACGTAAAGCAAGGCAAGGCAAAGCAATGTAAAGCAAGGCAACGTAAAGCAACGTAAAGCAAGGCAAGGCAAAGCAACGTAAAGCAAGGCAACGTAAAGCAAAGTAAAGCAACGTAAAGCAAGGCAACGTAAAGAAACGTAAAACAACGTAAAGCAAGGCAACATAAAGCAAGGTAAAGCAAGGTAAAGCAAGGTAAACAAACGTAAAGCAAGGCAACGTAAAGCAACGTAAAGGAAGGTAAAGCAAGGTAAAGCAAAGTACAGCAAGGTAAAGAAACGTAAAGCAAGGCAACGTAAAGCAACGTAAAGCATCGTAAAGCAAGGTAAAACAAGGTAAAGCAAGGTAAAACAAAGTAAAGCAAGGCAATGTAAAGCAACGTAAAGTAAGGTAAAGCAAGGTAAAGCAAGGTAAAGCAAGGCATCGTAAAGCAAGGTAAAGGAAGGCAACGTAAAGCAACATAAAGCAACGTAAAGCAAGGCAACGTAAAGCAACGTAAAGCAAGGCAACGCAAAGCAGCTTAAAGCAAGGCAACGTAAACAAGGTAGAGCAAGGCAAAGCAACGTAAGGCAAGGTAAAGAAAGGCAACGTAAGGCAAGGTAAAGAAAGGCAACGTAAAGCAAGGCAATGCAAGGCAAAGCAACATAAAGCAAGGTAAAGCAAGGCAAGGTAAAGCAAGGCAAAGCAACGTAAAGCAAGTTAAAGTAAGGCAAGTTAAAGCAAGGCAAATCAACGTAAAGCAAGGTAAAGCAAGGCAAGGTAAAGCAAGGTAAAGCAAGGTAAAGCAAGGCAACGTAAAGCAAGGTAAATCAAGGTAAAGCAAGGCAACGTAAAGCAACGTAAAGCAAGGTAAAGCAAGGCAAGGTAAAGCAAGGTAAACAACGTAAATCAAGGGAACGTAAAGCAACGTAAAGCAAGGTAAAGCAAGGCAAGGCAAAGCAAGGTAAAGCAAAGTAACCAAGGCAACGTAAAGCAACGTAAAGCAAGGCAAGGCAAGGCAACGTAATGCAAGGCAACGTAAAGCAACGTAAAGCAAGGCAAGGCAAGGCAACGTAAAGCAAGGCAAGGCAAGGCAACGTAAAGCAAGGCAACGTAAAGCAACGTAAAGCAAGGCAAGGTAAACCAACGTAAAGAAAGGCAACGTAAAGCAAGGAAACGTAAAGCAACGTAAAACAATGCAACGTAAAGCAATGTAAATCAAGAGAAGGCAAGGCAACGTAAAGCAAGGCAAGACAAGGCAACGTAATGCAAGACAACGTAAAGCAACGTAAAGCAAGGCAAGGGAAGGCAACGTAAAGCAAGGCAACGTAAAGCAACGTAAAGCAAGGCAAGGCAAGGCAACGTAAAGCAAGGCAAGGCAAGGCAACGTAAAGCAACGTAAAGCAAGGAAACGTAAAGCAAGGCAACGTAAGGCAAGGCAACGTAAACCAACGTAAAGCAAGGCAACGTAAACCAACGTAAAGCAAGGCAAAGTAAAGCAAGGCAAGGCAAGGCAACGTAAAGCAAGTCAACGTAAAGCAAGGCAAGGCAACGTAAAGCAAGGCAACGTAAAGCAAGGCAACGTAAAGCAATGTAAAGCAAGGCAACGTAAAGCAATGTAAAGTAACGTAAAGCAAGGCAACGTAAAGCAAAGTAAAGCAAGGCAGCGTAAAGCAACGTAAAGCAACGTAAAGCAAGGCAACGTAAAGCAACGTAAAGCAAGGTAAAGCATGGTAAAGCAAGGTAAAGCAACGTAAAGCAAGGCAACGTAAAGCAAGGCAACCGAAAAGCAACGTAAAGCAAGGCAACGTAAAGCAACGTAAAGCAAGGCAACGTAAATCAACGTAAACCAAGGCAACGTAAAGCAAGATAAAGCAAGGTAAAACAATGCAAAGCAACGTAAAGGAACGTAATGCAAGGCAACGTAAAGCACCGTAAAGCAAGGCAACGTAAAGCACCGTAAAGCAATGTAAAGCAACCTAAATCAACGTAAAGCAAGGCAACGTAAAGCAACGTAAAGCAAGGCAACGTAAAGCAACGTAAAGCAATGTAAAGCAAGGTAAAGCAACGTTAAGCAAGGCAACATAAAGCAAAGTAAATGAAGGTAAAGCAAGGTAAAGCAAGGTATAGCAAGGCAAAGCAAGGTAAAGCAAGGCAACGTAAAGCAACGTAAAGCAATGTAAAGCAAGGCAACGTAAAGCAACGTAAAGCAAGGCAACGTAAAGCAGCGTAAAGCAAGGCAACGTAAACAAGGTTGAGCAAGGCAAAGCAACGTAAGGCAAGGTAAAGAAAGGCAACGTAAGGCAACGTAAAGCAAGGCAACGTAAAGCAACGTAAAGAAACGTAAACAAGGTAAAGCAAGGCAAAGCAACGTAAGGCAAGGTAAAGCAAGGCAACGTAAAGCAAGGCAATGCAAGGCAAAGCAACGTAAAGCAAGGTAAAGCAAGGCAAGGTAAAGCAAGGCAAATCAACGTAAATCAAGGTAAAGCAAGGCAAGTTAAAGCAAGGTAAAACAAGGTAAATCAAGGCAAAGCAACGTAAGGCAAGGTAAAGCAAGGCAACGTAAAGCAAGGCAATGCAAGGCAAAGCAACGTAAAGCAAGGTAAAGCAAGGCAAGGTAAAGCAAGGCAAATCAACGTAAATCAAGGTAAAGCAAGGCAAGTTAAAGCAAGGTAAAACAAGGTAAAGCAAGGCAACGTAAAGCAACGTAAAGCAAGGTAAAGCAAGGCAAGGTATAGCATGGTAAAGCAACGTAAATCAAAGCAACGTAAAGCAGCGTAAAGCAACGTAAACCAAGGCAAGGCAAAGCAAGGTAAAGCAACGTAAAGCAAGGCAACGTAAAGCAAGGTAAAGCAAGACAAGGCAAGGCAACGTAAAGCAACGTAAAGCAAGGCAAAGTAAACCAACGTAAAGCAAGGCAAGGCAAGGCAACGTAAAGCAAGATAAAGTAAAGCAAGGCAACGTAAAGCAACGTAAAGCAAGGAAAGGCAAGGCAACGTAATGCAAGGCAACGTAAAGCAACGTAAAGCAAGGCAACATAAAGCAATGTAAAGCAAGGCAACGTAAAGCAAGGCAAGGCAAGGCAATGTAAAGCAACGTAAAGCAAGGCAAGGCAGCGTAAAGCAACGTAAAGCAAGGCAACGTAATGCAACGTAAATCAAGGCAAGGCAAGGCAACGTAAAGCAAGGCAACGTAAACCAACGTAAAGAAAGGCAAGGATAGGCAAAGTAAAGCGAGGCACGGAAAGGTAAAGCAAGGCAAGGCAAAGCAAGGTAAAGCAACGTAAAGCGAGGCAACGTAAAGCAACGTAAAGCAAGGCAACGTAAATCAACGTAAAGCATGACAAGGCAAGGCAACGTAAAGCAAGGCAACGTAAAGCAACGTAAAGCAAGGCAACGTAAAGCAAGGCAAGGCAACGTAAAGCAAGACAATGTAAAGCAAGGCAACTTAAAGCAAGGCAAGGCAAGGCAACGTAAAGCAAGGCAACGTAAAACAACGTAAAGCAAGGCAACGTAAAGCAAGGCAACGTAAGGCAACGTAAAGCAAGGCAAGGCAAAGCAATGTAAAGCAAGGCAACGTAAAGCAACGTAAAGCAAGGCAAGGCAAAGCAACGTAAAGCAAGGCAACGTAAAGCAAAGTAAAGCAACGTAAAGCAAGGCAACGTAAAGAAACGTAAAGCAACGTAAAGCAAGGCAACATAAAGCAAGGTAAAGCAAGGTAAAGCAAGGTAAACAAACGTAAAGCAAGGCAACGTAAAGCAACGTAAAGGAAGGTAAAGCAAGGTAAAGCAAAGTACAGCAAGGTAAAGAAACGTAAAGCAAGGCAACGTAAAGCAACGTAAAGCATCGTAAAGCAAGGTAAAGCAAGGTAAAGCAAGGTAAAACAAAGTAAAGCAAGGCAATGTAAAGCAACGTAAAGTAAGGTAAAGCAAGGTAAAGCAAGGTAAATCAAGGCATCGTAAAGCAAGGTAAAGGAAGGCAACGTAAAGCAACATAAAGCAACGTAAAGCAAGGCAACGTAAAGCAACGTAAAGCAAGGCAACGTAAAGCAGCGTAAAGCAAGGCAACGTAAACAAGGTAGAGCAAGGCAAAGCAACGTAAGGCAAGGTAAAGAAAGGCAACGTAAGGCAAGGTAAAGAAAGGCAACGTAAAGCAAGGCAATGCAAGGCAAAGCAACATAAAGCAAGGTAAAGCAAGGCAAGGTAAAGCAAGGCAAAGCAACGTAAAGCAAGTTAAAGTAAGGCAAGTTAAAGCAAGGCAAATCAACGTAAAGCAAGGTAAAGCAAGGCAAGGTAAAGCAAGGTAAAGCAAGGTAAAGCAAGGCAACGTAAAGCAAGGTAAATCAAGGTAAAGCAAGGCAACGTAAAGCAACGTAAAGCAAGGTAAAGCAAGGCAAGGTAAAGCAAGGTAAACAACGTAAATCAAGGGAACGTAAAGCAACGTAAAGCAAGGTAAAGCAAGGCAAGGCAAAGCAAGGTAAAGCAAAGTAACCAAGGCAACGTAAAGCAACGTAAAGCAAGGCAAGGCAAGGCAACGTAATGCAAGGCAACGTAAAGCAACGTAAAGCAAGGCAAGGCAAGGCAACGTAAAGCAAGGCAAGGCAAGGCAACGTAAAGCAAGGCAACGTAAAGCAACGTAAAGCAAGGCAAGGTAAACCAACGTAAAGAAAGGCAACGTAAAGCAAGGAAACGTAAAGCAACGTAAAACAATGCAACGTAAAGCAATGTAAATCAAGAGAAGGCAAGGCAACGTAAAGCAAGGCAAGACAAGGCAACGTAATGCAAGGCAACGTAAAGCAACGTAAAGCAAGGCAACATAAAGCAATGTAAAGCAAGGCAACGTAAAGCAAGGCAAGGCAAGGCAATGTAAAGCAACGTAAAGCAAGGCAAGGCAGCGTAAAGCAACGTAAAGCAAGGCAACGTAATGCAACGTAAATCAAGGCAAGGCAAGGCAACGTAAAGCAAGGCAACGTAAACCAACGTAAAGAAAGGCAAGGCAAGGCAAAGTAAAGCGAGGCACGGAAAGGTAAAGCAAGGCAAGGCAAAGCAAGGTAAAGCAACGTAAAGCGAGGTAACGTAAAGCAACGTAAAGCAAGGCAACGTAAATCAACGTAAAGCATGACAAGGCAAGGCAACGTAAAGCAAGGCAACGTAAAGCAACGTAAAGCAAGGCAACGTAAAGCAAGACAAGGCAACGTAAAGCAAGACAATGTAAAGCAAGGCAACTTAAAGCAAGGCAAGGCAAGGCAACGTAAAGCAAGGCAACGTAAAACAACGTAAAGCAAGGCAACGTAAAGCAAGGCAACGTAAGGCAACGTAAAGCAAGGCAAGGCAAAGCAATGTAAAGCAAGGCAACGTAAAGCAACGTAAAGCAAGGCAAGGCAAAGCAACGTAAAGCAAGGCAAGGTAAAGCAAAGTAAAGCAACGTAAAGCAAGGCAACGTAAAGAAACGTAAAGCAACGTAAAGCAAGGCAAAATAAAGCAAGGTAAAGCAAGGTAAAGCAAGGTAAACAAACGTAAAGCAAGGCAACGTAAAGCAACGTAAAGGAAGGTAAAGCAAGGTAAAGCAAAGTACAGCAAGGTAAAGAAACGTAAAGCAAGGCAACGTAAAGCAACGTAAAGCATCGTAAAGCAAGGTAAAGCAAGGTAAAGCAAGGTAAAACAAAGTAAAGCAAGGCAAGGTAAAGCAACGTAAAGTAAGGTAAAGCAAGGTAAAGCAAGGTAAAGCAAGGCATCGTAAAGCAAGGTAAAGCAAGGCAACGTAAAGCAACATAAAGCAACGTAAAGCAAGGCAACGTAAAGCAACGTAAAGCAAGGCAACGTAAAGCAGCGTAAAGCAAGGCAACGTAAACAAGGTAGAGCAAGGCAAAGCAACGTAAGGCAAGGTAAAGAAAGGCAACGTAAGGCAAGGTAAAGAAAGGCAACGTAAAGCAAGGCAATGCAAGGCAAAGCAACATAAAGCAAGGTAAAGCAAGGCAAGGTAAAGCAAGGCAAAGCAACGTAAAGCAAGTTAAAGTAAGGCAAGTTAAAGCAAGGCAAATCAACGTAAAGCAAGGTAAAGCAAGGCAAGGTAAAGCAAGGTAAAGCAAGGTAAAGCAAGGCAACGTAAAGCAAGGTAAATCAAGGTAAAGCAAGGCAACGTAAAGCAACGTAAAGCAAGGTAAAGCAAGGCAAGGTAAAGCAAGGTAAACAACGTAAATCAAGGGAACGTAAAGCAACGTAAAGCAAGGTAAAGCAAGGCAAGGCAAAGCAAGGTAAAGCAAAGTAACCAAGGCAACGTAAAGCAACGTAAAGCAAGGCAAGGCAAGGCAACGTAATGCAAGGCAACGTAAAGCAACGTAAAGCAAGGCAAGGCAAGGCAACGTAAAGCAAGGCAAGGCAAGGCAACGTAAAGCAAGGCAACGTAAAGCAACGTAAAGCAAGGCAAGGTAAACCAACGTAAAGAAAGGCAACGTAAAGCAAGGAAACGTAAAGCAACGTAAAACAATGCAACGTAAAGCAATGTAAATCAAGAGAAGGCAAGGCAACGTAAAGCAAGGCAAGACAAGGCAACGTAATGCAAGGCAACGTAAAGCAACGTAAAGCAAGGCAAGGGAAGGCAACGTAAAGCAAGGCAACGTAAAGCAACGTAAAGCAAGGCAAGGCAAGGCAACGTAAAGCAAGGCAAGGCAAGGCAACGTAAAGCAACGTAAAGCAAGGAAACGTAAAGCAAGGCAACGTAAGGCAAGGCAACGTAAACCAACGTAAAGCAAGGCAACGTAAACCAACGTAAAGCAAGGCAAAGTAAAGCAAGGCAAGGCAAGGCAACGTAAAGCAAGTCAACGTAAAGCAAGGCAAGGCAACGTAAAGCAAGGCAACGTAAAGCAAGGCAACGTAAAGCAATGTAAAGCAAGGCAACGTAAAGCAATGTAAAGTAACGTAAAGCAAGGCAACGTAAAGCAATGTAAAGCAAGGCAACGTAAAGCAACGTAAAGCAACGTAAAGGAAGGTAAAGCAAGGTAAAGCAAAGTAAAGCAAGGCAGCGTAAAGCAACGTAAAGCAACGTAAAGCAAGGCAACGTAAAGCAACGTAAAGCAAGGTAAAGCATGGTAAAGCAAGGTAAAGCAACGTAAAGCAACGTAAAGCAAGGCAACGTAAAGCAAGGCAACCGAAAAGCAACGTAAAGCAAGGCAACGTAAAGCAACGTAAAGCAAGGCAACGTAAATCAACGTAAACCAAGGCAACGTAAAGCAAGATAAAGCAAGGTAAAACAATGCAAAGCAACGTAAAGGAACGTAATGCAAGGCAACGTAAAGCACCGTAAAGCAAGGCAACGTAAAGCACCGTAAAGCAATGTAAAGCAACCTAAATCAACGTAAAGCAAGGCAACGTAAAGCAACGTAAAGCAAGGCAACGTAAAGCAACGTAAAGCAATGTAAAGCAAGGTAAAGCAACGTTAAGCAAGGCAACATAAAGCAACGTAAATGAAGGTAAAGCAAGGTAAAGCAAGGTATAGCAAGGCAAAGCAAGGTAAAGCAAGGCAACGTAAAGCAACGTAAAGCAATGTAAAGCAAGGCAACGTAAAGCAACGTAAAGCAAGGCAACGTAAAGCAGCGTAAAGCAAGGCAACGTAAACAAGGTAGAGCAAGGCAAAGCAACGTAAGGCAAGGTAAAGAAAGGCAACGTAAGGCAAGGTAAAGAAAGGCAACGTAAAGCAAGGCAATGCAAGGCAAAGCAACATAAAGCAAGGTAAAGCAAGGCAAGGTAAAGCAAGGCAAAGCAACGTAAAGCAAGTTAAAGTAAGGCAAATTAAAGCAAGGCAAATCAACGTAAAGCAAGGTAAAGCAAGGCAAGGTAAATCAAGGTAAAGCAAGGTAAAGCAAGGCAACGTAAAGCAAGGTAAATCAAGGTAATGCAAGGCAACGTAAAGCAACGTAAAGCAAGGTAAAGCAAGGCAAGGTAAAGCAAGGTAAACAACGTAAATCAAGGGAAGGTAAAGCAACGTAAAGCAAGGTAAAGCAAGGCAAGGCAAAGCAAGGTAAAGCAAAGTAACCAAGGCAACGTAAAGCAACGTAAAGCAAGGCAAGGCAAGGCAACGTAATGCAAGGCAACGTAATGCAAGGCAACGTAAAGCAACGTAAAGCAAGGCAAGGCAAGGCAACGTAAAGCAAGGCAAGGCAAGGCAACGTAAAGCAAGGCAACGTAAAGCAACGTAAAGCAAGGCAAGGTAAACCAACGTAAAGAAAGGCAACGTAAAGCAAGGAAACGTAAAGCAACGTAAAACAATGCAACGTAAAGCAATGTAAATCAAGAGAAGGCAAGGCAACGTAAAGCAAGGCAAGACAAGGCAACGTAATGCAAGGCAACGTAAAGCAACGTAAAGCAAGGCAAGGGAAGGCAACGTAAAGCAAGGCAACGTAAAGCAACGTAAAGCAAGGCAAGGCAAGGCAACGTAAAGCAAGGCAAGGCAAGGCAACGTAAAGCAACGTAAAGCAAGGAAACGTAAAGCAAGGCAACGTAAGGCAAGGCAACGTAAACCAACGTAAAGCAAGGCAACGTAAACCAACGTAAAGCAAGGCAAAGTAAAGCAAGGCAAGGCAAGGCAACGTAAAGCAAGTCAACGTAAAGCAAGGCAAGGCAACGTAAAGCAAGGCAACGTAAAGCAATGTAAAGCAAGGCAACGTAAAGCAATGTAAAGTAACGTAAAGCAAGGCAACGTAAAGCAATGTAAAGCAAGGCAACGTAAAGCAACGTAAAGCAACGTAAAGGAAGGTAAAGCAAGGTAAAGCAAAGTAAAGCAAGGCAGCGTAAAGCAACGTAAAGCAACGTAAAGCAAGGCAACGTAAAGCAACGTAAAGCAAGGTAAAGCAACGTAAAGCAACGTAAAGCAAGGCAACGTAAAGCAAGGCAACCGAAAAGCAACGTAAAGCAAGGCAACGTAAATCAACGTAAACCAAGGCAACGTAAAGCAAGATAAAGCAAGGTAAAACAATGCAAAGCAACGTAAAGGAACGTAATGCAAGGCAACGTAAAGCACCGTAAAGCAAGGCAACGTAAAGCACCGTAAAGCAATGTAAAGCCACCTAAATCAACGTAAAGCAAGGCAACGTAAAGCAACGTAAAGCAAGGCAACGTAAAGCAACGTAAAGCAATGTAAAGCAAGGTAAAGCAACGTTAAGCAAGGCAACATAAAGCAACGTAAATGAAGGTAAAGCAAGGTAAAGCAAGGTATAGCAAGGCAAAGCAACGTAAAGCAAGGCAACGTAAAGCAACGTAAAGCAATGTAAAGCAAGGTAAAGCAACGTTAAGCAAGGCAACATAAAGCAACGTAAATGAAGGTAAAGCAACGTAAAGCAAGGTAAAGCAAGGTAAAACAAGGTAAAGCAATGTAAAGCAAGGCAACGTAAAGCCACGTAAAGCAAGATAAAGCAAGATAAAGCAAGGTAAAGAAACGTAAATCAAGGCAACTTAAAGCAACGTAAAGCAAGGTAAACAAGGTAAACAAGGTAAAGCAAGGTAAATCAAGGCAACGTAAAGCAAGGTAAAGCAAGGCAACGTAAAGCAACGTAAAGCAAGGCAACGTAAAGCAACGTAAAGCAAGGTAAAGCAATGTAAAGCAACGTAAAGCAACATAAAGCAACGTAAAGCAATGCAACGTAAAGCAACGTAAAGCAAGGCAACGTAAACCAACGTAAAGCAAGGCAACGTAAACCAACGTAAAGCAAGGCAACATAAAGCAAGGCAACGTAAAGCAACGTAAAATAAGGCAACGTAAACAAACGTAAAGAAAGGCAAGACAAGGCAACGTAAAGCAAGGAAACGTAAAGCAACATAAAGAAAGGCAACCTAAAGCAACGTAAAGCAAGGCAAGGCAAGGCAACGTAAAGCAAGGCAACGTAAAGCAATGTAAAACAAGGCAAGGAAAGGCAACGTAAAGCAAGGCAAGGCAAGGCAACGTAAAGCAAGGCAAAGTAAAGCAACGTAAAGCAAGGCAACGTAAAGCAAGGCAACGTAAGGCAAGACAACGTAAAGCAACGTAAAGCAAGGCAACGTAAAGCAACGTAAAGCAAGGCAAGTTAAAGCAAGGCAAGGCAAGGCAACGTAAAGCAACGTAAAGCAAGGAAACGTAAAGCAACATAAAGCAGGCAAGGCAAGGCAACGTAAAGCAAGGCAACGTAAAGCAACGTAAAGCAAGGCAAGGCAAAGTAAAGCAAGGCAAGGCAACGTAAAGCAAGGCAAGGCAAAGCAACTTAAAGCAACGCAAAGCGAGGCAACGTAAAGCAAGGCAACGTAAATCAACGTAAAGCAAGACAAGGCAAGGCAAAGTAAAGCAAGGCAAGGCAAGGGAACGTAAAGCGAGGCAACGTAAAGCAACGTAAAGCAAGGCAACGTAAAGCAACGTAAAGCAAGGCAAAGTAAAGCAAGGCAAGGCAAGGCAATGTAAAGCAAGGCAATGTAAAGCAAGGCAACGTAAAGCAAGACAAGGCAAGGCAACGTAAAGCAAGGCAACGTAAAGCAAGGCAAGGCAAAGCAACGTAAATCACGGCAACGTAAAGCAAGGCAACGTAAAGCAACGTAAAGCAAGGCAACGTAAAGCAAGGCAACGTAAAGCAACCTAAAGCAAGGCAACGTAAAGCAATGTAAAGTAACGTAAAGCAAGGCAACGTAAAGCAATGTAAAGCAAGGCAACGTAAAGCAACGTAAAGCAATGTAAAGCATTGTAAAGCAAGGTAAAGCAACGTAAATCAACGTAAAGAAAGGCAACATAAAGCAAGGCAACCGAAAAGCAACATAAAGCAAGGCAACGTAAAGCAACGTAAAGCAAGGCAACGTAAATCAACGTAAACCAAGGCAACGTAAAGCAAGATAAAGCAAGGTAAAGCAATGCAAAGCAACGTAAAGGAACGTAAAGCAAGGCAACGTAAAGCACCGTAAAGCAAGGCAACGTAAAGCAACGTAAAGCAATGTAAAGCAACCTAAATCAACGTAAAGCAAGGCAACGTAAAGCAACGTAAAGCAAGGTAAAGCAACGTTAAGCAAGGCAACATAAAGCAACGTAAATGAAGGTAAAGCAAGGTAAAGCAAGGTATAGCAAGGCAAAGCAACGTAAAGCAAGGCAACGTAAAGCAACGTAAAGTATGGTAAAGCAAGGTAAAACAAGGTAAAGCAATGTAAAGCAAGGCAACGTAAAGCAACGTAAAGCAAGATAAAGCAAGGTAAAGAAACGTAAATCAAGGCAACTTAAAGCAACGTAAAGCAAGGTAAACAAGGTAAAGCAAGGTAAAGCAAGGTAAATCAAGGCAACGTAAAGCAAGGTAAAGCAAGACAACGTAAAGCAACGTAAAGCAAGGTAAAGCAACGTAAAGCAACGTAAAGCAAGGTAATGCAAGGCAACGTAAAGCAAGGTAAAGCAAGGCAACGTAAAGCAACATAAAGCAACGTAAAGCAATGCAACGTAAAGCAACGTAAAGCAAGGCAACGTAAACCAACGTAAAGCAAGGCAACGTAAACCAACGTAAAGCAAGGCAACGTAAAGCAAGGCAACGTAAAGCAACGTAAAATAAGGCAATGTAAAGCAACGTAAAGCAAGGCAAGACAAGGCAACGTAAAGCAAGGAATCGTAAAGCAACGTAAAGAAAGGCAACGTAAAGCAACGTAAAGCAAGGCAAGGCAAGGCAACGTAAAGCAAGGCAACGTAAAGCAACGTAAAGCAAGGCAAGGCAAGGCAACGTAAAGCAAGGCAAGGCAAGGCAACGTAAAGCAAGGCAAAGTAAAGCAACGTAAAGCAAGGCAAGGTAAAGCAAGGCAACGTAAGGCAAGACAACGTAAAGCAACGTAAAGCAAGGCAACGTAAAGCAACGTAAAGCAAGGCAAGGTAAAGCAAGGCAAGGCAACGTAAAGCAACGTAAAGCAAGGCAACGTAAAGCAACGTAAATCAAGGCAAGGTAAAGTAAAGCAAGGCAAGGCAAGGCAACGTAAAGCAAGGCAAGGCAAAGCAACTTAAAGCAACGCAAAGCGAGGCAACGTAACGCAAGGCAACGTAAATCAACGTAAAGCAAGACAAGGGAAGGCAAAGTAAAGCAAGGCAAGGCAAGGGAACGTAAAGCAAGGCAACGTAAAGCAACGTAAAGCAAGGCAACGTAAAGCAACGTAAAGCAAGGCAAAGTAAATCAAGGCAAGGCAAGGCAATGTAAAGCAAGGCAATGTAAAGCAAGGCAACGTAAAGCAAGACAAGGCAAGGTAACGTAAAGCAAGGCAACGTAAAGCAAGGCAAGGCAAAGCAACGTAAATCACGGCAACGTAAAGCAAGGCAACGTAAAGCAACGTAAAGCAAGGCAACGTAAAGCAAGGCAACGTAATGCAACGTAAAGCAAGGCAACGTAAAGCAATGTAAAGTAACGTAAAGCAAGGCAACGTAAAGCAATTTAAAGCAAGGCAACGTAAAGCAACGTAAAGCAACGCAAAGCAACGCAACGTAAAGCAACGTAAAGCTACGTAAAGGAAGGTAAAGAAAGGTAAAGCAACGTAAAGCAAGGCAACTTAAAGCCACGTAAAGCAACGTAAATCAACGTAAAGCAACGTAAAGCAAGGTAAAGCAACGTAAAGCAACGTAAAGCAACGTAAAGCAAGGCAACGTGAACCAAGGCAACCGAAAAGCAACGTAAAGCAAGGCAACGTAAAGCAAGGCAACGTAAATCAACGAAAGCAAGGTAACGTAAAACAAGGTAAAGCACGGTAAAGCAATGCAAAGCAACGTAAAGGAACGTAAAGCAAGGCAACATGAAGCACCGTAAAGCAAGGCAAGTTAAAGCAAGGTAAAGCAACCTAAATCAACCTAAAGCAAGGCAACATAAAGCAACGTAAATGAAGGTAAAGCAAGGTAAAGCAAGGTAAAGCAAGGCAACGTAAAGCAACGTAAAGCAAGGTAAAGCAAGGTAAAGCAACGTAAAGCAACGTAAAGCAAGGTAATGCAAGGCAACGTAAAGCAAGGTAAAGCAAGGCAACGTAAAGCAACATAAAGCAACGTAAAGCAAGGCAACGTAAAGCAACGTAAACAAGGTAAAGCAAGGCAAAGCAACGTAAGGCAAGGTAAAGCAAGGCAACGTAAAGCAACGTAAAGCAATGTAAAGCAAGGAAAAGCAACGTTAAGCAAGGCAACATAAAGCAACGTAAATGAAGGTAAAGCAAGGTAAAGCAAGGTATAGCAAGGCAAAGCAATGTAAAGCAAGGCAACGTAAAGCAACGTAAAGTAAGGTAAAGCAAGGTAAAACAAGGTAAAGCAATGTAAAGCAAGGCAACGTAAAGCAACGTAAAGAAAGATAAAGCAAGGTAAAGAAACGTAAATCAAGGCAACTTAAAGCAACGTAAAGCAAGGTAAAGAAGGTAAAGCAAGGTAAAGCAAGGTAAATCAAGGCAACGTAAAGCAAGGTAAAGCAAGACAACGTAAAGCAACGTAAAGCAAGGTAAAGCAACGTAAAGCAACGTAAAGCAAGGTAATGCAAGGCAACGTAAAGCAAGGTAAAGCAAGGCAACGTAAACCAACATAAAGCAACGTAAAGCAATGCAACGTAAAGCAACGTAAAGCAAGGCAACGTAAACCAACGTAAAGCAAGGCAACGTAAACCAACGTAAAGCAAGGCAACGTAAAGCAAGGCAACGTAAAGCAAGGAAACGTAAAGCAACGTAAAGAAAGGCAACGTAAAGCAACGTAAAGCAAGGCAAGGCAAGGCAACGTAAAGCAAGGCAACGTAAAGCAACGTAAAGCAAGGCAAGGCAAGGCAACGTAAAGCAAGGCAACGTAAAGCAAGGCAAGGCAAAGCAACGTAAATCACGGCAACGTAAAGCAAGGCAACGTAAAGCAACGTAAAGCAAGGCAACGTAAAGCAATGTAAAGTAACGTAAAGCAAGGCAACGTAAAGCAATGTAAAGCAAGGCAACGTAAAGCAACGTAAAGCAATGTAAAGCATTGTAAAGCAAGTTAAAGCAACGTAAAGCAACGTAAAGCAAGGCAACATAAAGCAAGGCAACCGAAAAGCAACATAAAGCAAGTCAACGTAAAGCAACGTAAAGCAAGGCAACGTAAATCAACGTAAACCAAGGCAACGTAAAGCAAGATAAAGCAAGGTAAAGCAATGCAAAGCAACGTAAAGGAACGTAAAGCAAGGCAACGTAAAGCACCGTAAAGCAAGGCAACGTAAAGCACCGTAAAGCAATGTAAAGCAACCTAAATCAACGTAAAGCAAGGCAACGTAAAGCAACGTAAAGCAATGTAAAGCAAGGTAAAGCAACGTTAATCAAGGCAACATAAAGCAACGTAAATGAAGGTAAAGCAAGGTAAAGCAAGGTATAGCAAGGCAAAGCAACGTAAAGCAAGGCAACGTAAAGCAACGTAAAGTATGGTAAAGCAAGGTAAAACAAGGTAAAGCAATGTAAAGCAAGGCAACGTAAAGCAACGTAAAGCAAGATAAAGCAAGGTAAAGAAACGTAAATCAAGGCAACTTAAAGCAACGTAAAGCAATGCAACGTAAAGCAAAGTAAAGCAAGGTAAACAAGGTAAAGCAAGGTAAAGCAAGGTAAATCAAGGCAACGTAAAGCAAGGTAAAGCAAGACAACGTAAAGCAACGTAAAGCAAGGTAAAGCAACGTAAAGCAACGTAAAGCAAGGTAATGCAAGGCAACGTAAAGCAAGGTAAAGCAAGGCAACGTAAAGCAACATAAAGCAACGTAAAGCAATGCAACGTAAAGCAACGTAAAGCAAGGCAACGTAAACCAACGTAAAGCAAGGCAACGTAAACCAACGTAAAGCAAGGCAACTTAAAGCAAGGCAACGTAAAGCAACGTAAAAGAAGGCAATGTAAAGCAACGTAAAGCAAGGCAAGACAAGGCAATGTAAAGCAAGGAATCGTAAAGCAACGTAAAGAAAGGCAACGTAAAGCAACGTAAAGCAAGGCAAGGCAAGGCAACGTAAAGCAAGGCAACGTAAAGCAACGTAAAGCAAGGCAAGGCAAGGCAACGTAAAGCAAGGCAAGGCAAGGCAACGTAAAGCAAGGCAAAGTAAAGCAACGTAAAGCAAGGCAAGGTAAAGCAAGGCAACGTAAGGCAAGACAACGTAAAGCAACGTAAAGCAAGGCAACGTAAAGCAACGTAAAGCAAGGCAAGGTAAAGCAAGGCAAGGCAACGTAAAGCAACGTAAAGCAAGGCAACGTAAAGCAACGTAAATCAAGGCAAGGTAAAGTAAAGCAAGGCAAGGCAAGGCAACGTAAAGCAAGGCAAGGCAAAGCAACTTAAAGCAACGCAAAGCGAGGCAACGTAAAGCAAGGCAACGTATATCAACGTAAAGCAAGACAAGGGAAGGCAAAGTAAAGCAAGGCAAGGCAAGGGAACGTAAAGCAAGGCAACGTAAAGCAACGTAAAGCAAGGCAACGTAAAGCAACGTAAAGCAAGGCAAAGTAAAGCAAGGCAAGGCAAGGCAATGTAAAGCAAGGCAATGTAAAGCAAGGCAACGTAAAGCAAGACAAGGCAAGGCAACGTAAAGCAAGGCAACGTAAAGCAAGGCATGTCAAAGCAACGTAAATCACGGCAACGTAAAGCAAGGCAACGTAAAGCAACGTAAATCACGGCAACGTAAAGCAAGGCAACGTAAAGCAACGTAAAGCAAGGCAACGTAAAGCAAGGCAACGTAAAGCAACGTAAAGCAAGGCAACGTAAAGCAACGTAAAGCAAGGTAAAGCAAGGCAACGTAAAGCAAGGTAAAGCAACGTAAAGCAACGTAAAGCAAGGCAACATAAAGCAACGTAAAGCAATGCAACGTAAAGCAAAGTAAAGAAAAGTAAAGCAAGGTAAAGCAACGTAAAGCAACGAAAAACAAGGCAACATAAAGCAAGTTAAAGAAAGGTAAAGCAACGTAAAGTAACGGAAATCAAGGACACTTAAATCAACGTAAAGCAAGGCAACGTAAATCACCGTGAAGCAAGGTAAAGCAAGGTAAAGCAAGTTAAAGCATCGTAAAGCAACGTAAAGCAAGGCAACGTAAATCAATGTAAAGCAAGGCAACGTAAAGCAAGGTAAAGCAAGGTAAAGCAACGTAAAGCAAGGCAACGTAAAGCAACGTAAAGCAAGGCAACATAAAGAAAGGTAAAGCAAGGTAAAGCAACGTAAATGAACGTAAAGCAAGGCAACGTAAAGCAACGTAAAGCAAGGCAACGTAAAGCAAGGTACAGCAAGGTAAAGCAACGTAAAGCAACTTAAAGCAAGGCAACGTAAAGCAACGTAAAGCAAGGTACAGCAAGGTAAAGCAACGTAAATCAAGGCAACGTAAAGCAACATAAAGCAAGGTAAAGCAAGGCAACGTAAAGCAACGTAAAGCAAGGCAACGTAAAGCAACGTAAAGAAACGTAAACAAGGTAAAGCAAGGCAAAGCAACGTAAGGCAAGGTAAAGCAAGGCAACGTAAAGCAAGGCAATGCAAGGCAAAGCAACGTAAAGCAAGGTAAAGCAAGGCAAGGTAAAGCAAGGCAAATCAACGTAAATCAAGGTAAAGCAAGGCAAGTTAAAGCAAGGTAAAACAAGGTAAAGCAAGGCAACGTAAAGCAACGTAAAGCAAGGTAAAGCAAGGCAAGGTATAGCATGGTAAAGCAACGTAAATCAAAGCAACGTAAAGCAGCGTAAAGCAACGTAAACCAAGGCAAGGCAAAGCAAGGCAAAGCAACGTAAAGCAAGGCAACGTAAAGCAAGGTAAAGCAAGACAAGGCAAGGCAACGTAAAGCAACGTAAAGCAAGGCAAAGTAAACCAACGTAAAGCAAGGCAAGGCAAGGCAACGTAAAGCAAGATAAAGTAAAGCAAGGCAACGTAAAGCAACGTAAAGCAAGGAAAGGCAAGGCAACGTAATGCAAGGCAACGTAAAGCAACATAAAGCAAGGGAACATAAAGCAATGTAAAGCAAGGCAACGTAAAGCAAGGCAAGGCAAGGCAATGTAAAGCAACGTAAAGCAAGGCAATGCAGCGTAAAGCAACGTAAAGCAAGGCAACGTAATGCAACGTAAATCAAGGCAAGGCAAGGCAACGTAAAGCAAGGCAACGTAAACCAACGTAAAGAAAGGCAAGGCAAGGCAAAGTAAAGCGAGGCACGGAAAGGTAAAGCAAGGCAAGGCAAAGCAAGGTAAAGCAACGTAAAGCGAGGCAACGTAAAGCAACGTAAAGCAAGGCAACGTAAATCAACGTAAAGCATGACAAGGCAAGGCAACGTAAAGCAAGGCAACGTAAAGCAACGTAAAGCAAGGCAACGTAAAGCAAGGCAAGGCAAGGAAACATAAAGCAAGGCAACGTAAAACAACGTAAAGCAAGGCAACGTAAAGCAAGGCAACGTAAGGCAACGTAAAGCAAGGCAAGGCAAAGCAATGTAAAGCAAGGCAACGTAAAGCAACGTAAAGCAAGGCAAGGCAAAGCAACGTAAAGCAAGGCAACGTAAAGCAAAGTAAAGCAACGTAAAGCAAGGCAACGTAAAGAAACGTAAAGCAACGTAAAGCAAGGCAACATAAAGCAAGGTAAAGCAAGGTAAAGCAAGGTAAACAAACGTAAAGCAAGGCAACGTAAAGCAACGTAAAGGAAGGTAAAGCAAGGTAAAGCAAAGTACAGCAAGGTAAAGAAACGTAAAGCAAGGCAACGTAAAGCAACGTAAAGCATCGTAAAGCAAGGTAAAGCAAGGTAAAGCAAGGTAAAACAAAGTAAAGCAAGGCAATGTAAAGCAACGTAAAGTAAGGTAAAGCAAGGTAAAGCAAGGTAAAGCAAGGCATCGTAAAGCAAGGTAAAGCAAGGCAACGTAAAGCAACATAAAGCAACGTAAAGCAAGGCAACGTAAAGCAACGTAAAGCAAGGCAACGTAAAGCAGCGTAAAGCAAGGCAACGTAAACAAGGTAGAGCAAGGCAAAGCAACGTAAGGCAAGGTAAAGAAAGGCAACGTAAGGCAAGGTAAAGAAAGGCAACGTAAAGCAAGGCAATGCAAGGCAAAGCAACATAAAGCAAGGTAAAGCAAGGCAAGGTAAAGCAAGGCAAAGCAACGTAAAGCAAGTTAAAGTAAGGCAAGTTAAAGCAAGGCAAATCAACGTAAAGCAAGGTAAAGCAAGGCAAGGTAAAGCAAGGTAAAGCAAGGCAACGTAAAGCAAGGCAAATCAAGGTAAAGCAAGGCAACGTAAAGCAACGTAAAGCAAGGTAAAGCAAGGCAAGGTAAAGCAAGGTAAACAACGTAAATCAAGGGAACGTAAAGCAACGTAAAGCAAGGTAAAGCAAGGCAAGGCAAAGCAAGGTAAAGCAAAGTAACCAAGGCAACGTAAAGCAACGTAAAGCAAGGCAAGGCAAGGCAACGTAATGCAAGGCAACGTAAAGCAACGTAAAGCAAGGCAAGGCAAGGCAACGTAAAGCAAGGCAAGGCAAGGCAACGTAAAGCAAGGCAACGTAAAGCAACGTAAAGCAAGGCAAGGTAAACCAACGTAAAGAAAGGCAACGTAAAGCAAGGAAACGTAAAGCAACGTAAAACAATGCAACGTAAAGCAATGTAAATCAAGAGAAGGCAAGGCAACGTAAAGCAAGGCAAGACAAGGCAACGTAATGCAAGGCAACGTAAAGCAACGTAAAGCAAGGCAACATAAAGCAATGTAAAGCAAGGCAACGTAAAGCAAGGCAAGGCAAGGCAATGTAAAGCAACGTAAAGCAAGGCAAGGCAGCGTAAAGCAACGTAAAGCAAGGCAAGGTAATGCAACGTAAATCAAGGCAAGGCAAGGCAACGTAAAGCAAGGCAACGTAAACCAACGTAAAGAAAGGTAGGCAAGGCAAAGTAAAGCGAGGCACGGAAAGGTAAAGCAAGGCAAGGCAAAGCAAGGTAAAGCAACGTAAAGCGAGGCAACGTAAAGTAACGTAAAGCAAGGCAACCTAAATCAACGTAAAGCATGACAAGGCAAGGCAACGTAAAGCAAGGCAACGTAAAGCAACGTAAAGCAAGGCAACGTAAAGCAAGGCAAGGCAACGTAAAGCAAGACAATGTAAAGCAAGGCAACTTAAAGCAAGGCAAGGCAAGGCAACGTAAAGCAAGGCAACGTAAAACAACGTAAAGCAAGGCAACGTAAAGCAAGGCAACGTAAGGCAACGTAAAGCAAGGCAAGGCAAAGCAATGTAAAGCAAGGCAACGTAAGGCAACGTAAAGCAAGGCAAGGCAAAGCAATGTAAAGCAAGGCAACGTAAAGCAACGTAAAGCAAGGCAAGGCAAAGCAACGTAAAGCAAGGCAACGTAAAGCAAAGTAAAGCAACGTAAAGCAAGGCAACGTAAAGAAACGTAAAGCAACGTAAAGCAAGGCAACATAAAGCAAGGTAAAGCAAGGTAAAGCAAGGTAAACAAACGTAAAGCAAGGCAACGTAAAGCAACGTAAAGGAAGGTAAAGCAAGGTAAAGCAAAGTACAGCAAGGTAAAGAAACGTAAAGCAAGGCAACGTAAAGCAACGTAAAGCATCGTAAAGCAAGGTAAAGCAAGGTAAAGCAAGGTAAAACAAAGTAAAGCAAGGCAATGTAAAGCAACGTAAAGTAAGGTAAAGCAAGGTAAAGCAAGGTAAAGCAAGGCATCGTAAAGCAAGGTAAAGCAAGGCAACGTAAAGCAACATAAAGCAACGTAAAGCAAGGCAACGTAAAGCAACGTAAAGCAAGGCAACGTAAAGCAGCGTAAAGCAAGGCAACGTAAACAAGGTAGAGCAAGGCAAAGCAACGTAAGGCAAGGTAAAGAAAGGCAACGTAAGGCAAGGTAAAGAAAGGCAACGTAAAGCAAGGCAATGCAAGGCAAAGCAACATAAAGCAAGGTAAAGCAAGGCAAGGTAAAGCAAGGCAAAGCAACGTAAAGCAAGTTAAAGTAAGGCAAGTTAAAGCAAGGCAAATCAACGTAAAGCAAGGTAAAGCAAGGCAAGGTAAAGCAAGGTAAAGCAAGGTAAAGCAAGGCAACGTAAAGCAAGGTAAATCAAGGTAAAGCAAGGCAACGTAAAGCAACGTAAAGCAAGGTAAAGCAAGGCAAGGTAAAGCAAGGTAAACAACGTAATGCAAGGCAACGTAAAGCAAGGTAAAGCAAGGCAAGGCAAGGCAACGTAAAGCAAGGCAAGGCAAGGCAACGTAAAGCAAGGCAACGTAAAGCAACGTAAAGCAAGGCAAGGTAAACCAACGTAAAGAAAGGCAACGTAAAGCAAGGAAACGTAAAGCAACGTAAAACAATGCAACGTAAAGCAATGTAAATCAAGAGAAGGCAAGGCAACGTAAAGCAAGGCAAGACAAGGCAACGTAATGCAAGGCAACGTAAAGCAACGTAAAGCAAGGCAAGGGAAGGCAACGTAAAGCAACGTAAAGCAAGGCAAGTCAAGGCAACGTAAAGCAAGGCAAGGCAAGGCAACGTAAAGCAACGTAAAGCAAGGAAACGTAAAGCAAGGCAACGTAAGGCAAGGCAACGTAAACCAACGTAAAGCAAGGCAACGTAAACCAACGTAAAGCAAGGCAAAGTAAAGCAAGGCAAGGCAAGGCAACGTAAAGCAAGTCAACGTAAAGCAAGGCAAGGCAACGTAAAGCAAGGCAACGTAAAGCAAGGCAACGTAAAGCAATGTAAAGCAAGGCAACGTAAAGCAATGTAAAGTAACGTAAAGCAAGGCAACGTAAAGCAATGTAAAGCAAGGCAACGTAAAGCAACGTAAAGCAACGTAAAGGAAGGTAAAGCAAGGTAAAGCAAAGTAAAGCAAGGCAGCGTAAAGCAACGTAAAGCAAAGTAAAGCAAGGCAACGTAAAGCAACGTAAAGCAAGGTAAAGCATGGTAAAGCAAGGTAAAGCAACGTAAAGCAACGTAAAGCAAGGCAACGTAAAGCAAGGCAACCGAAAAGCAACGTAAAGCAAGGCAACGTAAAGCAACGTAAAGCAAGGCAACGTAAATCAACGTAAACCAAGGCAACGTAAAGCAAGATAAAGCAAGGTAAAACAATGCAAAGCAACGTAAAGGAACGTAATGCAAGGCAACGTAAAGCACCGTAAAGCAAGGCAACGTAAAGCACCGTAAAGCAATGTAAAGCAACCTAAATCAACGTAAAGCAAGGCAATGTAAAGCAACGTAAAGCAAGGCAACGTAAAGCAACGTAAAGCAATGTAAAGCAATGTAAAGCAACGTTAAGCAAGGCAACATAAAGCAACGTAAATGAAGGTAAAGCAAGGTAAAGCAAGGTATAGCAAGTCAAAGCAACGTAAAGCAAGGCAACGTAAAGCAACGTAAAGCAATGTAAAGCAAGGTAAAGAAACGTTAAGCAAGGCAATATAAAGCAACGTAAATGAAGGTAAAGCAACGTAAAGCAAGGTAAAGCAAGGTAAAACAAGGTAAAGCAATGTAAAGCAAGGCAACGTAAAGCCACGTAAAGCAAGATAAAGCAAGATAAAGCAAGGTAAAGAAACGTAAATCAAGGCAACTTAAAGCAACGTAAAGCAAGGTAAACAAGGTAAAGCAAGGTAAAGCAAGGTAAATCAAGGCAACGTAAAGCAAGGTAAAGCAAGACAACGTAAAGCAACGTAAAGCAAGGTAAAGCAACGTAAAGCAACGTAAAGCAAGGTAATGCAAGGCAACGTAAAGCAACGTAAAGCAAGGTAAAGCAACGTAAAGCAACGTAAAGCAAGGTAATGCAAGGCAACGTAAAGCAAGGTAAAGCAAGGCAACGTAAAGCAACATAAAGCAACGTAAAGCAATGCAACGTAAAGCAACGTAAAGCAAGGCAACGTAAACCAACGTAAAGCTAGGCAACGTAAACCAACGTAAAGCAAGGCAACGTAAAGCAAGGCAACGTAAAGCAACGTAAAATAAGGCAACGTAAACAAACGTAAAGAAAGGCAAGACAAGGCAACGTAAAGCAAGGAAACGTAAAGCAACGTAAAGAAAGGCAACCTAAAGCAACGTAAAGCAAGGCAAGGCAAGGCAACGTAAAGCAAGGCAACGTAAAGCAATGTAAAACAAGGCAAGGAAAGGCAACGTAAAGCAAGGCAAGGCAAGGCAACGTAAAGCAAGGCAAAGTAAAGCAACGTAAAGCAAGGCAACGTAAAGCAAGGCAACGTAAGGCAAGACAACGTAAAGCAACGTAAAGCAAGGCAAGTTAAAGCAAGGCAAGGCAAGGCAACGTAAAGCAACGTAAAGCAAGGCAACGTAAAGCAACATAAAGCAGGCAAGGCAAGGCAACGTAAAGCAAGGCAACGTAAAGCAACGTAAAGAAAGGCAAGGCAAAGTAAAGCAAGGCAAGGCAACGTAAAGCAAGGCAAGGCAAAGCAACTTAAAGCAACGCAAAGCGAGGCAACGTAAAGCAAGGCAACGTAAATCAACGTAAAGCAAGACAAGGCAAGGCAAAGTAAAGCAAGGCAAGGCAAGGGAACGTAAAGCGAGGCACCGTAAAGCAACGTAAAGCAAGGAAACGTAAAGCAACGTAAAGCAAGGCAAAGTAAAGCAAGGCAAGGCAAGGCAATGTAAAGCAAGGCAATGTAAAGCAAGGCAACGTAAAGCAAGACAAGGCAAGGCAACGTAAAGCAAGGCAACGTAAAGCAAGGAAAGGCAAAGCAACGTAAATCACGGCAACGTAAAGCAAGGCAACGTAAAGCAACGTAAAGCAAGGCAACGTAAAGCAAGGCAACGTAAAGCAACCTAAAGCAAGGCAACGTAAAGCAATGTAAAGTAACGTAAAGCAAGGCAACGTAAAGCAATGTAAAGCAAGGCAACGTAAAGCAACGTAAAGCAATGTAAAGCATTGTAAAGCAAGGTAAAGCAACGTAAAGCAACGTAAAGCAAGGCAACATAAAGCAAGGCAACCGAAAAGCACCATAAAGCAAGGCAACGTAAAGCAACGTAAAGCAAGGCAACGTAAATCAACGTAAACCAAGGCAACGTAAAGCAAGATAAAGCAAGGTAAAGCAATGCAAAGCAACGTAAAGGAACGTAAAGCAAGGCAACGTAAAGCACCGTAAAGCAAGGCAACGTAAAGCACCGTAAAGCAATGTAAAGCAACCTAAATCAACGTAAAGCAAGGCAACGTAAAGCAACGTAAAGCAATGTAAAGCAAGGTAAAGCAACGTTAATCAAGGCAACATAAAGCAACGTAAATGAAGGTAAAGCAAGGTAAAGCAAGGTATAGCAAGGCAAAGCAACGTAAAGCAAGGCAACGTAAAGCAACGTAAAGTATGGTAAAGCAAGGTAAAACAAGGTAAAGCAATGTAAAGCAAGGCAACGTAAAGCAACGTAAAGCAAGATAAAGCAAGGTAAAGAAACGTAAATCAAGGCAACTTAAAGCAACGTAAAGCAAGGTAAACAAGGTAAAGCAAGGTAAAGCAAGGTAAATCAAGGCAACGTAAAGCAAGGTAAAGCAAGACAACGTAAAGCAACGTAAAGCAAGGTAAAGCAACGTAAAGCAACGTAAAGCAAGGTAATGCAAGGCAACGTAAAGCAAGGTAAAGCAAGGCAACGTAAAGCAACATAAAGCAACGTAAAGCAATGCAACGTAAAGCAACGTAAAGCAAGGCAACGTAAACCAACGTAAAGCAAGGCAACGTAAACCAACGTAAAGCAAGGCAACTTAAAGCAAGGCAACGTAAAGCAACGTAAAATAAGGCAATGTAAAGCAACGTAAAGCAAGGCAAGACAAGGCAACGTAAAGCAAGGCAACGTAAAGCAACGTAAAGCAAGGCAAGGCAAGGCAACGTAAAGCAAGGCAAGGCAAGGCAACGTAAAGCAAGGCAAAGTAAAGCAACGTAAAGCAAGGCAAGGTAAAGCAAGGCAACGTAAGGCAAGACAACGTAAAGCAACGTAAAGCAAGGCAACGTAAAGCAACGTAAAGCAAGGCAAGGTAAAGCAAGGCAAGGCAACGTAAAGCAACGTAAAGCAAGGCAACGTAAAGCAACGTAAATCAAGGCAAGGTAAAGTAAAGCAAGGCAAGGCAAGGCAACGTAAAGCAAGGTAAGGCAAAGCAACTTAAAGCAACGCAAAGCGAGGCAACGTAAAGCAAGGCAACGTATATCAACGTAAAGCAAGACAAGGGAAGGCAAAGTAAAGCAAGGCAAGGCAAGGGAACGTAAAGCAAGGCAACGTAAAGCAACGTAAAGCAAGGCAACGTAAAGCAACGTAAAGCAAGGCAAAGTAAAGCAAGGCAAGGCAAGGCAATGTAAAGCAAGGCAATGTAAAGCAAGGCAACGTAAAGCAAGACAAGGCAAGGCAACGTAAAGCAAGGCAACGTAAAGCAAGGCAAGGCAAAGCAACGTAAATCACGGCAACGTAAAGCAAGGCAACGTAAAGCAACGTAAAGCAAGGCAACGTAAAGCAAGGCAACGTAATGGAACGTAAAGCAAGGCAACGTAAAGCAATGTAAAGTAACGTAAAGCAAGGCAACGTAAAGCAATGTAAAGCAAGGCAACGTAAAGCAACGTAAAGCAACGTAAAGCAACGCAACGTAAAGCAACGTAAAGCTACGTAAAGGAAGGTAAAGAAAGGTAAAGCAACGTAAAGCAAGGCAACTTAAAGCCACGTAAAGCAACGTAAATCAACGTAAAGCAACGTAAAGCAAGGTAAAGCAACGTAAAGCAACGTAAAGCAACGTAAAGCAAGGCAACGTGAACCAAGGCAACCGAAAAGCAACGTAAAGCAAGGCAACGTAAAGCAAGGCAACGTAAATCAACGAAAGCAAGGTAACGTAAAACAAGGTAAAGCACGGTAAAGCAATGCAAAGTAACGTAAAGGAACGTAAAGCAAGGCAACATGAAGCACCGTAAAGCAAGGCAAGTTAAAGCAAGGTAAAGCAACCTAAATCAACCTAAAGCAAGGCAACATAAAGCAACGTAAATGAAGGTAAAGCAAGGTAAAGCAAGGTAAAGCAAGGTAAAGCAAGGCAACGTAAAGCAACGTAAAGCAAGGTAAAGCAAGGTAAAGCAAGGTAAAGCAACGTTAAGCAAGGCAACATAAAGCAACGTAAATGAAGGTAAAGCAAGGTAAAGCAAGGTATAGCAAGGCAAAGCAACGTAAAGCAAGGCAACGTAAAGCAACGTAAAGTATGGTAAAGCAAGGTAAAACAAGGTAAAACAATGTAAAGCAAGGCAACGTAAAGCAACGTAAAGCAAGATAAAGCAAGGTAAAGAAACGTAAATCAAGGCAACTTAAAGCAACGTAAAGCAAGGTAAACAAGGTAAAGCAAGGTAAAGCAAGGTAAATCAAGGCAACGTAAAGCAAGGTAAAGCAAGACAACGTAAAGCAACGTAAAGCAAGGTAAAGCAACGTAAAGCAACGTAAAGCAAGGTAATGCAAGGCAACGTAAAGCAAGGTAAAGCAAGGCAACGTAAAGCAACATAAAGCAACGTAAAGCAATGCAACGTAAAGCAATGTAAAGCAAGGCAACGTAAACCAACGTAAAGCAAGGCAACGTAAACCAACGTAAAGCAAGGCAACTTAAAGCAAGGCAACGTAAAGCAACGTAAAATAAGGCAATGTAAAGCAACGTAAAGCAAGGCAAGACAAGGCAACGTAAAGCAAGGAATTGTAAAGCAACGTAAAGAAAGGCAACGTAAAGCAACGTAAAGCAAGGCAAGGCAAGGCAACGTAAAGCAAGGCAAGGCAAGGCAACGTAAAGCAAGGCAAGGCAAGGCAACGTAAAGCAAGGCAAAGTAAAGCAACGTAAAGCAAGGCAAGGTAAAGCAAGGCAACGTAAGGCAAGACAACGTAAAGCAACGTAAAGCAAGGCAACGTAAAGCAACGTAAAGCAAGGCAAGGTAAAGCAAGGCAAGGCAACGTAAAGCAACGTAAAGCAAGGCAACGTAAAGCAACGTAAATCAAGGCAAGGTAAATTAAAGCAAGGCAAGGACAGGCAACGTAAAGCAAGGCAAGGCAAAGCAACTTAAAGCAACGCAAAGCGAGGCAACGTAACGCAAGGCAACGTAAATCAACGTAAAGCAAGACAAGGGAAGGCAAAGTAAAGCAAGGCAAGGCAAGGGAACGTAAAGCAAGGCAACGTAAAGCAACGTAAAGCAAGGCAACGTAAAGCAACGTAAAGCAAGGCAAAGTAAAGCAAGGCAAGGCAAGGCAATGTAAAGCAAGGCAATGTAAAGCAAGGCAACGTAAAGCAAGACAAGGCAAGGCAACGTAAAGCAAGGCAACGTAAAGCAAGGCAAGGCAAAGCAACGTAAATCACGGCAACGTAAAGCAAGGCAACGTAAAGCAACGTAAAGCAAGGCAACGTAAAGCAAGGCAACGTAATGCAACGTAAAGCAAGGCAACGTAAAGCAATGTAAAGAAACGTAAAGCAAGGCAACGTAAAGCAATGTAATGCAAGGCAACGTAAAGCAACGTAAAGCAACGCAAAGCAACGCAACGTAAAGCAACGTAAAGCTACGTAAAGGAAGGTAAAGAAAGGTAAAGCAACGTAAAGCAAGGCAACTTAAAGCCACGTAAAGCAACGTAAATCAACGTAAAGCAACGTAAAGCAACGTAAAGCAACGTAAAGCAACGTAAAGCAAGGCAACGTGAACCAAGGCAACCGAAAAGCAACGTAAAGCAAGGCAACGTAAAGCAAGGCAACGTAAATCAACGAAAGCAAGGCAACGTAAAACAAGGTAAAGCACGGTAAAGCAATGCAAAGCAACGTAAAGGAACGTAAAGCAAGGCAACATGAAGCACCGTAAAGCAAGACAAGTTAAAGCAAGGTAATGTAACCTAAATCAACCTAAAACAAGGCAACATAAAGCAACGTAAATGAAGGTAATGCAAGGTAAAGCAAGGTAAAGCAAGGTAAAGCAAGGCAACGTAAAGCAACGTAAAGCAAGGTAAAGCAAGGTAAAGCAACGTAAAGCAACGTAAAGCAAGGTAATGCAAGGCAACGTAAAGCAAGGTAAAGCAAGGCAACGTAAAGCAACATAAAGCAACGTAAAGCAAGGCAACGTAAAGCAACGTAAACAAGGTAAAGCAAGGCAAAGCAACGTAAGGCAAGGTAAAGCAAGGCAACATAAAGCAACGTAAAGCAATGTAAAGCAAGGAAAAGCAACGTTAAGCAAGGCAACATAAAGCAACGTAAATGAAGGTAAAGCAAGGTAAAGCAAGGTATAGCAAGGCAAAGCTACGTAAAGCAAGGCAACGTAAAGCAACGTAAAGTAAGGTAAAGCAAGGTAAAACAAGGTAAAGCAATGTAAAGCAAGGCAACGTAAAGCAACGTAAAGCAAGATAAAGCAAGGTAAAGAAACGTAAATCAAGGCAACTTAAAGCAACATAAAGCAAGGTAAACAAGGTAAAGCAAGGTAAATCAAGGCAACGTAAAGAAAGGTAAAGCAAGACAACGTAAAGCAACGTAAAGCAAGGTAAAGCAACGTAAAGCAACGTAAAGCAAGGTAATGCAAGGCAACGTAAAGCAAGGTAAAGCAAGGCAACGTAAAGCAACATAAAGCAACGTAAAGCAATGCAACGTAAAGCAACGTAAAGCAAGGCAACGTAAACCAACGTAAAGCAAGGCAACGTAAACCAACGTAAAGCAAGGCAACGTAAAGAAAGGCAACGTAAAGCAACGTAAAATAAGGCAACGTAAAGCAACGTAAAGCAAGGCAAGACAAGGCAACGTAAAGCAAGGAAACGTAAAGCAACGTAAAGAAAGGCAACGTAAAGCAACGTAAAGCAAGGCAAGGCAAGGCAACGTAAAGCAAGGCAACGTAAAGCAACGTAAAGCAAGGCAAGGCAAGGCAACGTAAAGCAAGGCAAGGCAAAGCAACGTAAATCACGGCAACGTAAAGCAAGGCAACGTAAAGCAACGTAAAGCAAGGCAACGTAAAGCAATGTAAAGTAACGTAAAGCAAGGCAACGTAAAGCAATGTAAAGCAAGGCAACGTAAAGCAACGTAAAGCAATGTAAAGCATTGTAAAGCAAGGTAAAGCAACGTAAAGCAAAGTAAAGCAAGGCAACATAAAGCAAGGCAACCGAAAAGCACCATAAAGCAAGGCAACGTAAAGCAACGTAAAGCAAGGCAACGTAAATCAACGTAAACCAAGGCAACGTAAAGCAAGATAAAGCAAGGTAAAGCAATGCAAAGCAACGTAAAGGAACGTAAAGCAAGGCAACGTAAAGCACCGTAAAGCAAGGCAACGTAAAGCACCGTAAAGCAATGTAAAGCAACCTAAATCAACGTAAAGCAAGGCAACGTAAAGCAACGTAAAGCAATGTAAAGCAAGGTAAAGCAAGGTTAATCAAGGCAACATAAAGCAACGTAAATGAAGGTAAAGCAAGGTAAAGCAAGGTATAGCAAGGCAAAGCAACGTAAAGCAAGGCAACGTAAAGCAACGTAAAGTATGGTAAAGCAAGGTAAAACAAGGTAAAACAATGTAAAGCAAGGCAACGTAAAGCAACGTAAAGCAAGATAAAGCAAGGTAAAGAAACGTAAATCAAGGCAACTTAAAGCAACGTAAAGCAAGGTAAACAAGGTAAAGCAAGGTAAAGCAAGGTAAATCAAGGCAACGTAAAGCAAGGTAAAGCAAGACAACGTAAAGCAACGTAAAGCAAGGTAAAGCAACGTAAAGCAACGTAAAGCAAGGTAATGCAAGGCAACGTAAAGCAAGGTAAAGCAAGGCAACGTAAAGCAACATAAAGCAACGTAAAGCAATGCAACGTAAAGCAATGTAAAGCAAGGCAACGTAAACCAACGTAAAGCAAGGCAACGTAAACCAACGTAAAGCAAGGCAACTTAAAGCAAGGCAACGTAAAGCAACGTAAAATAAGGCAATGTAAAGCAACGTAAAGCAAGGCAAGACAAGGCAACGTAAAGCAAGGAATTGTAAAGCAACGTAAAGAAAGGCAACGTAAAGCAACGTAAAGCAAGGCAAGGCAAGGCAACGTAAAGCAAGGCAAGGCAAGGCAACGTAAAGCAAGGCAAGGCAAGGCAACGTAAAGCAAGGCAAAGTAAAGCAACGTAAAGCAAGGCAAGGTAAAGCAAGGCAACGTAAGGCAAGACAACGTAAAGCAACGTAAAGCAAGGCAACGTAAAGCAACGTAAAGCAAGGCAAGGTAAAGCAAGGCAAGGCAACGTAAAGCAACGTAAAGCAAGGCAACGTAAAGCAACGTAAATCAAGGCAAGGTAAATTAAAGCAAGGCAAGGACAGGCAACGTAAAGCAAGGCAAGGCAAAGCAACTTAAAGCAACGCAAAGCGAGGCAACGTAACGCAAGGCAACGTAAATCAACGTAAAGCAAGACAAGGGAAGGCAAAGTAAAGCAAGGCAAGGCAAGGGAACGTAAAGCAAGGCAACGTAAAGCAACGTAAAGCAAGGCAACGTAAAGCAACGTAAAGCAAGGCAAAGTAAAGCAAGGCAAGGCAAGGCAATGTAAAGCAAGGCAATGTAAAGCAAGGCAACGTAAAGCAAGACAAGGCAAGGCAACGTAAAGCAAGGCAACGTAAAGCAAGGCAAGGCAAAGCAACGTAAATCACGGCAACGTAAAGCAAGGCAACGTAAAGCAACGTAAAGCAAGGCAACGTAAAGCAAGGCAACGTAATGCAACGTAAAGCAAGGCAACGTAAAGCAATGTAAAGAAACGTAAAGCAAGGCAACGTAAAGCAATGTAATGCAAGGCAACGTAAAGCAACGTAAAGCAACGCAAAGCAACGCAACGTAAAGCAACGTAAAGCTACGTAAAGGAAGGTAAAGAAAGGTAAAGCAACGTAAAGCAAGGCAACTTAAAGCCACGTAAAGCAACGTAAATCAACGTAAAGCAACGTAAAGCAAGGTAAAGCAACGTAAAGCAACGTAAAGCAACGTAAAGCAAGGCAACGTGAACCAAGGCAACCGAAAAGCAACGTAAAGCAAGGCAACGTAAAGCAAGGCAACGTAAATCAACGAAAGCAAGGCAACGTAAAACAAGGTAAAGCACGGTAAAGCAATGCAAAGCAACGTAAAGGAACGTAAAGCAAGGCAACATGAAGCACCGTAAAGCAAGACAAGTTAAAGCAAGGTAATGTAACCTAAATCAACCTAAAACAAGGCAACATAAAGCAACGTAAATGAAGGTAATGCAAGGTAAAGCAAGGTAAAGCAAGGTAAAGCAAGGCAACGTAAAGCAACGTAAAGCAAGGTAAAGCAAGGTAAAGCAACGTAAAGCAACGTAAAGCAAGGTAATGCAAGGCAACGTAAAGCAAGGTAAAGCAAGGCAACGTAAAGCAACATAAAGCAACGTAAAGCAAGGCAACGTAAAGCAACGTAAACAAGGTAAAGCAAGGCAAAGCAACGTAAGGCAAGGTAAAGCAAGGCAACATAAAGCAACGTAAAGCAATGTAAAGCAAGGAAAAGCAACGTTAAGCAAGGCAACATAAAGCAACGTAAATGAAGGTAAAGCAAGGTAAAGCAAGGTATAGCAAGGCAAAGCTACGTAAAGCAAGGCAACGTAAAGCAACGTAAAGTAAGGTAAAGCAAGGTAAAACAAGGTAAAGCAATGTAAAGCAAGGCAACGTAAAGCAACGTAAAGCAAGATAAAGCAAGGTAAAGAAACGTAAATCAAGGCAACTTAAAGCAACATAAAGCAAGGTAAACAAGGTAAAGCAAGGTAAATCAAGGCAACGTAAAGAAAGGTAAAGCAAGACAACGTAAAGCAACGTAAAGCAAGGTAAAGCAACGTAAAGCAACGTAAAGCAAGGTAATGCAAGGCAACGTAAAGCAAGGTAAAGCAAGGCAACGTAAAGCAACATAAAGCAACGTAAAGCAATGCAACGTAAAGCAACGTAAAGCAAGGCAACGTAAACCAACGTAAAGCAAGGCAACGTAAACCAACGTAAAGCAAGGCAACGTAAAGAAAGGCAACGTAAAGCAACGTAAAATAAGGCAACGTAAAGCAACGTAAAGCAAGGCAAGACAAGGCAACGTAAAGCAAGGAAACGTAAAGCAACGTAAAGAAAGGCAACGTAAAGCAACGTAAAGCAAGGCAAGGCAAGGCAACGTAAAGCAAGGCAACGTAAAGCAACGTAAAGCAAGGCAAGGCAAGGCAACGTAAAGCAAGGCAAGGCAAAGCAACGTAAATCACGGCAACGTAAAGCAAGGCAACGTAAAGCAACGTAAAGCAAGGCAACGTAAAGCAATGTAAAGTAACGTAAAGCAAGGCAACGTAAAGCAATGTAAAGCAAGGCAACGTAAAGCAACGTAAAGCAATGTAAAGCATTGTAAAGCAAGGTAAAGCAACGTAAAGCAAAGTAAAGCAAGGCAACATAAAGCAAGGCAACCGAAAAGCACCATAAAGCAAGGCAACGTAAAGCAACGTAAAGCAAGGCAACGTAAATCAACGTAAACCAAGGCAACGTAAAGCAAGATAAAGCAAGGTAAAGCAATGCAAAGCAACGTAAAGGAACGTAAAGCAAGGCAACGTAAAGCACCGTAAAGCAAGGCAACGTAAAGCACCGTAAAGCAATGTAAAGCAACCTAAATCAACGTAAAGCAAGGCAACGTAAAGCAACGTAAAGCAATGTAAAGCAAGGTAAAGCAAGGTTAATCAAGGCAACATAAAGCAACGTAAATGAAGGTAAAGCAAGGTAAAGCAAGGTATAGCAAGGCAAAGCAACGTAAAGCAAGGCAACGTAAAGCAACGTAAAGTATGGTAAAGCAAGGTAAAACAAGGTAAAGCAATGTAAAGCAAGGCAACGTAAAGCAACGTAAAGCAAGATAAAGCAAGGTAAAGAAACGTAAATCAAGGCAACTTAAAGCAACGTAAAGCAAGGTAAACAAGGTAAAGCAAGGTAAAGCAAGGTAAATCAAGGCAACGTAAAGCAAGGTAAAGCAAGACAACGTAAAGCAACGTAAAGCAAGGTAAAGCAACGTAAAGCAACGTAAAGCAAGGTAATGCAAGGCAACGTAAAGCAAGGTAAAGCAAGGCAACGTAAAGCAACATAAAGCAACGTAAAGCAATGCAACGTAAAGCAACGTAAAGCAAGGCAACGTAAACCAACGTAAAGCAAGGCAACGTAAACCAACGTAAAGCAAGGCAACTTAAAGCAAGGCAACGTAAAGCAACGTAAAATAAGGCAATGTAAAGCAACGTAAAGCAAGGCAAGACAAGGCAACGTAAAGCAAGGAATCGTAAAGCAACGTAAAGAAAGGCAACGTAAAGCAACGTAAAGCAAGGCAAGGCAAGGCAACGTAAAGCAAGGCAACGTAAAGCAACGTAAAGCAAGGCAAGGCAAGGCAACGTAAAGCAAGGCAAGGCAAGGCAACGTAAAGCAAGGCAAAGTAAAGCAACGTAAAGCAAGGCAAGGTAAAGCAAGGCAACGTAAGGCAAGGCAACGTAATGCAAGACAACGTAAAGCAACGTAAAGCAAGGCAACGTAAAGCAACGTAAAGCAAGGCAAGGTAAAGCAAGGCAAGGCAACGTAAAGCAACGTAAAGCAAGGCAACGTAAAGCAACGTAAATCAAGGCAAGGTAAAGTAAAGCAAGGCAAGGCAAGGCAACGTAAAGATAGGCAAGGCAAAGCAACTTAAAGCAACGCAAAGCGAGGCAACGTAAAGCAAGGCAACGTAAATCAACGTAAAGCAAGACAAGGGAAGGCAAAGTAAAGCAAGGCAAGGCAAGGGAACGTAAAGCAAGGCAACGTAAAGCAACGTAAAGCAAGGCAACGTAATCAACGTAAAGCAAGGCAAAGTAAAGCAAGGCAAGGCAAGGCAATGTAAAGCAAGGCAATGTAAAGCAAGGCAACGTAAAGCAAGACAAGGCAAGGCAACGTAAATCAAGGCAACGTAAAGCAAGGCAAGGCAAAGCAACGTAAATCACGGCAACGTAAATCAAGGCAACGTAAAGCAACGTAAAGCAGGGCAACGTAAAGCAAGGCAACGTAATGCAACGTAAAGCAAGGCAACGTAAAACAATGTAAAGTAACGTAAAGCAAGGCAACGTAAAGCAATGTAAAGCAAGGCAACGTAAAGCAACGTAAAGCAACATAAAGCAACGCAACGTAAAGCAACGTAAAGCTACGTAAAGGAAGGTAAAGAAAGGTAAAGCATCGTAAAGCAAGGCAACTTAAAGCCACGTAAAGCAACGTAAATCAACGTAAAGCAACGTAAAGCAAGGTAAAGCAACGTAAAGCAACGTAAAGCAACGTAAAGCAAGGCAACGTGAACCAAGGCAACCGAAAAGCAACGTAAAGCAAGGCAACGTAAAGAAAGGCAACGTAAATCAACGAAAGCAAGGCAACGTAAAACAAGGTAAAGCACGGTAAAGCAATGGAAAGCAACGTAAAGGAACGTAAAGCAAGGCAACATGAAGCACCGTAAAGCAAGGCAAGTTAAAGCAAGGTAATGTAACCTAAATCAACCTAAAGCAAGGCAACATAAAGCAACGTAAATGAAGGTAAAGCAAGGTAAAGCAACGTAAAGCAAGGCAACGTAAAGCAACGTAAAGCAAGGTAAAGCAAGGTAAAGCAACGTAAAGCAACGTAAAGCAAGGTAATGCAAGGCAACGTAAAGCAAGGTAAAGCAAGGCAACGTAAAGCAACATAAAGCAACGTAAAGCAAGGCAACGTAAAGCAACGTAAACAAGGTAAAGCAAGGCAAAGCAACGTAAGGCAAGGTAAAGCAAGGCAACGTAAAGCAACGTAAAGCAATGTAAAGCAAGGAAAAGCAACGTTAAGCAAGGCAACATAAAGCAACGTAAATGAAGGTAAAGCAAGGTAAAGCAAGGTATAGCAAGGGAAAGCAACGTAAAGCAAGGCAACGTAAAGCAACGTAAAGTAAGGTAAAGCAAGGTAAAACAAGGTAAAGCAATGTAAAGCAAGGCAACGTAAAGCAACGTAAAGCAAGATAAAGCAAGGTAAAGAAACGTAAATCAAGGCAACTTAAAGCAACGTAAAGCAAGGTAAACAAGGTAAAGCAAGGTAAAGCAAGGTAAATCAAGGCAACGTAAAGCAAGGTAAAGCAAGACAACGTAAAGCAACGTAAAGCAAGGTAAAGCAACGTAAAGCAACGTAAAGCAAGGTAATGCAAGGCAACGTAAAGCAAGGTAAAGCAAGGCAACGTAAAGCAACATAAAGCAACGTAAATCAATGCAACGTAAAGCAACGTAAAGCAAGGCAACGTAAACCAACGTAAAGCAAGGCAACGTAAACCAACGTAAAGCAAGGCAACGTAAACCAACGTAAAGCAAGGCAACGTAAAGCAAGGCAACGTAAAGCAACGTAAAATAAGGCAACGTAAAGCAACGTAAAGCAAGGCAAGACAAGGCAACGTAAAGCAAGGAAACGTAAAGCAACGTAAAGAAAGGCAACGTAAAGCAACGTAAAGCAAGGCAACGTAAAGCAACGTAAAGCAAGGCAAGGCAAGGCAACGTAAAGCAAGGCAAGGCAAGGCAACGTAAAGCAACGTAAAGCAAGGCAACGTAAAGCAACGTAAAGCAAGGCAAGGTAAAGCAAGGCAAGGCAACGTAAAGCAACGTAAAGCAAGGCAACGTAAAGCAACATAAAGCAGGCAAGGCAAGGCAACGTAAAGCAAGGCAACGTAAAGCAACGTAAAGCAAGGCAAGGCAAGGCAACGTAAAGCAAGACAAGGCAAGGCAAAGTAAAGCAAGGCAAGGCAAGGGAACGTAAAGCAAGGCAACGTAAAGCAACGTAAAGCAACGTAAAGCAAGGAAACGTAAAGCAACGTAAAGCAACGCATGGCAAGGCAATGTAAAGCAAGGCAACGTAAAGCAACGTAAAGCAACGTAAGGCAAGGCAACGTAAAGCAAGGCAACGTAAGGCAAGGCAACATAAAGCAACGTAAAGCAACGTAAAGCAAGGCAACTTAAAGAAACGTAAAGGAACGTAAAGCAAGGCAACGTAAAGCAACGTAAAGCAAGGCAAAGTAAAGCAAGGCAAGGCAAGGCAATGTAAAGCAAGGCAATGTAAAGCAAGGCAACGTAAAGCAAGACAAGGCAAGGCAACGTAAAGCAAGGCAACGTAAAGCAAGGCAAGGCAAAGCAACGTAAATCACGGCAACGTAAAGCAAGGCAACGTAAAGCAACTTAAATCACGGCAACGTAAAGCAAGGCAACGTAAAGCAACGTAAAGCAAGGCAACGTAAAGCAAGGCAACGTAAAGCAACGTAAAGCAAGGCAACGTAAAGCAATGTAAAGCAAGGCAACGTAAAGCAATGTAAAGCAAGGCAACGTAAAGCAACGTAAAGCAACGTAAAGCAACGCAACGTAAAGCAACATAAAGCTACGTAAAGGAAGGTAAAGAAAGGTAAAGCAACGTAAAGCAAGGCAACTTAAAGCCACGTAAAGCAACGTAAATCAACGTAAAGCAACGTAAAGCAACGTAAAGCAACGTAAAGCAAGGCAACGTGAACCAAGGCAACCGAAAAGCAACGTAAAGCAAGGCAACGTAAAGCAACGTAAAGCAAGGCAACGTAAATCAACGAAAGCAAGGCAACGTAAAACAAGGTAAAGCATGGTAAAGCAATGCAAAGCAACGTAAAGGAACGTAAAGCAAGACAACATGAAGCACCGTAAAGCAAGGCAAGTTAAAGCAAGGTAAAGCAACCTAAATCAACCTAAAGCAAGGCAACATAAAGCAACGTAAATGAAGGTAAAGCAAGGTAAAGCAACGTAAAGCAAGGCAACGTAAAGCAACGTACAGCAAGGTAAAGCAAGGTAAAGCAAGGTAAAGCAAGGAAACGTAAAGCAAGATAAAGCAAGACAACGTAAAGCAACGTAAAGCAAGGTAAAGCAACGTAAAGCAACGTAAAGCAAGGTAATGCAAGGCAACGTAAAGCAAGGTAAAGCAAGGCAACGTAAAGCAACATAAAGCAACGTAAAGCAAGGCAACGTAAAGCAACGTAAAGCAAGGCAACGTAAAGCAACGTAAACAAGGTAAAGCAAGGCAAAGCAACGTAAATCAAGGTAAAGCAACGTAAAGCAACGCAACATAAAGCAAGGTAAAGCAACGCAAAGCAAGGCAACGTAAAGCAACGTAAATCAAGGCAACGTAAAGCAACGTAAAGCAAGGTAAAGCAACGTAAAGCAAGGTAAAGCAAGGCAACGTAAAGCAAGGTAAAGCAAGGTAAAGCAAGGTAAAGCAACGTAAAGCAAGGCAACGTAAAGCAAGGCAACGAAAAGCAACGTAAAGCAAGGCAACGTAAAGCAAGGCAACGTAAAGCAAGGCAACGTAAATCAAGGCAACTTAAACCAAGGCAAAGTCAAGCAACGTAAAGCAAGGCAAGGTAAAGGAACGTACAGCAAGGCAACCTAAAACAAGGCATATCAAGGCAACGTAAAACAAGGCAACGTAAAGCAACGTAAAGCAAGGCAACGTACAGCAAGGTAAAGGAAGCTAAAGCAAGGTAAAGCAACGTAATGTAACGTAAAGCAAGGACACATAAATCAAGGTAAAGCAAGGCAACGTAAAGCAACGTGAAGCAAGGTAAAGCAAGGTAAAGCAAGTTAAAGCAACGTAAAGCAACGTATAGCAATGCAACGTAAATCAAGGTAAAGCAAGGCAACGTAAAGCAAGGTAAAGCAACGTAAAGCAAGGCAACGTAAAGAAAGGCAACGAAAAGCAACGTAAAGCAAGGCAACGTAAAGCAACGTAAAGCAAGGCAACGTAAAGCAAGGTAAAGCAAGGTAAAGCAAGGTAAAGCAACGTAAAGGAACGTAAAGCAAGGCAACGTAAAGCAACATAAACAAGGCAACGTAAAGCAAGTTAGAGCAAGGTAAAGCAACGTAAATCAACGTAAAGCAAGGCAACGTAAAGCAACGTAAAGCAAGGCAAGGTAAAGCATGGTAAAGCAAGGTAAAGCAAGGTAAACCAAGACAAAGTAAAGCATCGTAAAGCAACGTAAAGCAAGGTAAAGCAAGGTAAAGCAACGTAAAGCAAGGCAACGTAAAGCAACGTAAAGCAAGGTAAAGCAAGGCAACGTAAAGCAACATAAAGCATCGTAAAACAAAACAACGTAAAAGAACGTAAAGCAAGGAAACGTAAAGCAACGTAAAGCAACGTAAACAAGGTAAAGCAAGGCAAAGCAACGTAAGGCAAGGTAAAGCAAGGCAAGGTAAAGCAAGGCAAAGCAACGTAAAGCAAGGTAAAGCAAGGAAACGTAAAGCAAGGTAAAACAAGGAAAATCAAGGCAACGTAAAGCAACGTAAAGCAAGGCAAGGCAAAGCAATGTAAAGCAACGAAATCAACGTAAACAAGGCAACGTAATGCAAGGTAAAGCAAGGCAACGTAAAGCAAGGTAAAGCAAGGTAAAGCATGGTAAAGCAACGTAAAGCAAGGCAACGTAAAGCAATGTAAAGCAACGTAAAGCAAGGTAAAACAAGGTAAAGCAACGTAAAGCAAGGCAACATAAAACAACGTAAATGAAGGTAAAGCAAGGTAAAGCAAGGTATAGCAAGGCAAAGCAACGTAAAGCAGGGCAACGTAAAGCAACGTAAAGCAAGGTAAAGCAAGGTAAAGCAAGGTAAAGCAAGGCAACGTAAAGCAACGTAAAGCAAGGTAAAGCAAGGCAAGGTAAAGCAAGGTAAAGCAACGTAAAGCAAGGCAGCGTAAAGAAACGTAAAGCAAGGTAAAGCAAGGCAAGGCAAAGCAAGGTAAAGCAACGTAAAGCAAGGCAACGTAAAGCAACGTAAAGCAAGGTAAAGCAAGGCAAGGCAAGGCAATGTAAAGCAAGGCAACGTAAAGCAAGGCAACGTAAACCAACGTAAAGCAATGCAACGTAAAGCAAGGCAACTTAAAGCAACGTAAAACAAGGCAACGTAAAGCAATGTAAAGCAAGAGAAGGCAAGGCAACGTAAAGCAAGGAAAGACAAGGCAACGTAAAGCAAGGCAACGTAAAGCAACGTAAAGCAAGGCAAGTAAACCAAGGCAAAGCAACGTAAAGCAAGTTAAAGCAAGGCAAGTTAAAGCAAGGCAAATCAACGTAAAGCAAGGTAAAGCAAGGCAAGGTAAAGCAAGGTAAAGCAAGGCAACGTAAAGCATCATAAAGCAAGATAAAGCAAGGCAAGGTAATGCAAGGTAAAGCAACGTAAATCAAGGAAACGTAAAGCAACGTAAAGCAAGGTAAAGCAAGGCAAGGCAAGGCAACGTAAAGCAAGGCAACGTAAAGCAACGTAAAGCAAGGCAAGGTAAACCAACGTAAAGCAAGGCAACGTAAAGCAAGTTGAGACAAGGCAACGTAAAGCAAGGCAACGTAAAGCAACGTAAAGCAAGGCAACGTAAAGCAACGTAAAGCAAAGCAAGGCAAGGCAAGGCAACGTAAAGCAAGGCAACGTAAAGCAACGTAAAGCAAGGAAAGGCAAGGCAACGTAAAGCAAGGCAAGGCAAGGCTACGTCAAGCAAGGCAACGTAAAGCAACGTAAAGCAAGGCAATGTAAAGCAAAGCAACGTAAGGCAAGGCAACGTAAATCAACGTAAAGCAAGGCAACGTTAAGCAACATAAAGCAAGGCAAGGCAAGGCAACGTAAAGCAAGGCAACGTAATGCAACGTAAAGCAAGGCAAGGCAAGGCAAAGTAAAGCAAGGCAAGGCAACGAAAAGCAAGGCAAGGCAACGTAAAGCAAGGCAAGGCAAAGCAACTTAAAGCAACGTAAAGCGAGGCAACGTTAAGCAAGGCAACGTAAAGCAACATAAAGCAAGGCACGGCAAGGCAACGTAAAGCAAGGCAACGTAAAGCAAGGCAACGTAAAGCAATGTAAAGCAAGGCAACGTAAAGCAACGTAAAGCAACGCAACGTAAAGCAACGTAAAGCAACGTAAAGGAAGGTAAAGCAAGGTAAAGCAAAGTAAAGCAAGGCAACGTAAAGCAACGTAAAGCAACGTAAAGCAAGGCAAGGTAAAGCAACGTAAAGCAAGGTAAAGCATGCTAAAGCAAGGTAAAACAACGTAAAGCAATGTAAAGCAAGGCAACGTAAAGCAAGGCAACCGAAAAGCAACGTAAAGGAAGGCAACGTAAATCAACGTAAACCAAGGCAACGTAAAGCAAGATAAAGCAAGGTAAAGCAACCTAAATCAACGTAAAGCAAGGCAACGTAAAGCAACGAAAAGCAAGGCAACGTAAAGCAACGTAAAGCAAGGCAACGTAAACAAGGTAAAGCAAGGGAAAAGCAACGTAAGGCAAGGTAAAGCAAGGCAATGTAAAGCAAGGCATTGCAAGGGAAAGCAACATAAAGCAAGGTAAAGCAAGGCAAGGTAAAGCAAGGCAAAGCAAGGCAAGTTAAAGCAAGGCAAATCAACGTAAAGAAAGGTAAAGCAAGGCAAGGTAAAGCAAGGTAAAGCAAGGTAAAGCAAGGCAACGTAAAGCAACGTAAAGCAAGGTAAAGCAAGGCAAGGTAAAGCAAAGTAAAGCAACGTAAATCAAGGCAACGTAAAGAAACGTAAAGCAAGGTAAAGCAAGGCAAGGCAAAGCAAGGTAAAGCAACGTAAAGCAAGTCAAGGTAAAGCATCATAAAGCAAGGTAAAGCAAGGCAAGGCAAGGCAACGTAAAGCAAGGCAACGTAAAGCAACGTAAAGCAAGGCAAGGTAAACCAACGTAAAGCAAGGCAACGTAAAGCAAGGAAACGTAAAGCAACGTAAAACAAGGCAAAGTAAAGCAACGTTAAGCAAGGCAAGACAAGGCAATGTAAAGCAAGGAAACGTAAAGCAACGTAAAGAAAGGCAACGTAAAGCAACGTAAAGCAAGGCAAGGCAAGGCAACGTAAAGCAAGGCAACGTAAAGCAACGTAAAGCAAGGAAAGGCAAGGCAACGTAAAGCAAGGCAAGGCAAGGCAACGTAAAGCAAGGCAAAGTAAAGGAACGTAAAGCAAGGCAACGTAAAGAAAGGCAACGTAAGGCAAGGCAACGTAAAGCAACGTAAAGCAAGGCAACGTAAAGAAAGGCAACGTAAGGCAAGGCAACGTAAAGCAACGTAAAGCAAGGCAACGTAAAGCAACGTAAAGCAAGGCAACGTAAAGCAAGGCAAGGCAAGGCAACGTAAAGCAACGTAAAGCAAGGCAACGTAAAGCAACGTAAAGCAAGGCAACGTAAAGCAAGGCAAGGCAAGGCAACGTAAAGCAACGTAAAGCAAGGCAACGTAAAGCAACGTAAAGCAAGGCAAGGCAAGGCAAAGTAAAGCAAGGCAAGGCAACGTAAAGCAAGGCAAGGCAAAGTAACTTAAAGCAACGCAAAGCGAGGCAACGTAAAGCAAGGCAACGTAAATCAACGTAAAGCAAGGCAAGGCAAGGGAACGTAGAGCAAGGCAACGTAAAGCAACGTAAAGCAAGGCAACATAAAGCAACGTAAAGCAAGGCAAAGTAAAGCAAGGCAAGGCAAGGCAATGTAAAGCAAGGCAATGTAAAGCAAGGCAACATAAAGCAAGGCAAGGCAAGGCAACGTAAATCACGGCAACGTAAAGCAAGGCAACGTAAAGCAACGTAAAGCAAGGCAACGTAAAGCAACGTAAAGCAAGGCAACATAAAGCAACGTAAAGCAACGTAAAGCAACGCAACGTAAAGCAACGTAAAGCTACATAAAGGAAGGTAAAGAAAGGTAAAGCAACGTAAAGAAAGGCAACTTAAAGCCACGTAAAGCAACGTAAATCAACGTAAAGCAACGTAAAGCAAGGATAAGCAACGTAAATCAACGTAAAGCAACGTAAAGCAAGGCACCGTGAACCAAGGCAACCAAAAAGCAACGTAAAGCAAGGCAACGTAAAGCAACGTAAAGCAAGGCAACGTAAATCAACGTAAAGCAAGGCAACGTAAAGCAAGGTAAAGCAAGGTAAAGCAATGCAAAGCAACGTAAAGGAACGTAAAGCAAGGCAACATGCAGCACCGTAAAGCAAGGCAACGTAAAGCAAGGTAAAGCAACCTAAATCAACGTAAAGCAAGGCAACGTAAAGCAACGTAAATGAAGGTAAAGCAAGGTAAAGCAAGGTATAGCAAGGCAAAGCAATGTAAAGCAAGGAAACGTAAAGCAACGTAAAGCAACGTAAAGCAAGGTAAAGCAAGGTAAAGCAACGTAAAGCAAGGCAAGGTAAAGCAACGTAAAGCAAGGTAAAGCAAGGTAAAGCAACGTAAAGCAAGGCAAGGTAAAGCAAGACAACGTAAAGCAACGTAAAGCAAGGTAAAGCAACGTAAAGCAACGTAAAGCAAGGTAATGCAAGGCAACGTAAAGCAAGGTAAAGCAAGGCAACGTAAAGCAACATAAAGCAACGTAAAGCAAGGCAACGTAAAGCAACGTAAAGCAAGGCAACGTAAAGCAACGTAAACAAGGTAAATCAAGGCAAAGCAACGTAAGGCAAGGTAAACCAAGTCAACGTAAAAAAAGGCAAAGCAAGGCAAAGCAACGTAAAGCAAGGTAAAGCAATGTAAAGCAAGGCAACGTAAAGCAACGTAAAGCAAGGCAACGTAAATCAACGTAAAGCAAGGCAACGTAAAGCAAGGTAAAGCAAGGTAAAGCAAGGCAAAGCAACGTAAAGGAACGTAAAGCAAGGCATCATGAAGCACCGTAAAGCAAGGCAACGTAAAGCAAGGTAAAGCAACATAAATCAACGTAAAGCAAGGCAACGTAAAGCAACGTAAATGAAGGTAAAGCAAGGTAAAGCAAGGTATAGCAAGGCAAAGCAAAGTAAAGCAAGGAAACGTAAAGCAACGTAAAGCAAGGTAAAGGAAGGTAAAGCAAGGTAAAGCAACGTAAAGCAAGGCAAGGTAAAGCAAGGTAAAGCAAGGTAAAGCAAGGTAAAGCAAGGCAACGTAAAGCAAGGTAAAGCAAGACAACGTAAAGCAACGTAAAGCAAGGTAAAGCAACGTAAAGCAACGTAAAGCAAGGTAATGCAAGGCAACGTAAAGCAACGTAAAGCAACGTAAACAAGGTAAAGCAAGGCAAAGCAACGTAAGGCTAGGTAAATCAAGTCAACGTAAAACAAGGCAAAGAAAGGCAAAGCAACGTAAAGCAAGGTAAAGCAACGTAAAACAACGCAACGTAAAGCAAGGCAGCGTAAAACAACGTAAATCAAGGCAACGTAAAGCAACGTAAAGCAAGGTAAAGCAACGTAAAGCAAGGTAAAGCAAGGCAACGTAAAGCAAGGTAAAGCAAGGTAAAGCAAGTTAAAGCAAGGAAAAGCAAGGTAAAGCAACGTAAAGCAACGTAAAGCAACGTCTTGCAAGGAACGTAAAGCAACGTAAAGCAAGGCAACGTAAAGCAAGGCAACGAAAAGCAACGTAAAGCAAGGTAAAGCAAGGTAAATCAACGTAAAGAACGTAAAGCAAGGCAACGTAAAGCAACACAAAGCAAGGCAACGTAAAGCAAGGCAACGTAAAACAAGGCAACGTAAATCAAGGCAACGTAAAACAAGGCAACGTAAAGCAAGGCAACGTAAAGGAACGTAAAGCAAGGCAACATAAAACAAGGCATATCAAGGCAACGTAAAGCAAGGCAACGTAAAGCAACGTAAAGCAAGGCAACGTAAAGCAAGGTAAAGGAAGCTAAAGCAAGGTAAAGCAATGTAATGTAATGTAAACCAAGGACACATAAATCAACGTAAAGCAAGGCAACGTAAAGCAACGTGAAGCAACGTAAAGCAACGTATAGCAAGGCAACGTAAATCAAGGTAAAGCAAGGCAACGTAAAGCAAGGTAAAGCAAGGTAAAGCAAGGTAAAGCAAGGTAAGGCAAGGCAAAGTAAAGCAAGGCAACGTAAAGCAACATAAACAAGGCAACGTAAAGCAAGTTAAAGCAAGGTAAAGCAACGTAATTCAACGTAAAGAAAGGCAACGTAAAGCAACGTAAAGCAAGGCAAGGTAAAGCATGGTAAAGCAAGGTAAAGCAAGGTAATGCAAGGCAAAGTAAAGCAACGTAAAGGAAGGTAAAGTAAGGTAAAGCAAGGTACAGCAAGGTAAAGCAACGTAAAGCAATGCAACATAAAGCAACCTAAAGGAAGGTAAAGCAAGGTAAAGTAAGGTAAAGCAAGGTAAAGCAACGTAAAGCAAGGCAACGTAAAGCAACGTAAAGCAAGGTAAAGCAAGGCAACGTAAAGCAACATAAAGCATCGTAAAACAAGGCAACGTAAAGGAACGTAAAGTAAGGAAACGTAAAGCAACGTAAAGCAACGTAAACAAGGTAAAGCAAGGCAAAGCAACGTAAGGCAAGGTAAAGCAAGGCAATGTACAGCAAGGCAAAGCAAGGCAAAGCAACGTAAAGCAAGGTAAAGCATGGCAAGGTAAAGCAAGGCAAAGCAACGTAAAGCAAGGTAAAGAAAGGAAACGTAAAGCAAGGTAAAACAAGGAAAATCAAGGCAACGTAAAGCAACGTAAAGCAAGGCAACGTAAAGCAATGTAAAGCAACGTAAAGCAAGGTAAAACAAGGTAAAGCAACGTAAAGCAAGGCAACGCAAAGCAACGTAAAGCAAGGCAACATAAAGCAACGTAAAGCAAGGTAAAGCAAGGTAAAGCAATGTAAAGCAAGGCAACATAAAGCAACGTAAATGAAGGTAAAGCAAGGTAAAGCAAGGCAAAGCAACGTAAAGCAAGGCAACGTAAAGCAACGTAAAGCAAGGTAAAGCAAGGCAATGCAAGGTAAAGCAACGTAAACCAAGGCAACGTAAAGCAACGTAAAGCAACGTAAAGCAAGATAAAGCAAGGTAAAGCAACGTAAAGCAAGTTAAAGCAATTTAAGTTAAAGCAAGGCAAATCAACGTAAAGCAAGGTAAAGCAAGGCAAGGTAAAGCAAGGTAAAGCAAGGTAAAGCAAGGCAACGTAAAGCAACGTAAAGCAAGGTAAAGCAAGGCAAGGTAAAGCAAGGTAAAGCAACGTAAATCAAGGCAACGTAAAGAAACGTAAAGCAAGGTAAAGCAAGGCAAGGCAAAGCAAGTTAAAGCAACGTAAAGCAAGGCAACGTAAATCAACGTAAAGCAAGACAAGGCAAGGCAACGTAAAGCAAGGCAAGGCAAGGCAACGTAAAGCAACGTAAAGCAAGGCAACGTAAAGCAAAGCAACGTAAGGCAAGGCAACGTAAAGCAACGTAAAGCAAGGCAAAGTAAAGCAAGGCAAGGCAAGGCAATGTAAAGCAAGGCAACGTAAAGCAAGACAAGGCAAGGCAACGTAAAGCAAGGCAACGTAAAGCAAGGCAAGGCAAGGCAACGTAAAGCAAGGCAACGTAAAGCAATGTAAAGTAACGTAAAGCAAGGCAACCTAAAGGAATGTAAAGCAAGGCAACATAAAGCAACGTAAAGCAACGTAAAGCAACGCAACGTAAAGCAACGTAAAGCTACGTAAAGGAAGGTAAAGAAAAATAAAGCAACGTAAATCAAGGCAACTTAAAGCAACGTAAAGCAACGTAAATCAACGTAAAGCAACGTAAAGCAAGGTAAAGCAACGTAAATCAACGTAAAGCAACGTAAAGCAAGGCAACGTGAACCAAGGCAACCAAAAAGCAACGTAAAGAAAGGCAACGTAAAGCAACGTAAAGCAAGGCAACGTAAATCAACGTAAAGCAAGGTAACGTAAAGCAAGGTAAAGCAAGGTAAAGCAATGCAAAGCAACGTAAAGGAACGTAAAGCAAGGCAACATGAGGCACCGTAAAGCAAGGCAACGTAAAGCAAGGTAAAGCAACCTAAATCAACGTAAAGCAAGGCAACGTAAAGCAACGTAAATGAAGGTAAAGCAAGGTAAAGCAAGGTATAGCAAGGCAAAGCAACGTAAAGCAAGGAAACGTAAAGCAACGTAAAGCAAGGTAAAGAAAGGTAAAGCAACGTAAAGCAAGGAAAGGTAAAGCAACGTAAAGCAAGGTAAAGCAAGGTAAAGCAACGTAAAGCAAGGCAACGTAAAGCAAGGTAAAGCAAGACAACGTAAAGCAACGTAAAGCAACGTAAAGCAACGTAAAGCAACGTAAAGCAAGGTAATGCAAGGCAACGTAAAGCAAGGTAAAGCAAGGCAACGTAAAGCAACATAAAGCAACGTAAAGCAAGGCAACGTAAAGCAACGTAAAGCAAGGCAACGTAAAGCAACATAAAGCAACGTAAACAAGGTAAAGCAAGGCAAAGCAACGTAAAGCAAGGTAAAGCAACGTAAAGCAAGGCAACGTAAAGCAACGTAAAGCAAGGCAACGTAAATCAACGTAAAGCAAGGCAACGTAAAGCAAGGTAAAGCAAGGTAAAGCAATGCAAAGCAACGTAAAGGAACGTAAAGCAAGGCAACATGAAGCACCGTAAAGAAAGGCAACGTAAAGCAAGGTAAAGGAAGGTAAAGCAAGGTAAAGCAACGTAAAGCAAGGCAATGTAAAGCAACGTAAAGGAAGGTAAAGCAAGGTAAATCAAGGTAAAGCAAGGCAACGTAAAGCAAGGTAAAGCAAGACAACGTAAAGCAACGTAAAGCAAGGTAAAGCAACGTAAAGCAACGTAAAGCAAGGTAATGCAAGGCAACGTAAAGCAAGGTAAAGCAAGGCAACGTAAAGCAACATAAAGTAACGTAAAGCAAGGCAACGTAAAGCAACGTAAAGCAAGGCAACGTAAAGCAACGTAAAGCAACGTAAACAAGGTAAAGCAAGGCAAAGCAACGTAAGGCAAGGTACAGCAAGTCAACGTAAAACAAGGCAAAGCAAGGCAAAGCAACGTAAAGCAAGGTAAAGCAACGTAAAGCAACGCAACGAAAAGCAAGGTAAAGCAACGCAAATCAAGGCAACGTAAAGCAACGTAAATCAAGGCAACGTAAAGCAACGTAAAGCAAGGTAAAGCAACGTAAAGCAAGGTAACGTAAAGCAATTAAAGCAAGGTAAAGCAAGGTAAAGCAACGTAAAGCAAGGTAAAGCAAGGTAAAGCAACGTAAAGCAACGTAAAGCAACGTCTTGAAAGGAACGTAAAGCAACGTAAAGCAAGGCAACGTAAAGCAAGGCAACGAAAAGCAACGTAAAGCAAGGTAAAGCAAGGTAAAGCAAGGCAAGGTAAAGCAAGGTAAAGCAACGTAAATCAAGGCAACGTAAAGAAACGTAAAGCAAGGTAAAGCAAGGAAAGGCAAAGCAAGGTAAAGCAACGTAAAGCAAGGCAACGTAAAGCAACGTAAAGCAAGGTAAAACAAGGCAAGGCAAGGCAACGTAAAGCAAGGAAACGTAAAGCAACGTAAAGCAAGGCAACGTAAACCAACGTAAAGCAAGGCAACGTAAAGCAAGGCAACTTAAAGAAACGTAAAACAAGGCAACGTAAAGCAATGTAAAGCAAGAGAAGGCAAGGCAACGTAAAGAAAGGCAAGACAAGGCAATGTAAAGCAAGGAAACTTAAAGCAACGTAAAGAAAAGCAACGTAAAGCAATGTAAAGCAAGAGAAGGCAAGGCAACGTGAACCAAGGCAACCAAAAAGCAACGTAAAGCAAGGCAACGTAAAGCAACGTTAAGCAAGGCAACGTAAATCAACGTAAAGCAAGGTAACGTAAAGCAAGGTAAAGCAAGGTAAAGCAATGTAAAGCAACGTAAAGGAACGTAAAGCAAGGCAACATGAGGCACCGTAAAGCAAGGCAACGTAAAGCAAGGTAAAGCAACCTAAATCAACGTAAAGCAAGGCAACGTAAAGCAACGTAAATGAAGGTAAAGCAAGGTAAAGCAAGGTATAGCAAGGCAAAGCAACGTAAAGCAAGGAAACGTAAAGCAACGTAAAGCAAGGTAAAGAAAGGTAAAGCAACGTAAAGCAAGGAAAGGTAAAGCAACGTAAAGCAAGGTAAAGCAAGGTAAAGCAAGGTAAAGCAAGGCAACGTAAAGCAAGGTAAAGCAAGACAACGTAAAGCAACGTAAAGCAAGGTAAAGCAACGTAAAGCAACGTAAAGCAAGGTAATGCAAGGCAACGTAAAGCAAGGTAAAGCAAGGCAACATAAAACAACATAAAGCAACGTAAAGCAAGGCAACGTAAAGCAACGTAAAGCAAGGCAACGTAAAGCAACGTAAAGCAACGTAAACAAGGTAAAGCAAGGCAAAGCAACGTAAGGCAAGGTAAAGCAAGTCAACGTAAAACAAGGCAAAGCAAGACAAAGCAACGTAAAGCAAGGTAAAGCAACGTAAAGCAAGGCAACGTAAAGCAACGTAAAGCAAGGCAACGTAAATCAACGTAAAGCAAGGTAAAGCAAGGTAAAGCAAGGTAAAGCAACGTAAAGCAAGGTAAAGCAAGGTAAAGCAACGTAAAGCAACGTAAAGCAACGTCTTGAAAGGAACGTAAAGCAACGTAAAGCAAGGCAACGTAAAGCAAGGCAACGAAAAGCAACGTAAAGCAAGGTAAAGCAAGGTAAAGCAAGGCAAGGTAAAGCAAGGTAAAGGAACGTAAATCAAGGCAACGTAAAGAAACGTAAAGCAAGGTAAAGCAAGGAAAGGCAAAGCAAGGTAAAGCAACGTAAAGCAAGGCAACGTAAAGCAACGTAAAGCAAGGTAAAACAAGGCAAGGCAAGGCAACGTAAAGCAAGGAAACGTAAAGCAACGTAAAGCAAGGCAACGTAAACCAACGTAAAGCAAGGCAACGTAAAGCAAGGCAACTTAAAGCAACGTAAAACAAGGCAACGTAAAGCAATGTAAAGCAAGAGAAGGCAAGGCAACGTAAAGCAAGGCAAGACAAGGCAATGTAAAGCAAGGAAACTTAAAGCAACGTAAAGAAAGGCAACGTAAAGCGATGTAAAGCAAGAGAAGGCAAGGCAACGTAAAGCAAGGCAAGACAAGGCAATGTAAAGCAAGGAAACGTAAAGCAACGTAAAGAAAGGCAACGTAAAGCAACGTAAAGCAAGGCAAGGCAAGGCAACGTAAAGCAAGGCAACGTAAAGCAACGTAAAGCAAGGCAAGGCAAGGCAACGTAAAGCAAGGCAAGGCAAGGCAACGTAAAGCAAGGCAAAGTAAAGCAACGTAAAGCAAGGCAACGTAAGGCAAGGCAACGTAAAGCAACGTAAAGCAAGGCAACGTAAAGCAACGTAAAGCAAGGCAACGTAAAGCAAGGCAAGGCAAGGCAACGTAAAGCAACGTAAAGCAAGGCAACGTAAAGCAACATAAAGCAAGGCAAGGCAAGGCAACGTAAAGCAAGGCAACGTAAAGCAACGTAAAGCAAGGCAAGGCAAGGCAAAGTAAAGCAAGGCAAGGCAACGTAAAGGAAGGCAAGGCAAAGCAACTTAAAGCAACGCAAAGCTAGGCAACGTAAAGCAAGGCAAAGTAAATCAACGTAAAGCAAGACAAGGCAAGGCAACGTAAAGCAAGGCAAGGCAAGGGAGCGTAAAGCAAGGCAACGTAAAGCAACGTAAAGCAAGGCAACGTAAAGCAACGTAAAGCAAGGCAAAGTAAAGCAAGGCAAGGCAAGGCAATGTAAAGCAAGGCAATGTAAAGCAAGGCAACGTTAAGCAAGACAAGGCAAGGCAACGTAAAACAAGGCTACGTAAAGCAAGGCAAGGCAAGGCAACGTAAATCACGGCAACGTAAAGCAAGACAACGTAAAGCAACGTAAAGCAAGGCAACGTAAAGCAATGTAAAGTAACGTAAAGCAAGGCAACGTAAAGCAATGTAAAGCAAGGCAACGTAAAGCTACGTAAAGCAACGTAAAGCAACTCAACGTAAAGCAACTTAAAGCAACGTAAAGGAAGGTAAAGCAAGGTAAAGCAACGTAAAGCAAGGCAACTTAAAGCAACATAAAGCAACGTAAAGCAACGTAAAGCAACGTAAAGCAAGGTAAAGCAACGTAAAGCAACGTTAAGCAAGGCAACGTGAACCAAGGCAACCGAAAAGCAATGTAAAGCAAGGCAACGTAAAGCAACGTAAAGCAAGGCAACGTATATCAACGTAAAGCAAGGCAACGTAAAGCAAGGTAAAGCAAGGTAAAGCAAACTAAATCAACGTAAAGCAAGGCAACGTAAAGCAAGGCAACGTAAAGCAACGTAAATGAAGGTAAAGCAAGGTAAAGCAAGGTATAGCAAGGTAAAGACACGTAAAGCAAGGAAACGTAAAGCAAGGTAAAGCAAGGTAAAGCAAGGTAAAGCAACGTAAAGCAAGGCAACGTAAAGCAACGTAAAGCAAGGTAAAGCAAGGTAAAGCAAGGTAAAGCAACGTAAATCAAGGCAACGTAAATCAACGTAAAGCAAGGTAATGCAAGGTAAAGCAAGGTAAATCAAGGCAACGTAAAGCAAGGTAAAGCAAGTCAACGTAAAGCAACGTAAAGCAAGGTAAAGCAACGTAAAGCAACGTAAAGCAAGGCAACGTAAAGCAACGTAAAGCAACATAAACAAGGTAAAGCAAGGCAATGCAATGTAAGGAAAAGTAAAGCAAGTCAACATAAAACAAGGCAAAGCAAGGCAAAGCAACGTAAAGCAAGGTAAAGCAAGGCAAGGTAAAGCAAGGCAAAGCAACGTAAAGCAAGGTAAAGAAAGGAAACGTAAAGCAAGGTAAAACAAGGAAAATCAAGGCAACGTAAAGCAACGTAAAGCAAGGCAACGTAAAGCAAGGTAAAGCAAGGTAAAGCATGGTAAAGCAACGTAAAGCAAGGCAACGCAAAGCAACGTAAAGCAAGGCAACATAAAGCAACGTAAAGCAAGGTAAAGCAAGGTAAAGCAATGTAAAGCAAGGCAACATAAAGCAACGTAAATGAAGGTAAAGCAAGGTAAAGCAAGGCAAAGCAACGTAAAGCAAGGCAACGTAAAGCAACGTAAAGCAAGGTAAAGCAAGGCAAAGCAAGGCAAACAACGTAAAGCAAGGCAACGTAAAGCAACGTAAAGCAACGTAAAGCAAGATAAAGCAAGGTAAAGCAACGTAAAGCAAGTTAAAGCAATTTAAGTTAAAGCAAGGCAAATCAACGTAAAGCAAGGTAAAGCAAGGCAAGGTAAAGCAAGGTAAAGCAAGGTAAAGCAAGGCAACGTAAAGCAACGTAAAGCAAGGTAAAGCAAGGCAAGGTAAAGCAAGGTAAAGCAACGTAAATCAAGGCAACATAAAGAAACGTAAAGCAAGGTAAAGCAAGGCAAGGCAAAGCAAGTTAAAGCAACGTAAAGTAAGGCAACGTAAAGCAACGTAAAGCAAGGTAAAGCAAGGAAAGGCAAGGCAACGTAAAGCAAGGCAACGTAAAGCAACGTAAAGCAAGGCAACGTAAACCAACGCAACTTAAAGCAACGTAAAACAAGGCAACGTAAAGCAATGTAAAGCAAGAGAAGGCAAGGCAACGTAAAGCAAGGCAAGGCAAGGCAACGTAAAGCAAGGCAACGTAAAGCAACGTAAAGCAAGGCAAGTTAACCAAGGCAAAGCAACGTAAAGCAAGTTAAAGCAAGGCAAGTTAAAGTAAGGCAAATCAACGTAAAGCAAGGTAAAGCAAGGCAACGTAAAGCATCATAAAGCAAGATAAAGGAAGGCAAGTTAAAGCAAGGTAAAGCAACGTAAATCAAGGGAACGTAAAGCAACGTAAAGCAAGGTAAAGCAAGGCAAGGCAAAGCAAGGTAAAGTAACGTAACCAAGGCAACGTAAAGCAACGTAAAGCAAGGTAAAGCAAGGCAAGGCAAGGCAACGTAAAGCACGGCAACGTAAAGCAATGTAAAGCAAGGCAAGGTAAACCAACGTAAAGCAAGGCAACGTAAAGCAAGGAAACGTAAAGCAATGTAAAACAAGGCAACGTAAAGCAATGTAAAGCAAGAGAAGGCAAGGCAACGTAAAGCAAGGTGAGACAAGGCAACGTAAAGCAAGGCAACGTAAATCAACGTAAAGCAAGGCAACGTAAAGCAACGTAAATCAAAGCAAGGCAAGGCAAGGCAACGTAAAGCAAGGCAAGGCAAGGCAACGTAAAGCAAGGCAACGTAAAGCAACGTAAAGCAAGGCAACGTAAAGCAAGGCAACGTAAGGCAAGGCAACGTAAAGCACGGCAAGGCAAGGCAACGTAAATCAACGTAAAGCAAGGCAACGTTAAGCAACATAAAGCAAGGCAAGGCAAGGCAACGTAAAGCAAGGCAACGTAAGGCAACGTAAAGCAAGGCAAGGCAAGGCAAAGTAAAGCAAGACAAGGCAACGTAAAGCAAGGCAAGGCAAAGCAACTTAAAGCAACGTAAAGCGAGGCAACGTAAAGCAAGGCAACGTAAATCAACGTAAAGCAAGACAAGGCAAGGCAACGTAAAGCAAGGCAAGGCAAGGCAACGTAAAGCAACGTAAAACAAGGCAACGTAAAGCAAAGCAACGTAAGGCAAGGCAACGTAAAGCAACGTAAAGCAAGGCAAAGTAAAGCAAGGCAAGGCAAGGCAATGTAAAGCAAGGTAATGTAAAGCAAGGCAACGTAAAGCAAGACAAGGCAAGGCAACGTAAAGCAAGGCAACGTAAAGCAAGGCAAGGCAAGGCAACGTAAAGCAAGGCAACGTAAAGCAATGTAAAGTAACGTAAAGCAAGGCAACCTAAAGCAATGTAAAGCAAGGCAACATAAAGCAACGTAAAGCAACGTAAAGCAACGCAACGTAAAGCAACGTAAAGCTACGTAAAGGAAGGTAAAGAAAGGTAAAGCAACGTAAATCAAGGCAACTTAAAGCAACGTAAAGCAACGTAAATCAACGTAAAGCAACGTAAAGCAAGGTAAAGCAACGTAAATCAACGTAAAGCAACGTAAAGCAAGGCAACGTGAACCAAGGCAACCAAAAAGCAACGTAAAGCAAGGCAACGTAAAGCAACGTAAAGCAAGGCAACGTAAATCAACGTAAAGCAAGGTAACGTAAAGCAAGGTAAAGCAAGGTAAAGCAATGCAAAGCAACGTAAAGGAACGTAAAGCAAGGCAACATGAGGCACCGTAAAGCAAGGCAACGTAAAGCAAGGTAAAGCAACCTAAATCAACGTAAAGCAAGGCAACGTAAAGCAACGTAAATGAAGGTAAAGCAAGGTAAAGCAAGGTATAGCAAGGCAAAGCAACGTAAAGCAAGGAAACGTAAAGCAACGTAAAGCAAGGTAAAGAAAGGTAAAGCAACGTAAAGCAAGGAAAGGTAAAGCAACGTAAAGCAAGGTAAAGCAAGGTAAAGCAAGGTAAAGCAAGGCAACGTAAAGCAAGGTAAAGCAAGACAACGTAAAGCAACGTAAAGCAAGGTAAAGCAACGTAAAGCAACGTAAAGCAAGGTAATGCAAGGCAACGTAAAGCAAGGTAAAGCAAGGCAACGTAAAGCAACATAAAGCAACGTAAAGCAAGGCAACGTAAAGCAACGTAAAGCAACGTAAACAAGGTAAAGCAAGGCAAAGCAACGTAAGGCAAGGTAAAGCAAGTCAACGTAAAACAAGGCAAAGCAAGACAAAGCAACGTAAAGCAAGGTAAAGCAACGTAAAGCAAGGCAACGTAAAGCAACGTAAAGCAAGGCAACGTAAATCAACGTAAAGCAAGGCAACGTAAAGCAAGGTAAAGCAAGGTAAAGCAATGCAAAGCAACGTAAAGGAACGTAAAGCAAGGCAACATGAAGCACCGCAAAGCAAGGCAACGTAAAGCAAGGTAAAGGAAGGTAAAGCAAGGTAAAGCAACGTAAAGCAAGGCAATGTAAAGCAACGTAAAGGAAGGTAAAGCAAGGTAAATCAAGGTAAAGCAAGGCAACGTAAAGCAAGGTAAAGCAAGACAACGTAAAGCAACGTAAAGCAAGGTAAAGCAACGTAAAGCAACGTAAAGCAAGGTAATGCAAGGCAACGTGAAGCAAGGTAAAGCAAGGCAACGTAAAGCAACATAAAGCAACGTAAAGCAAGGCAACGTAAAGCAACGTAAAGCAAGGCAACGTAAAGCAACGTAAAGCAACGTAAACAAGGTAAAGCAAGGCAAAGCAACGTAAGGCAAGGTACAGCAAGTCAACGTAAAACAAGGCAAAGCAAGGCAAAGCAACGTAAAGCAAGGTAAAGCAACGTAAAGCAACGCAACGAAAAGCAAGGTAAAGCAACGCAAATCAAGGCAACGTAAAGCAACGTAAATCAAGGCAACGTAAAGCAACGTAAAGCAAGGTAAAGCAACGTAAAGCAAGGTAACGTAAAGCAAGGTAAAGCAAGGTAAAGCAAGGTAAAGTAACGTAAAGCAAGGTAAAGCAAGGTAAAGCAACGTAAAGCAACGTAAAGCAACGTCTTGAAAGGAACGTAAAGCAACGTAAAGCAAGGCAACGAAAAGCAACGTAAAGCAAGGTAAAGCAAGGCAAGGTAAAGCAAGGTAAAGCAACGTAAATCAAGGCAACGTAAAGAAACGTAAAGCAAGGTAAAGCAAGGAAAGGCAAAGCAAGGTAAAGCAACGTAAAGCAAGGCAACGTAAAGCAACGTAAAGCAAGGTAAAACAAGGCAAGGCAAGGCAACGTAAAGCAAGGAAACGTAAAGCAACGTAAAGCAAGGCAACGTAAACCAACGTAAAGCAAGGCAACGTAAAGCAAGGCAACTTAAAGCAACGTAAAACAAGGCAACGTAAAGCAATGTAAAGCAAGAGAAGGCAAGGCAACGTAAAGCAAGGCAAGACAAGGCAATGTAAAGCAAGGAAACTTAAAGCAACGTAAAGAAAGGCAACGTAAAGCGATGTAAAGCAAGAGAAGGCAAGGCAACGTAAAGCAAGGCAAGACAAGGCAATGTAAAGCAAGGAAACGTAAAGCAACGTAAAGAAAGGCAACGTAAAGCAACGTAAAGCAAGGCAAGGCAAGGCAACGTAAAGCAAGGCAACGTAAAGCAACGTAAAGCAAGGCAAGGCAAGGCAACGTAAAGCAAGGCAAGGCAAGGCAACGTAAAGCAAGGCAAAGTAAAGCAACGTAAAGCAAGGCAACGTAAGGCAAGGCAACGTAAAGCAACTTAAAGCAAGGCAACGTAAAGCAACGTAAAGCAAGGCAACGTAAAGCAAGGCAAGGCAAGGCAACGTAAAGCAACGTAAAGCAAGGCAACGTAAAGCAACATAAAGCAAGGCAAGGCAAGGCAACGTAAAGCAAGGCAACGTAAAGCAACGTAAAGCAAGGCATGGCAAGGCAAAGTAAAGCAAGGCAAGGCAACGTAAAGGAAGGCAAGGCAAAGCAACTTAAAGCAACGCAAAGCTAGGCAACGTAAAGCAAGGCAAAGTAAATCAACGTAAAGCAAGACAAGGCAAGGCAACGTAAAGCAAGGCAAGGCAAGGGAGCGTAAAGCAAGGCAACGTAAAGCAACGTAAAGCAAGGCAACGTAAAGCAACGTAAAGCAAGGCAAAGTAAAGCAAGGCAAGGCAAGGCAATGTAAAGCAAGGCAATGTAAAGCAAGGCAACGTTAAGCAAGACAAGGCAAGGCAACGTAAAACAAGGCTACGTAAAGCAAGGCAAGGCAAGGCAACGTAAATCACGGCAACGTAAAGCAAGACAACGTAAAGCAACGTAAAGCAAGGCAACGTAAAGCAATGTAAAGTAACGTAAAGCAAGGCAACGTAAAGCAATGTAAAGCAAGGCAACGTAAAGCTACGTAAAGCAACGTAAAGCAACGCAACGTAAAGCAACTTAAAGCAACGTAAAGGAAGGTAAAGCAAGGTAAAGCAACGTAAAGCAAGGCAACTTAAAGCAACATAAAGCAACGTAAAGCAACGTAAAGCAACGTAAAGCAAGGTAAAGCAACGTAAAGCAACGTTAAGCAAGGCAACGTGAACCAAGGCAACCGAAAAGCAATGTAAAGCAAGGCAACGTAAAGCAACGTAAAGCAAGGCAACGTATATCAACGTAAAGCAAGGCAACGTAAAGCAAGGTAAAGCAAGGTAAAGCAAACTAAATCAACGTAAAGCAAGGCAACGTAAAGCAAGGCAACGTAAAGCAACGTAAATGAAGGTAAAGCAAGGTAAAGCAAGGTATAGCAAGGTAAAGCAACGTAAAGCAAGGAAACGTAAAGCAAGGTAAAGCAAGGTAAAGCAAGGTAAAGCAACGTAAAGCAAGGCAACGTAAAGCAACGTAAAGCAAGGTAAAGCAAGGTAAAGCAAGGTAAAGCAACGTAAATCAAGGCAACGTAAATCAACGTAAAGCAAGGTAATGCAAGGTAAAGCAAGGTAAATCAAGGCAACGTAAAGCAAGGTAAAGCAAGTCAACGTAAAGCAACGTAAAGCAAGGTAAAGCAACGTAAAGCAACGTAAAGCAAGGTAATGCAAGGCAACGTAAAGCAAGGTAAAGCAAGGCAACGTAAAGCAACATAAAGCAACGTAAAGCAAGGCAACGTAAAGCAACGTAAAGCAAGGCAACGTAAAGCAACGTAAAGCAACATAAACAAGGTAAAGCAAGGCAATGCAATGTAAGGAAAAGTAAAGCAAGTCAACATAAAACAAGGCAAAGCAAGGCAAAGCAACGTAAAGCAAGGTAAAGCAAGGCAAGGTAAAGCAAGGCAAAGCAACGTAAAGCAAGGTAAAGAAAGGAAACGTAAAGCAAGGTAAAACAAGGAAAATCAAGGCAACGTAAAGCAACGTAAAGCAAGGCAACGTAAAGCAAGGTAAAGCAAGGTAAAGCATGGTAAAGCAACGTAAAGCAAGGCAACGCAAAGCAACGTAAAGCAAGGCAACATAAAGCAACGTAAAGCAAGGTAAAGCAAGGTAAAGCAATGTAAAGCAAGGCAACATAAAGCAACGTAAATGAAGGTAAAGCAAGGTAAAGCAAGGCAAAGCAACGTAAAGCAAGGCAACGTAAAGCAACGTAAAGCAAGGTAAAGCAAGGCAAAGCAAGGCAAACAACGTAAAGCAAGGCAACGTAAAGCAACGTAAAGCAACGTAAAGCAAGATAAAGCAAGGTAAAGCAACGTAAAGCAAGTTAAAGCAATTTAAGTTAAAGCAAGGCAAATCAACGTAAAGCAAGGTAAAGCAAGGCAAGGTAAAGCAAGGTAAAGCAAGGTAAAGCAAGGCAACGTAAAGCAACGTAAAGCAAGGTAAAGCAAGGCAAGGTAAAGCAAGGTAAAGCAACGTAAATCAAGGCAACGTAAAGAAACGTAAAGCAAGGTAAAGCAAGGCAAGGCAAAGCAAGTTAAAGCAACGTAAAGTAAGGCAACGTAAAGCAACGTAAAGCAAGGTAAAGCAAGGAAAGGCAAGGCAACGTAAAGCAAGGCAACGTAAAGCAACGTAAAGCAAGGCAACGTAAAGCAACGTAAATCAAGGCAACGTAAAGCAAGGCAACTTAAAGCAACGTAAAACAAGGCAACGTAAAGCAATGTAAAGCAAGAGAAGGCAAGGCAACGTAAAGCAAGGCAAGACAAGGCAACGTAAAGCAAGGTAAAGCAAGGTAAAGCAAGGTAAAGCAAGGCAACGTAAAGCAAGGTAAAGCAAGACAACGTAAAGCAACGTAAAGCAAGGTAAAGCAACGTAAAGCAACGTAAAGCAAGGTAATGCAAGGCAACGTAAAGCAACGTAAAGCAACGTAAACAAGGTAAAGCAAGGCAAAGCAACGTAAGGCTAGGTAAATCAAGTCAACGTAAAACAAGGCAAAGAAAGGCAAAGCAACGTAAAGCAAGGTAAAGCAACGTAAAACAACGCAACGTAAAGCAAGGCAGCGTAAAACAACGTAAATCAAGGCAACGTAAAGCAACGTAAAGCAAGGTAAAGCAACGTAAAGCAAGGTAAAGCAAGGCAACGTAAAGCAAGGTAAAGCAAGGTAAAGCAAGTTAAAGCAAGGAAAAGCAAGGTAAAGCAACGTAAAGCAACGTAAAGCAACGTCTTGCAAGGAACGTAAAGCAACGTAAAGCAAGGCAACGTAAAGCAAGGCAACGAAAAGCAACGTAAAGCAAGGTAAAGCAAGGTAAATCAACGTAAAGAACGTAAAGCAAGGCAACGTAAAGCAACACAAAGCAAGGCAACGTAAAGCAAGGCAACGTAAAACAAGGCAACGTAAATCAAGGCAACGTAAAACAAGGCAACGTAAAGCAAGGCAACGTAAAGGAACGTAAAGCAAGGCAACATAAAACAAGGCATATCAAGGCAACGTAAAGCAAGGCAACGTAAAGCAACGTAAAGCAAGGCAACGTAAAGCAAGGTAAAGGAAGCTAAAGCAAGGTAAAGCAATGTAATGTAATGTAAACCAAGGACACATAAATCAACGTAAAGCAAGGCAACGTAAAGCAACGTGAAGCAACGTAAAGCAACGTATAGCAAGGCAACGTAAATCAAGGTAAAGCAAGGCAACGTAAAGCAAGGTAAAGCAAGGTAAAGCAAGGTAAAGCAAGGTAAAGCAAGGCAAAGTAAAGCAAGGCAACGTAAAGCAACATAAACAAGGCAACGTAAAGCAAGTTAAAGCAAGGTAAAGCAACGTAATTCAACGTAAAGAAAGGCAACGTAAAGCAACGTAAAGCAAGGCAAGGTAAAGCATGGTAAAGCAAGGTAAAGCAAGGTAATGCAAGGCAAAGTAAAGCAACGTAAAGGAAGGTAAAGTAAGGTAAAGCAAGGTACAGCAAGGTAAAGCAACGTAAAGCAATGCAACATAAAGCAACCTAAAGGAAGGTAAAGCAAGGTAAAGTAAGGTAAAGCAAGGTAAAGCAACGTAAAGCAAGGCAACGTAAAGCAACGTAAAGCAAGGTAAAGCAAGGCAACGTAAAGCAACATAAAGCATCGTAAAACAAGGCAACGTAAAGGAACGTAAAGTAAGGAAACGTAAAGCAACGTAAAGCAACGTAAACAAGGTAAAGCAAGGCAAAGCAACGTAAGGCAAGGTAAAGCAAGGCAATGTACAGCAAGGCAAAGCAAGGCAAAGCAACGTAAAGCAAGGAAAAGCATGGCAAGGTAAAGCAAGGCAAAGCAACGTAAAGCAAGGTAAAGCAAGGCAAGGTAAAGCAAGGCAAAGCAACGTAAAGCAAGGTAAAGAAAGGAAACGTAAAGCAAGGTAAAACAAGGAAAATCAAGGCAACGTAAAGCAACGTAAAGCAAGGCAACGTAAAGCAAGGTAAAGCAAGGTAAAGCATGGTAAAGCAACGTAAAGCAAGGCAACGTAAAGCAATGTAAAGCAACGTAAAGCAAGGTAAAACAAGGTAAAGCAACGTAAAGCAAGGCAACGCAAAGCAACGTAAAGCAAGGCAACATAAAGCAACGTAAAGCAAGGTAAAGCAAGGTAAAGCAATGTAAAGCAAGGCAACATAAAGCAACGTAAATGAAGGTAAAGCAAGGTAAAGCAAGGCAAAGCAACGTAAAGCAAGGCAACGTAAAGCAACGTAAAGCAAGGTAAAGCAAGGCAAAGCAAGGTAAAGCAACGTAAACCAAGGCAACGTAAAGCAACGTAAAGCAACGTAAAGCAAGATAAAGCAAGGTAAAGCAACGTAAAGCAAGTTAAAGCAATTTAAGTTAAAGCAAGGCAAATCAACGTAAAGCAAGGTAAAGCAAGGCAAGGTAAAGCAAGGTAAAGCAAGGTAAAGCAAGGCAACGTAAAGCAACGTAAAGCAAGGTAAAGCAAGGCAAGGTAAAGCAAGGTAAAGCAACGTAAATCAAGGCAACGTAAAGAAACGTAAAGCAAGGTAAAGCAAGGCAAGGCAAAGCAAGTTAAAGCAACGTAAAGCAAGGCAACGTAAAGCAACGTAAAGCAAGGTAAAGCAAGGAAAGGCAAGGCAACGTAAAGCAAGGCAACGTAAAGCAACGTAAAGCAAGGCAACGTAAACCAACGTAAAGCAAGGCAACGTAAAGCAAGGCAACTTAAAGCAACGTAAAACAAGGCAACGTAAAGCAATGTAAAGCAAGAGAAGGCAAGGCAACGTAAAGCAAGGCAAGGCAAGGCAACGTAAAGCAAGGCAACGTAAAGCAACGTAAAGCAAGGCAAGTTAACCAAGGCAAAGCAACGTAAAGCAAGTTAAAGCAAGGAAAGTTAAAGCAAGGCAAATCAACGTAAAGCAAGGTAAAGCAAGGCAACGTAAAGCATCATAAAGCAAGATAAAGGAAGGCAAGTTAAAGCAAGGTAAAGCAACGTAAATCAAGGGAACGTAAAGCAACGTAAAGCAAGGTAAAGCAAGGCAAGGCAAAGCAAGGTAAAGCAACGTAACCAAGGCAACGTAAAGCAACGTAAAGCAAGGTAAAGCAAGGCAAGGCAAGGCAACGTAAAGCACGGCAACGTAAAGCAACGTAAAGCAAGGCAAGGTAAACCAACGTAAAGCAAGGCAACGTAAAGCAAGGAAACGTAAAGCAATGTAAAACAAGGCAACGTAAAGCAATGTAAAGCAAGAGAAGGCAAGGCAACGTAAAGCAAGGTGAGACAAGGCAACGTAAAGCAAGGCAACGTAAATCAACGTAAAGCAAGGCAACGTAAAGCAACGTAAATCAAAGCAAGGCAAGGCAAGGCAACGTAAAGCAAGGCAAGGCAAGGCAACGTAAAGCAAGGCAACGTAAAGCAACTTAAAGCAAGGCAACGTAAAGCAAGGCAACGTAAGGCAAGGCAACGTAAAGCACGGCAAGGCAAGGAAACGTAAATCAACGTAAAGCAAGGCAACGTTAAGCAACATAAAGCAAGGCAAGGCAAGGCAACGTAAAGCAAGGCAACGTAAAGCAACGTAAAGCAAGGCAAGGCAAGGCAAAGTAAAGCAAGACAAGGCAACGTAAAGCAAGGCAAGGCAAAGCAACTTAAAGCAACGTAAAGCGAGGCAACGTAAAGCAAGGCAACGTAAATCAACGTAAAGCAAGACAAGGCAAGGCAACGTAAAGCAAGGCAAGGCAAGGCAACGTAAAGCAACGTAAAGCAAGGCAACGTAAAGCAAAGCAACGTAAGGCAAGGCAACGTAAAGCAACGTAAAGCAAGGCAAAGTAAAGCAAGGCAAGGCAAGGCAATGTAAAGCAAGGCAATGTAAAGCAAGGCAACGTAAAGCAAGACAAGGCAAGGCAACGTAAAGCAAGGCAACGTAAAGCAAGGCAAGGCAAGGCAACGTAAAGCAAGGCAACGTAAAGCAATGTAAAGTAACGTAAAGCAAGGCAACCTAAAGGAATGTAAAGCAAGGCAACATAAAGCAACGTAAAGCAACGTAAAGCAACGCAACGTAAAGCAACGTAAAGCTACGTAAAGGAAGGTAAAGAAAAATAAAGCAACGTAAATCAAGGCAACTTAAAGCAACGTAAAGCAACGTAAATCAACGTAAAGCAACGTAAAGCAAGGTAAAGCAACGTAAATCAACGTAAAGCAACGTAAAGCAAGGCAACGTGAACCAAGGCAACCAAAAAGCAACGTAAAGCAAGGCAACGTAAAGCAACGTAAAGCAAGGCAACGTAAATCAACGTAAAGCAAGGTAACGTAAAGCAAGGTAAAGCAAGGTAAAGCAATGCAAAGCAACGTAAAGGAACGTAAAGCAAGGCAACATGAGGCACCGTAAAGCAAGGCAACGTAAAGCAAGGTAAAGCAACCTAAATCAACGTAAAGCAAGGCAACGTAAAGCAACGTAAATGAAGGTAAAGCAAGGTAAAGCAAGGTATAGCAAGGCAAAGCAACGTAAAGCAAGGAAACGTAAAGCAACGTAAAGCAAGGTAAAGAAAGGTAAAGCAACGTAAAGCAAGGAAAGGTAAAGCAACATAAAGCAAGGTAAAGCAAGGTAAAGCAACGTAAAGCAAGGCAACGTAAAGCAAGGTAAAGCAAGACAACGTAAAGCAACGTAAAGCAACGTAAAGCAACGTAAAGCAACGTAAAGCAAGGTAATGCAAGGCAACGTAAAGCAAGGTAAAGCAAGGCAACGTAAAGCAACATAAAGCAACGTAAAGCAAGGCAACGTAAAGCAACGTAAAGCAAGGCAACGTAAAGCAACATAAAGCAACGTAAACAAGGTAAAGCAAGGCAAAGCAACGTAAAGCAAGGTAAAGCAACGTAAAGCAAGGCAACGTAAAGCAACGTAAAGCAAGGCAACGTAAATCAACGTAAAGCAAGGCAACGTAAAGCAAGGTAAAGCAAGGTAAAGCAATGCAAAGCAACGTAAAGGAATGTAAAGCAAGGCAACATGAAGCACCGTAAAGCAAGGCAACGTAAAGCAAGGTAAAGGAAGGTAAAGCAAGGTAAAGCAACGTAAAGCAAGGCAATGTAAAGCAACGTAAAGGAAGGTAAAGCAAGGTAAATCAAGGTAAAGCAAGGCAACGTAAAGCAAGGTAAAGCAAGACAACGTAAAGCAACGTAAAGCAAGGTAAAGCAACGTAAAGCAACGTAAAGCAAGGTAATGCAAGGCAACGTAAAGCAAGGTAAAGCAAGGCAACGTAAAGCAACATAAAGTAACGTAAAGCAAGGCAACGTAAAGCAACGTAAAGCAAGGCAACGTAAAGCAACGTAAAGCAACGTAAACAAGGTAAAGCAAGGCAAAGCAACGTAAGGCAAGGTACAGCAAGTCAACGTAAAACAAGGCAAAGCAAGGCAAAGCAACGTAAAGCAAGGTAAAGCAACGTAAAGCAACGCAACGAAAAGCAAGGTAAAGCAACGCAAATCAAGGCAACGTAAAGCAACGTAAATCAAGGCAACGTAAAGCAACGTAAAGCAAGGTAAAGCAACGTAAAGCAAGGTAACGTAAAGCAATTAAAGCAAGGTAAAGCAAGGTAAAGCAACGTAAAGCAAGGTAAAGCAAGGTAAAGCAACGTAAAGCAACGTAAAGCAACGTCTTGAAAGGAACGTAAAGCAACGTAAAGCAAGGCAACGTAAAGCAAGGCAACGAAAAGCAACGTAAAGCAAGGTAAAGCAAGGTAAAGCAAGGCAAGGTAAAGCAAGGTAAAGCAACGTAAATCAAGGCAACGTAAAGAAACGTAAAGCAAGGTAAAGCAAGGAAAGGCAAAGCAAGGTAAAGCAACGTAAAGCAAGGCAACGTAAAGCAACGTAAAGCAAGGTAAAACAAGGCAAGGCAAGGCAACGTAAAGCAAGGAAACGTAAAGCAACGTAAAGCAAGGCAACGTAAACCAACGTAAAGCAAGGCAACGTAAAGCAAGGCAACTTAAAGGAACGTAAAACAAGGCAACGTAAAGCAATGTAAAGCAAGAGAAGGCAAGGCAACGTAAAGAAAGGCAAGACAAGGCAATGTAAAGCAAGGAAACTTAAAGCAACGTAAAGAAAAGCAACGTAAAGCAATGTAAAGCAAGAGAAGGCAAGGCAACGTGAACCAAGGCAACCAAAAAGCAACGTAAAGCAAGGCAACGTAAAGCAACGTTAAGCAAGGCAACGTAAATCAACGTAAAGCAAGGTAACGTAAAGCAAGGTAAAGCAAGGTAAAGCAATGTAAAGCAACGTAAAGGAACGTAAAGCAAGGCAACATGAGGCACCGTAAAGCAAGGCAACGTAAAGCAAGGTAAAGCAACCTAAATCAACGTAAAGCAAGGCAACGTAAAGCAACGTAAATGAAGGTAAAGCAAGGTAAAGCAAGGTATAGCAAGGCAAAGCAACGTAAAGCAAGGAAACGTAAAGCAACGTAAAGCAAGGTAAAGAAAGGTAAAGCAACGTAAAGCAAGGAAAGGTAAAGCAACGTAAAGCAAGGTAAAGCAAGGTAAAGCAAGGTAAAGCAAGGCAACGTAAAGCAAGGTAAAGCAAGACAACGTAAAGCAACGTAAAGCAAGGTAAAGCAACGTAAAGCAACGTAAAGCAAGGTAATGCAAGGCAACGTAAAGCAAGGTAAAGCAAGGCAACATAAAGCAACATAAAGCAACGTAAAGCAAGGCAACGTAAAGCAACGTAAAGCAAGGCAACGTAAAGCAACGTAAAGCAACGTAAACAAGGTAAAGCAAGGCAAAGCAACGTAAGGCAAGGTAAAGCAAGTCAACGTAAAACAAGGCAAAGCAAGACAAAGCAACGTAAAGCAAGGTAAAGCAACGTAAAGCAAGGCAACGTAAAGCAACGTAAAGCAAGGCAACGTAAATCAACGTAAAGCAAGGTAAAGCAAGGTAAAGCAAGGTAAAGCAACGTAAAGCAAGGTAAAGCAAGGTAAAGCAACGTAAAGCAACGTAAAGCAACGTCTTGAAAGGAACGTAAAGCAACGTAAAGCAAGGCAACGTAAAGCAAGGCAACGAAAAGCAACGTAAAGCAAGGTAAAGCAAGGTAAAGCAAGGCAAGGTAAAGCAAGGTAAAGGAACGTAAATCAAGGCAACGTAAAGAAACGTAAAGCAAGGTAAAGCAAGGAAAGGCAAAGCAAGGTAAAGCAACGTAAAGCAAGGCAACGTAAAGCAAGGAAACGTAAAGCAACGTAAAGCAAGGCAACGTAAACCAACGTAAAGCAAGGCAACGTAAAGCAAGGCAACTTAAAGCAACGTAAAACAAGGCAACGTAAAGCAATGTAAAGCAAGAGAAGGCAAGGCAACGTAAAGCAAGGCAAGACAAGGCAATGTAAAGCAAGGAAACTTAAAGCAACGTAAAGAAAGGCAACGTAAAGCGATGTAAAGCAAGAGAAGGCAAGGCAACGTAAAGCAAGGCAAGACAAGGCAATGTAAAGCAAGGAAACGTAAAGCAACGTAAAGAAAGGCAACGTAAAGCAACGTAAAGCAAGGCAAGGCAAGGCAACGTAAAGCAAGGCAACGTAAAGCAACGTAAAGCAAGGCAAGGCAAGGCAACGTAAAGCAAGGCAAGGCAAGGCAACGTAAAGCAAGGCAAAGTAAAGCAACGTAAAGCAAGGCAACGTAAGGCAAGGCAACGTAAAGCAATGTAAAGCAAGGCAACGTAAAGCAACGTAAAGCAAGGCAACGTAAAGCAAGGCAAGGCAAGGCAACGTAAAGCAACGTAAAGCAAGGCAACGTAAAGCAACATAAAGCAAGGCAAGGCAAGGCAACGTAAAGCAAGGCAACGTAAAGCAACGTAAAGCAAGGCAAGGCAAGGCAAAGTAAAGCAAGGCAAGGCAACGTAAAGGAAGGCAAGGCAAAGCAACTTAAAGCAACGCAAAGCTAGGCAACGTAAAGCAAGGCAAAGTAAATCAACGTAAAGCAAGACAAGGCAAGGCAACGTAAAGCAAGGCAAGGCAAGGGAGCGTAAAGCAAGGCAACGTAAAGCAACGTAAAGCAAGGCAACGTAAAGCAACGTAAAGCAAGGCAAAGTAAAGCAAGGCAAGGCAAGGCAATGTAAAGCAAGGCAATGTAAAGCAAGGCAACGTTAAGCAAGACAAGGCAAGGCAACGTAAAACAAGGCTACGTAAAGCAAGGCAAGGCAAGGCAACGTAAATCACGGCAACGTAAAGCAAGACAACGTAAAGCAACGTAAAGCAAGGCAACGTAAAGCAATGTAAAGTAACGTAAAGCAAGGCAACGTAAAGCAATGTAAAGCAAGGCAACGTAAAGCTACGTAAAGCAACGTAAAGCAATGCAACGTAAAGCAACTTAAAGCAACGTAAAGGAAGGTAAAGCAAGGTAAAGCAACGTAAAGCAAGGCAACTTAAAGCAACATAAAGCAACGTAAAGCAACGTAAAGCAACGTAAAGCAAGGTAAAGCAACGTAAAGCAACGTTAAGCATGGCAACGTGAACCAAGGCAACCGAAAAGCAATGTAAAGCAAGGCAACGTAAAGCAACGTAAAGCAAGGCAAAGTATATCAACGTAAAGCAAGGCAACGTAAAGCAAGGTAAAGCAAGGTAAAGCAAACTAAATCAACGTAAAGCAAGGCAACGTAAAGCAAGGCAACGTAAAGCAACGTAAATGAAGGTAAAGCAAGGTAAAGCAAGGTATAGCAAGGTAAAGACACGTAAAGCAAGGAAACGTAAAGCAAGGTAAAGCAAGGTAAAGCAAGGTAAAGCAACGTAAAGCAAGGCAACGTAAAGCAACGTAAAGCAAGGTAAAGCAAGGTAAAGCAAGGTAAAGCAACGTAAATCAAGGCAACGTAAATCAACGTAAAGCAAGGTAATGCAAGGTAAAGCAAGGTAAATCAAGGCAACGTAAAGCAAGGTAAAGCAAGTCAACGTAAAGCAACGTAAAGCAAGGTAAAGCAACGTAAAGCAACGTAAAGCAAGGTAATGCAAGGCAACGTAAAGCAACGTAAAGCAAGGCAACGTAAAGCAACATAAAGCAACGTAAAGCAAGGCAACGTAAAGCAACGTAAAGCAAGGCAACGTAAAGCAACGTAAAGCAACATAAACAAGGTAAAGCAAGGCAATGCAATGTAAGGAAAAGTAAAGCAAGTCAACATAAAACAAGGCAAAGCAAGGCAAAGCAACGTAAAGCAAGGTAAAGCAAGGCAAGGTAAAGCAAGGCAAAGCAACGTAAAGCAAGGTAAAGAAAGGAAACGTAAAGCAAGGTAAAACAAGGAAAATCAAGGCAACGTAAAGCAACGTAAAGCAAGGCAACGTAAAGCAAGGTAAAGCAAGGTAAAGCATGGTAAAGCAACGTAAAGCAAGGCAACGCAAAGCAACGTAAAGCAAGGCAACATAAAGCAACGTAAAGCAAGGTAAAGCAAGGTAAAGCAATGTAAAGCAAGGCAACATAAAGCAACGTAAATGAAGGTAAAGCAAGGTAAAGCAAGGCAAAGCAACGTAAAGCAAGGCAACGTAAAGCAACGTAAAGCAAGGTAAAGCAAGGCAAAGCAAGGCAAACAACGTAAAGCAAGGCAACGTAAAGCAACGTAAAGCAACGTAAAGCAAGATAAAGCAAGGTAAAGCAACGTAAAGCAAGTTAAAGCAATTTAAGTTAAAGCAAGGCAAATCAACGTAAATCAAGGTAAAGCAAGGCAAGGTAAAGCAAGGTAAAGCAAGGTAAAGCAAGGCAACGTAAAGCAACGTAAAGCAAGGTAAAGCAAGGCAAGGTAAAGCAAGGTAAAGCAACGTAAATCAAGGCAACATAAAGAAACGTAAAGCAAGGTAAAGCAAGGCAAGGCAAAGCAAGTTAAAGCAACGTAAAGTAAGGCAACGTAAAGCAACGTAAAGCAAGGTAAAGCAAGGAAAGGCAAGGCAACGTAAAGCAAGGCAACGTAAAGCAACGTAAAGCAAGGCAACGTAAACCAACGTAAAGCAAGGCAACGTAAAGCAAGGCAACTTAAAGCAACGTAAAACAAGGCAACGTAAAGCAATGTAAAGCAAGAGAAGGCAAGGCAACGTAAAGCAAGGCAAGGCAAGGCAACGTAAAGCAAGGCAACGTAAAGCAACGTAAAGCAAGGCAAGTTAACCAAGGCAAAGCAACGTAAAGCAAGTTAAAGCAAGGCAAGTTAAAGTAAGGCAAATCAACGTAAAGCAAGGTAAAGCAAGGCAACGTAAAGCATCATAAAGCAAGATAAAGGAAGGCAAGTTAAAGCAAGGTAAAGCAACGTAAATCAAGGGAACGTAAAGCAACGTAAAGCAAGGTAAAGCAAGGCAAGGCAAAGCAAGGTAAAGTAACGTAACCAAGGCAACGTAAAGCAACGTAAAGCAAGGTAAAGCAAGGCAAGGCAAGGCAACGTAAAGCACGGCAACGTAAAGCAATGTAAAGCAAGGCAAGGTAAACCAACGTAAAGCAAGGCAACGTAAAGCAAGGAAACGTAAAGCAATGTAAAACAAGGCAACGTAAAGCAATGTAAAGCAAGAGAAGGCAAGGCAACGTAAAGCAAGGTGAGACAAGGCAACGTAAAGCAAGGCAACGTAAAGCAACGTAAAGCAAGGCAACGTAAAGCAACGTAAATCAAAGCAAGGCAAGGCAAGGCAACGTAAAGCAAGGCAAGGCAAGGCAACGTAAAGCAAGGCAACGTAAAGCAACGTAAAGCAAGGCAACGTAAAGCAAGGCAACGTAAGGCAAGGCAACGTAAAGCACGGCAAGGCAAGGCAACGTAAATCAACGTAAAGCAAGGCAACGTTAAGCAACATAAAGCAAGGCAAGGCAAGGCAACGTAAAGCAAGGCAACGTAAAGCAACGTAAAGCAAGGCAAGGCAAGGCAAAGTAAAGCAAGACAAGGCAACGTAAAGCAAGGCAAGGCAAAGCAACTTAAAGCAACGTAAAGCGAGGCAACGTAAAGCAAGGCAACGTAAATCAACGTAAAGCAAGACAAGGCAAGGCAACGTAAAGCAAGGCAAGGCAAGGCAACGTAAAGCAACGTAAAACAAGGCAACGTAAAGCAAAGCAACGTAAGGCAAGGCAACGTAAAGCAACGTAAAGCAAGGCAAAGTAAAGCAAGGCAAGGCAAGGCAATGTAAAGCAAGGTAATGTAAAGCAAGGCAACGTAAAGCAAGACAAGGCAAGGCAACGTAAAGCAAGGCAACGTAAAGCAAGGCAAGGCAAGGCAACGTAAAGCAAGGCAACGTAAAGCAATGTAAAGTAACATAAAGCAAGGCAACCTAAAGCAATGTAAAGCAAGGCAACATAAAGCAACGTAAAGCAACGTAAAGCAACGCAACGTAAAGCAACGTAAAGCTACGTAAAGGAAGGTAAAGAAAGGTAAAGCAACGTAAATCAAGGCAACTTAAAGCAACGTAAAGCAACGTAAATCAAAGTAAAGCAACGTAAAGCAAGGTAAAGCAACGTAAATCAACGTAAAGCAACGTAAAGCAAGGCAACGTGAACCAAGGCAACCAAAAAGCAACGTAAAGCAAGGCAACGTAAAGCAACGTAAAGCAAGGCAACGTAAATCAACGTAAAGCAAGGTAACGTAAAGCAAGGTAAAGCAAGGTAAAGCAATGCAAAGCAACGTAAAGGAACGTAAAGCAAGGCAACATGAGGCACCGTAAAGCAAGGCAACGTAAAGCAAGGTAAAGCAACCTAAATCAACGTAAAGCAAGGCAACGTAAAGCAACGTAAATGAAGGTAAAGCAAGGTAAAGCAAGGTATAGCAAGGCAAAGCAACGTAAAGCAAGGAAACGTAAAGCAACGTAAAGCAAGGTAAAGAAAGGTAAAGCAACGTAAAGCAAGGAAAGGTAAAGCAACGTAAAGCAAGGTAAAGCAAGGTAAAGCAAGGTAAAGCAAGGCAACGTAAAGCAAGGTAAAGCAAGACAACGTAAAGCAACGTAAAGCAAGGTAAAGCAACGTAAAGCAACGTAAAGCAAGGTAATGCAAGGCAACGTAAAGCAAGGTAAAGCAAGGCAACGTAAAGCAACATAAAGCAACGTAAAGCAAGGCAACGTAAAGCAACGTAAAGCAACGTAAACAAGGTAAAGCAAGGCAAAGCAACGTAAGGCAAGGTAAAGCAAGTCAACGTAAAACAAGGCAAAGCAAGACAAAGCAACGTAAAGCAAGGTAAAGCAACGTAAAGCAAGGCAACGTAAAGCAACGTAAAGCAAGGCAACGTAAATCAACGTAAAGCAAGGCAACGTAAAGCAAGGTAAAGCAAGGTAAAGCAATGCAAAGCAACGTAAAGGAACGTAAAGCAAGGCAACATGAAGCACCGCAAAGCAAGGCAACGTAAAGCAAGGTAAAGGAAGGTAAAGCAAGGTAAAGCAACGTAAAGCAAGGCAACGTAAAGCAACGTAAAGGAAGGTAAAGCAAGGTAAATCAAGGTAAAGCAAGGCAACGTAAAGCAAGGTAAAGCAAGACAACGTAAAGCAACGTAAAGCAAGGTAAAGCAACGTAAAGCAACGTAAAGCAAGGTAATGCAAGGCAACGTAAAGCAAGGTAAAGCAAGGCAACGTAAAGCAACATAAAGCAACGTAAAGCAAGGCAACGTAAAGCAACGTAAAGCAAGGCAACGTAAAGCAACGTAAAGCAACGTAAACAAGGTAAAGCAAGGCAAAGCAACGTAAGGCAAGGTACAGCAAGTCAACGTAAAACAAGGCAAAGCAAGGCAAAGCAACGTAAAGCAAGGTAAAGCAACGTAAAGCAACGCAACGAAAAGCAAGGTAAAGCAACGCAAATCAAGGCAACGTAAAGCAACGTAAATCAAGGCAACGTAAAGCAACGTAAAGCAAGGTAAAGCAACGTAAAGCAAGGTAACGTAAAGCAAGGTAAAGCAAGGTAAAGCAAGGTAAAGTAACGTAAAGCAAGGTAAAGCAAGGTAAAGCAACGTAAAGCAACGTAAAGCAACGTCTTGAAAGGAACGTAAAGCAACGTAAAGCAAGGCAACGAAAAGCAACGTAAAGCAAGGTAAAGCAAGGCAAGGTAAAGCAAGGTAAAGCAACGTAAATCAAGGCAACGTAAAGAAACGTAAAGCAAGGTAAAGCAAGGAAAGGCAAAGCAAGGTAAAGCAACGTAAAGCAAGGCAACGTAAAGCAACGTAAAGCAAGGTAAAACAAGGCAAGGCAAGGCAACGTAAAGCAAGGAAACGTAAAGCAACGTAAAGCAAGGCAACGTAAACCAACGTAAAGCAAGGCAACGTAAAGCAAGGCAACTTAAAGCAACGTAAAACAAGGCAACGTAAAGCAATGTAAAGCAAGAGAAGGCAAGGCAACGTAAAGCAAGGCAAGACAAGGCAATGTAAAGCAAGGAAACTTAAAGCAACGTAAAGAAAGGCAACGTAAAGCGATGTAAAGCAAGAGAAGGCAAGGCAACGTAAAGCAAGGCAAGACAAGGCAATGTAAAGCAAGGAAACGTAAAGCAACGTAAAGAAAGGCAACGTAAAGCAACGTAAAGCAAGGCAAGGCAAGGCAACGTAAAGCAAGGCAACGTAAAGCAACGTAAAGCAAGGCAAGGCAAGGCAACGTAAAGCAAGGCAAGGCAAGGCAACGTAAAGCAAGGCAAAGTAAAGCAACGTAAAGCAAGGCAACGTAAGGCAAGGCAACGTAAAGCAACTTAAAGCAAGGCAACGTAAAGCAACGTAAAGCAAGGCAACGTAAAGCAAGGCAAGGCAAGGCAACGTAAAGCAACGTAAAGCAAGGCAACGTAAAGCAACATAAAGCAAGGCAAGGCAAGGCAACGTAAAGCAAGGCAACGTAAAGCAACGTAAAGCAAGGCATGGCAAGGCAAAGTAAAGCAAGGCAAGGCAACGTAAAGGAAGGCAAGGCAAAGCAACTTAAAGCAACGCAAAGCTAGGCAACGTAAAGCAAGGCAAAGTAAATCAACGTAAAGCAAGACAAGGCAAGGCAACGTAAAGCAAGGCAAGGCAAGGGAGCGTAAAGCAAGGCAACGTAAAGCAACGTAAAGCAAGGCAACGTAAAGCAACGTAAAGCAAGGCAAAGTAAAGCAAGGCAAGGCAAGGCAATGTAAAGCAAGGCAATGTAAAGCAAGGCAACGTTAAGCAAGACAAGGCAAGGCAACGTAAAACAAGGCTACGTAAAGCAAGGCAAGGCAAGGCAACGTAAATCACGGCAACGTAAAGCAAGACAACGTAAAGCAACGTAAAGCAAGGCAAAGTAAAGCAATGTAAAGTAACGTAAAGCAAGGCAACGTAAAGCAATGTAAAGCAAGGCAACGTAAAGCTACGTAAAGCAACGTAAAGCAACGCAACGTAAAGCAACTTAAAGCAACGTAAAGGAAGGTAAAGCAAGGTAAAGCAACGTAAAGCAAGGCAACTTAAAGCAACATAAAGCTACGTAAAGCAACGTAAAGCAACGTAAAGCAAGGTAAAGCAACGTAAAGCAACGTTAAGCAAGGCAACGTGAACCAAGGCAACCGAAAAGCAATGTAAAGCAAGGCAACGTAAAGCAACGTAAAGCAAGGCAACGTATATCAACGTAAAGCTAGGCAACGTAAAGCAAGGTAAAGCAAGGTAAAGCAAACTAAATCAACGTAAAGCAAGGCAACGTAAAGCAAGGCAACGTAAAGCAACGTAAATGAAGGTAAAGCAAGGTAAAGCAAGGTATAGCAAGGTAAAGCAACGTAAAGCAAGGAAACGTAAAGCAAGGTAAAGCAAGGTAAAGCAAGGTAAAGCAACGTAAAGCAAGGCAACGTAAAGCAACGTAAAGCAAGGTAAAGCAAGGTAAAGCAAGGTAAAGCAACGTAAATCAAGGCAACGTAAATCAACGTAAAGCAAGGTAATGCAAGGTAAAGCAAGGTAAATCAAGGCAACGTAAAGCAAGGTAAAGCAAGTCAACGTAAAGCAACGTAAAGCAAGGTAAAGCAACGTAAAGCAACGTAAAGCAAGGTAATGCAAGGCAACGTAAAGCAAGGTAAAGCAAGGCAACGTAAAGCAACATAAAGCAACGTAAAGCAAGGCAACGTAAAGCAACGTAAAGCAAGGCAACGTAAAGCAACGTAAAGCAACATAAACAAGGTAAAGCAAGGCAATGCAATGTAAGGAAAAGTAAAGCAAGTCAACATAAAACAAGGCAAAGCAAGGCAAAGCAACGTAAAGCAAGGTAAAGCAAGGCAAGGTAAAGCAAGGCAAAGCAACGTAAAGCAAGGTAAAGAAAGGAAACGTAAAGCAAGGTAAAACAAGGAAAATCAAGGCAACGTAAAGCAACGTAAAGCAAGGCAACGTAAAGCAAGGTAAAGCAAGGTAAAGCATGGTAAAGCAACGTAAAGCAAGGCAACGCAAAGCAACGTAAAGCAAGGCAACATAAAGCAACGTAAAGCAAGGTAAAGCAAGGTAAAGCAATGTAAAGCAAGGCAACATAAAGCAACGTAAATGAAGGTAAAGCAAGGTAAAGCAAGGCAAAGCAACGTAAAGCAAGGCAACGCAAAGCAACGTAAAGCAAGGCAACGTAAAGCAACGTAAAGCAACGTAAAGCAAGATAAAGCAAGGTAAAGCAACGTAAAGCAAGTTAAAGCAATTTAAGTTAAAGCAAGGCAAATCAACGTAAAGCAAGGTAAAGCAAGGCAAGGTAAAGCAAGGTAAAGCAAGGTAAAGCAAGGCAACGTAAAGCAACGTAAAGCAAGGTAAAGCAAGGCAAGGTAAAGCAAGGTAAAGCAACGTAAATCAAGGCAACGTAAAGAAACGTAAAGCAAGGTAAAGCAAGGCAAGGCAAAGCAAGTTAAAGCAACGTAAAGTAAGGCAACGTAAAGCAACGTAAAGCAAGGTAAAGCAAGGAAAGGCAAGGCAACGTAAAGCAAGGCAACGTAAAGCAACGTAAAGCAAGGCAACGTAAACCAACGTAAAGCAAGGCAACGTAAAGCAAGGCAACTTAAAGCAACGTAAAACAAGGCAACGTAAAGCAATGTAAAGCAAGAGAAGGCAAGGCAACGTAAAGCAAGGCAAGGCAAGGCAACGTAAAGCAACGTAAAGCAAGGCAAGTTAACCAAGGCAAAGCAACGTAAAGCAAGTTAAAGCAAGGCAAGTTAAAGCAAGGCAAATCAACGTAAAGTAAGGTAAAGCAAGGCAACGTAAAGCATCATAAAGCAAGATAAAGGAAGGCAAGTTAAAGCAAGGTAAAGCAACGTAAATCAAGGGAACGTAAAGCAACGTAAAGCAAGGTAAAGCAAGGCAAGGCAAAGCAAGGTAAAGTAACGTAACCAAGGCAACGTAAAGCAACGTAAAGCAAGGTAAAGCAAGGCAAGGCAAGGCAACGTAAAGCACGGCAACGTAAAGCAATGTAAAGCAAGGCAAGGTAAACCAACGTAAAGCAAGGCAACGTAAAGCAAGGAAACGTAAAGCAATGTAAAACAAGGCAACGTAAAGCAATGTAAAGCAAGAGAAGGCAAGGCAACGTAAAGCAAGGTGAGACAAGGCAACGTAAAGCAAGGCAACGTAAAGCAACGTAAAGCAAGGCAACGTAAAGCAACGTAAATCAAAGCAAGGCAAGGCAAGGCAACGTAAAGCAAGGCAAGGCAAGGCAACGTAAAGCAAGGCAACGTAAAGCAACGTAAAGCAAGGCAACGTAAAGCAAGGCAACGTAAGGCAAGGCAACGTAAAGCACGGCAAGGCAAGGCAACGTAAATCAACGTAAAGCAAGGCAACGTTAAGCAACATAAAGCAAGGCAAGGCAAGGCAACGTAAAGCAAGGCAACGTAAAGCAACGTAAAGCAAGGCAAGGCAAGGCAAAGTAAAGCAAGACAAGGCAACGTAAAGCAAGGCAAGGCAAAGCAACTTAAAGCAACGTAAAGCGAGGCAACGTAAAGCAAGGCAACGTAAATCAACGTAAAGCAAGACAAGGCAAGGCAACGTAAAGCAAGGCAAGGCAAGGCAACGTAAAGCAACGTAAAGCAAGGCAACGTAAAGCAAAGCAACGTAAGGCAAGGCAACGTAAAGCAACGTAAAGCAAGGCAAAGTAAAGCAAGGCAAGGCAAGGCAATGTAAAGCAAGGTAATGTAAAGCAAGGCAACGTAAAGCAAGACAAGGCAAGGCAACGTAAAGCAAGGCAACGTAAAGCAAGGCAAGGCAAGGCAACGTAAAGCAAGGCAACGTAAAGCAATGTAAAGTAACGTAAAGCAAGGCAACCTAAAGCAATGTAAAGCAAGGCAACATAAAGCAACGTAAAGCAACGTAAAGCAACGCAACGTAAAGCAACGTAAAGCTACGTAAAGGAAGGTAAAGAAAGGTAAAGCAACGTAAATCAAGGAAACTTAAAGCAACGTAAAGCAACGTAAATCAACGTAAAGCAACGTAAAGCAAGGTAAAGCAACGTAAATCAACGTAAAGCAACGTAAAGCAAGGCAACGTGAACCAAGGCAACCAAAAAGCAACGTAAAGCAAGGCAACGTAAAGAAACGTAAAGCAAGGCAACGTAAATCAACGTAAAGCAAGGTAACGTAAAGCAAGGTAAAGCAAGGTAAAGCAATGCAAAGCAACGTAAAGGAACGTAAAGCAAGGCAACATGAGGCACCGTAAAGCAAGGCAACGTAAAGCAAGGTAAAGCAACCTAAATCAACGTAAAGCAAGGCAAGGTAAAGCAACGTAAATGAAGGTAAAGCAAGGTAAAGCAAGGTATAGCAAGGCAAAGCAACGTAAAGCAAGGAAACGTAAAGCAACGTAAAGCAAGGTAAAGAAAGGTAAAGCAACGTAAAGCAAGGAAAGGTAAAGCAACGTAAAGCAAGGTAAAGCAAGGTAAAGCAAGGTAAAGCAAGGCAACGTAAAGCAAGGTAAAGCAAGACAACGTAAAGCAACGTAAAGCAAGGTAAAGCAACGTAAAGCAACGTAAAGCAAGGTAATGCAAGGCAACGTAAAGCAAGGTAAAGCAAGGCAACGTAAAGCAACATAAAGCAACGTAAAGCAAGGCAACGTAAAGCAACGTAAAGCAACGTAAACAAGGTAAAGCAAGGCAAAGCAACGTAAGGCAAGGTAAAGCAAGTCAACGTAAAACAAGGCAAAGCAAGCAAAGCAACGTAAAGCAAGGTAAAGCAACGTAAAGCAAGGCAACGTAAAGCAACGTAAAGTAAGGCAACGTAAATCAACGTAAAGCAAGGCAACGTAAAGCAAGGTAAAGCAAGGTAAAGCAATGCAAAGCAACGTAAAGGAACGTAAAGCAAGGCAACATGAAGCACCGCAAAGCAAGGCAACGTAAAGCAAGGTAAAGGAAGGTAAAGCAAGGTAAAGCAACGTAAAGCAAGGCAATGTAAAGCAACGTAAAGGAAGGTAAAGCAAGGTAAATCAAGGTAAAGCAAGGCAACGTAAAGCAAGGTAAAGCAAGACAACGTAAAGCAACGTAAAGCAAGGTAAAGCAACGTAAAGCAACGTAAAGCAAGGTAATGCAAGGCAACGTAAAGCAAGGTAAAGCAAGGCAACGTAAAGCAACATAAAGCAACGTAAAGCAAGGCAACGTAAAGCAACGTAAAGCAAGGCAACGTAAAGCAACGTAAAGCAACGTAAACAAGGTAAAGCAAGGCAAAGCAACGTAAGGCAAGGTACAGCAAGTCAACGTAAAACAAGGCAAAGCAAGGCAAAGCAACGTAAAGCAAGGTAAAGCAACGTAAAGCAACGCAACGAAAAGCAAGGTAAAGCAACGCAAATCAAGGCAACGTAAAGCAACGTAAATCAAGGCAACGTAAAGCAACGTAAAGCAAGGTAAAGCAACGTAAAGCAAGGTAACGTAAAGCAAGGTAAAGCAAGGTAAAGCAAGGTAAAGTAACGTAAAGCAAGGTAAAGCAAGGTAAAGCAACGTAAAGCAACGTAAAGCAACGTCTTGAAAGGAACGTAAAGCAACGTAAAGCAAGGCAACGAAAAGCAACGTAAAGCAAGGTAAAGCAAGGTAAAGCAAGGCAAGGTAAAGCAAGGTAAAGCAACGTAAATCAAGGCAACGTAAAGAAACGTAAAGCAAGGTAAAGCAAGGAAAGGCAAAGCAAGGTAAAGCAACGTAAAGTAAGGCAACGTAAAGCAACGTAAAGCAAGGTAAAACAAGGCAAGGCAAGGCAACGTAAAGCAAGGAAACGTAAAGCAACGTAAAGCAAGGCAACGTAAACCAACGTAAAGCAAGGCAACGTAAAGCAAGGCAACTTAAAGCAACGTAAAACAAGGCAACGTAAAGCAATGTAAAGCAAGAGAAGGCAAGGCAACGTAAAGCAAGGCAAGACAAGGCAATGTAAAGCAAGGAAACTTAAAGCAACGTAAAGAAAGGCAACGTAAAGCAATGGAAAGCAAGAGAAGGCAAGGCAACGTAAAGCAAGGCAAGACAAGGCAATGTAAAGCAAGGAAACGTAAAGCAACGTAAAGAAAGGCAACGTAAAGCAACGTAAAGCAAGGCAAAGTAAAGCAAGGCAAGGCAAGGCAATGTAAAGCAAGGTAATGTAAAGCAAGGCAACGTAAAGCAAGACAAGGCAAGGCAACGTAAAGCAAGGCAACGTAAAGCAAGGCAAGGCAAGGCAACGTAAAGCAAGGCAACGTAAAGCAATGTAAAGTAACGTAAAGCAAGGCAACCTAAAGCAATGTAAAGCAAGGCAACATAAAGCAACGTAAAGCAACGTAAAGCAACGCAACGTAAAGCAACGTAAAGCTACGTAAAGGAAGGTAAAGAAAGGTAAAGCAACGTAAATCAAGGCAACTTAAAGCAACGTAAAGCAACGTAAATCAACGTAAAGCAACGTAAAGCAAGGTAAAGCAACGTAAATCAACGTAAAGCAACGTAAAGCAAGGCAACGTGAACCAAGGCAACCAAAAAGCAACGTAAAGCAAGGCAACGTAAAGAAACGTAAAGCAAGGCAACGTAAATCAACGTAAAGCAAGGTAACGTAAAGCAAGGTAAAGCAAGGTAAAGCAATGCAAAGCAACGTAAAGGAACGTAAAGCAAGGCAACATGAGGCACCGTAAAGCAAGGCAACGTAAAGCAAGGTAAAGCAACCTAAATCAACGTAAAGCAAGGCAAGGTAAAGCAACGTAAATGAAGGTAAAGCAAGGTAAAGCAAGGTATAGCAAGGCAAAGCAACGTAAAGCAAGGAAACGTAAAGCAACGTAAAGCAAGGTAAAGAAAGGTAAAGCAACGTAAAGCAAGGAAAGGTAAAGCAACGTAAAGCAAGGTAAAGCAAGGTAAAGCAAGGTAAAGCAAGGCAACGTAAAGCAAGGTAAAGCAAGACAACGTAAAGCAACGTAAAGCAAGGTAAAGCAACGTAAAGCAACGTAAAGCAAGGTAATGCAAGGTAACGTAAAGCAAGGTAAAGCAAGGCAACGTAAAGCAACATAAAGCAACGTAAAGCAAGGCAACGTAAAGCAACGTAAAGCAACGTAAACAAGGTAAAGCAAGGCAAAGCAACGTAAGGCAAGGTAAAGCAAGTCAACGTAAAACAAGGCAAAGCAAGCAAAGCAACGTAAAGCAAGGTAAAGCAACGTAAAGCAAGGCAACGTAAAGCAACGTAAAGTAAGGCAACGTAAATCAACGTAAAGCAAGGCAACGTAAAGCAAGGTAAAGCAAGGTAAAGCAATGCAAAGCAACGTAAAGGAACGTAAAGCAAGGCAACATGAAGCACCGCAAAGCAAGGCAACGTAAAGCAAGGTAAAGGAAGGTAAAGCAAGGTAAAGCAACGTAAAGCAAGGCAATGTAAAGCAACGTAAAGAAGGTAAAGCAAGGTAAATCAAGGTAAAGCAAGGCAACGTAAAGCAAGGTAAAGCAAGACAACGTAAAGCAACGTAAAGCAAGGTAAAGCAACGTAAAGCAACGTAAAGCAAGGTAATGCAAGGCAACGTAAAGCAAGGTAAAGCAAGGCAACGTAAAGCAACATAAAGCAACGTAAAGCAAGGCAACGTAAAGCAACGTAAAGCAAGGCAACGTAAAGCAACGTAAAGCAACGTAAACAAGGTAAAGCAAGGCAAAGCAACGTAAGGCAAGGTACAGCAAGTCAACGTAAAACAAGGCAAAGCAAGGCAAAGCAACGTAAAGCAAGGTAAAGCAACGTAAAGCAACGCAACGAAAAGCAAGGTAAAGCAACGCAAATCAAGGCAACGTAAAGCAACGTAAATCAAGGCAACGTAAAGCAACGTAAAGCAAGGTAAAGCAACGTAAAGCAAGGTAACGTAAAGCAAGGTAAAGCAAGGTAAAGCAAGGTAAAGTAACGTAAAGCAAGGTAAAGCAAGGTAAAGCAACGTAAAGCAACGTAAAGCAACGTCTTGAAAGGAACGTAAAGCAACGTAAAGCAAGGCAAGTTAACCAAGGCAAAGCAACGTAAAGTAAGGTAAAGCAAGGCAACGTAAAGCATCATAAAGCAAGATAAAGGAAGGCAAGTTAAAGCAAGGTAAAGCAACGTAAATCAAGGGAACGTAAAGCAACGTAAAGCAAGGTAAAGCAAGGCAAGGCAAAGCAAGGTAAAGTAACGTAACCAAGGCAACGTAAAGCAACGTAAATCAAGGCAACGTAAAGCAACGTAAAGCAAGGTAAAGCAACGTAAAGCAAGGTAACGTAAAGCAAGGTAAAGCAACGTAAAGCAAGGTAAAGCAACGTAAAGCAAGGTAACGTAAAGCAAGGTAAAGCAAGGTAAAGCAAGGTAAAGTAACGTAAAGCAAGGTAAAGCAAGGTAAAGCAACGTAAAGCAACGTAAAGCAACGTCTTGAAAGGAACGTAAAGCAACGTAAAGCAAGGCAAGTTAACCAAGGCAAATCAACGTAAAGTAAGGTAAAGCAAGGCAACGTAAAGCATCATAAAGCAAGATAAAGGAAGGCAAGTTAAAGCAAGGTAAAGCAACGTAAATCAAGGGAACGTAAAGCAACGTAAAGCAAGGTAAAGCAAGGCAAGGCAAAGCAAGGTAAAGTAACGTAACCAAGGCAACGTAAAGCAACGTAAAGCAAGGTAAAGCAAGGCAAGGCAAGGCAACGTAAAGCACGGCAACGTAAAGCAATGTAAAGCAAGGCAAGGTAAACCAACGTAAAGCAAGGCAACGTAAAGCAAGGAAACGTAAAGCAATGTAAAACAAGGCAACGTAAAGCAATGTAAAGCAAGAGAAGGCAAGGCAACGTAAAGCAAGGTGAGACAAGGCAACGTAAAGCAAGGCAACGTAAAGCAACGTAAAGCAAGGCAACGTAAAGCAACGTAAATCAAAGCAAGGCAAGGCAAGGCAACGTAAAGCAAGGCAAGGCAAGGCAACGTAAAGCAAGGCAACGTAAAGCAACGTAAAGCAAGGCAACGTAAAGCAAGGCAACGTAAGGCAAGGCAACGTAAAGCACGGCAAGGCAAGGCAACGTAAATCAACGTAAAGCAAGGCAACGTTAAGCAACATAAAGCAAGGCAAGGCAAGGCAACGTAAAGCAAGGCAACGTAAAGCAACGTAAAGCAAGGCAAGGCAAGGCAAAGTAAAGCAAGACAAGGCAACGTAAAGCAAGGCAAGGCAAAGCAACTTAAAGCAACGTAAAGCGAGGCAACGTAAAGCAAGGCAACGTAAATCAACGTAAAGCAAGACAAGGCAAGGCAACGTAAAGCAAGGCAAGGCAAGGCAACGTAAAGCAACGTAAAGCAAGGCAACGTAAAGCAAAGCAACGTAAGGCAAGGCAACGTAAAGCAACGTAAAGCAAGGCAAAGTAAAGCAAGGCAAGGCAAGGCAATGTAAAGCAAGGTAATGTAAAGCAAGGCAACGTAAAGCAAGACAAGGCAAGGCAACGTAAAGCAAGGCAACGTAAAGCAAGGCAAGGCAAGGCAACGTAAAGCAAGGCAACGTAAAGCAATGTAAAGTAACGTAAAGCAAGGCAACCTAAAGCAATGTAAAGCAAGGCAACATAAAGCAACGTAAAGCAACGTAAAGCAACGCAACGTAAAGCAACGTAAAGCTACGTAAAGGAAGGTAAAGAAAGGTAAAGCAACGTAAATCAAGGAAACTTAAAGCAACGTAAAGCAACGTAAATCAACGTAAAGCAACGTAAAGCAAGGTAAAGCAACGTAAATCAACGTAAAGCAACGTAAAGCAAGGCAACGTGAACCAAGGCAACCAAAAAGCAACGTAAAGCAAGGCAACGTAAAGAAACGTAAAGCAAGGCAACGTAAATCAACGTAAAGCAAGGTAACGTAAAGCAAGGTAAAGCAAGGTAAAGCAATGCAAAGCAACGTAAAGGAACGTAAAGCAAGGCAACATGAGGCACCGTAAAGCAAGGCAACGTAAAGCAAGGTAAAGCAACCTAAATCAACGTAAAGCAAGGCAAGGTAAAGCAACGTAAATGAAGGTAAAGCAAGGTAAAGCAAGGTATAGCAAGGCAAAGCAACGTAAAGCAAGGAAACGTAAAGCAACGTAAAGCAAGGTAAAGAAAGGTAAAGCAACGTAAAGCAAGGAAAGGTAAAGCAACGTAAAGCAAGGTAAAGCAAGGTAAAGCAAGGTAAAGCAAGGCAACGTAAAGCAAGGTAAAGCAAGACAACGTAAAGCAACGTAAAGCAAGGTAAAGCAACGTAAAGCAACGTAAAGCAAGGTAATGCAAGGCAACGTAAAGCAAGGTAAAGCAAGGCAACGTAAAGCAACATAAAGCAACGTAAAGCAAGGCAACGTAAAGCAACGTAAAGCAACGTAAACAAGGTAAAGCAAGGCAAAGCAACGTAAGGCAAGGTAAAGCAAGTCAACGTAAAACAAGGCAAAGCAAGCAAAGCAACGTAAAGCAAGGTAAAGCAACGTAAAGCAAGGCAACGTAAAGCAACGTAAAGTAAGGCAACGTAAATCAACGTAAAGCAAGGCAACGTAAAGCAAGGTAAAGCAAGGTAAAGCAATGCAAAGCAACGTAAAGGAACGTAAAGCAAGGCAACATGAAGCACCGCAAAGCAAGGCAACGTAAAGCAAGGTAAAGGAAGGTAAAGCAAGGTAAAGCAACGTAAAGCAAGGCAATGTAAAGCAACGTAAAGGAAGGTAAAGCAAGGTAAATCAAGGTAAAGCAAGGCAACGTAAAGCAAGGTAAAGCAAGACAACGTAAAGCAACGTAAAGCAAGGTAAAGCAACGTAAAGCAACGTAAAGCAAGGTAATGCAAGGCAACGTAAAGCAAGGTAAAGCAAGGCAACGTAAAGCAACATAAAGCAACGTAAAGCAAGGCAACGTAAAGCAACGTAAAGCAAGGCAACGTAAAGCAACGTAAAGCAACGTAAACAAGGTAAAGCAAGGCAAAGCAACGTAAGGCAAGGTACAGCAAGTCAACGTAAAACAAGGCAAAGCAAGGCAAAGCAACGTAAAGCAAGGTAAAGCAACGTAAAGCAACGCAACGAAAAGCAAGGTAAAGCAACGCAAATCAAGGCAACGTAAAGCAACGTAAATCAAGGCAACGTAAAGCAACGTAAAGCAAGGTAAAGCAACGTAAAGCAAGGTAACGTAAAGCAAGGTAAAGCAAGGTAAAGCAAGGTAAAGTAACGTAAAGCAAGGTAAAGCAAGGTAAAGCAACGTAAAGCAACGTAAAGCAACGTCTTGAAAGGAACGTAAAGCAACGTAAAGCAAGGCAACGAAAAGCAACGTAAAGCAAGGTAAAGCAAGGTAAAGCAAGGCAAGGTAAAGCAAGGTAAAGCAACGTAAATCAAGGCAACGTAAAGAAACGTAAAGCAAGGTAAAGCAAGGAAAGGCAAAGCAAGGTAAAGCAACGTAAAGTAAGGCAACGTAAAGCAACGTAAAGCAAGGTAAAACAAGGCAAGGCAAGGCAACGTAAAGCAAGGAAACGTAAAGCAACGTAAAGCAAGGCAACGTAAACCAACGTAAAGCAAGGCAACGTAAAGCAAGGCAACTTAAAGCAACGTAAAACAAGGCAACGTAAAGCAATGTAAAGCAAGAGAAGGCAAGGCAACGTAAAGCAAGGCAAGACAAGGCAATGTAAAGCAAGGAAACTTAAAGCAACGTAAAGAAAGGCAACGTAAAGCAATGGAAAGCAAGAGAAGGCAAGGCAACGTAAAGCAAGGCAAGACAAGGCAATGTAAAGCAAGGAAACGTAAAGCAACGTAAAGAAAGGCAACGTAAAGCAACGTAAAGCAAGGCAAAGTAAAGCAAGGCAAGGCAAGGCAATGTAAAGCAAGGTAATGTAAAGCAAGGCAACGTAAAGCAAGACAAGGCAAGGCAACGTAAAGCAAGGCAACGTAAAGCAAGGCAAGGCAAGGCAACGTAAAGCAAGGCAACGTAAAGCAATGTAAAGTAACGTAAAGCAAGGCAACCTAAAGCAATGTAAAGCAAGGCAACATAAAGCAACGTAAAGCAACGTAAAGCAACGCAACGTAAAGCAACGTAAAGCTACGTAAAGGAAGGTAAAGAAAGGTAAAGCAACGTAAATCAAGGCAACTTAAAGCAACGTAAAGCAACGTAAATCAACGTAAAGCAACGTAAAGCAAGGTAAAGCAACGTAAATCAACGTAAAGCAACGTAAAGCAAGGCAACGTGAACCAAGGCAACCAAAAAGCAACGTAAAGCAAGGCAACGTAAAGAAACGTAAAGCAAGGCAACGTAAATCAACGTAAAGCAAGGTAACGTAAAGCAAGGTAAAGCAAGGTAAAGCAATGCAAAGCAACGTAAAGGAACGTAAAGCAAGGCAACATGAGGCACCGTAAAGCAAGGCAACGTAAAGCAAGGTAAAGCAACCTAAATCAACGTAAAGCAAGGCAAGGTAAAGCAACGTAAATGAAGGTAAAGCAAGGTAAAGCAAGGTATAGCAAGGCAAAGCAACGTAAAGCAAGGAAACGTAAAGCAACGTAAAGCAAGGTAAAGAAAGGTAAAGCAACGTAAAGCAAGGAAAGGTAAAGCAACGTAAAGCAAGGTAAAGCAAGGTAAAGCAAGGTAAAGCAAGGCAACGTAAAGCAAGGTAAAGCAAGACAACGTAAAGCAACGTAAAGCAAGGTAAAGCAACGTAAAGCAACGTAAAGCAAGGTAATGCAAGGTAACGTAAAGCAAGGTAAAGCAAGGCAACGTAAAGCAACATAAAGCAACGTAAAGCAAGGCAACGTAAAGCAACGTAAAGCAACGTAAACAAGGTAAAGCAAGGCAAAGCAACGTAAGGCAAGGTAAAGCAAGTCAACGTAAAACAAGGCAAAGCAAGCAAAGCAACGTAAAGCAAGGTAAAGCAACGTAAAGCAAGGCAACGTAAAGCAACGTAAAGTAAGGCAACGTAAATCAACGTAAAGCAAGGCAACGTAAAGCAAGGTAAAGCAAGGTAAAGCAATGCAAAGCAACGTAAAGGAACGTAAAGCAAGGCAACATGAAGCACCGCAAAGCAAGGCAACGTAAAGCAAGGTAAAGGAAGGTAAAGCAAGGTAAAGCAACGTAAAGCAAGGCAATGTAAAGCAACGTAAAGAAGGTAAAGCAAGGTAAATCAAGGTAAAGCAAGGCAACGTAAAGCAAGGTAAAGCAAGACAACGTAAAGCAACGTAAAGCAAGGTAAAGCAACGTAAAGCAACGTAAAGCAAGGTAATGCAAGGCAACGTAAAGCAAGGTAAAGCAAGGCAACGTAAAGCAACATAAAGCAACGTAAAGCAAGGCAACGTAAAGCAACGTAAAGCAAGGCAACGTAAAGCAACGTAAAGCAACGTAAACAAGGTAAAGCAAGGCAAAGCAACGTAAGGCAAGGTACAGCAAGTCAACGTAAAACAAGGCAAAGCAAGGCAAAGCAACGTAAAGCAAGGTAAAGCAACGTAAAGCAACGCAACGAAAAGCAAGGTAAAGCAACGCAAATCAAGGCAACGTAAAGCAACGTAAATCAAGGCAACGTAAAGCAACGTAAAGCAAGGTAAAGCAACGTAAAGCAAGGTAACGTAAAGCAAGGTAAAGCAAGGTAAAGCAAGGTAAAGTAACGTAAAGCAAGGTAAAGCAAGGTAAAGCAACGTAAAGCAACGTAAAGCAACGTCTTGAAAGGAACGTAAAGCAACGTAAAGCAAGGCAACGAAAAGCAACGTAAAGCAAGGTAAAGCAAGGTAAAGCAAGGCAAGGTAAAGCAAGGTAAAGCAACGTAAATCAAGGCAACGTAAAGAAACGTAAAGCAAGGTAAAGCAAGGAAAGGCAAAGCAAGGTAAAGCAACGTAAAGTAAAGGCAACGTAAAGCAACGTAAAGCAAGGTAAAACAAGGCAAGGCAAGGCAACGTAAAGCAAGGAAACGTAAAGCAACGTAAAGCAAGGCAACGTAAACCAACGTAAAGCAAGGCAACGTAAAGCAAGGCAACTTAAAGCAACGTAAAACAAGGCAACGTAAAGCAATGTAAAGCAAGAGAAGGCAAGGCAACGTAAAGCAAGGCAAGACAAGGCAATGTAAAGCAAGGAAACTTAAAGCAACGTAAAGAAAGGCAACGTAAAGCAATGGAAAGCAAGAGAAGGCAAGGCAACGTAAAGCAAGGCAAGACAAGGCAATGTAAAGCAAGGAAACGTAAAGCAACGTAAAGAAAGGCAACGTAAAGCAACGTAAAGCAAGGCAAGGCAAGGCAACGTAAAGCAAGGCAACGTAAAGCAACGTAAAGCAAGGCAAGGCAAGGCAACGTAAAGCAAGGCAAGGCAAGGCAACGTAAAGCAAGGCAAAGTAAAGCAACGTAAAGCAAGGCAACGTAAGGCAAGGCAACGTAAAGCAAGGCAACGTAAAGCAACGTAAAGCAAGGCAACGTAAAGCAAGGCAAGGCAAGGCAACGTAAAGCAAGGCAACGTAAAGCAACGTAAAGCAAGGCAAGGCAAGGCAAAGTAAAGCAAGGCAAGGCAACGTAAAGGAAGGCAAGGCAAAGCAACTTAAAGCAACGCAAAGCTAGGCAACGTAAAGCAAGGCAAAGTAAATCAACGTAAAGCAAGACAAGGCAAGGCAACGTAAAGCAAGGCAAGGCAAGGGAGCGTAAAGCAAGGCAACGTAAAGCAACGTAAAGCAAGGCAACGTAAAGCAACGTAAAGCAAGGCAAAGTAAAGCAAGGCAAGGCAAGGCAATGTAAAGCAAGGCAATGTAAAGCAAGGCAACGTTAAGCAAGACAAGGCAAGGCAACGTAAAACAAGGCTACGTAAAGCAAGGCAAGGCAAGGCAACGTAAATCACGGCAACGTAAAGCAAGACAACGTAAAGCAACGTAAAGCAAGGCAACGTAAAGCAATGTAAAGTAACGTAAAGCAAGGCAACGTAAAGCAATGTAAAGCAAGGCAACGTAAAGCTACGTAAAGCAACGTAAAGCAACGCAACGTAAAGCAACTTAAAGCAACGTAAAGGAAGGTAAAGCAACGTAAAGCAACGTAAAGCAAGGCAACTTAAAGCAACATAAAGCAACGTAAAGCAACGTAAAGCAACGTAAAGCAACGTAAAGCAACGTAAAGCAACGTTAAGCAAGGCAACGTGAACCAAGGCAACCGAAAAGCAATGTAAAGCAAGGCAACGTAAAGCAACGTAAAGCAAGGCAACGTATATCAACGTAAAGCAAGGCAACGTAAAACAAGGTAAAGCAAGGTAAAGCAATGCAAAGCAACTTAAAGGAACGTAAAGGAAGGCAACATGAAGCACCGTAAAGCAAGGCAACGTAAAGCAAGGTAAAGCAAGGTAAAGCAAACTAAATCAACGTAAAGCAAGGCAACGTAAAGCAAGGCAACGTAAAGCAACGTAAATGAAGGTAAAGCAAGGTAAAGCAAGGTATAGCAAGGCAAAGCAACGTAAAGCAAGGAAACGTAAAGCAAGTTAAAGCAAGGTAAAGCAAGGTAAAGCAAGGTAAAGCAAGTCAACGTAAAGCAACGTAAAGCAAGGTAAAGCAAGGTAAAGCAAGGTAAAGCAACGTAAATCAAGGCAACGTAAATCAACGTAAAGCAAGGTAATGCAAGGTAAAGCAAGGTAAATCAAGGCAACGTAAAGCAAGGTAAAGCAAGTCAACGTAAAGTAACGTAAAGCAAGGTAAAGCAACGTAAAGCAACGTAAAGCAAGGTAATGCAAGGCAACGTAAAGCAAGGTAAAGCAAGGCAACGTAAAGCAACATAAAGCAACGTAAAGCAAGGCAACGTAAAGCAACGTAAAGCAAGGCAACGTAAAGCAACGTAAAGCAACATAAACAAGGTAAAGCAAGGCAATGCAATGTAAGGAAAAGTAAAGCAAGTCAACATAAAACAAGGCAAAGCAAGGCAAAGCAACGTAAAGCAAGGTAAAGCAACGTAAAGCAACGCAAGGCAAAGCAACGTAAAGCAACGTAAAGCAAGGTAAAGCAACGTAAAGCAAGGTAAAGCAAGGCAACGTAAAGCAAGGTAAAGCAAGGTAAAGCAACGTAAAGCAACGTAAAGCAAGTTAAAGCAAGGGAAAGCAAGTTAAAGCAAGGTAAAGCAACGTAAAGTAACGTAAGGCAAGGACACATATATCAATGTAAAGCAAGGCAACGTAAAGAACGTGAAGCAAGGTAAAACAAGGTAAAGCAAGTTAAAGCAACTTAAAGCAACGTAAAGCAACGTAAAGCAAGGCAACGTAAAGCAACGTAATGCAAGGCAACGTAAAGCAAGGCAAAGAAAAGCAACGTAAAGCAATGCAAAGTAAAGCAAGGTAAAGCAAGGTAAAGCAACGTAAAGCAACGTAAAGGAAGGCAACGTAATGCAACATAAAGCAAGATAAAGCAAGGTAAAGCAACGTAAATCAACGTAAAGCAAGGCAACGTAAAGCAACGTAAAGCAAGGCAACGTAAAGCAAAGTAAATGAAGGTAAAGGAAGGTAAAGCAAGGTACAGCAAGGTAAAGCAACGTAAAGCAAGGCAACGTAAAGCAACATAAAGCAACGTAAAGCAAGGTAAAGCAAGGTAAAGAAAGGTAAAGCAACGTAAAGCAAGGCAACGTAAAGCATTCTAAAGCAACGTAAAGCAAGGTAAAGCAACGTAAAGCAACGTAAAGCAAGGCAACGTAAAGCAACGTAAAGCAAGGCAACGTAAAGCAACTTAAAGCAAGGCAACGTAAAGCAACGTAAAGCAAGGCAAAGTAAAGCAAGGCAAGGCAAGGCAAAATAAAGCAAGGCAATGTAAAGCAAGGCAACGTAAAGCAAGGAAATGTAAAGCAAGGCAACGTAAAGCAAGGCGACGTAAAGCAAGGCAAGGCAAGGCAACGTAAAGCAAGGCAACGTAAAGCAACGTAAAGCAAGGCAACGTAAAGCAAGGCAACGTAAAGCAAGGCAACGTAAGGCAACGTAAAACAAGGCAACGTAAAACAACGTAAAACAAGGCAAAGTAAGGATGGCAAAGTAAAGAAACGTAAAGCAAGGCAACGTAAACCAAGCAACGTAAGACAATGTAAACAACGTAAAGCAAGGCAACGTAAAGCAAGGCAACGTAAAGCAACGTAAAGCAAGGAAACGAAAAACAAGGCAACGTAAGGCAACGTAAAGTAACGTTAAGCAAGGCAACGTAAAGCAACGTAAAGCAAAGTAAAGCAAGGCAAGGCAAAGCAAGGTAAAGCAAGGCAACGTAAAGCAACGTAAAGCAAGGCAACGTAAAGCAACGTAAAGCAAGGCAAGGCAAGGCAACTTAAAGCAAGGCAACGTAAAGCAACGTAAAGCAAGGCAACGTAAACCAACGTAAAGCAAGGCAAGGGAAGGCAACGTAAAGCAAGGCAACGTAAAGCAACGTAAAGCAAGGCAAATTAAAGCAACGTAAAGCAAGGCAAGGCAAAGCAAGGTAAAGCAAGGCAACGTAAAGCAACGTAAAGCAAGGCAACGTAAAGCAACGTAAAGCAAGGCAAGGCAAGGCAACGAAAAGAAAGGCAACGTAAAGCAAGGTAAAGCAAGGAAAGGCAAAGCAAGGTAAAGCAACGTAAAGCAAGGCAACGTAAAGCAACGTAAAGCAAGGTAAAGCAAGGCAAGATAAAGCAAGGAAAAGCAAGGTAAAGCAAAGCAACGTAAAGCAAGGTAAATCAAGGCAAGGTAAAGCAAGGTAAAGAAAGGCAAAGCAACGTAAAGCAAGGCAACGTAAAGCAACGTAAAGCAACGTAAAGCAACGTAAAGCAACTTAAAGCAAGGCAACCTAAAGCAACGTAAAGCAACGTAAAGAAACGTAAAGCAAGGCAACGTAAAGCAACGTAAAGCAACATAAAGCAAGGCAACGTATAGCAAGGTAAAGCAACGTAAAGCAACGTAAATCAACGTAAAGCAAGGCAACGTAAAGCAACGTAAAGCAACGTAAAGCAAGGCAACCTAAAGCAACGTAAAGCAACGTAAAGCAACGTAAAGCAAGGCAACGTAAAGCAACGTAAAGCAACATAAAGCAAGGCAACGTATAGCAAGGTAAAGCAACGTAAAGCAACGTAAAGCAACATAAAGCAAGGCAACGTAAAGCAAGGCAACGTAAAGCGACGTAAAGCAAGGCAACGTAAAGCAAGGAAACGTAAAGCAACGTAATGCAACGTAAAGCAAGGCAACGTAAAGCAAGGCAACGTAAAGCAACGTAATGCAACGTAAAGCAAGGCAACGTAAAGCAAGGCAACGTAAAGCAACGTAAAGCAATGTAAAGCAAGGCAACGTAAAGCAAGGCAACCTAAAGCAAGGCAAAGTAAAGCAACGTAAAGCAACGTAAAGCAAGGCAACGTAAAGCAACGTAAATCAAGGCAACGTAAAGTAAGGCAACGTAAAGCAACGTAAATAAAGGCAACCTAAAGCAACGTAAAGCAAGGCAACGTAAAGAAAGGCAACGTATAGCAAGGCAACGTAAAGCAAGGTAAAGCAAGGCAATGTAAAGCAATGTAAAGCAACGTAAATCTAAGCAACGTAAAACAACGTAAACAAAGGCAACGTAAAGCAAGGCAACGTAAAGCAATGTAAAGCAAGGCAACTTAAAGCAACGTAAAGCAAGGCAACGTAAAGCAAGGCAACGTAAAGCAACGTAAAGCAAGGCAACGTAAAGCAACGTAAAGCAACGTAAAGCAAGGCAACCTAAAGTAACGTAAAGCAAGGCAATGTAAAGAAAGGCAACGTAAAGCAACGTAAGGCAAGGCAAAGTAAAGCAACGTAAAGCAAGGCAACGTAAAGCAAGGCAACGTAAAGCAACGTAAAGCAAGGCAACGTAAAGCAAGGCAATGTAAAGCAACGTAAAGCAAGGCAATGTAAAGCAACGTAAAGCAACGTAAAGCAAGGCAACGTAAAGCAAGGCAACGTAAAGCAACGTCAAGCAAGGCAAAGTAAAGCAATGTAAAGCAAGGCAACCTAAAGCAACGTAAAGCAAGGGAACGTAAAGCAACGTAAAGCAAGGCAAGGCAACGTAAAGCAACGTAAAACAAGGCAAGGCAAGGCAACGTAAAGCAAGGCAACGTAAAGTAAAGTAAAGCAACGTAAAGCAAGGCAAGGCAACGTAAATCAAGGCAACTTAAAGCAACGTAAAGCAAGGCAAGGCAATGTAAAGCAATGCAACGTAAAGCAACGTAAAGCAAGGCAACGTAAAGCAACGTAAAGCAAGGTAAAGCAAGGCAAGATAAAGCAAGGAAAAGCAAGGTAAAGCAAAGCAACGTAAAGCAAGGTAAATCAAGGCAAGGTAAAGCAAGGTAAAGAAAGGCAAAGCAACGTAAAGCAAGGCAACGTAAAGCAACGTAAAGCAACGTAAAGCAACGTAAAGCAACTTAAAGCAAGGCAACCTAAAGCAACGTAAAGCAACGTAAAGAAACGTAAAGCAAGGCAACGTAAAGCAACGTAAAGCAACATAAAGCAAGGCAACGTATAGCAAGGTAAAGCAACGTAAAGCAACGTAAATCAACGTAAAGCAAGGCAACGTAAAGCAACGTAAAGCAACGTAAAGCAAGGCAACCTAAAGCAACGTAAAGCAACGTAAAGCAACGTAAAGCAAGGCAACGTAAAGCAACGTAAAGCAACATAAAGCAAGGCAACGTATAGCAAGGTAAAGCAACGTAAAGCAACGTAAAGCAACATAAAGCAAGGCAACGTAAAGCAAGGCAACGTAAAGCGACGTAAAGCAAGGCAACGTAAAGCAAGGAAACGTAAAGCAACGTAATGCAACGTAAAGCAAGGCAACGTAAAGCAAGGCAACGTAAAGCAACGTAATGCAACGTAAAGCAAGGCAACGTAAAGCAAGGCAACGTAAAGCAACGTAAAGCAATGTAAAGCAAGGCAACGTAAAGCAAGGCAACCTAAAGCAAGGCAAAGTAAAGCAACGTAAAGCAACGTAAAGCAAGGCAACGTAAAGCAACGTAAATCAAGGCAACGTAAAGTAAGGCAACGTAAAGCAACGTAAATAAAGGCAACCTAAAGCAACGTAAAGCAAGGCAACGTAAAGAAAGGCAACGTATAGCAAGGCAACGTAAAGCAAGGTAAAGCAAGGCAATGTAAAGCAATGTAAAGCAACGTAAATCTAAGCAACGTAAAACAACGTAAACAAAGGCAACGTAAAGCAAGGCAACGTAAAGCAATGTAAAGCAAGGCAACTTAAAGCAACGTAAAGCAAGGCAACGTAAAGCAAGGCAACGTAAAGCAACGTAAAGCAAGGCAACGTAAAGCAACGTAAAGCAACGTAAAGCAAGGCAACCTAAAGTAACGTAAAGCAAGGCAATGTAAAGAAAGGCAACGTAAAGCAACGTAAGGCAAGGCAAAGTAAAGCAACGTAAAGCAAGGCAACGTAAAGCAAGGCAACGTAAAGCAACGTAAAGCAAGGCAACGTAAAGCAAGGCAATGTAAAGCAACGTAAAGCAAGGCAATGTAAAGCAACGTAAAGCAACGTAAAGCAAGGCAACGTAAAGCAAGGCAACGTAAAGCAACGTCAAGCAAGGCAAAGTAAAGCAATGTAAAGCAAGGCAACCTAAAGCAACGTAAAGCAAGGGAACGTAAAGCAACGTAAAGCAAGGCAAGGCAACGTAAAGCAACGTAAAACAAGGCAAGGCAAGGCAACGTAAAGCAAGGCAACGTAAAGTAAAGTAAAGCAACGTAAAGCAAGGCAAGGCAACGTAAATCAAGGCAACTTAAAGCAACGTAAAGCAAGGCAAGGCAATGTAAAGCAATGCAACGTAAAGCAACGTAAAGCAAGGCAACGTAAATCAACGTAAAACAAGGCAAGGCAAGGCAACGTAAAGTAACGTAAAGTAACGTAAAGCAAGGCAACGTAAAGCAAGGTAAAGCAAGGTAAATCAAGGCAAGGTAAAGCAAGGTAAAGCAACGTAAAGCAAGGCAACGTAAAGCAACGTAAAGCAAGGTAAAGCAAGGAAAGGTAAAGCAAGGTAAAGCAAGGCAACGTAAAGCAATGAAAAGCAAGATAAAGCAAGGTAAGGCAAAGCAAGGTAAAGCAACGTAAAGCAAGGTAAAGCAAGGCAAGGTAAAGCAAGGTAAAGCAAGGTAAAGCAACGTAAAGCAAGGCAATGTAAAGCAACGTAAAGCAAGGTAAAGCAAGGGAAGGCAAAGCAAGGTAAAGCAACGTAAAGCAAGGCAACGTAAAGCAACGTAAAGCAAGGTAAAGGAAGGCAATGTAAAGCAAGGAAAAGCAAGGTAAAGCAAAGCAAAGTAAAGCAAGGTAAACCAAGGGAAGGTAAAGCAAGGTCAATCAAAGCAAAGTAAATCAAGGTAAATCAAGGCAACGTAAAGCAATATAAAGCAAGGCAACCTAAAGCAACGTAAAGCAAGGCAACGTAAAGCAAGGCAACGTAAAGCAACGTAAAGCAAGGCAAGGAAACGTAAAGCAACGTAAAGCAAGGCAAGGCAAGGCAACGTAAAGCAAGGCAACGTAAAGTAACGTAAAGCAACGTAAAGCAAGGCAAGGCAACTTAAAGCAAGGCAACGTAAAGCAACGTAAAGGAAGGCAAGGCAACGTAAAGCAAGGCAACTTAAAGCAACGTAAAGCTAGGCAACGTAAATCAACGTAAAATAAGGCAAGGCAAGGCAACGTAAAGCAAGGCAACGTAAAGTAACGTAAAGCAACGTAAAGAAAGGTAAAGTAAAGCAAGGTAAAGCAAGGTAAATCAAGGCAAGGTAAAGCAAGGTAAAGCAACGTAAAGGAAGGCAACGTAAAGCAACGTAAAGCAAGGTAAATCAAGGCAAGGTAAAGCAAGGTAAAGCAACGTAAAGCAACGTAAAGCAAGGCAACGTAAAGCAACGTAAATCAAGGTAAAGCAAGGCAAGGTAAAGCAAGGTAAAGCAAGGTAAAGCAAGGTAACGTAAAGCAACGTAAATCAAGGTAAAGCAAGGCAAGGTAAAGCAAGGTAAAGCAAGGTAAAGCAAGGTAACGTAAAGCAACGTAAAGCAAGGTAAAGAAAGGCAAGGCAAAGCAAGGTAAAGCAACGTAAAGCAAGGCTTCGTAAAGCAACGTAAAGCAACGTAAAGCAAGGCAAGTCAAAGCAACGTAAAGCAAGGCAACGTAAAGCAACGTAAAGCAAGGCAACGTAAAGCAAGGTAAAGCAACGTAAAGCAACGTAAAGCAACGTAAAGCAAGGCAACGTAAAGCAACGTAAAGCAAGGCAATTTAAAGCAAGGTAAAGCAACGTAAAGCAAGGCAACGTAAAGCAACGTAAAGCAAGGCAACGTAAAGCAAGGTAAAGCAAGTTAAAGCAAGGTAAACAAACGTAAATCAAGGCAACGTAAAGCAACATAAAGCAAGGTTAAGCAAGGTAAAGCAAGGTAAAGCAACGTAAAGCAAGGCAACGTAAAGCAGCGTAAAGCAAGGTAAAGCAACGTAAAGCAATTTAAAGCAAGTGAAAGCAAGGCAACGTAAAGCAAGGTAAAGCAAGGCAACGTAAAGCAACGTAAAGCAAGGCAACGTAAAACAACATAAAGCAACGTAAAGCAAGGTAAAGCAAGGCAACGTAAAGCAACGTAAAGCAAGGCAACGTAAAGCAACGTAAAGAATGGCAAGGTAAAGCAACGTAAAGCAACATAAAGCAAGGTAAAGCAAGACAACGTAAAGCAACGTAAAGCAAGGCAACGTAAAGCAAGGCAAACCAAGGCAAAGCAACGAAAAGCAAGGTAAAGCAACGTAAAGCAAGGTAAAGCAAGGCAAGTTAAAGGAAGGCAAAGCAACGTAAAGCAAGGTAACGCAAGACAACGTAAAGCAAGGTAAAGCAACGTAAATAAAGGCAACGTAAAGCAACGTAAAGCAAGGTAAAGCAAGGCAAGATAAAGCAAGGTAAAGCAAGGTAAAGCAAAAAAACGTAAAGCAAGGTAAATCAAGGCAAGGTAAAGCAAGGTAAAGCAAGGCAAAGCAACGTAAAGCAAGGCAACGTAAAGCAACGTAAAGCAACGTAAAGCAACGTAAAGCAAGGCAACCTAAAGCAACGTAAAGCAACGTAAAGAAACGTAAAGCAAGGCAACGTAAAGCAACGTAAAGCAACATAATGCAAGGCAACGTATAGCAACGTAAAGCAACGTAAAGCAAGGCAACGTAAAGCAAAGTTAAGCAACGTAAAGCAAGGCAACGTATAGCAAAGTTAAGCAACGTAAATCAAGGCAACATAAAGCAACGTAAAGCAACGTATAAGCATGGCAATGTAAAACAACGTCAAGCAACGTAAAGCAGCGTAAAGAAACGTAAAGCAAGGCAACATAAAGCAAGGCAACGTAAAGCAATGCAACGTAAAGCGACATAAAGCAAGGCAACGTAAAGCAAGGCAACGTAAAGCAATGCAACGTAAAGCAACGTAAAGCAACGCAGCGTAAAGCAACGTAAATCAAGGCAACCTAAAGCAAGGCAACGTAAAGCAACGTGAATAAAGGCAACCTAAAGCAACTTAAAGCAAGGCAACGTAAAGAAAGGCAACGTAAAGCAAGGCAACGTAAAGCAACGTAAAGCAAGGCAACGTAAAGCAATGTAAAGCAACGTAAATCTAAGCAACGTAAAACAACGTAAAGCAAGGCAACGTAAAGCAAGGCAACGTAAAGCAACGTAAAGCAAGGCAACGTAAAGCAAGGCAACGTAAAGCAACGTAAAGCAACGTAAAGCAACGTAAAGCAACGTAAAGCAAGGCAACCTAAAGCAACGTAAAGCAAGGCAATGTAAAGAAAGGCAACGTAAAGCAACGTAAGGTAAGGCAACGTAAAGCAACGTATAGCAAGGCAACGTAAAGCAAGGCAACGTAAAGCAACGTAATGCAAGGCAACGTAAAGCAAGGCAATGTAAAGCAACGTAAAGCAACGTAAAGCAAGGCAACGTAAAGCAACGTCAAGCAAGGCAACGTAAAGCAATGTAAAGGAAAGCAACCTAAAGCAACGTAAAACAAGGCAACGTAAAGCAAGGCAACGTAAAGCAACGTAAAGCAAGGCAACGTAAAGCAATGTAAAGCAACGTAAAGCAAGGTAAAGCAAGGCAACGTAAAGCAAGGTAAAGCAAGGTAAAGGAACGTAAAGCAAGGTAAAGCAAGTTAAAGCAAGGTAAAGCAAGGTAAAGCAAGGTAAAGCAACGTAAAGAACGTAAATCAAGGCAACGTAAAACAAGGCAACGTAAAGCAACGTAAAGCAAGGCAAGGTAAAGGAACGCAAAGCAAGGCAACCTAAAACAAGGCATATCAAGGCAACGTAAAGCAAGGCAACGTAAAGCAAGGTAAAGCAAGTTAAAGCAAGGTAAAGCAACGTAAAGTAACGTAAGGCAAGGACACATATATCAACGTAAAGCAAGGCAACGTAAAGAACGTGAAGCAAGGTAAAACAAGGTAAAGCAAGTTAAAGCAACGTAAAGCAACGTAAAGCAAGGCAACGTAAATCAAGGTAAAGCAAGGTTAAGCAACTTAAAGCAACGTAAAGCAACGTAAAGCAAGGCAACGTAAAGCAACGTAAAGCAAGGCAAAGAAAATCAACGTAAAGCAATGCAAAGTAAAGCAAGGTAAAGCAAGGTAAAGCAACGTAAACCAACGTAAAGGAAGGCAACGTAATGCAACGTAAAGCAAGGCAACGTAAAGCAAGATAAAGCAAGGTAAAGCAACGTAAATCAACGTAAAGCAAGGCAACGTAAAGCAACGTAAAGCAAGGCAACGTAAAGCAAGGTAAAGCAAGGTAAAGCAAGGTAAAGCAAGGCAACGTAAAGCAAAGTAAATGAAGGTAAAGGAAGGTAAAGCAAGGTACAGCAAGGTAAAGCAACGTAAAGCAAGGCAACGTAAAGCAACATAAAGCAACGTAAAGCAAGGTAAAGCAAGGTAAAGAAAGGTAAAGCAACGTAAAGCAAGGCAACGTAAAGCATTCTAAAGCAACGTAAAGCAAGGTAAAGCAACGTAAAGCAACGTAAAGCAAGGCAACGTAAAGCAACGTAAAGCAAGGCAACATAAAGCAACTTAAAGCAAGGCAACGTAAAGTAACGTAAAGCAAGGCAAAGTAAAAAAGGCAAGGAAAGGCAACATAAAGCAAGGCAATGTAAAGCAAGGCAACGTAAAGCAAGGAAATGTAAAGCAAGGCAACGTAAAGCAAGGCGACGTAAAGCAAGGCAAGGCAAGGCAACGTAAAGCAAGGCAACGTAAAGCAATGTAAAGCAAGGCAACCTAAAGCAAGGCAACGTAAAGCAAGGCAACGTAAGGCAACTTAAAGCAAGGCAACGTAAAGCAACGTAAAACAAGGCAAAGTAAGGATGGCAAAGTAAAGAAACGTAAAGCAAGGCAACGTAAACCAAGCAACGTAAGACAACGTAAACAACGTAAAGCAAGGCAACGTAAAGCTAGGCAACGTAAAGCAACGTAAAGCAAGGCAACGTAAAGCAACGTAAAGCAAGGCAAGGCAAGGCAACGAAAAGAAAGGAAACGTAAAGCAAGGTAAAGCAAGGTAAAGCAAGGAAAGGCAAAGCAAGGTAAAGCAACGTAAAGCAAGGCAACGTAAAGCAACGTAAAGCAAGGTAAAGCAAGGCAAGATAAAGCAAGGAAAAGCAAGGTAAAGCAAAGCAACGTAAAGCAAGGTAAATCAAGGCAAGGTAAAGCAAGGTAAAGAAAGGCAAAGCAACGTAAAGCAAGGCAACGTAAAGCAACGTAAAGCAACGTAAAGCAACGTAAAGCAAGGCAACCTAAAGCAACGTAAAGCAACGTAAAGAAACGTAAAGCAAGGCAACGTAAAGCAACGTAAAGCAACATAAAGCAAGGCAACGTATAGCAAGGTAAAGCAACGTAAAGCAACGTAAATCAACGTAAAGCAAGGCAACGTAAAGCAACGTAAAGCAACGTAAAGCAAGGCAACCTAAAGCAACGTAAAGCAACGTAAAGCAACGTAAAGCAAGGCAACGTAAAGCAACGTAAAGCAACATAAAGCAAGGCAACGTATAGCAAGGTAAAGCAAGTTAAAGCAAGGTAAAGCAACGTAAAGTAACGTAAGGCAAGGACACATATATCAACGTAAAGCAAGGCAACGTAAAGAACGTGAAGCAAGGTAAAACAAGGTAAAGCAAGTTAAAGCAACGTAAAGCAACGTAAAGCAAGGCAACGTAAATCAAGGTAAAGCAAGGTTAAGCAACTTAATGCAACGTAAAGCAACGTAAAGCAAGGCAACGTAAAGCAACGTAAAGCAAGGCAACGTAAAGCAAGGCAAAGAAAAGCAACGTAAAGCAATGCAAAGTAAAGCAAGGTAAAGCAACGTAAAGCAACGTAAAGGAAGGCAACGTAAATCAACGTAAAGCAAGGCAACGTAAAGCAACGTAAAGCAAGGCAACGTAAAGCAAGGTAAAGCAAGGTAAAGCAAGGTAAAGCAAGGCAACGTAAAGCAAAGTAAATGAAGGTAAAGGAAGGTAAAGCAAGGTACAGCAAGGTAAAGCAACGTAAAGCAAGGCAACGTAAAGCAACATAAAGCAACGTAAAGCAAGGTAAAGCATGGTAAAGAAAGGTAAAGCAACGTAAAGCAAGGCAAAGTAAAGCATTCTAAAGCAACGTAAAGCAAGGTAAAGCAACGTAAAGCAACGTAAAGCAAGGCAACGTAAAGCAACGTAAAGCAAGGCAACGTAAAGTAACTTAAAGCAAGGCAACGTAAAGCAACGTAAAGCAAGGCAAAGTAAAGCAAGGCAAGGAAAGGCAACATAAAGCAAGGCAATGTAAAGCAAGGCAACGTAAAGCAAGGAAATGTAAAGCAAGGCAACGTAAAGCAAGGCGACGTAAAGCAAGGCAAGGCAAGGCAACGTAAAGCAAGGCAACGTAAAGCTACGTAAAGCAAGGCAACGTAAAGCAAGGCAACGTAAAGCAAGGCAACGTAAGGAAACTTAAAGCAAGGCAACGTAAAGCAACGTAAAACAAGGCAAAGTAAGGATGGCAAAGTAAAGAAACGTAAAGCAAGGCAACGTAAACCAAGCAACGTAAGACAACGTAAAGAACGTAAAGCAAGGCAACGTAAAGCAACGTAAAGCAAGGAAACGAAAAACAAGGCAACGTAAGGCAACGTAAAGCAACGTTAAGCAAGGCAACGTAAAGCAACGTAAAGCAAGGTAAAGCAAGGCAAGGCAAAGCAAGGTAAAGCAAGGCAACGTAAAGCAACGTAAAGCAAGGCAACGTAAAGCAACGTAAAGCAAGGCAAGGCAAGGCAACTTAAAGCAAGGCAACGTAAAGCAACGTAAAGCAAGGCAACGTAAACCAACGTAAAGCATGGCAAGGGAAGGCAACGTAAAGCAAGGCAACGTAAAGCAACGTAAAGCAAGGCAAATTAAAGCAACGTAAAGCAAGGCAAGGCAAAGCAAGGTAAAGCAAGGCAACGTAAAGCAACGTAAAGCAAGGCAACGTAAAGCAACGTAAAGCAAGGCAAGGCAAGGCAACGAAAAGAAAGGCAACGTAAAGCAAGGTAAAGCAAGGTAAAGCAAGGAAAGGCAAAGCAAGGTAAAGCAACGTAAAGCAAGGCAACGTAAAGCAACGTAAAGCAAGGTAAAGCAAGGCAAGATAAAGCAAGGAAAAGCAAGGTAAAGCAAAGCAACGTAAAGCAAGGTAAATCAAGGCAAGGTAATGCAAGGTAAAGAAAGGCAAAGCAACGTAAAGCAAGGCAACGTAAAGCAACGTAAAGCAACGTAAAGCAACGTAAAGCAAGGCAACCTAAAGCAACGTAAAGGAACGTAAAGAAACGTAAAGCAAGGCAACGTAAAGCAACGTAAAGCAACATAAAGCAAGGCAACGTATAGCAAGGTAAAGCAACGTAAAGCAACGTAAATCAACGTAAAGCAAGGCAACGTAAAGCAACGTAAAGCAATGTAAAGCAAGGCAACCTAAAGCAACGTAAAGCAACGTAAAGCAACGTAAAGCAAGGCAACGTAAAGCAACGTAAAGCAACATAAAGCAAGGCAACGTATAGCAAGGTAAAGCAACGTAAAGCAACGTAAAGCAACATAAAGCAAGGCAACGTAAAGCAAGGCAACGTAAAGCGACGTAAAGCAAGGCAACGTAAAGCAAGGAAACGTAAAGCAACGTAGTGCAACGTAAAGCAAGGCAACGTAAAGCAAGGCAACGTAAAGCAAGGCAACGTAAAGCAACGTAATGCAACGTAAAGCAAGGCAACGTAAAGCAACGTAAAGCAATGTAAAGCAAGGCAACGTAAAGTAAGGCAACCTAAAGCAAGGCAAAGTAAAGCAACGTAAAGCAACGTAAAGCAAGGCAACGTAAAGCAACGTAAAGCAACGCAGCGTAAAGCAACGTAAATCAAGGCAACGTAAAGTAAGGCAACGTAAAGCAACGTAAATAAAGGCAACCTAAAGCAACGTAAAGCAAGGCAACGTAAAGAACGGCAACGTAAAGCAAGGCAACGTAAAGCAACGTAAAGCAAGGCAATGTAAACAATGTAAAGCAACGTAAATCTAAGCAACGTAAAACAACGTAAAGCAAGGCAACGTAAAGCAAGGCAACGTAAAGCAACGTAAAGCAAGGCAACGTAAAGCAACGTAAAGCAAGGCAACGTAAAGCAAGGCAACGTAAAGCAACGTAAAGCAAGGCAACGTAAAGCAACGTAAAGCAACGTAAAGCAACGTAAAGCAAGGCAACCTAAAGCAACGTAAAGCAAGGCAATGTAAAGAAAGGCAACGTAAAGCAACGTAAGGTAAGGCAACGTAAAGCAACGTATAGCAAGGCAACGTAAAGCAAGGCAACGTAAAGCAACGTAATGCAAGGCAATGTAAAGCAAGGCAATGTAAAGCAACGTAAAGCAAGGCAATGTAAAGCAACGTAAAGCAACGTAAAGCAAGGCAACGTAAGGCAACGTCAAGCAAGGCAACGTAAAGCAATGTAAAGGAAGGCAACCTAAAGCAACGTAAAACAAGGCAACGTAAAGCAAGGCAACGTAAAGCAACGTAAAGCAAGGCAACGTAAACAATGTAAAGCAACGTAAATCTAAGCAACGTAAAACAACGTAAAGCAAGGCAACGTAAAGCAATGTAAAGCAAGGCAACTTAAAGCAACGTAAAGCAAGGCAACGTAAAGCAATGTAAAGCAAGGCAACGTAAAGCAACGTAAAGCAACGTCAAGCAAGGCAACCTAAAGTAACGTAAAGCAAGGCAATGTAAAGAAAGGCAACGTAAAGCAAGGTAAGGCAAGGCAAAGTAAAGCAACGTAAAGCAAGGCAACGTAAAGCAAGGCAACGTAAAGCAACGTAATGCAAGGCAACGTAAAGCAAGGCAATGTAAAGCAACGTCAAGCAAGGCAAAGTAAAGCAATGTAAAGCAAGGCAACCTAAAGCAACGTAAAGCAAGGCAACGTAAAGCAAGGCAACGTAAAGCAACGTAAAGCAAGGCAAGGCAACGTAAAGCAACGTAAAACAAGGCAAGGCAAGGCAACGTAAAGCAAGGCAACGTAAAGTAACGTAAAGCAACGTAAAGCAAGGCAAGGCAACGTAAATCAAGGCAACTTAAAGCAACGTAAAGCAAGGCAAGGCAATGTAAAGCAATGCAACGTAAAGCAACGTAAAGCAAGGCAACGTAAATCAACGTAAAACAAGGCAAGGCAAGGCAACGTAAAGTAACGTAAAGTAACGTAAAGCAAGGCAACGTAAAGCAAGGTAAATCAAGGCAAGGTAAAGCAAGGTAAAGCAACGTAAAGCAAGGCAACGTAAAGCAACGTAAAGCAAGGTAAAGCAAGGAAAGGTAAAGCAAGGTAAAGCAAGGCAACGTAAAGCAATGAAAAGCAAGATAAAGCAAGGTAAGGCAAAGCAAGATAAAGCAACGTAAAGCAAGGTAAAGCAAGGCAAGGTAAAGCAAGATAAAGCAAGTTAAAGCTACGTAAAGCAAGGCAACGTAAAGCAAGGTAAAGCAAGGTAAGGCAAAGCAAGGTAAACCAACGTAAATCAAGGCAACGTAAAGCAACGTAAAGCAAGGTAAAGCAAGGCAAGGTAAAGCAACGTAAAGCAAGGTAAATTAAGGCAAGGTAAAGCAAGGTAAAGCAACGTAAAGCAACGTAAAGCAAGGCAACGTAAAGCAACATAAATCAAGGTAAAGCAAGGCAAGGTAAAGCAAGGTAAAGCAAGGTAAAGCAAGGTAACGTAAAGCAACGTAAATCAAGGTAAAGCAAGGCAAGGTAAAGCAAGGTAAAGCAAGGTAAAGCAAGGTAACGTAAAGCAACGTAAAGCAAGGTAAAGAAAGGCAAGGCAAAGCAAGGTAAAGCAACGTAAAGCAAGGCTTCGTAAAGCAACGTAAAGCAACGTAAAGCAAGGCAAGTCAAAGCAACGTAAAGCAAGGCAACGTAAAGCAACGTAAAGCAAGGCAATTTAAAGCAAGGTAAAGCAACGTAAAGCAACGTAAAGCAAGGAAACGTAAAGCAACGTAAAGCAAGGCAACGTAAAGCAACGTAAAGGAAGGTAAAGCAAGGTACAGGAAGGTAAAGAAACGTAAAGCAAGGCAACGTAACGTAAAGCAAGGCAACGTAAAGCAACGTAAAGCAACGTAAAGCAAGGTAAATCAACGTAAATCAAGGCAACGTAAAGCAAAATAAAGCAAGGTAAAGCAACGTAAAGCAATTTAAAGCAAGTGAAAGCAAGGCAACGTAAAGCAAGGTAAAGCAAGGCAACGTAAAGCAATGCAACGTAAAACAACATAAAGCAACGTAAAGCAAGGTAAAGCAAGGCAACGTAAAGCAACGTAAAGCAAGGCAACGTAAAGCAACGTAAAGAATGGCAAGGTAAATCAACGTAAAGCAACATAAAGCAAGGTAAAGCAAGACAACGTAAAGCAACGTAATGCAAGGCAACGTAAAGCAAGGCAATGTAAAGCAACGTCAAGCAAGGCAAAGTAAAGCAATGTAAAGCAAGGCAACCTAAAGCAACGTAAAGCAAGGCAACGTAAAGCAAGGCAACGTAAAGCAACGTAAAGCAAGGCAAGGCAACGTAAAGCAACGTAAAACAAGGCAAGACAAGGCAACGTAAAGCAAGGCAACGTAAAGTAACGTAAAGCAACGTAAAGCAAGGCAAGGCAACGTAAATCAAGGCAACTTAAAGCAACGTAAAGCAAGGCAAGGCAATGTAAAGCAATGCAACGTAAAGCAACGTAAAGCAAGGCAACGTAAATCAACGTAAAACAAGGCAAGGCAAGGCAACGTAAAGTAACGTAAAGTAACGTAAAGCAAGGCAACGTAAAGCAAGGTAAATCAAGGCAAGGTAAAGCAAGGTAAAGCAACGTAAAGCAAGGCAACGTAAAGCAACGTAAAGCAAGGTAAAGCAAGGAAAGGTAAAGCAAGGTAAAGCAAGGCAACGTAAAGCAATGAAAAGCAAGATAAAGCAAGGTAAGGCAAAGCAAGATAAAGCAACGTAAAGCAAGGTAAAGCAAGGCAAGGTAAAGCAAGATAAAGCAAGTTAAAGCTACGTAAAGCAAGGCAACGTAAAGCAAGGTAAAGCAAGGTAAGGCAAAGCAAGGTAAACCAACGTAAATCAAGGCAACGTAAAGCAACGTAAAGCAAGGTAAAGCAAGGCAAGGTAAAGCAACGTAAAGCAAGGTAAATTAAGGCAAGGTAAAGCAAGGTAAAGCAACGTAAAGCAACGTAAAGCAAGGCAACGTAAAGCAACATAAATCAAGGTAAAGCAAGGCAAGGTAAAGCAAGGTAAAGCAAGGTAAAGCAAGGTAACGTAAAGCAACGTAAATCAAGGTAAAGCAAGGCAAGGTAAAGCAAGGTAAAGCAAGGTAAAGCAAGGTAACGTAAAGCAACGTAAAGCAAGGTAAAGAAAGGCAAGGCAAAGCAAGGTAAAGCAACGTAAAGCAAGGCTTCGTAAAGCAACGTAAATAACGTAAAGCAAGGCAAGTCAAAGCAACGTAAAGCAAGGCAACGTAAAGCAACGTAAAGCAAGGCAATTTAAAGCAAGGTAAAGCAACGTAAAGCAACGTAAAGCAAGGAAACGTAAAGCAACGTAAAGCAAGGCAACGTAAAGCAACGTAAAGGAAGGTAAAGCAAGGTACAGGAAGGTAAAGAAACGTAAAGCAAGGCAACGTAACGTAAAGCAAGGCAACGTAAAGCAACGTAAAGCAACGTAAAGCAAGGTAAATCAACGTAAATCAAGGCAACGTAAAGCAAAATAAAGCAAGGTAAAGCAACGTAAAGCAATTTAAAGCAAGTGAAAGCAAGGCAACGTAAAGCAAGGTAAAGCAAGGCAACGTAAAGCAATGCAACGTAAAACAACATAAAGCAACGTAAAGCAAGGTAAAGCAAGGCAACGTAAAGCAACGTAAAGCAAGGCAACGTAAAGCAACGTAAAGAATGGCAAGGTAAATCAACGTAAAGCAACATAAAGCAAGGTAAAGCAAGACAACGTAAAGCAACGTAAAGCAAGGCAACGTAAAGCAAGGCAAATCAAGGCAAAGCAACGAAAAGCAAGGTAAAGCAACGTAAAGCAAGGTAAAGCAAGGCAAGTTAAAGCAAGGCAAAGCAACGTAAAGCAAGGTAACGCAAGGCAACGTAAAGCAAGGTAAAGCAACGTAAATAAAGGCAACGTAAAGCAGGGTAAAGGAAGGTAAAGCAAAGAAACGTAAAGCAAGGTAAATCAATGCAAGGTAAAGCAAGGTAAAGCAAGGCAAAGCAACGTAAAGCAAGGCAACGTAAAGCAACGTAAAGCAACGTAAAGCAACGTAAAGCAAGGCAACCTAAAGCAACGTAAAGCAACGTAAAGAAACTTAAAGCAAGGCAACGTAAAGCAACGTAAAGCAACATAATGCAAGGCAACGTATAGCAACGTAAAGCAACGTAAAGCAAGGCAACGTAAAGCAAAGTTAAGCAACGTAAAGCAAGGCAACATAAAGCAACGTAAAGCAACGTATAAGCATGGCAATGTAAAACAACGTCAAGCAACGTAAAGCAGCGTAAAGAAACGTAAAGCAAGGCAACATAAAGCAAGGCTACGTAAAGCAAGGCAACGTAAAGCGACATAAAGCAAGGCAACGTAAAGCAAGGCAACGTAAAGCAATGCAACGTAAAGCAACGTAATGCAACGTAAAGCAAGGCAACGTAAAGTAAAGCAACGTAAAACAACGTAAAGCAAAGTAAAGCAAGGCAACGTAAAGCACCGCAATGTAAAGCAATGTAAAGCAATGTAAAGCAAGGCAACGTAAAGCAAGGCAACCTAAAGCAAGGCAAAGTAAAGCAACGTAAAGCAACGTAAAGCAAGGCAATGTAAAGCAACGTAAATCAACGCAGCGTAAAGCAACGTAAATCAAGGCAACCTAAAGCAAGGCAACGTAAAGCAACGTGAATAAAGGCAACCTAAAGCTACGTAAAGCAAGGCAACGTAAAGAAAGGCAACGTAAAGCAAGGCAACGTAAAGCAATGTAAAGCAACGTAAATCTAAGCAACGTAAAACAACGTAAAGCAAGGCAACGTAAAGCAAGGCAACGTAAAGCAATGTAAAGCAAGGCAACTTAAAGCAACGTAAAGCAAGGCAACGTAAAGCAAGGCAACGTAAAGCAACGTAAAGCAAGGCAACGTAAAGCAACGTAAAGCAATGTAAAGCAACGTAAAGCAAGGCAACCTAAAGCAACGTAAAGCAAGGCAATGTAAAGAAAGGCAACGTAAAGCAACGTAAGGTAAGGCTACTTAAAGCAACGTATAGCAAGGCAACGTAAAACAAGGCAACGTAAAGCAACGTAAAGCAAGGCAACGTAAAGCAAGGCAATGTAAAGCAACGTAAAGCAAGGCAATGTAAAGCAACGTAAAGCAACGTAAAGCAAGGCAACGTAAAGCAACGTCAAGCAAGGCAACGTAAAGCAATGTAAAGGAAGGCAACTTAAAGCAACGTAAAACAAGGCAACGTAAAGCAAGGCAACGTAAAGCAACGTAAAGCAAGGCAACGTAAAGCAATGTAAAGCAACGTAAAGCAAGGTAAAGCAAGGCAACGTAAGGAAACGTAAAGCAACGTAAAGCAAGGTAAAGTAAGGTAAAGCAAGGTAAACAAACGTAAAGGAAGGCAATGTAAAGCAACGTAAAGGAAGGTAAAGCAAGATACAGCAAGGTAAAGGAACGTAACACAAGGCAACGTAAAGCAACGTAAAGCAACGTAAAGCAATGTGAAGCAAGGTAAAGCAACGTAAAGCAAGGCAACGTAAAGCAACATAAAGCAAGTTTAAGAAAGGTAAAGCAAGGTAAAGCAAGGTAAAGCAAGGTAAATCAAGGCAACGTAAAGCAAGGTAAAGCAAGGCAACGTAAAGCAAGGTAAAGCAACGTAAAGCAACGTAAAGCAAGGCAACATAAAGCAACGTAAAGCAAGGCAACGTAAAGCAACGTAAAGCAACGTAAAGCAAGGCAACGTAAAGCAACGTAATGCAAGGCAACGTAAAGCAACGTAAAGCAACGTCAAGCAACGTAAAGCAACGTAAATCAACGTAAAGCAAGGTAACGTAAAGCAACGTAAAGCAACGTAAAGCAACGTAAAGCAAGGCAACGTAAAGCAACGTAAAGCAACGTAAAGCAAGGCAACGTAAATCAACGTAAAGCAACATAAGGCAAGGAAACTTAATGCAACGTAAAGCAACGTAAAGCAAGGCAACGTAAAGCAACGTAAAGAAAGGAAAGGCAAAGCAACGTAAAGCAAGGCAACGTAAAGCAAGGCAACGTAAGGCAACGTAAAGCAAGGCAACGTAAAGCAACGTAAAGCAAGGCAACGTAAAGCAAGGTAAAGCAACGTAAAAAAAGGCAACCTAAAGCAACGTAAAGCAACCTAAAGCAAGGCTACGTAATACAACGTAAAGCAACGTAAGCAAGGCAACGTAAAGCAACGTAAAGCAAGGCAACCTAAAGTAACGTAAAGCAATGTAAAGAAACGAAAAGCAAGGCAACGTAAAGCAACGTAAAGCAACGTAAAGCAAGGCAATGTAAAGCAACGTAAAGCAACGTAAAGCAACGTAAAGCAAGGCAACGTAAATCAATGTAAAGCAAGGCAACGTAAATCAACGTAAAGTAAGGCAACGTTAAGCAACGTATAGCAACGTAAAGCAACGTAAATCAAGGCAACGTAAAGGAAGGTAAAGCAACGTAAAGAAACGCAACGTAAAGCAACGTAAAGCAAGGTAAAGCAAGGTAAAGCAACGTAAAGCAACGTAAAGCAAGGGAACGTAAAGCAACGTAAAGCAAGGCAACGTAAAGCAAGGTAAAGAAAGGTAAAGCAAAGTAAAGCAACGTAAAGCAACGTAAAGCAAGGCAACGTAAAGGAAGGCAATGTAAAGCAACGTAAAGCAAGGTAATGTAAAGCAAGGTACAGCAACGTAAAGCAACGTAAACCAAGGCAACGTAAAGCAACGTAAAGCAAGGCAATGTAAAGCAAGGTACATCAACGTAAAGCAACGTAAAGCAAGGCAACGTAAAGCAACGTAAAGCAACGTAAAGGAAGGCAACGTAAAGCAAGGTAAAGCAAGGTAAAGCAAGGTAAACAAACGTAAAGCAAGGCAACACAAGGCAACGTAAAGGAAGGTAAAGCAAGGTAAAGCAAGTTACAGTAAGGTAAAGAAACGTAAAGCAAGGCAACGCAACGTAAAGCAAGGCAACGTAAAAAAACGTAAAGCAACGTAAAGCAAGGTGAAGCAAGGTAAAGCAACGTAAAGCAAGGCAACATAAAGCAGCGTAAAGCAAGGTAAAGCAAGGCAACGTAAAGCAAGGTAAAGCAAGGCAACTTAAAGCAACGTAAAGCAACGTAAACAAGGCAACATAAAGCAACGTAAAGCAAGGCAACGTAAAGCAACGTAAAGCAAGGCAACGTAAAGCAACGTAAAGCAACGTAAAGCAACGTAAAGCAAGGTAAAGCAAGGCAACGTAAAGTAACGTAAAGGAACATAAAGCAACGTAAAGCAAGGCAACGTAAAGCAACGTAAAGCAAGGCAAGGCAAAGCAAGGTAAAGCACGGCAACGTAAAGCAACGTAAAGCAACGTAAAGCAACGTAAAGCAAGGTAAAGTAAGGTAAAGCAAGGTAAACAAACGTAAAGGAAGGCAATGTAAAGCAACGTAAAGGAAGGTAAAGCAAGATACAGCAAGGTAAAGGAACGTAAAGCAGGGCAACGTAAAGCAACGTAAAGCAACGTAAAGCAATGTTAAGCAAGGTAAAGCAACGTAAAGCAAGGTACGTAAAGCAACATAAAGCAAGTTTAAGTAAGGTAAAGCAAGGTAAAGCAAGGTAAAGCAAGGTAAATCAAGGCAACGTAAAGCAAGGTAAAGCAAGGCAACGTAAAGCAAGGTAAAGCAACGTAAAGCAACGTAAAGCAAGGCAACGTAAAGCAACGTAAAGCAAGGCAACGTAAAGCAACGTAAAGCAACATAAAGCAAGGCAACGTAAAGCAATGTAATGCAAGGCAACGTAAAGCAACGTAAAGCAACGTAAAGCAAGGTAACGTAAAGCAACGTAAAGCAACGTAAAGCAACGTAAAGCAAGGCAACGTAAAGCAACTTAAAGCAACGTAAAGCAAGGCAACGTAAAGCAACGTAAAGCAACATAAAGCAACGTAAATCAACGTAAAGCAACATAAGGCAAGGAAACTTAAAGCAACGTAAAGCAACGTAAAGCAAGGCAACGTAAAGCAACGTAAAGAAAGGAAAGGCAAAGCAACGTAAAGCAAGGCAACGTAAAGCAACGTAAAGCAACGTAAATCAAGGCAACGTAAAGCAACGCAACGTAAAGCAAGGCAACATAAAGCAACGTAAAGCAATGTAAAGCAAGGCAACGTAAAGCAACGTAAAGCAACGTAAAGGAAGGCAACGTAAAGCAACGTAAAGCATGGCAACGTAAAGCAATGTAAAGCATGGCAGCGTAAAGCAAGGCAACGTAAAGCAACGTAAAGCAGCGTAAAGCAAAGCAACGTAAAGCAACGTAAAACAACGTAAAGCAAGGTGAAGCAAGGTAAAGCAACGTAAAGCATGCAACGTAAAGCAACATAAAGCAAGTTTAAGTAAGGTAAAGCAAGGTAAAGCAACGTAAAGGAATGCAACCTAAAGCAGTGTAAAGCAAGGTAAATCAAGGTAAAGCAAGGTAAAGCAAGGTAAATCAAGGCAACGTAAAGCAAGGTAAAGCAACGTAAAGCAACGTAAAGCAAGGCAACGTAAAGCAACGTAAAGCACGGCAACGTAAAGCTACGTAAAGAAAGGAAAGGCAAAGCAACATAAAGCAAGGCAACGTAAAGCAAGGCAACGTAAAGCAACGTAAAGCAACGTAAAGCAAGGCAACGTAAAGCAACGCAACGTAAAGCAAGGCAACATAAAGCAACTTAAAGCAACGTAAAGCAAGGCAACGTAAATCAACGTAAAACAACGTAAAGCAAGGCAACGTAATGCAACGTAAAGCAAGGCAACATAAAGCAACGTAAAGCAAGGGAATGTAAAGCAACGTAAAGCAAGGCAAAGCAAGGCAACATAAAGCAACGTAAAGCAAGGCAACGTAAAGCAACGTAAACAAGGCAAGGCAAAGCAAGGTAAAGCAAGGCAAAGCAAGCTAAAGCAAGGCAACGTAAAGCAACGTAAAGCAAGGCAACGTTAAGCAACATAAAGCAATGTAAAGCAACGTAAATCAAGGCAACGTAAAGCAATGTAAAGCAACGTAAAGCAAGGCAACGTAAAGCAACGTAAAGCAAGGCAACGTAAAGCAACGTAAAGCAACGTAAATCAAGGCAACGTAAATCAACGTAAATCAACGTAAAGAAAGGCAACGTAAAGCAACGTAAAGCAACGTAAAGCAACGTAAAGCAAGGCAACGTAAAGAAACGTAAAGGAACGTAAATTAAGGCAACGTAAAGCAAGGTAAAGCAAGGCAATGTAAAGCAAGGTAAAGCAAGGTAAACAAACGTAAAGCAACGTAAAGGAAGGTAAAGCAAGGTAAAGCATGGTACAGGAAGGTAAAGCAACGTAAAGCAAGGCAAAGCAAGGTAAAGCAAGGCAACGTAAAGCAACGTAAAGCAACGTAAAGCAAGGTGAACCAAGGTAAAACAACGTAAAGCAAGGCAACGTAAAGCAGCGTAATGCAAGGTAAAGCAAGGTAAAGCAAGGTAAAGCAACGTAAATCAAGGCAACGTAAAGCAAGGTAAAGCAAGACAACGTAAAGCAAGGTAAAGCAACGTAAAGCAATGTAAAGTAAGTTAAAGCAAGGCAACGTAAAGCAAGGTAAAGCACGGCAACGTAAACCAACGTAAAGCAAGGCAACGTAAAGCAACGTAAAGCAAGGTAAAGCTAGGCAAAGTAAAGCAACGTAAAGCAAGGCAACATAAAGCAACATAAAGAATGGCAACGTAAAGCAACGTAAAGCAACGTAAACCAAGGTAAAGCAAGACAACGTAAAGCAACGTAAAGAAAGGCAACGTAAAGCAACGTAACGCAACGTAAAGCAAGGCAACGTAAAGCAACGTGAACAAGGCAAGGCAAAGCAAGGTAAAGCAAGGCAACGTAAAGCAACGTAAAGAAAGGCAAGGCAAAGCAACGTAAAGCAAGGCAAAGTAAAGCAACGTAAAGCAAGGCAACGTAAAGCAACGTAAAGCAACATAAAGCAACGTAAAGCAACGTAAATCAAGGCAACGTAAAGCAACGTAAAGCAAGGCAAAATAAAGCAACGTAAAGCAACGTAAAGCAAGGCAACGTAAAGCAACGTAAAGCAACGTAAAGCAAGGCAACGTAAAGAGACGTAAAGTAACGTAATGCAAGGCAACGTAAAGAGACGTAAAGTAACGTAATGCAAGGCAACGTAAAGCAAGGTAAAGCAAGGTAAAGCAAGGTAAACAAACGTAAAGCAACGTAAAGGAAGGTAAAGCAAGGTAAAGCAAGGTAAAGTAAGGTAAAGCAAGGTAAACATACGTAAAGGAAGGCAATGTAAAGCAACGTAAAGGAAGGTAAAGCAAGATACAGCAAGGTAAAGGAACGTAAAGCAAGGCAACGTAAAGCAACGTAAAGCAACGTAAAGCAATGTGAAGCAAGGTAAAGCAACGTAAAGCAAGGCAACGTAAAGCAACGTAAAGCAAGGCAACGTAAAGCAACGTAAAGCAAGGCAACGTAAAGCAACGTAAAGCAACGTAAAGCAAGGTAACGTAAAGCAACGTAATGCAAGGCAACGTAAAGCAACGTAAAGCAACGTCAAGCAACGTAAAGCAACGTAAATCAACGTAAAGCAAGGTAACGTAAAGCAACGTAAAGCAACGTAAAGCAACGTAAAGCAAGGCAACGTAAAGCAACTTAAAGCAACGTAAAGCAAGGCAACGTAAAGCAACGTAAAGCAACATAAAGCAACGTAAATCAACGTAAAGCAACATAAGGCAAGGAAACTTAAAGCAACGTAAAGCAACGTAAAGCAAGGCAACGTAAAGCAACGTAAAGAAAGGAAAGGCAAAGCAACGTAAATCAAGGCAACGTAAAGCAAGGCAACGTAAAGCAACGTAAAGCAACGTAAATCAAGGCAACGTAAAGCAACGCAACGTAAAGCAAGGCAACATAAAGCAACGTAAAGCAATGTAAAGCAAGGCAACGTAAAGCAACGTAAAGCAACGTAAAGCAAGGCAACGTAGAGCAACGTAAAGCATGGCAACGTAAAGCAATGTAAAGCATGGCAGCGTAAAGCAAGGCAACGTAAAGCAACGTAAAGCAGCGTAAAGCAAAGCAACGTAAAGCAACGTAAAACAACGTAAAGCAAGGTGAAGCAAGGTAAAGCAACGTAAAGCAAGGCAACGTAAAGCAACATAAAGCAAGTTTAAGTAAGGTAAAGCAAGGTAAAGCAACGTAAAGGAATGCAACCTAAAGCAGTGTAAAGCAAGGTAAATCAAGGTAAAGCAAGGTAAAGCAAGGTAAATCAAGGCAATGTAAAGCAACGTAAAGCAACGTAAAGCAACGTAAAGCAAGGCAACGTAAAGCAACGTAAAGCACGGCAACGTAAAGCAACGTAAAGAAAGGAAAGGCAAAGCAACATAAAGCAAGGCAACGTAAAGCAAGGCAACATAAGGCAACGTAAAGCAACGTAAAGCAAGGCAACGTAAAGCAACGCAACGTAAAGCAAGGCAACATAAAGCAACGTAAAACAACGTAAAGCAAGGCAACGTAAAGCAAAGTAAAGCATGGCAACGTAAAGTAACGTAAAGCATGGCAACGTAAAGCAAGGCAACGTAATGCAACGTAAAGCAAGGCAACGTAAAGCAACGTAAAGCAAGGGAATGTAAAGCAACGTAAAGCAAGGCAAAGCAAGCCAACGTAAAGCAACGTAAAGCAAGGCAACGTAAAGCAACGTAAACAAGGCAAGGCAAAGCAAGGTAAAGCAAGGCAAAGCAAGCTAAAGCAAGGCAACGTAAAGCAATGTAAAGCAAGGCAACGTTAAGCAACATAAAGCAACGTAAAGCAACGTAAATCAAGGCAACGTAAAGCAATGTAAAGCAACGTAAAGCAAGGATACGTAAAGCAACGTAAAGCAAGGCAACGTAAAGCAACGTAAAGCAACGTAAATCAAGGCAACGTAAATCAACGTAAATCAACGTAAAGAAAGGCAACGTAAAGCAACGTAAAGCAAGGTAAAGCAACGTAAAGCAAGGCAACGTAAAGAAACGTAAAGGAACGTAAATTAAGGCAACGTAAAGCAAGGTAAAGCAAGGCAATTTAAAGCAAGGTAATGCAAGGTAAACAAACGTAAAGCAACGTAAAGGAAGGTAAAGCAAGGTAAAGCATGGTACAGGAAGGTAAAGCAACGTAAATCAAGGCAAAGCAACGTAAAGCAAGGCAACGTAAAGCAACGTAAAGCAACGTAAAGCAAGGTGAACCAAGGTAAAACAACGTAAAGCAAGGCAACGTAAAGCAGCGTAATGCAAGGTAAAGCAAGGTAAAGCAAGGTAAAGCAACGTAAATCAAGGCAACGTAAAGCAAGGTAAAGCAAGGTAAAGCAAGGCAAGGCAAAGCAAGGTAAAGCAACGTAAAGCAAGGTAAAGCAAGGCAAGATAAAGCAAGGTAAAGCAAGGTAAAGCAAAGCAACGTAAAGCAAAGTAAATCAAGGCAAGGTAAAGCAAGGTAAATCAAGGCAAAGCAACGTAAAGCAAGGCAACGTAAAGCAACGTAAAGCAACGTAAAGGAAGGTAAAGCAAGGTAAAGCATGGTACAGGAAGGTAAAGCAACGTAAATCAAGGCAAAGCAACGTAAAGCAAGGCAACGTAAAGCAACGTAAAGCAACGTAAAGCAAGGTGAACCAAGGTAAAACAACGTATAGCAAGGCAACGTAAAGCAGCGTAATGCAAGGTAAAGCAAGGTAAAGCAAGGTAAAGCAACGTAAATCAAGGCAACGTAAAGCAAGGTAAAGCAAGGTAAAGCAAGGCAAGGCAAAGCAAGGTAAAGCAACGTAAAGCAAGGTAAAGCAAGGCAAGATAAAGCAAGGTAAAGCAAGGTAAAGCAAAGCAACGTAAAGCAAAGTAAATCAAGGCAAGGTAAAGCAAGGTAAATCAAGGAAAAGCAACGTAAAGCAAGGCAACGTAAAGCAACGTAAAGCAACGTAAAGCAACGTAAAGCAAGGCAACCTAAAGCAACGTAAAGCAACGTAAAGAAACGTAAAGCAAGGCAACGTAAAGCAAGGTAAAGCAAGGCAAGGTAAAGCAAGGTAAAGCAAGGTAAAACAACGTAAAGCAAGGCAACGTAAAGCAGCGTAATGCAAGGTAAAGCAAGGTAAAGCAAGGTAAAGCAACGTAAATCAAGGCAACGTAAAGCAAGGTAAAGCAAGGTAAAGCAAGGCAAGGCAAAGCAAGGTAAAGCAACGTAAAGCAAGGTAAAGCAAGGCAAGATAAAGCAAGGTAAAGCAAGGTAAAGCAAAGCAACGTAAAGCAAAGTAAATCAAGGCAAGGTAAAGCAAGGTAAATCAAGGCAAAGCAACGAAAAGCAAGGCAACGTAAAGCAACGTAAAGCAACGTAAAGCAACGTAAAGCAAGGCAACCTAAAGCAACGTAAAGCAACGTAAAGAAACGTAAAGCAAGGCAACGTATAGCAAGGTAAAGCAAGGCAAGGTAAAGCAAGGTAAAGCAAGGTAAAGCAACGTAAAGCAAGGCAACGTAAAGCAAGGTAAAGCAAGGTAAAGCAAGGCAAGGCAAAGCAAGGTAAAGCAACGTAAAGCAAGGCAACGTAAAGCAACGTAAAGCAAGGTAAAGCAAGGCAAGATAAAGCAAGGTAAAGCAAGGTAAAGCAAAGCAACGTAAAGCAAGTTAAATCAAGGCAAGGTAAAGCAAGGTAAAGCAAGGCAAAGCAACGTAAAGCAAGGCAACGTAAAGCAACGTAAAGCAACGTAAAGCAACGTAAAGCAAGGCAACTTAAAGCAACGTAAAGCAAGGCAACCTAAAGCAACGTAAATCAACGTAAAGAAAAATAAAGCAAGGCAACGTAAAGAAAGGTAAAGCAAGGCAACGTAAAGCAAGGTAAAGCAAGGTAAATCAAGGCAAGGCAAAGCAAGTTAAAGCAACGTAAAGCAAGGCAACGTAAAGCAACGTAAAGCAAGGTAAAGCAAGGCAAGATAAAGCAAGGTAAAGCAAGGTAAAGCAAAGCAACGTAAAGCAAGGTAAATCAAGGCAAGGTAAAGCAAGGTAAAGCAAGGCAAAGCAACGTAAAGCAAGGCAACGTAAAGCAACGTAAAGAAACGTAAAGCAAGGCAACCTAAAGCAACGTAAAGCAACGTAAAGAAACGTAAAGCAAGGCAACGTAAAGCAACGTAAAGCAACGTAAAGCAAGGCAACGTAAAGCAACGTAAAGCAACTTAAAGCAACGTAAAGCAAGGCAACATAAAGCAACGTAAAGCAACGTATAAGCATGGCAATATAAAACAACGTCAAGCAACGTAAAGCAGCGTAAAGAAACGTAAAGCTAGGCAACATAAAGCAAGGCAACGTAAAGCAAGGCAACGTAAAGCGACGTAAAGCAAGGCAACGTAAAGCAATGCAACGTAAAGCAACGTAATGCAACGTAAAGCAAGGCAACGTAAAGCAAGGCAAAGTAAAGCAACGTAAAGCAACGTAAAGCAAGGCAACGTAAAGCACCGCAATGTAAAGCAATGTAAAGCAATGTAAAGCAAGGCAACGTAAAGCAAGGCAACCTAAAGCAAGGCAAAGTAAAGCAACGTAAAGCAACGCAGCGTAAAGCAACGTAAATCAAGGCAACGTAAAGAAAGGCAACGTAAAGCAACGTAAATAAATGCAACCTAAAGCAAAGTAAAGCAAGGCAACCTAAAGCAAAGTAAAGCAAGGCAACATAAAGAAAGACAACGTAAAGCAAGGCAACGTAAAGCAACGTAAAGCAACGTAAAGCAAGGCAACGTAAAGCAACGCAACGTAAAGCAAGGCAACATAAAGCAACTTAAAGCAACGTAAAGCAAGGCAACGTAAATCAACGTAAAACAACGTAAAGCAAGGCAACGTAAAGCAATGTAAAGCAAGGCAACTTAAAGCAACGTAAAGCAAGGCAACGTAAAGCAAGGCAACGTTTAGCAACGTAAAGCAAGGCAACGTAAAGCAACGTAAAGCAACATAAAGCAAGGCAACCTAAAGCAACGTAAAGCAAGGCAATGTAAAAAAAGGCAACGTAAAGCAACGTAAGGTAAGGCAACGTAAAGCAACGTAAAGCAAGGCAACGTAAAGCAAGGCAATGTAAAGCAACGTATAGCAAGGAAATGTAAAGCAACGTAAAGCAACGTAAAGCAAGGCAACGTAAAGCAACGTAAAGCAAGGCAACGTAAAGCAACGTCAAGCAAGGCAACGTAAAGCAATGTAAAGCAAGGCAACCTAAAGCAACGTAAAGCAAGGCAACGTAAAGCAAGGCAACGTAAAGCAACGTAAAGCAAGGCAAGGCAACGTAAAGCAACGTAAGGCAAGGCAAGGCAAGGCAACGTAAAGCAAGGCAACGTAAAGTAACGTAAAGCAACGTAAAGCAAGGCAACGTAAAGCAACGTAAATCAAGGAAACTTAAAGCAACGTAAAGAAAGGCAAGGCAATGTAAAGCAAGGCAGCGTAAAGCAACATAAAGCAAGGCAACGTAAATTAAGGTAAAACAAGGCAAGGCAAGGCAACGTAAAGGAAGGCAACGTAAAGTAACGTAAAGCAACGTAAAGCAAGGCAACGTAAAGCAACGTAAAGCAACGTAAAGCAAGGCAACGTAAAGCAACGTAAAAAAAGGTAAAGCAAGGCATGGTAAAGCAAGATTAAGCAAAGTAAAGCAACATAAAGCAAGGCAACGTAAAGCAACGTAAAGCAAGGTAAAGCAAGGCAAGGCAAAGCAAGGTAAAGCAACGTAAATCAAGGAAACGTAAAGGAACGTAAAGCAAGGTAAAGCAAGGTAAAGCAAGGCAACGTAAAGCAACGTAAAGCAAGGTAAATCAAGGCAAGGTAAAGCAAGGTAAAGCAACGTAAAGCAAGGAAACGTAAAGCAACGTAAAGCAAGGCAAGGTAAAGCGACGTAAAGCAGGGCAACGTAAAGCAACGTAAAGCAAGGCAAGGCAAAGCAACGTAAAGCAAGGCAAGGCTAAGCAAGGTAAAGCAAGGCTAGGCAAAGCAACGTAAAGCAAGGCAAGGCAAAGCAAGGTAAAGCAAGGCAACGTAAAGCAACGTAAAGCAAGGCAAGTCAAAGCAACGTAAAGCAAGGCAACGTAAAGCAACGTAAAGCAACGTAAAGCAAGGCAAGGCAAAGCAACGAAAAGCAAGGCATCGTAAAGCAACGTAAAGCAAGGCAAGGCAAAGCAACGTAAAGCAGGGCAACGTAAAGCAATGTAAAGGAAGGCAACGTAAAGCAACGTAAAGCAACGTAAAGCAACGTAAAGCAACGTAAACAAGGCAACATAAAGCAACGTAAAGCAAGGCAACGTAAAGCAACGTAAAGCAAGGCAACGTAAAGCAACGTAAAGCAACGTAAAGCAACGTAAAGCAAGGCAACGTAAAGTAACGTAAAGGAACATAAAGCAACGTAAAGCAAGGCAACGTCAAGCAACGTAAAGCAAGGCAAGGCAAAGCAAGGTAAAGCACGGCAACGTAAAGCAACGTAAAGCAACGTAAAGCAAGGTAAAGTAAGGTAAAGCAAGGTAAACAAACGTAAAGGAAGGCAATGTAAAGCAACGTAAAGGAAGGTAAAGCAAGATACAGCAAGGTAAAGGAACGTAAAGCAAGGCAACGTAAAGCAACGTAAAGCAACGTAAAGCAATGTGAAGCAAGGTAAAGCAACGTAAAGCAATGCAACGTAAAGCAACATAAAGCAAGTTTAAGTAAGGTAAAGCAAGGTAAAGCAAGGTAAAGCAAGGTAAATCAAGGCAACGTAAAGCAAGGTAAAGCAAGGCAACGTAAAGCAAGGTAAAGCAACGTAAAGCAACGTAAAGCAAGGCAACGTAAAGCAACGTAAAGCAAGGCAACGTAAAGCAACGTAAAGCAACGTAAAGCAAGGCAACGTAAAGCAATGTAATGCAAGGCAACGTAAAGCAACGTAAAGCAACGTCAAGCAACGTAAAGCAACGTAAATCAACGTAAAGCAAGGTAACGTAAAGCAACGTAAAGCAACGTAAAGCAACGTAAAGCAAGGCAACGTAAAGCAACTTAAAGCAACGTAAAGCAAGGCAACGTAAAGCAACGTAAAGCAACATAAAGCAACGTAAATCAACGTAAAGCAACATAAGGAAAGGAAACTTAAAGCAACGTAAAGCAACGTAAAGCAAGGCAACGTAAAGCAATGTAAAGAAAGGAAAGGCAAAGCAACGTAAAGCAAGGCAACGTAAAGCAAGGCAACGTAAAGCAACGTAAAGCAACGTAAATCAAGGCAACGTAAAGCAACGCAACGTAAAGCAAGGCAACATAAAGCAACGTAAAGCAATGTAAAGGAAGGCAACGTAAAGCAACGTAAAGCAACGTAAAGCAAGGCAACGTAAAGCAACGTAAAGCATGGCAACGTAAAGCAATGTAAAGCATGGCAGCGTAAAGCAAGGCAACGTAAAGCAACGTAAAGCAGCGTAAAGCAAAGCAACGTAAAGCAACGTAAAACAACGTAAAGCAAGGTGAAGCAAGGTAAAGCAACGTAAAGCATGGCAACGTAAAGCAAGGCAACGTAATGCAACGTAAAGCAAGGCAACGTAAAGCAACGTAAAGCAAGGGAATGTAAAGCAACGTAAAGCAAGGCAAAGCAAGGCAACGTAAAGCAACGTAAAGCAAGGCAACGTAAAGAAACGTAAACAAGGCAAGGCAAAGCAAGGTAAAGCAAGGCAAAGCAAGCTAAAGCAAGGCAACGTAAAGCAACGTAAAGCAACGTAAAGCAAGGCAACGTAAAGCAACGCAACGTAAAGCAAGGCAACATAAATCAACTTAAAGCAACGTAAAGCAAGGCAACGTAAATCAACGTAAAACAACGTAAAGCAAGGCAACGTAAAGCAAAGTAAAGCATGGCAACGTAAAGCAACGTAAAGCATGGCAACGTAAAGCAAGGCAACGTAATGCAACGTAAAGCAAGGCAACGTAAAGCAACGTAAAGCAAGGGAATGTAAAGCAACGTAAAGCAAGGCAAAGCAAGGCAACGTAAAGCAACGTAAAGCAAGGCAACGTAAAGCAACGTAAACAAGGCAAGGCAAAGCAAGGTAAAGCAAGGCAAAGCAAGCTAAAGCAAGGCAACGTAAAGCAACGTAAAGCAAGGCAACGTTAAGCAACATAAAGCAATGTAAAGCAACGTAAATCAAGGCAACGTAAAGCAATGTAAAGCAACGTAAAGCAAGGCAACGTAAAGCAACGTAAAGCAAGGCAACGTAAAGCAATGTAAAGCAACGTAAATCAAGGCAACGTAAATCAACGTAAATCAACGTAAAGAAAGGCAACGTAAAGCAACGTAAAGCAACGTAAAGCAACGTAAAGCAAGGCAACGTAAAGAAACGTAAAGGAACGTAAATTAAGGCAACGTAAAGCAAGGTAAAGCAAGGCAACGTAAAGCAAGGTAAAGAAAGGTAAAGCAAAGTAAAGCAACGTAAAGCAACGTAAAGCAAGGCAACGTAAAGCAAGGCAATGTAAAGCAACGTAAAGCAAGGTAATGTAAAGCAAGGTACAGCAACGTAAAGCAACGTAAACCAAGGCAACGTAAAGCAACGTAAAGCAAGGCAATGTAAAGCAAGGTACATCAACGTAAAGCAACGTAAAGCAAGGCAACGTAAAGCAACGTAAAGCAACGTAAAGCAAGGCAAAGTAAAGCAAGGTAAAGCAAGGTAAAGCAAGGTAAACAAACGTAAAGCAAGGCAACACAAGGCAACGTAAAGGAAGGTAAAGCAAGGTAAAGCAAGTTACAGTAAGGTAAAGAAACGTAAAGCAAGGCAACGCAACGTAAAGCAAGGCAACGTAAAAAAACGTAAAGCAACGTAAAGCAAGGTGAAGCAAGGTAAAGCAACGTAAAGCAAGGCAACATAAAGCAGCGTAAAGAAAGGTAAAGCAAGGTAAAGCAAGGTAAAGCAAGGCAACGTAAAGCAAGGTAAAGCAAGGCAACTTAAAGCAACGTAAAGCAACGTAAACAAGGCAACATAAAGCAACGTAAAGCAAGGCAACGTAAAGCAACGTAAAGCAAGGCAACGTAAAGCAACGTAAAGCAACGTAAAGCAAGGTAAAGCAAGGCAACGTAAAGTAACGTAAAGGAACATAAAGCAACGTAAAGCAAGGCAACGTAAAGCAACGTAAAGCAAGGCAAGGCAAAGCAAGGTAAAGCACGGCAACATAAAGCAACGTAAAGCAACGTAAAGCAACGTAAAGCAACGTAAAGTAAGGTAAAGCAAGGTAAACAAACGTAAAGGAAGGCAATGTAAAGCAACGTAAAGGAAGGTAAAGCAAGATACAGCAAGGTAAAGGAACGTAAAGCAAGGAAACGTAAAGCAACGTAAAGCAACGTAAAGCAATGTGAAGCAAGGTAAAGCAACGTAAATGAAGGCAACGTAAAGCAACATAAAGCAAGTTTAAGTAAGGTAAAGCAAGGTAAAGCAAGGTAAAGCAAGGTAAATCAAGGCAACGTAAAGCAAGGTAAAGCAAGGCAACGTAAAGCAAGGTAAAGCAACGTAAAGCAACGTAAAGCAAGGCAACGTAAAGCAACGTAAAGCAAGGCAACGTAAAGCAACGTAAAGCAACGTAAAGCAAGGCAACGTAAAGCAATGTAATGCAAGGCAACGTAAAGCAACGTAAAGCAACGTCAAGCAACGTAAAGCAACGTAAATCAACGTAAAGCAAGGTAACGTAAAGCAACGTAAAGCAACGTAAAGCAAGGCAACGTAAAGCAACTTAAAGCAACGTAAAGCAAGGCAACGTAAAGCAACGTAAAGCAACATAAAGCAACGTAAATCAACTTTAAGCAACATAAGGCAAGGAAACTTAAAGCAACGTAAAGCAACGTAAAGCAAGGCAACGTAAAGCAACGTAAAGAAAGGAAAGGCAAAGCAACGTAAACCAAGGCAACGTAAAGCAAGGCAACGTAAAGCAACGTAAAGCAACGTAAATCAAGGCAACGTAAAGCAACGCAACGTAAAGCAAGGCAACATAAAGCAACGTAAAGCAATGTAAAGCAAGGCAACGTAAAGCAACGTAAAGCAACGTAAAGCAAGGCAACGTAAAGCAACGTAAAGCATGGCAACGTAAAGCAATGTAAAGCATGGCAGCGTAAAGCAAGGCAACGTAAAGCAACGTAAAGCAGCGTAAAGCAAAGCAACGTAAAGCAACGTAAAACAACGTAAAGCAAGGTGAAGCAAGGTAAAGCAACGTAAAGCATGCAACGTAAAGCAACATAAAGCAAGTTTAAGTAAGGTAAAGCAAGGTAAAGCAACGTAAAGGAATGCAACCTAAAGCAGTGTAAAGCAAGGTAAATCAAGGTAAAGCAAGGTAAAGCAAGGTAAATCAAGGCAACGTAAAGCAAGGTAAAGCAACGTAAAGCAACGTAAAGCAAGGCAACGTAAAGCAACGTAAAGCACGGCAACGTAAAGCAACGTAAAGAAAGGAAAGGCAAAGCAACATAAAGCAAGGCAACGTAAAGCAAGGCAACGTAAAGCAACGTAAAGCAACGTAAAGCAAGGCAACGTAAAGCAACGCAACGTAAAGCAAGGCAACATAAAGCAACTTAAAGCAACGTAAAGCAAGGCAACGTAAATCAACGTAAAACAACGTAAAGCAAGGCAACGTAAAGCAAAGTAAAGCATGGCAACGTAAAGCAACGTAAAGCAAGGCAACGTAAAGCAAGGCAACGTAATGCAACGTAAAGCAAGGAAACGTAAAGCAACGTAAAGCAAGGGAATGTAAAGCAACGTAAAGCAAGGCAAAGCAAGGCAACGTAAAGCAACGTAAAGCAAGGCAACGTAAAGCAACGTAAACAAGGCAAGGCAAAGCAAGGTAAAGCAAGGCAAAGCAAGCTAAAGCAAGGCAACGTAAAGCAACGTAAAGCAAGGCAACGTTAAGCAACATAAAGCAATGTAAAGCAACGTAAATCAAGGCAACGTAAAGCAATGTAAAGCAACGTAAAGCAAGGCAACGTAAAGCAACGTAAAGCAAGGCAACGTAAAGCAACGTAAAGCAACGTAAATCAAGGCAACGTAAATCAACGTAAATCAACGTAAAGAAAGGCAACGTAAAGCAACGTAAAGCAACGTAAAGGAAGGTAAAGCAAGGTAAAGCATGGTACAGGAAGGTAAAGCAATGTAAAGCAAGGCAAAGCAACGTAAAGCAAGGCAACGTAAAGCAACGTAAAGCAACGTAAAGCAAGGTGAACCAAGGTAAAACAACGTAAAGCAAGGCAACGTAAAGCAGCGTAATGCAAGGTAAAGCAAGGTAAAGCAAGGTAAAGCAACGTAAATCAAGGTAACGTAAAGCAAGGTAAAGCAAGACAACGTAAAGCAACGTAAAGCAAGGTAAAGCAACGTAAAGCAATGTAAAGTAAGTTAAAGCAAGGCAACGTAAAGCAAGGTAAAGCACTGCAACGTAAACCAACGTAAAGCAAGGCAACGTAAAGCAACGTAAAGGAAGGTAAAGCTGGGCAAAGTAAAGCAACGTAAAGCAAGGCAACATAAAGCAACATAAAGAATGGCAACGTAAAGCAACGTAAAGCAACGTAAACCAAGGTAAAGCAAGACAACGTAAAGCAACGTAAAGAAAGGCAACGTAAAGCAACGTAACGCAACGTAAAGCAAGGCAACGTAAAGCAACGTGAACAAGGCAAGGCAAAGCAAGGTAAAGCAAGGCAACGTAAAGCAACGTAAAGAAAGGCAAGGCAAAGCAACGTAAAGCAAGGCAAAGTAAAGCAACGTAAAGCAAGGCAACGTAAAGCAACGTAAAGCAACATAAAGCAACGTAAAGCAACGTAAATCAAGGCAACGTAAAGCAACGTAAAGCAACGTAAAGCAAGGCAAAATAAAGCAACGTAAAGCAACGTAAAGCAAGGCAACGTAAAGCAACGTAAAGCAAGGCAACGTAAAGCAACGTAAAGCAACGTAAAGCAACGTAAAGTAACGCAAAGCAACGTTAAGCAAGGTAAAGCAAGGTAAATCAACGTAACCCAACATAAAGCAAGGCAACGTAAAGCAACGTAAAGCAACGTAAAGCAAGGCAACGTAAAGAGACGTAAAGTAACGTAATGCAAGGCAACGTAAAGCAAGGTAAAGCAAGTTAAAGCAAGGTAAACAAACGTAAAGCAACGTAAAGGAAGGTAAAGCAAGGTAAAGCAAGGTAAAGTAAGGTAAAGCAAGGTAAACAAACGTAAAGGAAGGCAATGTAAAGCAACGTAAAGGAAGGTAAAGCAAGATACAGCAAGGTAAAGGAACGTAAAGCAAGGCAACGTAAAGCAACGTAAAGCAACGTAAAGCAATGTGAAGCAAGGTAAAGCAACGTAAAGCAAGGCAACGTAAAGCAACATAAAGCAAGTTTAAGTAAGGTAAAGCAAGGTAAAGCAAGGTAAAGCAAGGTAAATCAAGGCAACGTAAAGCAAGGTAAAGCAAGGCAACGTAAAGCAAGGTAAAGCAACGTAAAGCAACGTAAAGCAAGGCAACGTAAAGCAACGTAAAGCAAGGCAACGTAAAGCAACGTAAAGCAACGTAAAGCAAGGCAACGTAAAGCAACGTATACAAGGCAACGTAAAGCAACGTAAAGCAACGTCAAGCAACGTAAAGCAACGTAAATCAACGTAAAGCAAGGTAACGTAAAGCAACGTAAAGCAACGTAAAGCAACGTAAAGCAAGGCAACGTAAAGCAACTTAAAGCAACGTAAAGCAAGGCAACGTAAAGCAACGTAAAGCAACATAAAGCAACGTAAATCAACGTAAAGCAACATAAGGCAAGGAAACTTAAAGGGACGTAAAGCAACGTAAAGCAAGGCAACGTAAAGCAACGTAAGAAAGGAAAGGCAAAGCAACGTAAATCAAGGCAACGTAAAGCAAGGCAACGTAAAGCAACGTAAAGCAACGTAAATCAAGGCAACGTAAAGCAACGCAACGTAAAGCAAGGCAACATAAAGCAACGTAAAGCAATGTAAAGCAAGGCAACGACAAGCAACGTAAAGCAACGTAAAGCAAGGCAACGTAAAGCAACGTAAAGCATGGCAACGTAAAGCAATGTAAAGCATGGCAGCGTAAAGCAAGGCAACGTAAAGCAACGTAAAGCAGCGTAAAGCAAAGCAACGTAAAGCAACGTAAAACAACGTAAAGCAAGGTGAAGCAAGGTAAAGCAACGTAAAGCAAGGCAACGTAAAGCAACATAAAGCAAGTTTAAGTAAGGTAAAGCAAGGTAAAGCAACGTAAAGGAATGCAACCTAAAGCAGTGTAAAGCAAGGTAAATCAAGGTAAAGCAAGGTAAAGCAAGGTAAATCAAGGCAACGTAAAGCAAGGTAAAGCAACGTAAAGCAACGTAAAGCAAGGCAACGTAAAGCAACGTAAAGCACGGCAACGTAAAGCAACGTAAAGAAAGGAAAGGCAAAGCAACATAAAGCAAGGCAACGTAAAGCAAGGCAACATAAGGCAACGTAAAGCAACGTAAAGCAAGGCAACGTAAAGCAACGCAACGTAAAGCAAGGCAACATAAAGCAACTTAAAGCAACGTAAAGCAAGGCAACGTAAATCAACGTAAAACAACGTAAAGCAAGGCAACGTAAAGCAAAGTAAAGCATGGCAACGTAAAGTAACGTAAAGCATGGCAACGTAAAGCAAGGCAACGTAATGCAACGTAAAGCAAGGCAACGTAAAGCAGCGTAAAGCAAGGGAATGTAAAGCAACGTAAAGCAAGGCAAAGCAAGGCAACGTAAAGCAACGTAAAGCAAGGCAACGTAAAGCAACGTAAACAAGGCAAGGCAAAGCAAGGTAAAGCAAGGCAAAGCAAGCTAAAGCAAGGCAACGTAAAGCAACGTAAAGCAAGGCAACGTTAAGCAACATAAAGCAACGTAAAGCAGCGTAAATCAAGGCAACGTAAAGCAATGTAAAGCAACGTAAAGCAAGGCAACGTAAAGCAACGTAAAGCAAGGCAACGTAAAGCAACGTAAAGCAACGTAAATCAAGGCAACGTAAATCAACGTAAAGAAAGGCAACGTAAAGCAACGTAAAGCAACGTAAAGCAACGTAAAGCAAGGCAACGTAAAGAAACGTAAAGGAACGTAAATTAAGGCAACGTAAAGCAAGGTAAAGCAAGGCAATGTAAAGCAAGGTAAAGCAAGGTAAACAAACGTAAAGCAACGTAAAGGAAGGTAAAGCAAGTTAAAGCATGGTACAGGAAGGTAAAGCAACGTAAAGCAAGGCAAAGCAACGTAAAGCAAGGCAACGTAAAGCAACGTAAAGCAACGTAAAGCAAGGTGAACCAAGGTAAAACAACGTAAAGCAAGGCAACGTAAAGCAGCGTAATGCAAGGTAAAGCAAGGTAAAGCAAGGTAAAGCAACGTAAATCAAGGCAACGTAAAGCAAGGTAAAGCAAGACAACGTAAAGCAACGTAAAGCAAGGTAAAGCAACGTAAAGCAATGTAAAGCAAGTTAAAGCAAGGCAACGTAAAGCAAGGTAAAGCACGGCAACGTAAACCAACGTAAAGCAAGGCAACGTAAAGCAACGTAAAGCAAGGTAAAGCAAGGCAAAGTAAAGCAACGTAAAGCAAGGCAACATAAAGCAACATAAAGAATGGCAACGTAAAGCAACGTAAAGCAACGTAAACCAAGGTAAAGCAAGACAACGTAAAGCAACGTAAAGAAAGGCAACGTAAAGCAACGTAACGCATCGTAAAGCAAGGCAACGTAAAGCAACGTGAACAAGGCAAGGCAAAGCAAGGTAAAGCAAGGCAACGTAAAGCAACGTAAAGAAAGGCAAGGCAAAGCAACGTAAAGCAAGGCAAAGTAAAGCAACGTAAAGCAAGGCAACGTAAAGCAACGTAAAGCAACATAAAGCAACGTAAAGCAACGTAAATCAAGGCAACGTAAAGCAACATAAAGCAACGTAAAGCAAGGCAAAATAAAGCAACGTAAAGCAACGTAAAGCAAGGCAACGTAAAGCAACGTAAAGCAACGTAAAGCAAGGCAACGTAAAGCAACGTAAAGCAACGTAAATCAACGTAAAGCAAGGCAACGTAAAGCAACGTAAAGCAACGTAAAGCAAGGCAACGTAAAGAAACGTGAAGAAAAGTAAAGCAAGGCAACGTAAAGCAACGCAGCGTAAAGCAATGCAACGTAAAGCAACGTAAAGCAAGGCAACGTAAAGCAACGTAAAGCAACGTAAAGCAAGGCAACGCAAAGCAACGTAAAGCACCGTAAAGTAACGTAAAGCAAGGCAACGTAAAGCAACATAAAGCAAGGCAAAGCAAGGCAACGTAAAGCAACATATATCAACGTAAACAATGTAAAGCAGGCAACGTACAGCAATGTAATGCAAGGTAACTTAAAGCACCGTAAAGCAAGGCAAAGGAAGGCAACGTAAAGCAACGTAAATCAATGTAAAGCAAGGCAAGGTAAAGCATCGTAAAGCAATATAAAGGAAGGCAACGTAAAGCAACGTAAAGCAACGTAAAGCAAGGCAACGTAAAGCAACGTAAAGCAACGTAAACTAACGCAAAGCAACGTTAAGCAAGGTAAAGCAAGGTAAATCAACGTAACCCAACATAAAGCAAGGCAACGTAAAGCAACGTAAAGCAACGTAAAGCAAGGCAACGTAAAGAGACGTAAAGTAACGTAATGCAAGGCAACGTAAAGCAAGGTAAAGCAAGGTAAAGCAAGGTAAACAAACGTAAAGCAACGTAAAGGAAGGTAAAGCAAGATAAAGCAATGTACAGGAAGGTAAAGCAACGTAAAGCAAGGCAACACAACGTAAAGCAAGGCAACGTAAAGCAACGTAAAGCAAAGTAAACAAGGTGAAGCAAGGTAAAACAACGTAAAGCAAGGCAACGTAAAGCAACATAAAGCAAGGTTAAGCAAGGTAAAGCAAGGTAAAGCAATGTAAATCAAGGCAATGTAAAGCAAGGTAAAGCAAGACAACGTAAAGCAACGTAAAGCAAGGCAAGGCAAAGCAACGTAAAGCAATGTAAAGCAAGTTAAAGCAAGGCAACGTAAAGCAACGTAAAGCAAGGCAACGTAAAGCAAGGTAAAGCAAGGAAAAGCAACGTAAGGCAAGGTAAAGCAAGGCAACGTAAAGCAAGGCAAAGCAAGGCAAGGTAAAGCAAGGCAAAGCAACGTAAAGCAAGGCAAGATAAAGCAAGGCAAAGCAACGTAAACAAGGTAAATCAAGGCAATGTAAAGCAAGGTAAAGTAACGTAAAGCAAGGCAACGTAAAGCAACATAAAACAAGGTAAAGCAAGGCAAGGCAAAGCAAGGTAAAGCAACGTAAAGCAAGGCAATGTAAAGCAACGTAAATCAAGGTAAAGCAAGGCAATGTAAAGCAACGTAAAGCAAGGTAAAGAAAGGCAAGGCTAAGCAACGTAAAGCAACGTAAAGCAAGGCAACGTAAAGCAAAGTAAAGCCACGTAAAGCAAGGCAAGGTAAAGCAAAGTAAAGCAAGGTAAAGCAAGGCAACGTAAAGCAACGTAAAGCAAGTTAAATCAAGGCAAGGTAAAGCAAGGTAAAGCAAGGCAAAGCAACGTAAAGCAAGGCAACGTAAAGCAAGGTAAAGCAACGTAAAGCAAGGCAAGGCAACGCAAGGTAAAGCAAGGCAACGTAAAGCAACGTAAAGCAAGGCAAGGCAAAGCAACGTAAAGCAAGGCAACGTAAAGCAACGTAAACCAACGTAAACAAGGCAAGGCAAAGCAACGAAAAGCAAGGCAACGTAAAGCAACGTAAAGCAAGGCAAGGTAAAGCAAGGCAACGTAAAGCAAGGCACGGCAATGCAACGTAAATCAAGGCAACGTAAAGTAAGGCAAGGTAAAGCAAGGCAAAGTAAAACAACGTAAAGCAGGGCAACGTAAAGCAATGTAAAGCAAGGCAAGGCAAGGCAACGTAAAACAAGGCAACGTAAAGCAACGTAAAGCAACGTAAAGCAAGGCAACGTAAAGCAACGTAAAGCAACGTAAAGCAAGGCAACGTAAATCAACGTAAAGCAAGGCAAGGTAAAGCAACCGAAAGCAATGTAAAGGCAACGTAAAGCAAGGCAACGTAAAGCAACATAAAGCAACGTAAAGAAAGGCAACGTAAAGCAACGTAAAGCAACGTAAAGCAAGGCAAAGTAAAGCAACGTAATGCAACGTAAAGCAAGGCAATTTAAAGCAATGTAAAGCAACATAAAGCAACGCAACGTAAAACAACATAAAGCAACGTAAAGTAACGTAAAGCAAGGTAAAGCAACGTAAAGCAACGTAAAGGAACGTAAAGCAAGGAAACGTAAAGCAACGTAAAGCAAGGCAACGTAAAGCAACGTGAAGCAATGCAACGTAAAGCAAGGTAAAGCAAGGTAAAGCAACGTAAATCAACGTAAAGCAAGGCAACGTAAAGCAACGTAAAGCAAGGTAAAGCAAGGTAAAGCAACGTAAAGCAACGTAAAGCAAGGCAAGGTAAAGCAACGTAAAGCAAGGTAATTTAAAGCAAGCTAAAGCAACGTAAAGCAACGTATAGCAAGGCAACATAAAGCAACGTAAAGCAAGGCAACGTAAAGCAAGAAAAAGCAAGTTAAAGCAAGGTAAACAAACGTAAAGCAAGGCAACGTAAAGCAACGTAAAGGAAGGTAAAGCATGGTACAGGAAGGTAAAGAAATGTAAAGCAAGGCAACGCAACGTTAAGCAAGGCAACGTAAAGCAAGGCAACGTAAAGCAAGGCAACGTAAAGCAACGTAAAGCAAGGCAAGGTAAAGCAACGTAAAGCAACATAAAGCAAGGCAACGTAAAGCAACGTAAAGCAACGTAAAGCAACGTAAAGTAAGGCAAGGCAAAGCAACGTAAAGCAAGGGAAGGCAAAGCAACGTAAAGCAACGTAAACCAACGTAAATGTATGTAAAGCAAGGAAACGTAAAGCAAGGCAACGTAAAGCAAGGCAACGTAGCAACGTAAAGTAATGTAAAGCAACGTAAAGCAATGCAGCATACAGGAAGGCAACGTAAAGCAACATAAAGCAACGTAAAGCAACGTAAAGAAAGGCAAGGCAAGGAAACGTAAAGCAACGTAAAGCAACGTAAAGCAAGGAAAGGCAAAGCAACGTAAAGCAACGTAAAGCAACGTAAAGCAAGACAACGTAAAGCAACGTAAAGCAACGTAAAGCAAGGCAACGTAAAGCAACGTAAAGCAACGTAAAGCAAGGCAACGTAAAGCAAGGTAAAGCAACGTAAAGCAAGGCAACGTAAAGCAACGTAAAGCAACGTAAAGCAAGGCGACGTAAAGCAACGTAAAGCAAAGTAAAGCAAGGCAACGTAAAGCAACGTAAAGCAACGTAAAGCAACGTAAAGCAAGGCAACGTAAAGCAAATTAAAGCAACATAAAGCAACGTAAAGCAAGGCAACGTAAAGCAACGTAAAGCAACGTAAAGCAAGGCAACGTAAAGCAACGTAAAGCAACGTAAAGCAACATAAAGCAAGGCAACGTAAAGCAAGGCAACGTAAAGCAACGTAATGCAACGTAAAGCAACGTAAAGCAAGGCAACGTAAAGCAAGGCAACGTAAAGCAACGTAAAGCAACGTAAAGCAAGGCAACGTAAAGCAACGTAAAGCAACGTAAAGCAAGGCAACGTAAAGCAAGGCAACGTAAAGCAACGTAAAGCAAGGCAAGGTAAAGCAAGGCAACGTAAAGCAAGGCAACGTAAGGCAAGGCAACGTAAGGCAAGGCAACGTAAAGAAAGGCAACGTAAAGCAACGTAAAGCAACGTAAAGCAAGGCAACGTACAGCAAGGCAACCTAAAGCAAGGCAACATAAAGCAAGGCAAGGCAAGGCAACGTAAAGCAATGTAAAGCAAGGCAACGTAAGCAATGCAACGTAAAGCAACGTAAAGCAAGGCAGCGTAAAGCAAGGCAACGTAAAGCAACGTAAAGAAACGTAAAGCAAGGCAACGTAAAGCAAGGCAACGTAAAGCAACGTAAAGCAAAGTAAAGCAACGTAAAGCAAGGCAACGTAAAGCAAGGCAATGTAAAGCAACGTAAAGCAACGTAAAGCAAGGCAACGTAAAGCAAAGTAAAGCAACGTAAGGCAAGGCAACGTAAAGCAAGGCAACGTAAACAATGCAACGTAAAGCAACGTAAAGCAAGGCAACGTAAAGCAAGGCAACGTAAGGCAAGGCAACGTAAAGCAAGGCAACGTAAAGCAACGTGAAGCAATGCAACGTAAAGCAAGGTAAAGCAAGGTAAAGCAACGTAAAGCAACGTAAAGCAAGGCAACGTAAAGCAACGTAAAGCAAGGCAATTTAAAGCAAGCTAAAGCAACGTAAAGCAACGTATAGCAAGGCAACGTAAAGCAAAGTAAATCAAGGCAACGTAAAGCAAGGCAAAGCAAGTTAAAGCAAGGTAAACAAACGTAAAGCAAGGCAAAATAAAGCAACGTAAAGGAAGGTAAAGCAAGGTACAGGAAGGTAAAGAAATGTAAAGCAAGGCAACGCAACGTTAAGCAAGGCAACGTAAAGCAAGGCAACGTAAAGCAATGCAACGTAAAGCAACGTAAAGCAAGGCAAGGTAAAGCAACGTAAAGCAACGTAAAGCAAGGCAACATAAATCAACGTAAAGCAACGTAAAGCAAGGCAACGTAAAGCAACGTAAAGCAACGTAAAGCAAGGGAAGGCAAGGCAATGTAAAGCAACGTAAAGCATGGCAGAGCAACGTAAAGCAACGTAAAGCAACCTAAAGCAAGGCAAGGCAAAGCAACGTAAAGCAACGTAAAACAACGTAACACAAGGCAACGTAAAGCAAAGTAAAGCTACGTAAAGCAAGGCAAGGCAAAGCAACGTATAGAAACGTACAGCAAGGCAAGGCAAGGCAAAGCAAGGCTAAGCAAGGCAAAGCATCGTAAAGCAACGTAAAGCAAGGCAAGGCAAGGTAAAGCAACGTAAAGCAACGTAAAGCAAGGCAAGGCAAGGTAAAGCAACGTAAAGCAACGTAAAGCAACGTAAAGCAAGGCAAGGCAAGGCAACGTAAAGCAAAGTAAAGCAACGTAAAGCAAGGAAAGGCAAGGCAGAGTAACGTAAAGCAACGTAAAGCAAGGCAAGGCAAGGTAAAGCAACGTAAAGCAAAGTAAAGCAAGGCAAGGCAAGGCAAAGACAGGTAAAGCAACGTAAAGTAAGGCAAGGAAAGGTAAAGCAACGTAAAGCAACGTAAAGCAAGGCAAGGCAAGGTAAGGCAACGTAAAGCAACGTAAAGCAACGTAAAGCAACGTAATCAAGGCAAGGCAAAGCAAGGCAAAGCAAGGCAAAGCAAGGCAAAGCAACGTAAAGCAACCTAAAGCAAGGCAAGGCAAAGCAACGTAAAGCAACGTAAAACAACGTAACACAAGGCAACGTAAAGCAAAGTAAAGCTACGTAAAGCAAGGCAAGGCAAAGCAACATATAGAAACGTACAGCAAGGCAAGGCAAGGCAAAGCAAGGCTAAGCAAGGCAAAGCATCGTAAAGCAACGTAAAGCAAGGCAAGGCAAGGTAAAGCAACGTAAAGCAACGAAAAGCAAGGCAAGGCAAGGTAAAGCAACGTAAAGCAACGTAAAGCAACGTAAAGCAAGGCAAGGCAAGGTAAAGCAACGTAAAGCAGCGTAAAGCAACGTAAAGCGACGTAAAGCAAGGCTAGGCAAGGTAAAGCAGCGTAAAGCAACGTAAAACAACGTAAAGCAACGTAAAGCAAGGCAAGGCAACTTAAAGCAACCTAAAACAACGTAAGGCATGGCAAAGCAACGTAAAGCAACGTAAAGCAAGGCAAGGCAACGTAAAGCAACGTAAAGCAAGGCAAGGCAACGTAAAGCAACGTAGAGCAACGTAAGGCAAGGCAAAGCAACGTAAAGCAACGTAAAGCAAGGCAAGGCAACGTAAAGAAAGGCAACGTAAAGCAACGCAACGTAAAGCAACGTAAAGCAACGTAAACCAAGGCAACGTAAAGCAAGGCAACGTAAAGCAACATAAAGCAACGTAAAGCAAGGCAACGTAAAGCAACGTAAAGCAAGGCAACGTAAAGCAAGGCAACGTAAAGCAAGGCAACGTAAAGCAACGTAAAGAAACGTCAAGCAAGGCAACGTAAAGCAACGTAAAGCAAGGCAACATCAAGCAACGTAAAGCAAAGCAACGTAAAGCAAGGCAACGTAAAGCAACGTAAAGCAAGGCAACGTAAAGCAAGGCAACGTAAAGCAACGTAAACCAAGGCAACGTAATGCAACATAAAGCAAGGCAAGGAAACGTAAGCAAGGCAACGTAAAGCAACGTAAAGCAAGGCAAGGCAACGTAAAGCAAGGCAACGTAAAGCAACCTAAAGCAAGGCAAGGCAACGTAAAACAAAGCAACATAAAGCAACGTAATGCAAGGCAAGGCAACGTAAAACAAGGCAACGTAAAGCAACGTAAAGCAAGGCAAGGCAACGTAAATTAACGTAAAGCAATGCAGAGCAACGTAAAGCAACGTAAAGCAACGTAAATCAAGGCAAGGCAAGGTAAAGCAACGTAAAGCAACGTAAAGCAAGGCAAGGCAAGGTAAAGCAACGTAAAGCAACGTAAAGCAAGGCAAGGCAAGGTAAAGAAACGTAAAGCAACGTAAAGCAAGGCAAGGCAATGCAAAGCAACGTAAAGCAACGTAAAGCAAGGCAAGGCAAGGTAAATCAACGTAAAGCAACGTAAAGCAAGGCAAGGCAATGTAAAGCAACGTAAAGCAACGTAAAGCAACGTAAAGCAAGGCAAGGCAAGGTAAAGCAACGTAAAGCAACGTAAAGCAACATAAAGCAAGGCAAGGCAAGGTAAAGCAACGGAAAGCAACGCAAAGCAACGTAAAGCAAGGCAAGGCAAGGTTAAGTAACGTAAAGCAACTTAAAGCAAGGCAAGGCAACGTAAAGAAACGTAAAGCAACGTAAAGCAAGGCAAGGCAAGGTAAAGCAACGTAAAGCAACGTAAAGCAACGTAAAGCAAGGCAAGGTAAAGAAACGTAAAGCAACATAAAGCAACGTAAAGCAAGGCAAGGAAAGGTAAAGCAACGTAAAGCAACGTAAAGCAAGGCAAGGCAACGTAAAGAAACGTAAAGCAACGTAAAGCAAGGCAAGGCAACGTAAAGCAACGTAAAGCAACGTAAAGCAAGGCAAGGCAAGGTAAAGCGCGTAAAGAAACGTAAAGCAAGGCAAGGCAAGGTAAAGCAACATAAAGCAACGTAAACCAACGTAAAGCAAGGGAAGGGAACGTAAAGCAACGTAAAGCAAGGCAAGGCAAGGTAAAGCAACGTAAAGCAACGTAAAGCAAGGCAAGGCAAGGTAAAGCAACGTAAAGCAACGTAAATCAAAGTAAAGCAAGGCAAGGCAAGGCAACGTAAAGCAAAGTAAAGCAACGTAAAGCAAGGAAAGGCAAGGCAGAGTAACGTAAAGCAACGTAAAGCAAGGCAAGGCAAGGTAAAGCAACGTAAAGCAAAGTAAAGCAAGGCAAGGCAAGGCAAAGACAGGTAAAGCAACGTAAAGTAAGGCAAGGAAAGGTAAAGCAACGTAAAGCAACGTAAAGCAAGGCAAGGCAAGGTAAGGCAACATAAAGCAAGGTAAAGCAACGTAAAGCAAGGCAAGGCAACGTAAAGAAACCTAAAGCAACGTAAAGCAAGGCAAGGAAAGGTAAAGAAACGTAAGGCAACGTAAAGCAAGGCAAGGCAAGGTAAAGCAACGTAAAGCAACGTAAAGCAACGTAAAGAAAGGCAAGGCAAGGTAAAACAACGTAAAGCAACGTAAAGCAAGGCAAGGCAACGTAAAGCAACGTAAAGCAACGTAAAGCAAGGCAAGGCAAGGTAAAGGTACGTAAAGCAACTTAAAGGAAGCGAAGACAAGGTTAAGCAACGTAAAGCAACGTAAAGCAAGGCAAGGCAACGTAAAGAAACCTAAAGCAACGTAAATCAAGGCAAGGTAAAGCAATGTAAACTAACGTTAAGCAACGTAAAGCAAGGCAAGGCAAGGTAAAGCAACGTAAAGCAACGTAAAATAACGTAAAGCAAGGCAAGGCAACGTAAAGCAACGTAAAGCAACGTTTGGCAAGGCAAGGCAAGGTAAAGCAAGGCAAGGCAAGGTAAAGCAAGGCAAGGCAAGGTAAAGCAACGTAAAGCAACGTAAAGCAACATAAAGCAAGGGAAGGCAACGTAAAGCAACGTAAAGCAACGTAAAGCAACTTAAAGCAAGGCAAGGCAAGGCAAGGTAAAGCAACGTAAAGCAACGTAAAGCAACGTAAAGCAAGGCAACGTAAAGCAAGGCAACGTAAAGCAACGTAAAGCAACGTAAAGCAAGGCAACGTAAAGCAACGTAAAGCAAGGCAACGTAAAGAAGGCAACGTAAAGGAAGGCAACGTAAAGCAACGTAAAGCAACGTAAAGGAAGGCAAGGCAACGTAAAGCACTGTAAAGCAAGGCAAGGCAACGTAAAGAAAGGCAACGTAAAGCAACGCAACGTAAAGCAACGTAAAGCAACGTAAACCAAGGCAACGTAAAGCAAGGCAACGTAAAGCAACATAAAGCAACGTAAAGCAAGGCAACGTAAAGCAACGTAAAGCAAGGCAACGTCAAGCAACGTAAAGCAAAGCAACGTAAAGCAAGGCAACGTAAAGCAACGTAAAGCAAGGCAACGTAAAGCAAGGCAACGTAAAGCAACGTAAACCAAGGCAACGTAATGCAACATAAAGCAAGGCAAGGCAACGTAAGCAAGGCAACGTGAAGCTACGTAAAGCAAGGCAAGGAAACGTAAAGCAAGGCAACGTAAAGCAACGTAAAGCAAGGCAAGGCAACGTAAAGCAAGGCAACGTAAAGCAACCTAAAGCAAGGCAAGGCAACGTAAAGCAAAGCAACATAAAGCAACGTAATGCAAGGCAAGGCAACGTAAAACAAGGCAACGTAAAGCAACGTAAAGCAAGGCAAGGCAACGTAAATTAACGTAAAGCAATGCAGAGCAACGTAAAGCAACGTAAAGCAACGTAAATCAAGGCAAGGCAAGGTAAAGCAACGTAAAGCAACGTAAAGCAAGGCAAGGCAAGGTAAAGCAACGTAAAGCAACGTAAAGCAAGGCAAGGCAAGGTAAAGCAACGTAAAGCAAGGCAAGGCAAGGTAAAGCAACGTAAAGCAACGTAAAGCAAGGCAAGGCAATGCAAAGCAACGTAAAGCAACATAAAGCAAGGCAAGGCAAGGTAAATCAACGTAAAGCAACGTAAAGCAAGGCAAGGCAAGGTAAAGCAACGTAAAGCAACGTAAAGCAACGTAAAGCAAGGCAAGGCAAGGTAAAGCAACGTAAAGCAACGTAAAGCAACATAAAGCAAGGCAAGGCAAGGTAAAGCAACGGAAAGCAACGCAAAGCAACGTAAAGCAAGGCAAGGCAAGTTTAAGTAACGTAAAGCAACATAAAGCAAGGCAAGGCAACGTAAAGAAACGTAAAGCAACGTAAAGCAAGGCAAGGCAAGGTAAAGCAACGTAAAGCAACGTAAAGCAACGTAAAGCAAGGCAAGGTAAAGAAACGTAAAGCAACATAAAGCAACGTAAAGCAAGGCAAGGAAAGGTAAAGCAACGTAAAGCAACGTAAAGCAAGGCAAGGCAACGTAAAGAAACGTAAAGCAACGTAAAGCAAGGCAAGGCAACGTAAAGCAACGTAAAGCAACGTAAAGCAAGGCAAGGCAAGGTAAAGCGCGTAAAGAAACGTAAAGCAAGGCAAGGCAAGGTAAAGCAACATAAAGCAACGTAAACCAACGTAAAGCAAGGGAAGGGAACGTAAAGCAACGTAAAGCAAGGCAAGGCAAGGTAAAGCAACGTAAAGCAACGTAAAGCAAGGCAAGGCAAGGTAAAGCAACGTAAAGCAACGTAAATCAACGTAAAGCAAAGTAAAGCAATGTAAAGCAAGGAAAGGCAAGGCAGAGTAACGTAAAGCAACGTAAAGCAAGGCAAGGCAAGGTAAAGCAACGTAAAGCAAAGTAAAGCAAGGCAAGGCAAGGCAAAGACAGGTAAAGCAACGTAAAGTAAGGCAAGGAAAGGTAAAGCAACGTAAAGCAACGTAAAGCAAGGCAAGGCAAGGTAAGGCAACGTAAAGCAAGGTAAAGCAACGTAAAGCAAGGCAAGGCAACGTAAAGAAACCTAAAGCAACGTAAAGCAAGGCAAGGAAAGGTAAAGAAACGTAAGGCAACGTAAAGCAAGGTAAGGCAAGGTAAAGCAACGTAAAGCAACGTAAAGCAACGTAAAGAAAGGCAAGGCAAGGTAAAACAACGTAAAGCAACGTAAAGCAAGGCAAGGCAACGTAAAGCAACGTAAAGCAACGTAAAGCAAGGCAAGGCAAGGTAAAGGTACGTAAAGCAACTTAAAGGAAGGGAAGATAAGGTTAAGCAACGTAAAGCAACGTAAAGCAAGGCAAGGCAACGTAAAGAAACCTAAAGCAACGTAAATCAAGGCAAGGTAAAGCAACGTAAACCAACGTTAAGCAACGTAAAGCAAGGCAAGGCAAGGTAAAGCAACGTAAAGCAACGTAAAATAACGTAAAGCAAGGCAAGGCAACGTAAAGCAACGTAAAGCAACGTTTGGCAAGGCAAGGCAAGGCAAAGCAAGGCAAGGCAAGGTAAAGCAAGGCAAGGCAAGGTAAAGCAACGTAAAGCAACGTTAAGCAACATAAAGCAAGGGAAGGCAACGTAAAGCAACGTAAAGCAACGTAAAGCAAGGCAACGTAAAGAAGGCAACGTAAAGCAAGGCAACGTAAAGCAACGTAAAGCAACGTAAAGGAAGGCAACGTAAAGGAAGGCAACGTAAAGAAAGGCAACGTAAAGCAACGTAAAGCAACGTAAAGCAACGTAAAGCAAGGCAACGTAAAGCAACGTAAAGGAACGTAAAGCAACGTAAAGCAAGGCAACGTAAAGTAACGTAAAGCAACGTAAAGCAAGGCAACGAAAAGCAAGGCAACGTAAATCAACGTAAAGCAAGGCAAAGTAAAGCAAGGCAACGTAAAGCAACGTAAAGCAAGGCAACGTAAAGCAACGTAAAGCAACGTAAAGCAAGACAACGTAAAGCAACGTAAAGCAACGTAAAGCAAGGCAATGTAAAGCAAGGACGTAAAGCAACGTAAAGCAACGTAAAGCAAGGCAACGTAAAGCAAGGCAACGTAAGGCAAGGCAACGTAGAGCAAGGCAACGTAAAGCAAGGCAACGTAAAGCAACGTAAAGCAATGCAACGTAAAGCAAGGCAACGTACGCAAGGCAACGTAAAGCAAGGCAACGTAACGCAAGGTAACGTAAAGCAAGGCAACGTAAGGGAAGGCAACGTAAAGCAAGGCAACGTAAAGCAACGTAAAGCAAGGCAACGTAAAGCAAGGCAACGTAAGGCAAGGCAACGTAAAGCAACGTAAAGCAAGGCAACGTAAAGCAAGGCAACGTAAAGCAACGTAAAGCAAGGCAAGGCAACGTAAAGCAACGCAACGTAAAGCAACGTAAAGCAACGTAAACCAAGGCAACGTAAAGCAAGGCAACGTAAAGCAACATAAAGCAACGTAAAGCAAGGCAACGTAAAGCAACGTAAAGCAAGGCAACGTAAAGCAAGGCAACGTAAAGCAAGGCAACGTAAAGCAACGTAAAGAAACGTCAAGCAAGGCAACGTAAAGCAACGTAAAGCAAGGCAACGTCAAGCAACGTAAAGCAAAGCAACGTAAAGCAAGGCAACGTAAAGCAACGTAAAGCAAGGCAACGTAAAGCAAGGCAACGTAAAGCAACGTAAACCAAGGAAACGTAATGCAACATAAAGCAATGCAAGGCAACGTAAGCAAGGCAATGTAAAGCAACGTAAAGCAAGGCAAGGCAACGTAAAGCAAGGCAACGTGAAGCTACGTAAAGCAAGGCAAGGAAACGTAAAGCAAGGCAACGTAAAGCAACGTAAAGCAAGGCAAGGCAACGTAAAGCAAGGCAACGTAAAGCAACCTAAAGCAAGGCAAGGCAACGTAAAGCAAAGCAACATAAAGCAACGTAATGCAAGGCAAGGCAACGTAAAACAAGGCAACGTAAAGCAACGTAAAGCAAGGCAAGGCAACGTAAATTAACGTAAAGCAATGCAGAGCAACGTAAAGCAACGTAAAGCAACGTAAATCAAGGCAAGGCAAGGTAAAGCAACGTAAAGCAACGTAAAGCAAGGCAAGGCAAGGTAAAGCAACGTAAAGCAACGTAAAGCAAGGCAAGGCAAGGTAAAGCAACGTAAAGCAACGTAAAGCAAGGCAAGGCAATGCAAAGCAACGTAAAGCAACATAAAGCAAGGCAAGGCAAGGTAAATCAACGTAAAGCAACGTAAAGCAAGGCAAGGCAAGGTAAAGCAACGTAAAGCAACGTAAAGCAACGTAAAGCAAGGCAAGGCAAGGTAAAGCAACGTAAAGTAACGTAAAGCAACATAAAGCAAGGCAAGGCAAGGTAAAGCAACGGAAAGCAACGCAAAGCAACGTAAAGCAAGGCAAGGCAAGGTTAAGTAACGTAAAGCAACATAAAGCAAGGCAAGGCAACGTAAAGAAACGTAAAGCAACGTAAAGCAAGGCAAGGCAAGGTAAAGCAACGTAAAGCAACGTAAAGCAACGTAAAGCAAGGCAAGGTAAAGAAACGTAAAGCAACATAAAGCAACGTAAAGCAAGGCAAGGAAAGGTAAAGCAACGTAAAGCAACGTAAAGCAAGGCAAGGCAACGTAAAGAAACGTAAAGCAACGTAAAGCAAGGCAAGGCAACGTAAAGCAACGTAAAGCAAGGCAAGGCAAGGTAAAGCGCGTAAAGAAACGTAAAGCAAGGCAAGGCAAGGTAAAGCAACATAAAGCAACGTAAACCAACGTAAAGCAAGGGAAGGGAACGTAAAGCAACGTAAAGCAAGGCAAGGCAAGGTAAAGCAACGTAAAGCAACGTAAAGCAAGGCAAGGCAAGGTAAAGCAACGTAAAGCAACGTAAATCAACGTAAAGCAAAGTAAAGCAATGTAAAGCAAGGAAAGGCAAGGCAGAGTAACGTAAAGCAACGTAAAGCAAGGCAAGGCAAGGTAAAGCAACGTAAAGCAAAGTAAAGCAAGGCAAGGCAAGGCAAAGACAGGTAAAGCAACGTAAAGTAAGGCAAGGAAAGGTAAAGCAACGTAAAGCAACGTAAAGCAAGGCAAGGCAAGGTAAGGCAACGTAAAGCAAGGTAAAGCAACGTAAAGCAAGGCAAGGCAACGTAAAGAAACCTAAAGCAACGTAAAGCAAGGCAAGGAAAGGTAAAGAAACGTAAGGCAACGTAAAGCAAGGTAAGGCAAGGTAAAGCAACGTAAAGCAACGTAAAGCAACGTAAAGAAAGGCAAGGCAAGGTAAAACAACGTAAAGCAACGTAAAGCAAGGCAAGGCAACGTAAAGCAACGTAAAGCAAGGCAAGGCAAGGTAAAGGTACGTAAAGCAACTTAAAGGAAGGGAAGATAAGGTTAAGCAACGTAAAGCAACGTAAAGCAAGGCAAGGCAACGTAAAGAAACCTAAAGCAACGTAAATCAAGGCAAGGTAAAGCAACGTAAACCAACGTTAAGCAACGTAAAGCAAGGCAAGGCAAGGTAAAGCAACGTAAAGCAACGTAAAATAACGTAAAGCTAGGCAAGGCAACGTAAAGCAACGTAAAGCAACGTTTGGCAAGGCAAGGCAAGGCAAAGCAAGGCAAGGCAAGGTAAAGCAAGGCAAGGCAAGGTAAAGCAACGTAAAGCAACGTTAAGCAACATAAAGCAAGGGAAGGCAACGTAAAGCAACGTAAAGCAACGTAAAGCAAGGCAACGTAAAGAAGGCAACGTAAAGCAAGGCAACGTAAAGCAACGTAAAGCAACGTAAAGGAAGGCAACGTAAAGGAAGGCAACGTAAAGAAAGGCAACGTAAAGCAACGTAAAGCAACGTAAAGCAACGTAAAGCAAGGCAACGTAAAGCAACGTAAAGGAACGTAAAGCAACGTAAAGCAAGGCAACGTAAAGTAACGTAAAGCAACGTAAAGCAAGGCAACGAAAAGCAAGGCAACGTAAATCAACGTAAAGCAAGGCAAAGTAAAGCAAGGCAACGTAAAGCAACGTAAAGCAAGGCAACGTAAAGCAACGTAAAGCAACGTAAAGCAAGACAACGTAAAGCAACGTAAAGCAACGTAAAGCAAGGCAATGTAAAGTAAGGACGTAAAGCAACGTAAAGCAACGTAAAGCAAGGCAACGTAAAGCAAGGCAACGTAAGGCAAGGCAACGTAGAGCAAGGCAACGTAAAGCAAGGCAACGTAAAGCAACGTAAAGCAATGCAACGTAAAGCAAGGCAACGTACGCAAGGCAACGTAAAGCAAGGCAACGTAACGCAAGGTAACGTAAAGCAAGGCAACGTAAGGGAAGGCAACGTAAAGCAAGGCAACGTAAAGCAACGTAAAGCAAGGCAACGTAAAGCAAGGCAACGTAAGGCAAGGCAACGTAAAGCAACGTAAAGCAAGGCAACGTAAAGCAAGGCAACGTAAAGCAACGTAAAGCAAGGCAAGGCAACGTAAAGCAACGCAACGTAAAGCAACGTAAAGCAACGTAAACCAAGGCAACGTAAAGCAAGGCAACGTAAAGCAACATAAAGCAACGTAAAGCAAGGCAACGTAAAGCAACGTAAAGCAAGGCAACGTAAAGCAAGGCAACGTAAAGCAAGGCAACGTAAAGCAACGTAAAGAAACGTCAAGCAAGGCAACGTAAAGCAACGTAAAGCAAGGCAACGTCAAGCAACGTAAAGCAAAGCAACGTAAAGCAAGGCAACGTAAAGCAACGTAAAGCAAGGCAACGTAAAGCAAGGCAACGTAAAGCAACGTAAACCAAGGAAACGTAATGCAACATAAAGCAATGCAAGGCAACGTAAGCAAGGCAATGTAAAGCAACGTAAAGCAAGGCAAGGCAACGTAAAGCAAGGCAACGTGAAGCTACGTAAAGCAAGGCAAGGAAACGTAAAGCAAGGCAACGTAAAGCAACGTAAAGCAAGGCAAGGCAACGTAAAGCAAGGCAACGTAAAGCAACCTAAAGCAAGGCAAGGCAACGTAAAGCAAAGCAACATAAAGCAACGTAATGCAAGGCAAGGCAACATAAAACAAGGCAACGTAAAGCAACGTAAAGCAAGGCAAGGCAACGTAAATTAACGTAAAGCAATGCAGAGCAACGTAAAGCAACGTAAAGCAACGTAAATCAAGGCAAGGCAAGGTAAAGCAACGTAAAGCAACGTAAAGCAAGGCAAGGCAAGGTAAAGCAACGTAAAGCAACGTAAAGCAAGGCAAGGCAAGGTAAAGCAACGTAAAGCAACGTAAAGCAAGGCAAGGCAATGCAAAGCAACGTAAAGCAACATAAAGCAAGGCAAGGCAAGGTAAATCAACGTAAAGCAACGTAAAGCAAGGCAAGGCAAGGTAAAGCAACGTAAAGCAACGTAAAGCAACGTAAAGCAAGGCAAGGCAAGGTAAAGCAACGTAAAGTAACGTAAAGCAACATAAAGCAAGGCAAGGCAAGGTAAAGCAACGGAAAGCAACGCAAAGCAACGTAAAGCAAGGCAAGGCAAGGTTAAGTAACGTAAAGCAACATAAAGCAAGGCAAGGCAACGTAAAGAAACGTAAAGCAACGTAAAGCAAGGCAAGGCAAGGTAAAGCAACGTAAAGCAACGTAAAGCAACGTAAAGCAAGGCAAGGTAAAGAAACGTAAAGCAACATAAAGCAACGTAAAGCAAGGCAAGGAAAGGTAAAGCAACGTAAAGCAACGTAAAGCAAGGCAAGGCAACGTAAAGAAACGTAAAGCAACGTAAAGCAAGGCAAGGCAACGTAAAGCAACGTAAAGCAAGGCAAGGCAAGGTAAAGCGCGTAAAGAAACGTAAAGCAACGCAAGGCAAGGTAAGGCAATATAAAGCAACGTAAACCAACGTAAAGCAAGGGAAGGGAACGTAAAGCAACGTAAAGCAAGGCAAGGCAAGGTAAAGCAACGTAAAGCAACGTAAAGCAAGGCAAGGCAAGGTAAAGCAACGTAAAGCAACGTAAATCAACGTAAAGCAAGGCAAGGCAAGGCAACGTAAAGCAAAGTAAAGCAACGTAAAGCAAGGAAAGGCAAGGCAGAGTAACGTAAAGCAACGTAAAGCAAGGCAAGGCAAGGTAAAGCAACGTAAAGCAAAGTAAAGCAAGGCAAGGCAAGGCAAAGACAGGTAAAGCAACGTAAAGTAAGGCAAGGAAAGGTAAAGCAACGTAAAGCAACGTAAAGCAAGGCAAGGCAAGGTAAGGCAACGTAAAGCAAGGTAAAGCAACGTAAAGCAAGGCAAGGCAACGTAAAGAAACCTAAAGCAACGTAAAGCAAGGCAAGGAAAGGTAAAGAAACGTAAGGCAACGTAAAGCAAGGCAAGGCAAGGTAAAGCAACGTAAAGCAACGTAAAGCAACGTAAAGAAAGGCAAGGCAAGGTAAAACAATGTAAAGCAACGTAAAGCAAGGCAAGGCAACGTAAAGCAACGTAAAGCAACGTAAAGCAAGGCAAGGCAAGGTAAAGGTACGTAAAGCAACTTAAAGGAAGGGAAGATAAGGTTAAGCAACGTAAAGCAACGTAAAGCAAGGCAAGGCAACGTAAAGAAACCTAAAGCAACGTAAATCAAGGCAAGGTAAAGCAACGTAAACCAACGTTAAGCAACGTAAAGCAAGGCAAGGCAAGGTAAAGCAACGTAAAGCAACGTAAAATAACGTAAAGCAAGGCAAGGCAACGTAAAGCAACGTAAAGCAACGTTTGGCAAGGCAAGGCAAGGCAAAGCAAGGCAAGGCAAGGTAAAGCAAGGCAAGGCAAGGTAAAGCAACGTAAAGCAACGTTAAGCAACATAAAGCAAGGGAAGGCAACGTAAAGCAACGTAAAGCAACGTAAAGCAACGTAAAGCAAGGCAAGGCAAGGTAAAGCAACGTAAAGCAACGTAAAGCAACGTAAAGCAAGGCAACGTAAAGCAACGTAAAGCAAGGCAACGTAAAGAAGGCAACGTAAAGCAAGGCAACGTAAAGCAACGTAAAGCAACGTAAAGGAAGGCAACGTAAAGGAAGGCAACGTAAAGCAAGGCAACGTAAAGCAACGTAAAGCAACGTAAAGCAACGTAAAGCAAGGCAACGTAAAGTAACGTAAAGCAACGTAAAGCAAGGCAACGAAAAGCAAGGCAACGTAAATCAACGTAAAGCAAGGCAAAGTAAAGCAAGGCAACGTAAAGCAACGTAAAGCAAGGCAACGTAAAGCAACGTAAAGCAACGTAAAGCAAGACAACGTAAAGCAACGTAAAGCAACGTAAAGCAAGGCAATGTAAAGCAAGGACGTAAAGCAACGTAAAGCAACGTAAAGCAAGGCAACGTAAAGCAAGGCAACGTAAGGCAAGGCAACGTAGAGCAAGGCAACGTAAAGCAAGGCAACGTAAAGCAACGTAAAGCAATGCAACGTAAAGCAAGGCAACGTACGCAAGGCAACGTAAAGCAAGGCAACGTAACGCAAGGTAACGTAAAGCAAGGCAACGTAAGGGAAGGCAACGTAAAGCAAGGCAACGTAAAGCAACGTAAAGCAAGGCAACGTAAAGCAAGGCAACGTAAGGCAAGGCAACGTAAAGCAACGTAAAGCAAGGCAACGTAAAGCAAGGCAACGTAAAGCAACGTAAAGCAAGGCAACGTAAATCAAGGCAACGTAAAGCAACGTTAAGCGTGGCAAAGTAAAGCAAGGCAACGTAAAGCAACGTAAAGCAACGTAAAGGAAGGCAACGTAAAGCAACATAAAGCAACGTAAAGCAAGGCAACGTAAAGCAACGTAAAGCAACGTAAAGCAAGGCAACGTAAAACAACATAAAGCAACGTAAAGCATGGCAACGTAAAGCAAGGTTAAGCAACGTAAAGCAATGTAAAGCAGGGAAACGTAAGGCAAGGCAACGCAAAGCAAGGCAATGTAAAGCATTGCAGCATAAAGCAACGTAAAGCAAGGCAACTTAAAGCAAAGCAACGTAAAGCAACGTAAAGCAAGGCAACGTAAAGCAAAGCAACGTAAAGCAACGTAAAGCAAGGCAACATAAGGCAAGGCAACGTAAAGCAAGGCAACGTAAAGCAACGTAAAGCAAGGCAACGTAAAGCAAGGCAACGTAAAGCAAGGCAACGTAAAGCAACGTAAAGCAAGGCAACTTAAACAAGGCAACGTAAAGCAACGTAAAGCAAGGCAACGAAAAGCAAGGCAACGTAAAGCAACGTAAAGGAAGGCAACGTAAAGCAACGTAAAGCAACCTAAAGCAAGGCAACGTAAAGCAAGGCAACATAAAGCAACGTAAAGCAATGTAAAGGAAGGCAACGTAAAGCAAGGCAATGTAAAGAAAGGCAACGTAAAGCAACGTAAAGCAACGTAAAGCAAGGCAACGTAAAGCAACGTAAAGCAACGTAAAGCAACGTAAAGCAGGGCAACGTAAAGCAACGTAAAACAACGTAAAGCAACGTAAAGCAAGGCGACGTAAAGCAACTTAATGCAACGTAAAGCAAGGCAACGTAAAGCAACGTAAAGCAACGTAAAGCAAGGCAACGTAAAGCAACGTAAAGCAACGTAAAGCAAGGCAACGTAAAGCAAATTAAAGCAACATAAAGCAACGTAAAGCAAGGCAACGTAAAGCAACTTAAAGCAACGTAAAGCAACGTAAAGCAAGGCAACGTAAAGCAACGTAAAGCAACGTAAAGCTCCGTAAAGCAAGGCAAGGCAAGGCAAGGCAAAGTAACGCAACGTAAAGCAACGTAAAGTAAGGCAAGGCAAGGTAAAGCAACGTAAAGCAACGTAAAGCAACGTAAAGCAAGGCAAGGCAAGGCAAAGCAACGTAAAGCAACGTAAAGCAAGGTAAAGCAACGTAAAGCATGTCAACGTAAAGCAACGTAAAGCAACATAAAGCAAGGCAACGTAAAGCAACGTAAAGCAAGGCAAGGCAAGGAAAAGCAACGTAAAGCAACGTAAAGCTACGTAAAGCAAGGCAAGGCAAGGCAAAGCAACGTAAAGCAACGTAAACAACGTAATCAAGGCAAGGCAAAGCAAGGTAAAGCAACGTAAAGCAACCTAAAGCAAGGCAAGGGAAAGCAACGTAAAGCAAAGTAAAGCAACGTAAAACAAGGCAACGTAAAGCAAAGTAAAGCTACGTAAAGCAAGGCAAGGCAAAGCAACGTATAGAAACGTACAGCAAGGCAAGGCAAGGCAAAGCAAGGCTAAGCAAGGCAAAGCATCGTAAAGCAACGTAAAGCAAGGCATCATAAAGCAAGGCAAAGCAAGGCAAAGCAAAGTAAAGCAACGTAAAGCAACGTAACTCAAGGCAAGGCAAAGGAACGTAAAGCAACGTAAAGCAAGGCAAAGCAACGTAAAGCAACGTAAAGCAAGGCAAGGCAAGGTAAAGCAACGTAAAGCAATGTAAAGCAAGGCAAGGCAAGGTAAAGCAACGTAAAGCAACGTAAAGCAACGTAAAGCAAGGCAAGGCAAGGTAAAGCAACGTAAAGCAACTTAAAGCAACGTAAAACAATGCAAGGCAAGGTAAAGCAACGTAAAGCAACGTAAAGCAAGGCAAGGCAAGGTAAAGCAGTGTAAAGCAACGTAAGGCAATGTAAAGCAACGTAAAGCAATGCAAGGCAAAGCAAGGCAAAGCAAGGCAAAACAACGTAAAGCAACGTAAAGCAAGGCAAGGCAAAGCAACGTAAAGCAACGTAAAGCAACGTAAAGCAAGGCAAGGCAAAGCAACGTAAAGCAACGTAAAGCAACGTAAAGCAAAGCAAGGCAAGGTAAAGCAACGTAAAGCAGCGTAAAGCAACGTAAAGCGACGTAAAGCAACGTAAAGCAAGGCAAGGCAACGTAAAGCAACGTAAAACAACGTAAGGCATGGCAAAGCAACGTAAAGCAACGTAAAGCAAGGCAAAGCAACGTAAAGCAACGTAAAGCAAGGCAAGGCAACGTAAAGCAACGTAGAGCAACGTAAGGCAAGGCAAAGCAAGGTAAAGCAACGTAAAGCAAGGCAAGGCAACGTAAAGAAAGGCAACGTAAAGCAACGCAACGTAAAGCAACGTAAAGCAACGTAAACCAAGGCAACGTAAAGCAAGGCAACGTAAAGCAACATAAAGCAACGTAAAGCAAGGCAACGTAAAGCAACGTAAAGCAAGGCAACGTAAAGCAAGGCAACGTAAAACAAGGCAACGTAAAGCAACGTAAAGAAACGTAAAGCAAGGCAACGTCAAGCAAGGCAACGTAAAGCAACGTAAAGCAAGGCAGCGTAAAGCAAGGCAACGTAAAGCAACGTAAACCAAGGCAACGTAATGCAACATAAAGCAAGGCAAGGCAACGTAAGCAAGGCAATGTAAAGCAACGTAAAGCAAGGCAAGGCAACGTAAAGCAAGGCAACGTAAAGCTACGTAAAGCAAGGCAAGGAAACGTAAAGCAAGGTAACGTAAAGCAACGTAAAGCAAGGCAAGGCAACGTAAAGCAAGGCAACGTAAAGCAACGTAAAGCAAGGCAAGGCAACGTAAAGCAAGGCAAGGCAACGTAAAACATCGTAAAGCAAGGAAACGTAATGCAACGTAAAGCAATGCAGAGCAACGTAAAGCAACGTAAAGCAACGTAAATCAAGGCAAGGCAAGGTAAAGCAACGTAAAGCAACGTCAAGCAAGGCAAGGCAATGCAAAGCAACGTAAAGCAACGTAAAGCAAGGCAAGGCAAGGTAAATCAACGTAAAGCAACGTAAAGCAAGGCAAGGCATGGTAAAGCAACATAAAGCAACGTAAAGCAACGTAAAGCAAGACAATGCAAGATAAAGCAATGTAAAGTAACGTAAAGCAACGTAAAACAAGGCAAGGCAACGTACAGCAACGTAAAGCAAGGCAAGGCAAGGTAAAGCAACGTAAAGCAACGTAAAGCAACGTAAAGTAAGGTAAGGCAAGGTAAAGCAACGTAAAGCAACGTAAAGCAACGTAAAGCAAGGCAAGGCAAGGTAAAGCAACGGAAAGCAACGCAAAGCAACGTAAAGCAAGGCAAGGCAAGGTTAAGTAACGTAGAGCAACTTAAAGCAAGGCAAGGCAACGTAAAGAAACGTAAAGCAACGTAAAGCAAGGCAAGGCAAGGTAAAGCAACGTAAAGCAACGTAAAGCAAGGCAAGGTAAAGAAACGTAAAGCAACATAAAGCAACGTAAAGCAAGGCAAGGAAAGGTAAAGCAACGTAAAGCAACGTAAAGCAACGTAAAGCAAGGCAAGGCAACGTAAAGCAACATAAAGCAAGGCAAGGCAAGGTAAAGCGCGTAAAGAAACGTAAAGCAAGGCAAGGCAAGGTAAAGAAATGTAAAGCAAAGTAAAGCAACGTAAAGCAAGGCAAGGCAAGGTAAAGCAACATAACGCAACCTAAAGCAAGGCAAGGCAACGTAAAGCAACGTAAAGCAAGGCAAGGCAAGGTAAAGCGCGTAAAGAAACGTAAAGCAAGGCAAGGCAAAGTAAAGCAATGTAAAGCAAAGTAAAGCAACGTAAAGCAAGGCAAGGCAAGGTAAAGCAACATAACGCAACGTAAACCAACGTAAAGCAAGGGAAGGGAACGTAAAGCAACGTAAAGCAAGGCAAGGCAAGGTAAAGCAACGTAAAGCAACGTGAAGCAAGGGAAGGCAAGGTAAAGCAACGTAAAGCAACGTAAATCAACGTAAAGCAAGGCAAGCCAAGGCAAGGCAAGGTAAAGCAACGTAAAGAAACGTAAAGCAACGTAAAGAAAGGCAAGGCAAGGTAAAGCAACGTAAAGCAACGTAAAGCAAGGCAAGGCAAGGTAAAGCAACGTAAAGCAACGTAAAGGAAGGCAAGGCAAGGTAAAGCAACGTAAAGCAAAGTAAAGCAACGTAAAGCAAGGCAAGGCAAGGCAGAGTAACGTAAAGCAACGTAAAGCAAGGCAAGGCAACGTAAAGCAACGTAAAGCAACGTAAAGCAAGGCAAGGCAAGGTAAAGGTACGTAAAGCAACTTAAAGGAAGGGAAGACAAGGTTAAGCAACGTAAAGCAACGTAAAGCAAGGCAAGGCAATGTAAAGACAGGTAAAGCAACGTAAAGTAATGCAAGGAAAGGTAAAGCAACGTAAAGCAACGTAAAGCACGGCAAGGCAAGGTAAGGCAACGTAAAGCAACGTAAAGCAAGGCAAGGCAACGTAAAGAAACCTAAAGCAACGTAAATCAAGGCAAGGCAAGGTAAAGCAACGTAAACCAACGTAAAGCAACGTAAAGCAAGGCAAGGCAAGGTAAAGCAACGTAAAGCAACGTAAAATAACGTAAAGCAAGGCAAGGCAACGTAAAGTAACGTAAAGCAACGTTAGGAAAGGCAAGGCAAGGTAAAGCAAGCAAGGCAAGGTAAAGCAAGGAAAGGCAAGGTAAAGCAACGTAAAGCAACGTAAAGCAACATAAAGCAAGGGAAGGCAACGTAAAGCAACGTAAAGCAACGTAAAGCAACGTAAAGCAAGGCAAGGCAAGGTAAAGCAACGTAAAGCAACGTAAAGCAACGTAAAGCAAGGCAACGTAAAGCAAGGCAACGTAAAGCAACGTAAAGCAACGTAAAGCAAGGCAACGTAAAGCAACGTAAAGCAAGGCAACGTAAAGAAGGCAACGTAAAGCAAAGTTAAGCAACGTAAAGCAAGGCAACGTAAAGCAAGGCAACGTAAAGCAACGTAAAGCAACGTAAAGCAAGGCATCGTAAAGCAAGGCAACGTAAAGCAACGTAAAGCAACGTAAAGCAAGGCAACGTAAAGCAAGGTAAGGTAAAGCAACGTAAAGCAACGTAAAGCAAGGCAATGTAAAGCAACGTAAAGCGACGTAAAGCAAGGCAACGTAAAGCAAGGCAACATAAAGCAACGTAACGCAACGTAAAGCAAGGCAACGTAAAGCAAGGCAACGTAAAGCAACGTAAAGCAACGTAAAGCAAGGCAACGTAAAGGAAGGCAACGTAAAGAAAGGCAACGTAAAGCAACGTAAAGCAACGTAAAGCAACGTAAAGCAAGGCAACGTAAATCAACGTAAAGGAACGTAAAGGAACGTAAAGCAAGGCAACGTAAAGCAACTTAAAGCAACCTAAAGCAACGTAAAGCAAGGCAACGTAAAGCAAGGCAACGTAAAGCAACGTAAAGCAAGGCAAAGTAAAGCAAGTCAACGTAAAGCAACGTAAAGCAAGGCAACGTAAAGCAACGTAAAGCAACGTAAAGCAAGACAACGAAAAGCAACGTAAAGCAACGTAAAGCAAGGCAATGTAAAGAAAGGACGTAAAGCAACGTAAAGCAACGTAGAGCAAGGCAATGTAAAGCAAGGCAACGTAAAGCAACGTAAAGCAACGTAAAGCAAGGCAACGTAAAGCAACGTAAGGCAACGTAAAGCAACGTAAAGCAACGTAAAGCAACGTAAAGCAGGGCAACGTAAAGCAACGTAAAACAACGTAAAGCAACGTAAAGCAAGGCGACGTAAAGCAACTTAATGCAACGTAAAGCAAGGCAACGTAAAGCAACGTAAAGCAACGTAAAGCAAGGCAACGTAAAGCAACGTAAAGCAACGTAAAGCAAGGCAACGTAAAGCAAATTAAAGCAACATAAAGCAACGTAAAGCAAGGCAACGTAAAGCAACTTAAAGCAACGTAAAGCAACGTAAAGCAAGGCAACGTAAAGCAACGTAAAGCAACGTAAAGCTCCCTAAAGCAAGGCAAGGCAAGGCAAGGCAAAGTAACGCAACGTAAAGCAACGTAAAGTAAGGCAAGGCAAGGTAAAGCAACGTAAAGCAACGTAAAGCAACGTAAAGCAAGGCAAGGCAAGGCAAAGCAACGTAAAGCAACGTAAAGCAAGGTAAAGCAACGTAAAGCATGTCAACGTAAAGCAACGTAAAGCAACATAAAGCAAGGCAACGTAAAGCAAGGCAACGTAAAGCAACGTAAAGCAAGGCAAGGCAACGTAAAATAAAGCAACATAAAGCAACGTAATGCAAGGCAAGGCAACGTAAAACAAGGCAACGTAAAGCAACGTAAAGCAAGGCAAGGCAACGTAAAGCAAGGCAAGGCAACGTAAAACATCGTAAAGCAAGGAAACGTAATGCAACGTAAAGCAATGCAGAGCAACGTAAAGCAACGTAAAGCAACGTAAATCAAGGCAAGGCAAGGTAAAGCAACGTAAAGCAACGTCAAGCAAGGCAAGGCAATGCAAAGCAACGTAAAGCAACGTAAAGCAAGGCAAGGCAAGGTAAATCAACGTAAAGCAACGTAAAGCAAGGCAAGGCATGGTAAAGCAACATAAAGCAACGTAAAGCAACGTAAAGCAAGACAATGCAAGATAAAGCAATGTAAAGTAACGTAAAGCAACGTAAAACAAGGCAAGGCAACGTACAGCAACGTAAAGCAAGGCAAGGCAAGGTAAAGCAACGTAAAGCAACGTAAAGCAACGTAAAGTAAGGTAAGGCAAGGTAAAGCAACGTAAAGCAACGTAAAGCAACGTAAAGCAAGGCAAGGCAAGGTAAAGCAACGGAAAGCAACGCAAAGCAACGTAAAGCAAGGCAAGGCAAGGTTAAGTAACGTAGAGCAACTTAAAGCAAGGCAAGGCAACGTAAAGAAACGTAAAGCAACGTAAAGCAAGGCAAGGCAAGGTAAAGCAACGTAAAGCAACGTAAAGCAAGGCAAGGTAAAGAAACGTAAAGCAACATAAAGCAACGTAAAGCAAGGCAAGGAAAGGTAAAGCAACGTAAAGCAACGTAAAGCAACGTAAAGCAAGGCAAGGCAACGTAAAGCAACATAAAGCAAGGCAAGGCAAGGTAAAGCGCGTAAAGAAACGTAAAGCAAGGCAAGGCAAGGTAAAGAAATGTAAAGCAAAGTAAAGCAACGTAAAGCAAGGCAAGGCAAGGTAAAGCAACATAACGCAACCTAAAGCAAGGCAAGGCAACGTAAAGCAACGTAAAGCAAGGCAAGGCAAGGTAAAGCGCGTAAAGAAACGTAAAGCAAGGCAAGGCAAAGTAAAGCAATGTAAAGCAAAGTAAAGCAACGTAAAGCAAGGCAAGGCAAGGTAAAGCAACATAACGCAACGTAAACCAACGTAAAGCAAGGGAAGGGAACGTAAAGCAACGTAAAGCAAGGCAAGGCAAGGTAAAGCAACGTAAAGCAACGTGAAGCAAGGGAAGGCAAGGTAAAGCAACGTAAAGCAACGTAAATCAACGTAAAGCAAGGCAAGCCAAGGCAAGGCAAGGTAAAGCAACGTAAAGAAACGTAAAGCAACGTAAAGAAAGGCAAGGCAAGGTAAAGCAACGTAAAGCAACGTAAAGCAAGGCAAGGCAAGGTAAAGCAACGTAAAGCAACGTAAAGGAAGGCAAGGCAAGGTAAAGCAACGTAAAGCAAAGTAAAGCAACGTAAAGCAAGGCAAGGCAAGGCAGAGTAACGTAAAGCAACGTAAAGCAAGGCAAGGCAACGTAAAGCAACGTAAAGCAACGTAAAGCAAGGCAAGGCAAGGTAAAGGTACGTAAAGCAACTTAAAGGAAGGGAAGACAAGGTTAAGCAACGTAAAGCAACGTAAAGCAAGGCAAGGCAATGTAAAGACAGGTAAAGCAACGTAAAGTAATGCAAGGAAAGGTAAAGCAACGTAAAGCAACGTAAAGCACGGCAAGGCAAGGTAAGGCAACGTAAAGCAACGTAAAGCAAGGCAAGGCAACGTAAAGAAACCTAAAGCAACGTAAATCAAGGCAAGGCAAGGTAAAGCAACGTAAACCAACGTAAAGCAACGTAAAGCAAGGCAAGGCAAGGTAAAGCAACGTAAAGCAACGTAAAATAACGTAAAGCAAGGCAAGGCAACGTAAAGTAACGTAAAGCAACGTTAGGAAAGGCAAGGCAAGGTAAAGCAAGCAAGGCAAGGTAAAGCAAGGAAAGGCAAGGTAAAGCAACGTAAAGCAACGTAAAGCAACATAAAGCAAGGGAAGGCAACGTAAAGCAACGTAAAGCAACGTAAAGCAACGTAAAGCAAGGCAAGGCAAGGTAAAGCAACGTAAAGCAACGTAAAGCAACGTAAAGCAAGGCAACGTAAAGCAAGGCAACGTAAAGCAACGTAAAGCAACGTAAAGCAAGGCAACGTAAAGCAACGTAAAGCAAGGCAACGTAAAGAAGGCAACGTAAAGCAAAGTTAAGCAACGTAAAGCAAGGCAACGTAAAGCAAGGCAACGTAAAGCAACGTAAAGCAACGTAAAGCAAGGCATCGTAAAGCAAGGCAACGTAAAGCAACGTAAAGCAACGTAAAGCAAGGCAACGTAAAGCAAGGTAAGGTAAAGCAACGTAAAGCAACGTAAAGCAAGGCAATGTAAAGCAACGTAAAGCGACGTAAAGCAAGGCAACGTAAAGCAAGGCAACATAAAGCAACGTAACGCAACGTAAAGCAAGGCAACGTAAAGCAAGGCAACGTAAAGCAACGTAAAGCAACGTAAAGCAAGGCAACGTAAAGGAAGGCAACGTAAAGAAAGGCAACGTAAAGCAACGTAAAGCAACGTAAAGCAACGTAAAGCAAGGCAACGTAAATCAACGTAAAGGAACGTAAAGGAACGTAAAGCAAGGCAACGTAAAGCAACTTAAAGCAACCTAAAGCAACGTAAAGCAAGGCAACGTAAAGCAAGGCAACGTAAAGCAACGTAAAGCAAGGCAAAGTAAAGCAAGTCAACGTAAAGCAACGTAAAGCAAGGCAACGTAAAGCAACGTAAAGCAACGTAAAGCAAGACAACGAAAAGCAACGTAAAGCAACGTAAAGCAAGGCAATGTAAAGAAAGGACGTAAAGCAACGTAAAGCAACGTAGAGCAAGGCAATGTAAAGCAAGGCAACGTAAAGCAACGTAAAGCAACGTAAAGCAAGGCAACGTAAAGCAACGTAAGGCAACGTAAAGCAACGTAAAGCAACGTAAAGCAACGTAAAGCAGGGCAACGTAAAGCAACGTAAAACAACGTAAAGCAACGTAAAGCAAGGCGACGTAAAGCAACTTAATGCAACGTAAAGCAAGGCAACGTAAAGCAACGTAAAGCAACGTAAAGCAAGGCAACGTAAAGCAACGTAAAGCAACGTAAAGCAAGGCAACGTAAAGCAAATTAAAGCAACATAAAGCAACGTAAAGCAAGGCAACGTAAAGCAACTTAAAGCAACGTAAAGCAACGTAAAGCAAGGCAACGTAAAGCAACGTAAAGCAACGTAAAGCTCCCTAAAGCAAGGCAAGGCAAGGCAAGGCAAAGTAACGCAACGTAAAGCAACGTAAAGTAAGGCAAGGCAAGGTAAAGCAACGTAAAGCAACGTAAAGCAACGTAAAGCAAGGCAAGGCAAGGCAAAGCAACGTAAAGCAACGTAAAGCAAGGTAAAGCAACGTAAAGCATGTCAACGTAAAGCAACGTAAAGCAACATAAAGCAAGGCAACGTAAAGCAACGTAAAGCAAGGCAAGGCAAGGAAAAGCAACGTAAAGCAACGTAAAGCTACGTAAAGCAAGGCAAGGCAAGGCAAAGCAACGTAAAGCAACGTAAACAACGTAATCAAGGCAAGGCAAAGCAAGGCAAAGCAACGTAAAGCAACCTAAAGCAAGGCAAGGGAAAGCAACGTAAAGCAAAGTAAAGCAACGTAAAACAAGGCAACGTAAAGCAAAGTAAAGCTACGTAAAGCAAGGCAAGGCAAAGCAACGTATAGAAACGTACAGCAAGGCAAGGCAAGGCAAAGCAAGGCTAAGCAAGGCAAAGCATCGTAAAGCAACGTAAAGCAAGGCATCATAAAGCAAGGCAAAGCAAGGCAAAGCAAAGTAAAGCAACGTAAAGCAACGTAACTCAAGGCAAGGCAAAGGAACGTAAAGCAACGTAAAGCAAGGCAAAGCAACGTAAAGCAACGTAAAGCAAGGCAAGGCAAGGTAAAGCAACGTAAAGCAATGTAAAGCAAGGCAAGGCAAGGTAAAGCAACGTAAAGCAACGTAAAGCAACGTAAAGCAAGGCAAGGCAAGGTAAAGCAACGTAAAGCAACTTAAAGCAACGTAAAACAATGCAAGGCAAGGTAAAGCAACGTAAAGCAACGTAAAGCAAGGCAAGGCAAGGTAAAGCAGTGTAAAGCAACGTAAGGCAATGTAAAGCAACGTAAAGCAATGCAAGGCAAAGCAAGGCAAAGCAAGGCAAAACAACGTAAAGCAACGTAAAGCAAGGCAAGGCAAAGCAACGTAAAGCAACGTAAAGCAACGTAAAGCAAGGCAAGGCAAAGCAACGTAAAGCAACGTAAAGCAACGTAAAGCAAAGCAAGGCAAGGTAAAGCAACGTAAAGCAGCGTAAAGCAACGTAAAGCGACGTAAAGCAACGTAAAGCAAGGCAAGGCAACGTAAAGCAACGTAAAACAACGTAAGGCATGGCAAAGCAACGTAAAGCAACGTAAAGCAAGGCAAAGCAACGTAAAGCAACGTAAAGCAAGGCAAGGCAACGTAAAGCAACGTAGAGCAACGTAAGGCAAGGCAAAGCAAGGTAAAGCAACGTAAAGCAAGGCAAGGCAACGTAAAGAAAGGCAACGTAAAGCAACGCAACGTAAAGCAACGTAAAGCAACGTAAACCAAGGCAACGTAAAGCAAGGCAACGTAAAGCAACATAAAGCAACGTAAAGCAAGGCAACGTAAAGCAACGTAAAGCAAGGCAACGTAAAGCAAGGCAACGTAAAACAAGGCAACGTAAAGCAACGTAAAGAAACGTAAAGCAAGGCAACGTCAAGCAAGGCAACGTAAAGCAACGTAAAGCAAGGCAGCGTAAAGCAAGGCAACGTAAAGCAACGTAAACCAAGGCAACGTAATGCAACATAAAGCAAGGCAAGGCAACGTAAGCAAGGCAATGTAAAGCAACGTAAAGCAAGGCAAGGCAACGTAAAGCAAGGCAACGTAAAGCAACGTAAAGCAAGGCAAGGCAACGTAAAATAAAGCAACATAAAGCAACGTAATGCAAGGCAAGGCAACGTAAAACAAGGCAACGTAAAGCAACGTAAAGCAAGGCAAGGCAACGTAAAGCAAGGCAAGGCAACGTAAAACATCGTAAAGCAAGGAAACGTAATGCAACGTAAAGCAATGCAGAGCAACGTAAAGCAACGTAAAGCAACGTAAATCAAGGCAAGGCAAGGTAAAGCAACGTAAAGCAACGTCAAGCAAGGCAAGGCAATGCAAAGCAACGTAAAGCAACGTAAAGCAAGGCAAGGCAAGGTAAATCAACGTAAAGCAACGTAAAGCAAGGCAAGGCATGGTAAAGCAACATAAAGCAACGTAAAGCAACGTAAAGCAAGACAATGCAAGATAAAGCAATGTAAAGTAACGTAAAGCAACGTAAAACAAGGCAAGGCAACGTACAGCAACGTAAAGCAAGGCAAGGCAAGGTAAAGCAACGTAAAGCAACGTAAAGCAACGTAAAGTAAGGTAAGGCAAGGTAAAGCAACGTAAAGCAACGTAAAGCAACGTAAAGCAAGGCAAGGCAAGGTAAAGCAACGGAAAGCAACGCAAAGCAACGTAAAGCAAGGCAAGGCAAGGTTAAGTAACGTAGAGCAACTTAAAGCAAGGCAAGGCAACGTAAAGAAACGTAAAGCAACGTAAAGCAAGGCAAGGCAAGGTAAAGCAACGTAAAGCAACGTAAAGCAAGGCAAGGTAAAGAAACGTAAAGCAACATAAAGCAACGTAAAGCAAGGCAAGGAAAGGTAAAGCAACGTAAAGCAACGTAAAGCAACGTAAAGCAAGGCAAGGCAACGTAAAGCAACATAAAGCAAGGCAAGGCAAGGTAAAGCGCGTAAAGAAACGTAAAGCAAGGCAAGGCAAGGTAAAGAAATGTAAAGCAAAGTAAAGCAACGTAAAGCAAGGCAAGGCAAGGTAAAGCAACATAACGCAACCTAAAGCAAGGCAAGGCAACGTAAAGCAACGTAAAGCAAGGCAAGGCAAGGTAAAGCGCGTAAAGAAACGTAAAGCAAGGCAAGGCAAAGTAAAGCAATGTAAAGCAAAGTAAAGCAACGTAAAGCAAGGCAAGGCAAGGTAAAGCAACATAACGCAACGTAAACCAACGTAAAGCAAGGGAAGGGAACGTAAAGCAACGTAAAGCAAGGCAAGGCAAGGTAAAGCAACGTAAAGCAACGTGAAGCAAGGGAAGGCAAGGTAAAGCAACGTAAAGCAACGTAAATCAACGTAAAGCAAGGCAAGCCAAGGCAAGGCAAGGTAAAGCAACGTAAAGAAACGTAAAGCAACGTAAAGAAAGGCAAGGCAAGGTAAAGCAACGTAAAGCAACGTAAAGCAAGGCAAGGCAAGGTAAAGCAACGTAAAGCAACGTAAAGGAAGGCAAGGCAAGGTAAAGCAACGTAAAGCAAAGTAAAGCAACGTAAAGCAAGGCAAGGCAAGGCAGAGTAACGTAAAGCAACGTAAAGCAAGGCAAGGCAACGTAAAGCAACGTAAAGCAACGTAAAGCAAGGCAAGGCAAGGTAAAGGTACGTAAAGCAACTTAAAGGAAGGGAAGACAAGGTTAAGCAACGTAAAGCAACGTAAAGCAAGGCAAGGCAATGTAAAGACAGGTAAAGCAACGTAAAGTAATGCAAGGAAAGGTAAAGCAACGTAAAGCAACGTAAAGCACGGCAAGGCAAGGTAAGGCAACGTAAAGCAACGTAAAGCAAGGCAAGGCAACGTAAAGAAACCTAAAGCAACGTAAATCAAGGCAAGGCAAGGTAAAGCAACGTAAACCAACGTAAAGCAACGTAAAGCAAGGCAAGGCAAGGTAAAGCAACGTAAAGCAACGTAAAATAACGTAAAGCAAGGCAAGGCAACGTAAAGTAACGTAAAGCAACGTTAGGAAAGGCAAGGCAAGGTAAAGCAAGCAAGGCAAGGTAAAGCAAGGAAAGGCAAGGTAAAGCAACGTAAAGCAACGTAAAGCAACATAAAGCAAGGGAAGGCAACGTAAAGCAACGTAAAGCAACGTAAAGCAACGTAAAGCAAGGCAAGGCAAGGTAAAGCAACGTAAAGCAACGTAAAGCAACGTAAAGCAAGGCAACGTAAAGCAAGGCAACGTAAAGCAACGTAAAGCAACGTAAAGCAAGGCAACGTAAAGCAACGTAAAGCAAGGCAACGTAAAGAAGGCAACGTAAAGCAAAGTTAAGCAACGTAAAGCAAGGCAACGTAAAGCAAGGCAACGTAAAGCAACGTAAAGCAACGTAAAGCAAGGCATCGTAAAGCAAGGCAACGTAAAGCAACGTAAAGCAACGTAAAGCAAGGCAACGTAAAGCAAGGTAAGGTAAAGCAACGTAAAGCAACGTAAAGCAAGGCAATGTAAAGCAACGTAAAGCGACGTAAAGCAAGGCAACGTAAAGCAAGGCAACATAAAGCAACGTAACGCAACGTAAAGCAAGGCAACGTAAAGCAAGGCAACGTAAAGCAACGTAAAGCAACGTAAAGCAAGGCAACGTAAAGGAAGGCAACGTAAAGAAAGGCAACGTAAAGCAACGTAAAGCAACGTAAAGCAACGTAAAGCAAGGCAACGTAAATCAACGTAAAGGAACGTAAAGGAACGTAAAGCAAGGCAACGTAAAGCAACTTAAAGCAACCTAAAGCAACGTAAAGCAAGGCAACGTAAAGCAAGGCAACGTAAAGCAACGTAAAGCAAGGCAAAGTAAAGCAAGTCAACGTAAAGCAACGTAAAGCAAGGCAACGTAAAGCAACGTAAAGCAACGTAAAGCAAGACAACGAAAAGCAACGTAAAGCAACGTAAAGCAAGGCAATGTAAAGAAAGGACGTAAAGCAACGTAAAGCAACGTAGAGCAAGGCAATGTAAAGCAAGGCAACGTAAAGCAACGTAAAGCAATGCAACGTAAAGCAAGGCAACGTACGCAAGGCAACGTAAAGCAAGGCAACGTAAGGCAAGGCAACGTAAAGCAAGGCAACGTAAAGCAACGTAAAGCAAGGCAACGTAACCAAGGAAACGTAAGGCAAGGCAACGTAAAGCAACGTAAAGCAAGGCAACGTAAAGCAACGTAAAGCAAGGCAACGTAAATCAAGGCAACGTAAAGCAACGTTAAGCGTGGCAACGTAAAGCAAGGCAACGTAAAGCAACGTAAAGCAACGTAAAGGAAGGCAACGTAAAGCAACATAAAGCAACGTAAAGCAAGGCAACGTAAAGCAACGTAAAGCAACGTAAAGCAAGGCAACGTAAAACAACATAAAGCAACGTAAAGCATGGCAACGTAAAGCAACGTTAAGCAACGTAAAGCAATGTAAAGCAGGGAAACGTAAGGCAAGGCAACGCAAAGCAAGGCAACGTAAAAAAAAGCAACGTAAAGCAACGTAAAGCAAGGCAACTTAAAGCAAGGCAACGTAAGGCAAGGCAACGTAAAGCAACGTAAAGCAAGGCAACGTAAAGCTAGGCAACGTAAAGCAAGGCAACATAAGGCAAGGCAACGTAAAGCAAGGCAACGTAAAGCAACGTAAAGCAAGGCAACGTAAAGCAAGGCAACGTAAAGCAAGGCAACGTAAAGCAACGTAAAGCAAGGCAACGTAAACAAGGCAACGTAAAGCAACGTAAAGCAAGGCAACGTAAAGCAAGGCAACGTAAAGCAACGTAAAGGAAGGCAACGTAAAGCAACGTAAAGCAACCTAAAGCAAGGCAACGTAAAGCAAGGCAACATAAAGCAACGTAAAGCAATGTAAAGGAAGGCAACGTAAAGCAACGTAAAGCAACGTAAAGCAACGTAAAGCAAGGCGACGTAAAGCAACGTAAAGCAACGTAAAGCAAGGCAACGTAAAGCAACGTAAAGCAACGTAAAGCAACGTAAAGCAAGGCAACGTAAAGCAACGTAAAGCAACGTAAAGCAAGGCAACGTAAAGCAAAGTAAAGCAACATAAAGCAACGTAAATCAAGGCAACGTAAAGCAACGTAAAGCAACGTAAAGCAACGTAAAGCAAGGCAACGTAAAGAAACGTAAAGCAACGTAAAGCAAGATAAAGCAAGGCAACGTAAAGCAACGTAAAGCAAGGCAAGGCAAGGAAAAGCAACGTAAAGCAACGTAAAGCTACGTAAAGCAAGGCAAGGCAAGGCAAAGCAACGTAAAGCAACGTAAACAACGTAATCAAGGCAAGGCAAAGCAAGGCAAAGCAACGTAAAGCAACCTAAAGCAAGGCAAGGGAAAGCAACGTAAAGCAAAGTAAAGCAACGTAAAACAAGGCAACGTAAAGCAAAGTAAAGCTACGTAAAGCAAGGCAAGGCAAAGCAACGTATAGAAACGTACAGCAAGGCAAGGCAAGGCAAAGCAAGGCTAAGCAAGGCAAAGCATCGTAAAGCAACGTAAAGCAAGGCATCATAAAGCAAGGCAAAGCAAGGCAAAGCAAAGTAAAGCAACGTAAAGCAACGTAACTCAAGGCAAGGCAAAGGAACGTAAAGCAACGTAAAGCAAGGCAAAGCAACGTAAAGCAACGTAAAGCAAGGCAAGGCAAGGTAAAGCAACGTAAAGCAATGTAAAGCAAGGCAAGGCAAGGTAAAGCAACGTAAAGCAACGTAAAGCAACGTAAAGCAAGGCAAGGCAAGGTAAAGCAACGTAAAGCAACTTAAAGCAACGTAAAACAATGCAAGGCAAGGTAAAGCAACGTAAAGCAACGTAAAGCAAGGCAAGGCAAGGTAAAGCAGTGTAAAGCAACGTAAGGCAATGTAAAGCAACGTAAAGCAATGCAAGGCAAAGCAAGGCAAAGCAAGGCAAAACAACGTAAAGCAACGTAAAGCAAGGCAAGGCAAAGCAACGTAAAGCAACGTAAAGCAACGTAAAGCAAGGCAAGGCAAAGCAACGTAAAGCAACGTAAAGCAACGTAAAGCAAAGCAAGGCAAGGTAAAGCAACGTAAAGCAGCGTAAAGCAACGTAAAGCGACGTAAAGCAACGTAAAGCAAGGCAAGGCAACGTAAAGCAACGTAAAACAACGTAAGGCATGGCAAAGCAACGTAAAGCAACGTAAAGCAAGGCAAAGCAACGTAAAGCAACGTAAAGCAAGGCAAGGCAACGTAAAGCAACGTAGAGCAACGTAAGGCAAGGCAAAGCAAGGTAAAGCAACGTAAAGCAAGGCAAGGCAACGTAAAGAAAGGCAACGTAAAGCAACGCAACGTAAAGCAACGTAAAGCAACGTAAACCAAGGCAACGTAAAGCAAGGCAACGTAAAGCAACATAAAGCAACGTAAAGCAAGGCAACGTAAAGCAACGTAAAGCAAGGCAACGTAAAGCAAGGCAACGTAAAACAAGGCAACGTAAAGCAACGTAAAGAAACGTAAAGCAAGGCAACGTCAAGCAAGGCAACGTAAAGCAACGTAAAGCAAGGCAGCGTAAAGCAAGGCAACGTAAAGCAACGTAAACCAAGGCAACGTAATGCAACATAAAGCAAGGCAAGGCAACGTAAGCAAGGCAATGTAAAGCAACGTAAAGCAAGGCAAGGCAACGTAAAGCAAGGCAACGTAAAGCAACGTAAAGCAAGGCAAGGCAACGTAAAATAAAGCAACATAAAGCAACGTAATGCAAGGCAAGGCAACGTAAAACAAGGCAACGTAAAGCAACGTAAAGCAAGGCAAGGCAACGTAAAGCAAGGCAAGGCAACGTAAAACATCGTAAAGCAAGGAAACGTAATGCAACGTAAAGCAATGCAGAGCAACGTAAAGCAACGTAAAGCAACGTAAATCAAGGCAAGGCAAGGTAAAGCAACGTAAAGCAACGTCAAGCAAGGCAAGGCAATGCAAAGCAACGTAAAGCAACGTAAAGCAAGGCAAGGCAAGGTAAATCAACGTAAAGCAACGTAAAGCAAGGCAAGGCATGGTAAAGCAACATAAAGCAACGTAAAGCAACGTAAAGCAAGACAATGCAAGATAAAGCAATGTAAAGTAACGTAAAGCAACGTAAAACAAGGCAAGGCAACGTACAGCAACGTAAAGCAAGGCAAGGCAAGGTAAAGCAACGTAAAGCAACGTAAAGCAACGTAAAGTAAGGTAAGGCAAGGTAAAGCAACGTAAAGCAACGTAAAGCAACGTAAAGCAAGGCAAGGCAAGGTAAAGCAACGGAAAGCAACGCAAAGCAACGTAAAGCAAGGCAAGGCAAGGTTAAGTAACGTAGAGCAACTTAAAGCAAGGCAAGGCAACGTAAAGAAACGTAAAGCAACGTAAAGCAAGGCAAGGCAAGGTAAAGCAACGTAAAGCAACGTAAAGCAAGGCAAGGTAAAGAAACGTAAAGCAACATAAAGCAACGTAAAGCAAGGCAAGGAAAGGTAAAGCAACGTAAAGCAACGTAAAGCAACGTAAAGCAAGGCAAGGCAACGTAAAGCAACATAAAGCAAGGCAAGGCAAGGTAAAGCGCGTAAAGAAACGTAAAGCAAGGCAAGGCAAGGTAAAGAAATGTAAAGCAAAGTAAAGCAACGTAAAGCAAGGCAAGGCAAGGTAAAGCAACATAACGCAACCTAAAGCAAGGCAAGGCAACGTAAAGCAACGTAAAGCAAGGCAAGGCAAGGTAAAGCGCGTAAAGAAACGTAAAGCAAGGCAAGGCAAAGTAAAGCAATGTAAAGCAAAGTAAAGCAACGTAAAGCAAGGCAAGGCAAGGTAAAGCAACATAACGCAACGTAAACCAACGTAAAGCAAGGGAAGGGAACGTAAAGCAACGTAAAGCAAGGCAAGGCAAGGTAAAGCAACGTAAAGCAACGTGAAGCAAGGGAAGGCAAGGTAAAGCAACGTAAAGCAACGTAAATCAACGTAAAGCAAGGCAAGCCAAGGCAAGGCAAGGTAAAGCAACGTAAAGAAACGTAAAGCAACGTAAAGAAAGGCAAGGCAAGGTAAAGCAACGTAAAGCAACGTAAAGCAAGGCAAGGCAAGGTAAAGCAACGTAAAGCAACGTAAAGGAAGGCAAGGCAAGGTAAAGCAACGTAAAGCAAAGTAAAGCAACGTAAAGCAAGGCAAGGCAAGGCAGAGTAACGTAAAGCAACGTAAAGCAAGGCAAGGCAACGTAAAGCAACGTAAAGCAACGTAAAGCAAGGCAAGGCAAGGTAAAGGTACGTAAAGCAACTTAAAGGAAGGGAAGACAAGGTTAAGCAACGTAAAGCAACGTAAAGCAAGGCAAGGCAATGTAAAGACAGGTAAAGCAACGTAAAGTAATGCAAGGAAAGGTAAAGCAACGTAAAGCAACGTAAAGCACGGCAAGGCAAGGTAAGGCAACGTAAAGCAACGTAAAGCAAGGCAAGGCAACGTAAAGAAACCTAAAGCAACGTAAATCAAGGCAAGGCAAGGTAAAGCAACGTAAACCAACGTAAAGCAACGTAAAGCAAGGCAAGGCAAGGTAAAGCAACGTAAAGCAACGTAAAATAACGTAAAGCAAGGCAAGGCAACGTAAAGTAACGTAAAGCAACGTTAGGAAAGGCAAGGCAAGGTAAAGCAAGCAAGGCAAGGTAAAGCAAGGAAAGGCAAGGTAAAGCAACGTAAAGCAACGTAAAGCAACATAAAGCAAGGGAAGGCAACGTAAAGCAACGTAAAGCAACGTAAAGCAACGTAAAGCAAGGCAAGGCAAGGTAAAGCAACGTAAAGCAACGTAAAGCAACGTAAAGCAAGGCAACGTAAAGCAAGGCAACGTAAAGCAACGTAAAGCAACGTAAAGCAAGGCAACGTAAAGCAACGTAAAGCAAGGCAACGTAAAGAAGGCAACGTAAAGCAAAGTTAAGCAACGTAAAGCAAGGCAACGTAAAGCAAGGCAACGTAAAGCAACGTAAAGCAACGTAAAGCAAGGCATCGTAAAGCAAGGCAACGTAAAGCAACGTAAAGCAACGTAAAGCAAGGCAACGTAAAGCAAGGTAAGGTAAAGCAACGTAAAGCAACGTAAAGCAAGGCAATGTAAAGCAACGTAAAGCGACGTAAAGCAAGGCAACGTAAAGCAAGGCAACATAAAGCAACGTAACGCAACGTAAAGCAAGGCAACGTAAAGCAAGGCAACGTAAAGCAACGTAAAGCAACGTAAAGCAAGGCAACGTAAAGGAAGGCAACGTAAAGAAAGGCAACGTAAAGCAACGTAAAGCAACGTAAAGCAACGTAAAGCAAGGCAACGTAAATCAACGTAAAGGAACGTAAAGGAACGTAAAGCAAGGCAACGTAAAGCAACTTAAAGCAACCTAAAGCAACGTAAAGCAAGGCAACGTAAAGCAAGGCAACGTAAAGCAACGTAAAGCAAGGCAAAGTAAAGCAAGTCAACGTAAAGCAACGTAAAGCAAGGCAACGTAAAGCAACGTAAAGCAACGTAAAGCAAGACAACGAAAAGCAACGTAAAGCAACGTAAAGCAAGGCAATGTAAAGAAAGGACGTAAAGCAACGTAAAGCAACGTAGAGCAAGGCAATGTAAAGCAAGGCAACGTAAAGCAACGTAAAGCAATGCAACGTAAAGCAAGGCAACGTACGCAAGGCAACGTAAAGCAAGGCAACGTAAGGCAAGGCAACGTAAAGCAAGGCAACGTAAAGCAACGTAAAGCAAGGCAACGTAACCAAGGAAACGTAAGGCAAGGCAACGTAAAGCAACGTAAAGCAAGGCAACGTAAAGCAACGTAAAGCAAGGCAACGTAAATCAAGGCAACGTAAAGCAACGTTAAGCGTGGCAACGTAAAGCAAGGCAACGTAAAGCAACGTAAAGCAACGTAAAGGAAGGCAACGTAAAGCAACATAAAGCAACGTAAAGCAAGGCAACGTAAAGCAACGTAAAGCAACGTAAAGCAAGGCAACGTAAAACAACATAAAGCAACGTAAAGCATGGCAACGTAAAGCAACGTTAAGCAACGTAAAGCAATGTAAAGCAGGGAAACGTAAGGCAAGGCAACGCAAAGCAAGGCAACGTAAAAAAAAGCAACGTAAAGCAACGTAAAGCAAGGCAACTTAAAGCAAGGCAACGTAAGGCAAGGCAACGTAAAGCAACGTAAAGCAAGGCAACGTAAAGCTAGGCAACGTAAAGCAAGGCAACATAAGGCAAGGCAACGTAAAGCAAGGCAACGTAAAGCAACGTAAAGCAAGGCAACGTAAAGCAAGGCAACGTAAAGCAAGGCAACGTAAAGCAACGTAAAGCAAGGCAACGTAAACAAGGCAACGTAAAGCAACGTAAAGCAAGGCAACGTAAAGCAAGGCAACGTAAAGCAACGTAAAGGAAGGCAACGTAAAGCAACGTAAAGCAACCTAAAGCAAGGCAACGTAAAGCAAGGCAACATAAAGCAACGTAAAGCAATGTAAAGGAAGGCAACGTAAAGCAACGTAAAGCAACGTAAAGCAACGTAAAGCAAGGCGACGTAAAGCAACGTAAAGCAACGTAAAGCAAGGCAACGTAAAGCAACGTAAAGCAACGTAAAGCAACGTAAAGCAAGGCAACGTAAAGCAACGTAAAGCAACGTAAAGCAAGGCAACGTAAAGCAAAGTAAAGCAACATAAAGCAACGTAAATCAAGGCAACGTAAAGCAACGTAAAGCAACGTAAAGCAACGTAAAGCAAGGCAACGTAAAGAAACGTAAAGCAACGTAAAGCAAGATAAAGCAAGGCAACGTAAAGCAAGGCAACGTAAAGCAACGTAAAGCAACGTAAAGCAACGTAAAGTAAGGCAACGTAAAGCAAGGCAACGTAAAGCATCGTAAAGCAACGTAAAGCAAGGCAACGTAAAGCAACGTAAAGCAACGTAAAGCAAGGCAACGTAAAGCAAGGCAACGTAAAGCTACGTAAAACAAGGCAACGTAAAGCAAGGCAACGTAAAGCAACGTAAAGCAAGGCAAGGTAAAGCAAGGCAACGTAAAGCAAGGCAACCTAAGGCAAGGCAACGTAAGGCAAGGCAACGTAAAGAAAGGCAACGTAAAGCAACGTAAAGCAACGTAAAGCAAGGCAACGTAAAGGAAGGCAACCTAAAGCAAGGCAACATAAAGCAAGGCAAGGCAAGGCAACGTAAAGAAATGTAAAGCAAGGCAACGTAAACAAGGCAACGTAAAGCAACGTAAAGCAAGGCAGCGTAAAGCAAGGCAACGTAAAGCAACGTAAAGCAACGTAAATCAAGGCAACGTAAAGCAAGGCAACGTAAAGCAACGTAAAGCAACGTAAAGCAAGGCAACTTAAAGCAACGTAAAGCAACGTAAAGCAAGGCAACGTAAAGCAAGGCAACGTAAAGCAACGTAAAGCAACGTAAAGCAACGTAAAGCAAGGCAACGTAAAGCAAGGCAACGTAAAGCAACGTAAAGCAACGTAAAGCAAGGCAACGTAAAGCAACGTAAAGCAACGTAAGGCAAGGCAACGTAAAGCAAGGCAACGTAAACAATGCAACGTAAAGCAACGTAAAGCAAGGCAACGTAAAGCAAGGCAACGTAAAGCAAGGCAACGTAAGCCAAGGCAACGTAAAGCAAGGCAACGTAAAGAAAGGCAACGTAAAGCAACGTAAAGCAATGTAAAGCAAAGCAACGTAAAGCAAGGCAACGTAAGGCAAGGAAATGTAAAGCAAGGCAACCTAAAGCAAGGCAACATAAAGCAAGGCAAGGCAAGGCAACGTAAAGCAATGTAAAGCAAGGCAACGTAAACAAGGCAACGTAAAGCAACGTAAAGCAAGGCAACGTAAAGCAAGGCAACGTAAAGCAACGTAAAGCTAGGCAACTTAAAGCAAGGCAACGTAAAGAAACGTAAAGCTACGTAAAGCAAGGCAACGTAAAGAAACGTAAAGCTACGTAAAGCAAGGCAACGTAAAGCAACGTAAAGCAACGTAAAGCAACGTAAAGCAAGGCAACGTAAGGCAAGGCACGTATAGCAAGGCAAAGTAAAGCAAGGCAACGTACAGAAACGTAAAGCAATGCAACGTAAAGCAAGGCAATGTAAGGCAAGGCAACATAAAGCAAGGCAACGTAAAGCAACGTAAAGCAAGGCAACGTAAAGTAAGACAACGTAAAGCAACGTAAAGCAAGGCAACGTAAATCAAGGCAACGTAAAGCAATGTTAAGCATGGCAACGTAAAGCAAGGCAACGTAAAGCAAGGAAAAGCAACGTAAAGCAAGGCAACGTAAAGCAACGTAAAGCAACGTAAAGCAAGGCAACGTAAAGCAACGTAAAGCAACGTAAAGCAAGGTAACGTAAAACAACGTAAAGCAACGTAAAGCAAGGCAACGTAAACAAGACAACGTAAAGCAACGTAAAGCAAGGCAACGTAAAGCAGGCAACGTAAAGCAACGTAAAGCAAGGCAAAGTAAAGAAACGTAAAGCAACGTAAAGCAAGGCAACGTAAAGCAAGGCAACGTAAAGCAAGGCATCGTAAAGCAACGTAAAGCAACGTAAAGCAAGGCAACGTAAAGAAAGGCAACGTAAAGCAACGTAAAGCAACGTAAATAAGGCAACGTAAAGCAAGGCAACGTAAAGCAACGTAAAGCAAGGCAACGTAAAGCAACGTAAAGCAACGTAAAGCAAGGCAACGTAAAGCAACGTAAAGCAACGTAAAGCAAGGCAACGTAAAGCAACGTAGAGCAAGGCAACGTAAAGCAACGTAAAGCAACATAAAGCGACGTAAAGCAAGGCAACGTAAAGCAACGTAAAGCAACGTAAAGCAACGTAAAGCAAGGCAACGTAAAGCAACGTAAAGCAACGTAAAGCAAGGCAACGTAAAGCAAGGCAACGTAAAGCAACGTAAAGCAACGTAAAGCAACGTAAAGCAAGGCAACGTAAAGCCAGGAAACGTAAAGCAACGTAAAGCAACGTAAAGAAAGGCAACGTAAAGCAACGTAAAGCAACGTAAAGCAAGGCAACGTTAAGCAACGTAAAGCAACGTAAAGCAAGGCAACGTAAAGCAAGGCAACGTTAAGCAACGTAAAGCAACGTAAAGCAAGGCAACGTAAAGCAACGTAAAGCAACGTAAAGGAACGTAAAGCAAGGCAACTTAAAGCAACGTAAAGCAACGTAAAGCAAGGCAACGTAAAGCAAGGCAACGTAAAGCAACGTAAAGCAACGTAAAGTAACGTAAAGCAAGGCAACGTAAAGCAAGGCAACGTAAAGCAACGTAAAGCAACGTAAAGCAAGGCAACGTAAAGCAACGTAAAGCAACGTAAAGCAAGGCAACGTAAAGCAAGGCAACGTAAAGCAACGTAAAGCAAGGCAACGTAAAACAAGGCAACGTAAGGCAAGGCAACGTAAGGCAAGGCAACGTAAAGAAAGGCAACGTAAAGCAACGTAAAGTAACGTAAAGCAAGGCAACGTAAAGCAAGGCAACGTAAGGCAAGGAAACATAAAGCAAGGCAACCTAAATCAAGGCAACATAAAGCAAGGCAAGGCATGGCAAAGTAAACAAGGCAACGTAAAGCAACGTAAAGCAAGGCAACGTAAAGCAAGGCAACGTAAAGCAACGTAAAGCAAGTCAACGTAAAGCAAGGCAACGTAAGGCAAGGCAACGTATTGCAAGGCAACGTAAAGCAAGGCAACGTAAAGCAACGTAAAGCAAGGCAAAGTAAAGCAACGTAAATCAAGGCAACGTAAAGCAAGGCAACGGAAGGCAAGGCAACGTAAAGCAAGGCAACGTAAAGCAAGGCAACGTAAAGCAACGTAAATCAAGGCAACGTAAAGCAATGTTAAGCATGGCAACGTAAAGCAAGGAAACATAAAGCAAGGAAAAGCAACGTAAAGCAAGGCAACGTAAAGCAACGTAAAGCAACGTAAATCAAGGCAACGTAAAGCAACGTAAAGCAACGTAAAGCAAGGTAACGTAAAACAACGTAAAGCAACGTAAAGCAAGGCAACGTAAACAAGGCAACGTAAAGCAACGTAAAGAAAGGCAACGTAATGCAAGGTAAAGCAACGTAAAGCAAGGCAACGTAAAGCAACGTAAAGCAACGTAAAGCAAGGCAACGTAAAGCAAGGCAACGTAAAGCAAGGCAACGTAAAGCAACATAAAGCAACGTAAAGCAAGGCAACGTAAAGCAATGTAAAGCAACGTAAAGCAAGCCAACCTAAAGCAACGTAAAGCAACATAAAGCAACGTAAAGCAATGTAAAGCATGGCAACGTAAAGCAACGTAAAGCAACGTAAAGCAAGGCAACGTAAAGCAACGTAAAGCAAGGCAACGTAAAGCAACGTAAAGCAACATAAAGCGACGTAAAGCAAGGCAACGTAAAGCAACGTAAAGCAACTTAAAGCAAGGCAACGTAAAGCAACGTAAAGCAACGTAAAGCAAGGCAACGTAAAGGAAGGCAACGTAAAGCAACGTAAAGCAACGTAAAGCAACGTAAAGCAAGGCAACGTAAAGCCAGGCAACGTAAAGCAACGTAAAGCAACGTAAAGCAAGGCAATGTAAAGCAACGTAAAGCAACGTAAAGCAAGGCAACGTAAAGCAAGGCAACGTAAAGCAACGTAAAGCAACGTAAAGCAAGGCAACGTAATGCAAGGCAACGTAAAGCAAGGCAACATAAAGCAACGTAAAGGAACGTAAAGGAACGTAAAGCAAGGCAACTTAAAGCAACGTAAAGCAACGTAAAGCAAGGCAACGTAAAGCAACGTAAAGCAACGTAAAGCAACGTAAAACAAGGCAAGGTAAAGCAAGGCAAAGCAAGGCAACGTAAAGCAACGTAAAGCAACGTAAAGCAAGGCAACGTAAAGCAAGGCAACGTAAAGCAACGTAAAGCAACGTAAAGCAAGGCAACGTAAAGCAACGTAAAGCAAGGCTACGTAAAGCAAGGCAACGTAAAGCAACGTACAGCAAGGCAACGTAAACAAGGCAAAGTAAAGCAACGTAAAGCAACGTAAAGGAAGGCAACGTAAAGCAACGTAAAGCAACGTAAAACAAGGCAACGTAAAGCAAGGCAACGTAAAGCAACGTAAAGCAACGTAAAGCAAGGCAACGTAAAGCAAGGCAACGTAAAGCAACGTAAATCAACGTAAATCAAGGCATCGTAAAGCAACGTAAAGCAACGTAAAATAAAGCAAGGCAACGTAAAGCAACGTAAAGCAACATAAAGCAATGTAAAGCAAGGCAACGTAAAGCAACGTAAAGCAAGGCAACGTAAAGCAAGGCATCGTAAAGCAACGTAAAGCAACGTAAAGCAACGTAAAGCAACGTAAATCAAGGCAACGTAAAGCAACGTAAAGCAACGTAAAGCAACGTAAAGCAAGGCAACGTAAAGCAAGGCAACGTAAAGCAAGGAAACGTAAATCAACGTAAAGGAACGTAAGGGAACGTAAAGCAAGGAAAACTTAAAGCAACGTAAAGCAACGTAAAGCAAGGCAAAGCAACGTAAAGCAAGGCAACGTAAAGCAAGGCAACGTAAAGCAAGGCAACGTAAATCAACGTAAAGGAACGTAAGGGAACGTAAAGCAAGGAAAACTCAAAGCAACGTAAAGCAACGTAAAGCAAGGCAACGTAAAGCAAGGCAACGTAAAGCAACGTAAAGCAACGTAAAGCAAGGCAACGTAAAACAAGGCAACTTAAAGCAAGGCAACGTAAAGCAACGTAAAGCAACGTAAAGCAAGGCAAGGTAAAGCAAGGCAACGTATAGCAACGTAAAGAAACGTAAAGCAAGGTAACGTAACGCAACGTAAAGCAAGGCAACGTAAAGCAAGGCAACGTAAAGTAAGGCAACGTAAAGCAACGTAAAGCAAGGCAACGTAAACAAGGCAACGTAAAGCAACGTAAAGCAAAGCAACGTAAAGCAAGGCAACGTAAAGCAACGTAAAGGAAGGCAACGCAAAGCAACGTAAAGCAAGGCAACGTAAAGCAAGGCAACGTAAAGCAACGTAAAGCAACGTAAAGTAACGTAAAGCAAGGCAACGTAAAGCAAGGAAACGTAAAGCAACGTAAAGCAACGTAAAGCAACGTAAAACAAGGCAACGTAAAGCAAGGCAACGTAAAGCAACGTAAAGCAACGTAAAGCAACGTAAAGCAAGGCAACGTAAAGCAACGTAAAGCAACGTAAAGCAAGGCAACGTAAAGCTACGTAAAGCAAGGCAACGTAAAGCAAGGCAACGTAAAGCAAGGCAACGTAAAGCAACGTAAAGCAAGGCAACGTAAAGCAAGACAACGTAAAGCAACGTAAAGCAAAGCAACGTAAAGCAAGGCAACGTAAAGCAACGTAAAGGAAGGCAACGTAAAGCAACGTAAAGCAACGTAAAACAAGGCAACGTAAAGCAAGGCAATGTAAAGCAACAAAAAGCAACGTAAAGCAAGGCAACGTAAAGCAAGGAAATGTAAAGCAACGTAAAGCAAGGCAACGTAAAGCAACGTAAAGCAACGTAAAGCAAGGCAACGTAAAGCAACGTAAAGCAACGTAAAGTAAAGTAAAGCTAGGCAACGTAAAGCAACGTAAAACAACGTAAAGCAACATAAAGCAATGTAAAGCAAGGCAACGTAAAGCAACGTAAAGCAATGTAAAGCAAGGCAACGTAAAGCATCGTAGAGCAACGTAAAGCAACGTAAAGCAAGGCAACGTAAAGCAAGGCAACGTAAAGAAAGGCAACGTAAAGCAATGTAAAGCAACGTAAAGCAAGGCAACGTAAAGCAAGGCAACGTAAAGCAACATAAAGCAACGTAAAGCAAGGCAACGTAAAGCAACGTAAAGAAACGTAAATCAAGGCAACGTAAAGCAACGTAAAGCAAAGTAAAGCAACGTATAGCAAGGCAACGTAAAGCAACGTAAAGCAAGGCAACGTAAAGCAACGTAAAGCAATATAATGCGACGTAAAGCAAGGCAACGTAAAGCAACTTAAAGCAACGTAAAGCAACGTAAATCAAGGCAAAGTAAAGCAACGTAAAGCAACGTAAAGCAACGTAAAGCAACGTAAAGCAACGTAAAGCAACGTAAATCAAGGCAACGTAAAGCAAGGCAACGTAAAGCAATGTAAAGCAACGTAAAGCAAGGCAACGTAAAGCCAGGCAACGTAATGCAACGTAAAGCAACGTAAAGCAAGGCAGCATAAAGCAACGTAAAGCAACGTAAAGCAAGGCAACGTAAAGCAAGGCAACGTAAAGCAACGTAAAGCAACGTAAAGCAAGGCAACGTAAAGCAAGGCAACGTTAAGCAACGTTAAGCAACATAAAGGAAGGCAGCGTAAAGCAAGGCAACGTAAAGCAACGTAAATCAACGTAAAGGAACGTAAAGCAAGGCAACTTAAAGCAAAGTAAAGCAACGTAAAGCCAGGCAACGTAAAGCAAGGCAACGTAAAGCAACGTAAAGCAACGTAAAACAAGGAAACGTAAAGCAAGGCAACGTAAAGCAGCGTAAAACAACGTAAAGCAAGGCAACGTAAAGTAAGGCAACATAAAGCAACGTAAAGGAACGTAAAGCAAGGCAACGTAAAGCAACGTAATGCAAGGCAACGTAAAGGAAGGCAACGTAAAGCAAGGCAACGTAAAGCAACGTAAAGCAAGGCAACGTAAAGTAACGTAAAGCAACATAAACCAACGTAAAGCAAGGCAACGTAAAGCAACGTAAAGCAACGTAAAGCAACGTAAAGCAAGGCAACGTAAAGCAAGGCAATGTAAAGCAACGTAAAGCAACGTAAAGCAACGTAAAGCAAAGTAAAGCAAGGCAGCGTAAAGCAACGTAAAGCAACGTAATGCAAGGCAACTTAAAGCAAGGCAACGTAAAGCAACGTAAAGCAACGTAAAGCAAGGCAACGTAAAGCAAGGCAACGTAAAGCAACGTAAAGCAACGTAAAGTAAGGCAATGTAAAGCAAGGCAACGTAAAGCAACGTAAAGCAACGTAAAGCAAGGCAACTTAAAGCAACGTAAATCAACGTAAAGCAAGGCAACGTAAAGCTACGTAAAGCAACGTAAAGCAAGGCAACGTAAAGCAAGGCAACGTAAAGCAACGTAAAGCAACGTAAAGCATCGTAAAGCAAGGCAACGTAAAGCAACGTAAAGCAAGGCAAAGTAAAGCAAGGCTACTTAAAGCAACGTAAAGCAACGTAACGCAAGGCAACGTAAAGCAAGGCAACGTAAGGCAAGGCAACGTAAAGCAAGGCAACGTAAAGCAACGTAAAGCAACGTAAAGCAAGGCAACGTAAAGCAACGTAAAGCAATGTAAATCAAGGCAACGTAAAGCAACGTAAAGCAACGTAAAGCAAGGCAACGTAAAGCAACGTAAAGCAAGGCAACGTAAAGCAACGTAAAGCAACGTAAAGCAAGGCAAGGTAAAGCAAGGCAACGTATAGCAACGTAAAGAAACGTAAAGCAAGGTAACGTAACGCAACGTAAAGCAAGGCAACGTAAAGCAAGGCAACGTAAAGCTACGTAAAGCAAGGCAACGTAAAGCAAGGCAACGTAAAGCAAGGCAACGTAAAGCAACGTAAAGCAAGGCAACGTAAAGCAAGGCAACGTAAAGCAACGTAAAGCAACGTAAAGTAAAGTAAAGCTAGGCAACGTAAAGCAACGTAAAACAACGTAAAGCAACATAAAGCAATGTAAAGCAAGGCAACGTAAAGCAACGTAAAGCAATGTAAAGCAAGGCAACGTAAAGCATCGTAGAGCAACGTAAAGCAACGTAAAGCAAGGCAACGTAAAGCAAGGCAACGTAAAGAAAGGCAACGTAAAGCAATGTAAAGCAACGTAAAGCAAGGCAACGTAAAGCAAGGCAACGTAAAGCAACATAAAGCAACGTAAAGCAAGGCAACGTAAAGCAACGTAAAGAAACGTAAATCAAGGCAACGTAAAGCAACGTAAAGCAAAGTAAAGCAACGTAAAGCAAGGCAACGTAAAGCAACGTAAAGCAAGGCAACGTAAAGCAACGTAAAGCAATATAATGCGACGTAAAGCAAGGCAACGTAAAGCAACTTAAAGCAACGTAAAGCAACGTAAATCAAGGCAAAGTAAAGCAACGTAAAGCAACGTAAAGCAACGTAAAGCAACGTAAAGCAACGTAAATCAAGGCAACGTAAAGCAAGGCAACGTAAAGCAATGTAAAGCAACGTAAAGCAAGGCAACGTAAAGCCAGGCAACGTAATGCAACGTAAAGCAACGTAAAGCAAGGCAGCATAAAGCAACGTAAAGCAACGTAAAGCAAGGCAACGTAAAGCAAGGCAACGTAAAGCAACGTAAAGCAACGTAAAGCAAGGCAACGTAAAGCAAGGCAACGTTAAGCAACGTTAAGCAACATAAAGGAAGGCAACGTAAAGCAAGGCAACGTAAAGCAACGTAAATCAACGTAAAGGAACGTAAAGCAAGGCAACTTAAAGCAAAGTAAAGCAACGTAAAGCCAGGCAACGTAAAGCAAGGCAACGTAAAGCAACGTAAAGCAACGTAAAACAAGGAAACGTAAAGCAAGGCAACGTAAAGCAGCGTAAAACAACGTAAAGCAAGGCAACGTAAAGTAAGGCAACATAAAGCAACGTAAAGGAACGTAAAGCAAGGCAACGTAAAGCAACGTAATGCAAGGCAACGTAAAGGAAGGCAACGTAAAGCAAGGCAACGTAAAGCAACGTAAAGCAAGGCAACGTAAAGCAACGTAAAGCAACATAAAGCAACGTAAAGCAAGGCAACGTAAAGCAACGTAAAGCAACGTAAAGCAACGTAAAGCAAGGCAACGTAAAGCAAGGCAATGTAAAGCAACGTAAAGCAACGTAAAGCAAAGTAAAGCAAGGCAGCGTAAAGCAACGTAAAGCAACGTAATGCAAGGCAACTTAAAGCAAGGCAACGTAAAGCAACGTAAAGCAACGTAAAGCAAGGCAACGTAAAGCAAGGCAACGTAAAGCAACGTAAAGCAACGTAAAGTAAGGCAATGTAAAGCAAGGCAACGTAAAGCAACGTAAAGCAACGTAAAGCAAGGCAACTTAAAGCAACGTAAATCAACGTAAAGCAAGGCAACGTAAAGCTACGTAAAGCAACGTAAAGCAAGGCAACGTAAAGCAAGGCAACGTAAAGCAACGTAAAGCAACGTAAAGCATCGTAAAGCAAGGCAACGTAAAGCAACGTAAAGCAAGGCAAAGTAAAGCAAGGCTACTTAAAGCAACGTAAAGCAACGTAACGCAAGGCAACGTAAAGCAAGGCAACGTAAGGCAAGGCAACGTAAAGCAAGGCAACGTAAAGCAACGTAAAGCAACGTAAAGCAAGGCAACGTAAAGCAACGTAAAGCAATGTAAATCAAGGCAACGTAAAGCAACGTAAAGCAACGTAAAGCAAGGCAACGTAAAGCAACGTAAAGCAAGGCAACGTAAAGCAACGTAAAGCAACGTAAAGAAGGCAACGTAAAACAACGTAAAGCAACGTAAATCAAGGCAACGTAAACAAGGCAACGTAAAGCAACGTAAAGCAAGGCAACGTAAAGCAAGGCAACGTCAAGCAACGTAAAGCAAGCAACGTAAAGCAAGGCAACGTAAAGCAACGTAAAGCAATGTAAAGCAAGGCAACGTAAAGCAACATAAAGCAACGTAAAGCAAGGCAACGTAAAGCAACGTAAAGACACTTAAAGCGACGTAAAGCAAGGCAACTTAAAGCAACGTAAAGCAACGTGAAGCAACGTAAAGCAAGGCAACGTAAAGCAACGTAAAGCAACGTAAAGCAGCGTAAAGCAAGGCAACGTAAAGCAAGGCAACGTAAAGCAACGTAAAGCAACGTAAAGCAACGTAAAGCAAGGCAACGTAAAGCCAGGCAACGTAAAGCAACGTAAAGCAACGTAAAGCAACGTAAAACAAGGCAACGTAAAGCAAGGCAACGTAAAGCAAGGTAAAGCAACGTAAAGCAAGGCAACGTAAAGCAAGGCAAAGTAAAGCAACGTAAAGCAACATAAAGCAAGGCAACGTAAAGCAACGTAGAGCAGGACAACGTAAAGCAAGGCAACGTAAAGCAAGGTAACGTAAAGCAACGTAAAGCAAGGCAACGTAAAGCAAGGCAATGTAAAGCAATGTACAGCAAGGCAACGTAAAGCAAGGCAACGTAAAGCAACGTAAAGCAACGTAAAGCAACGTAAAGCAAGGCAACGTAAAGCCAGGCAACGTAAAACAACGTAAAGCAACGTAAAGCAAGGCAACATAAAGCAAGGCAATGTAAAGCAACGTAAAGCAACGTAAAGGAACGTAAAGCAAGGCAACTTAAAGCAACGTAAAGCAACGTAACGTAAAGCAAGGCAACGTAAAGCAACGCAAAGCAACGTAAAGCAACGTAAAGCAAGGCAACGTAAAGCAACGTAAAGCAACGTAAAGCAACGTAAAGCAAGGTAACGTAAAGCAAGGCAACGTAAAGCAACGTAAAGCAACGTAAAGCAAGGCAACGTAAAGCAACGTAAAGCAAGGCAACGTAAAGCAAGGCAACGTAAAGCAACGTAAAGCAAGGCAACGTAAACAAGGGAACGTAAAGCAACCTAAAGCAAGGCAACGTAAAGCAAGGCAACGTAAAGCAACGTAAAGGAAGGCAACGTAAAGCAACGTAAAGCAACGTAAAGCAAGGCAACGTAAAGCAAGGCAACGTAAAGCAACGTAAAGCAAGGCAACGTAAAGCAAGGCAATGTAAAGCAACATAAAGCAAGGCAACGTAAAGCAACGTAAAGCAAGGCAACGTAAAGCAAGGCAACGTAAAGCAACGTAAATCAACGTAAAGCAACGTAAAGCAAGGCAACGTAAAGCAACATAAAGGAACGTAAAGCAACGTAAAGCAAGGCAACGTAAAGCAACGTAAAGCAACGTAAAGCAAGGCAACGTAAAGCAAGGTAACGTAAAGAAAGGCAACGTAAAGCAACGTAAAGCAACGTAAAGCAAGGCAACGTAAAGCAAGGCAACGTAAAGCAACATAAAGCAACGTAAAGCAAGGCAACGTAAATCAACGTAAGGCAACGCAAAGTAAAGCAAGGCAACGTAAAGCAAGGCAACGTAAAGGAACATAAAGCAACGTAAAGCAAGGCAAAGTAAAGCAACGTAAAGCAAGGCAACGTAAAGCCACGTAAATCAACGTAAAGCAAGGCAACGTAAAGCAACGTAAAGCAACGAAAAGCAAGGCAACGTAAAGCAACGTAAAGCAAGGCAACGTAAATCAAGGCAACGTAAAGCAACGTAAAGCAAGACAAATTAAAGCAACGTAAAGCAAGGCAACGTAAAGCAAGGCAACGTAAAGCAACGTAAAGTAAGGCAACGTAAAGCAAGGCAACGTAAAGCAACGTAAAGCAACGTAAATCAAGGCAACGTAAAGCAACGTAAAGCAAGACAACGTAAAGCAAGGCAACGTAAAGCAACGTAAAGCAAGGCAACGTAAAGCAAGGAAACGTAAGGCAAGGCAACGTAAAGCAAGGCAACGTAAAGCAATGCAACGTTAAGCAAGGCAACGTAAAGCAACGTAAAGAAAGGCAACGTAATGCAAGGCAACGTAAGGCAAGGCAACATAAAGCAAGGCAACGTAAAGCAAGGCAACGTAAGGCAAGGCAACGAAAAGCAAGGCAACGTAAAGCAACGTAAAGCAAGGCAACGTAAAGCAAAGTAAAGCAATGTAAAGCAAGGGAACGTAAACCAACGGAAAGCAACGTAAAGCAAGGCAACTTAAGGCAAGGCCACGTAAAGAAACGTAAAGCAACGTAAAGCAAGGCAACTTAAACAAGGCAACGTAAAGGAACGTAAAGCAAGGCAACGTAAAGCAAGGCAACGTAAAGCAACGTAAAGTAAGCAACGTAAAGCAACGTAAAGCAACGTAAAGCAAGGCAACGTAAAGCAAGGGAACGTAAAGCAACGTAAAGCAGCGGAAAGCAAGGAAACGTAAAGAAAGGCAACGTAAAGCAACGTAAAGCAACGTAAAGCAAGGCAACGTAAAGCAAGGCAACGTAAAGCAACATAAAGCAACATAAAGCAAGGCAACGTAAAGAAACGTAAAGCAACGTAAAGCAAGGCAACGTAAAGCAACGTAAAGCAACCTAAAGCAACGTAAAGCAAGGCAACGTAAAGCAAAGTAAAGCAACGTAAATCAAGGCAACGTAAAGCAACGTAAAGCAACGTAAAGCAACGTAAAGCAACGTAAAGCAAGGCACCGTAAAGCAAGGCAACGTAAAGCTACGTAAAGCAACGTAAAGCAAGGCAATGTAAAGCAACGTAAAGCAAGGCAACGTAAAGCAAGGCAACGTAAAGCAACGTAAAGCACCGTAAAGCAAGGCAACGTAAAACAATGCAACGTAAAGCAAGGCAACGTAAAGCAACGTAAAGCAAGGCAACCTAAAGCAAGACAACGTAAAGCAAGGCAACGTAAGGCAGGGCAACGTAAAGCAAGGCAACCTAAAGAAAGGCAACGTAAAGCATCGTAAAGCAACGTAAAGCAAGGCAACGTAAAGCAAGGCAACCTAAAGCAAGGCAACGTAAAGCAACGTAAGACAACGTAAAGCAAGGCAACGTAAAGCAAGGCAACGTCAAGCAAGGCAACGTAAGGCAAGGCAACGTAAAGCAAGGCAACGTAAAGCAAGGCAACGTAAACAACATAAAGCATCGTAAAGCAAGGCAACGTACAGCAAGGCAACGTAAAGCAAGGCAACGTAAAGTAAGGAAACGTAAAGCAACGTAAAGAAACGTAAAGCAAAGTAAAGCAAGGCAACATAAGGCAAGGCAACGTAAAGCAATGCAACGTAAAGCAAGGCAACGTAAAGATACGTAAAGCAAGGCAACGTAAAGCAACGTAAAGCAACGTAAAGCAACGTAAAGCAAGGCAACGTAAAGCAAGGCAATGTAAAGCAACGTAAAGCAACGTAAAGCAAAGTAAAGCAAGGCAGCGTAAAGCAACGTAAAGCAACGTAATGCAAGGCAACTTAAAGCAAGGCAACGTAAAGCAACGTAAAGCAACGTAAAGCAAGGCAACGTAAAGCAAGGCAACGTAAAGCAACGTAAAGCAACGTAAAGTAAGGCAATGTAAAGCAAGGCAACGTAAAGCAACGTAAAGCAACGTAAAGCAAGGCAACTTAAAGCAACGTAAATCAACGTAAAGCAAGGCAACGTAAAGCAAGGCAACGTAAAGCTACGTAAAGCAACGTAAAGCAAGGCAACTTAAAGCAAGGCAACGTAAAGCAAGGCAAAGTAAAGCAAGGCTACTTAAAGCAACGTAAAGCAACGTAACGCAAGGCAACGTAAAGCAAGGCAACGTAAGGCAAGGCAACGTAAAGCAAGGCAACGTAAAGCAACGTAAAGCAACGTAAAGCAAGGCAACGTAAAGCAACGTAAAGCAATGTAAATCAAGGCAACGTAAAGCAACGTAAAGCAACGTAAAGCAAGGCAACGTAAAGCAACGTAAAGCAAGGCAACGTAAAGCAACGTAAAGCAACGTAAAGAAGGCAACGTAAAACAACTTAAAGCAACGTAAATCAAGGCAACGTAAACAAGGCAACGTAAAGCAACGTAAAGCAAGGCAACGTAAAGCAAGGCAACGTCAAGCAACGTAAAGCAAGCAACGTAAAGCAACGTAAAGCAACGTAAAGCAAGGCAACGTAAAGCAAGGCAACGTAAAGCAACGTAAAGCAATGTAAAGCAAGGCAACGTAAAGCAACATAAAGCAACGTAAAGCAAGGCAACGTAAAGCAACGTAAAGCAAGGCAACGTAAAGCAACGTAAAGCAACATAAAGCGACGTAAAGCAAGGCAACGTAAAGCAACGTAAAGCAACTTAAAGCAAGGCAACGTAAAGCAACGTAAAGCAACGTAAAGCAAGGCAACGTAAAGGAAGGCAACGTAAAGCAACGTAAAGCAACGCAAAGCAACGTAAAGCAAGGCAACGTAAAGCCAGGCAACGTAAAGCAACGTAAAGCAACGTAAAGCAAGGCAATGTAAAGCAACGTAAAGCAACGTAAAGCAAGGCAACGTAAAGCAAGGCAACGTAAAGCAACGTAAAGCAACGTAAAGCAAGGCAACGTAATGCAAGGCAACGTAAAGCAAGGCAACATAAAGCAACGTAAAGGAACGTAAAGGAACGTAAAGCAAGGCAACTTAAAGCAACGTAAAGCAACGTAAAGCAAGGCAACGTAAAGCAAGGCAACGTAAAGCAACGTAAAGCAACGTAAAGCAACGTAAAACAAGGCAAGGTAAAGCAAGGCAACGTAAAGCAACGTAAAGCAACGTAAAGCAAGGCAACGTAAAGCAAGGCAACGTAAAGCAACGTAAAGCAACGTAAAGCAAGGCAACGTAAAGCAACGTAAAGCAAGGCAACGTAAAGCAAGGCAACGTAAAGCAACGTACAGCAAGGCAACGTAAACAAGGCAACGTAAAGCAACGTAAAGCAACGTAAAGGAAGGCAACGTAAAGCAACGTAAAGCAACGTAAAACAAGGCAACGTAAAGCAAGGCAACGTAAAGCAACGTAAAGCAACGTAAAGCAAGGCAACGTAAAGCAAGGCAACGTAAAGCAACGTAAATCAACGTAAATCAAGGCATCGTAAAGCAACGTAAAGCAACGTAAAATAAAGCAAGGCAACGTAAAGCAACGTAAAGCAACATAAAGCAATGTAAAGCAAGGCAACGTAAAGCAACGTAAAGCAAGGCAACGTAAAGCAAGGCATCGTAAAGCAACGTAAAGCAACGTAAAGCAACGTAAAGCAACGTAAATCAAGGCAACGTAAAGCAACGTAAAGCAACGTAAAGCAAGGCAACGTAAAGCAAGGCAACGTAAAGCAAGGCAACGTAAATCAACGTAAAGGAACGTAAGGGAACGTAAAGCAAGGAAAACTTAAAGCAACGTAAAGCAACGTAAAGCAAGGCAAAGCAACGTAAAGCAAGGCAACGTAAAGCAAGGCAACGTAAAGCAAGGCAACGTAAATCAACGTAAAGGAACGTAAGGGAACGTAAAGCAAGGAAAACTTAAAGCAACGTAAAGCAACGTAAAGCAAGGCAACGTAAAGCAAGGCAACGTAAAGCAAGGCAACGTAAAGCAACGTAAAGCAACGTAAAACAAGGCAACTTAAAGCAAGGCAACGTAAAGCAACGTAAAGCAACGTAAAGCAAGGCAAGGTAAAGCAAGGCAACGTATAGCAACGTAAAGAAACGTAAAGCAAGGTAACGTAACGCAACGTAAAGCAAGGCAACGTAAAGCAAGGCAACGTAAAGTAAGGCAACGTAAAGCAACGTAAAGCAAGGCAACGTAAACAAGGCAACGTAAAGCAACGTAAAGCAAAGCAACGTAAAGCAAGGCAACGTAAAGCAACGTAAAGGAAGGCAACGCAAAGCAACGTAAAGCAAGGCAACGTAAAGCAAAGCAACGTAAAGCAACGTAAAGCAACGTAAAGTAATGTAAAGCAAGGCAACGTAAAGCAAGGAAACGTAAAGCAACGTAAAGCAACGTAAAGCAACGTAAAACAAGGCAACGTAAAGCAAGGCAACGTAAAGCAACGTAAAGCAACGTAAAGCAAGGCAACGTAAAGCAACGTAAAGCAACGTAAAGCAAGGCAACGTAAAGCTACGTAAAGCAAGGCAACGTAAAGCAAGGCAACGTAAAGTAAGGCAACGTAAAGCAACGTAAAGCAAGGCAACGTAAAGCAAGGCAACGTAAAGCAACGTAAAGCAAAGCAACGTAAAGCAAGGCAACGTAAAGCAACGTAAAGGAAGGCAACGTAAAGCAACGTAAAGCAACGTAAAACAAGGCAACGTAAAGCAAGGCAATGTAAAGCAACAAAAAGCAACGTAAAGCAAGGCAACGTAAAGCAAGGAAATGTAAAGCAACGTAAAGCAATGCAACGTAAAGCAACGTAAAGCAACGTAAAGCAAGGCAACGTAAAGCAACGTAAAGCAACGTAAAGTAAAGTAAAGCTAGGCAACGTAAAGCAACGTAAAGCAACGTAAAGCAACATAAAGCAATGTAAAGCAAGGCAACGTAAAGCAACGTAAAGCAATGTAAAGCAAGGCAACGTAAAGCATCGTAGAGCAACGTAAAGCAACGTAAAGCAAGGCAACGTAAAGCAAGGCAACGTAAAGAAAGGCAACGTAAAGCAATGTAAAGCAACGTAAAGCAAGGCAACGTAAAGCAAGGCAACGTAAAGCAACATAAAGCAACGTAAAGCAAGGCAACGTAAAGCAACGTAAAGAAACGTAAATCAAGGCAACGTAAAGCAACGTAAAGCAAAGTAAAGCAACGTAAAGCAAGGCAACGTAAAGCAACGTAAAGCAAGGCAACGTAAAGCAACGTAAAGCAACATAATGCGACGTAAAGCAAGGCAACGTAAAGCAACTTAAAGCAACGTAAAGCAACGTAAATCAAGGCAAAGTAAAGCAACGTAAAGCAACGTAAAGCAACGTAAAGCAACGTAAAGCAACGTAAATCAAGGCAACGTAAAGCAAGGCAACGTAAAGCAATGTAAAGCAACGTAAAGCAAGGCAACGTAAAGCCAGGCAACGTAATGCAACGTAAAGCAACGTAAAGCAAGGCAGCATAAAGCAACGTAAAGCAACGTAAAGCAAGGCAACGTAAAGCAAGGCAACGTAAAGCAACGTAAAGCAACGTAAAGCAAGGCAACGTAAAGCAAGGCAACGTTAAGCAACGTTAAGCAACATAAAGGAAGGCAACGTAAAGCAAGGCAACGTAAAGCAACGTAAATCAACGTAAAGGAACGTAAAGCAAGGCAACTTAAAGCAAAGTAAAGCAACGTAAAGCCAGGCAACGTAAAGCAAGGCAACGTAAAGCAACGTAAAGCAACGTAAAACAAGGAAACGTAAAGCAAGGCAACGTAAAGCAGCGTAAAACAACGTAAAGCAAGGCAACGTAAAGTAAGGCAACATAAAGCAACGTAAAGGAACGTAAAGCAAGGCAACGTAAAGCAACGTAATGCAAGGCAACGTAAAGGAAGGCAACGTAAAGCAAGGCAACGTAAAGCAACGTAAAGCAAGGCAACGTAAAGCAACGTAAAGCAACATAAAGCAACGTAAAGCAAGGCAACGTAAAGCAACGTAAAGCAACGTAAAGCAAGGCAACGTAAAGCAAGGCAATGTAAAGCAACGTAAAGCAACGTAAAGCAAAGTAAAGCAAGGCAGCGTAAAGCAACGTAAAGCAACGTAATGCAAGGCAACTTAAAGCAAGGCAACGTAAAGCAACGTAAAGCAACGTAAAGCAAGGCAACGTAAAGCAAGGCAACGTAAAGCAACGTAAAGCAACGTAAAGTAAGGCAATGTAAAGCAAGGCAACGTAAAGCAACGTAAAGCAACGTAAAGCAAGGCAACTTAAAGCAACGTAAATCAACGTAAAGCAAGGCAACGTAAAGCTACGTAAAGCAACGTAAAGCAAGGCAACGTAAAGCAAGGCAACGTAAAGCAACGTAAAGCAACGTAAAGCATCGTAAAGCAAGGCAACGTAAAGCAACGTAAAGCAAGGCAAAGTAAAGCAAGGCTACTTAAAGCAACGTAAAGCAACGTAACGCAAGGCAACGTAAAGCAAGGCAACGTAAGGCAAGGCAACGTAAAGCAAGGCAACGTAAAGCAACGTAAAGCAACGTAAAGCAAGGCAACGTAAAGCAACGTAAAGCAATGTAAATCAAGGCAACGTAAAGCAACGTAAAGCAACGTAAAGCAAGGCAACGTAAAGCAACGTAAAGCAAGGCAACGTAAAGCAACGTAAAGCAACGTAAAGAAGGCAACGTAAAACAACGTAAAGCAACGTAAATCAAGGCAACGTAAACAAGGCAACGTAAAGCAACGTAAAGCAAGGCAACGTAAAGCAAGGCAACGTCAAGCAACGTAAAGCAAGCAACGTAAAGCAACGTAAAGCAACGTAAAGCAAGGCAACGTAAAGCAAGGCAACGTAAAGCAACGTAAAGCAATGTAAAGCAAGGCAACGTAAAGCAACATAAAGCAACGTAAAGCAAGGCAACGTAAAGCAACGTAAAGACACTTAAAGCGACGTAAAGCAAGGCAACTTAAAGCAACGTAAAGCAATGTGAAGCAACGTAAAGCAAGGCAACGTAAAGCAACGTAAAGCAACGTAAAGCAGCGTAAAGCAAGGCAACGTAAAGCAAGGCAACGTAAAGCAACGTAAAGCAACGTAAAGCAACGTAAAGCAAGGCAACGTAAAGCCAGGCAACGTAAAGCAACGTAAAGCAACGTAAAGCAACGTAAAACAAGGCAACGTAAAGCAAGGCAACGTAAAGCAAGGTAAAGCAACGTAAAGCAAGGCAACGTAAAGCAAGGCAAAGTAAAGCAACGTAAAGCAACATAAAGCAAGGCAACGTAAAGCAACGTAGAGCAGGACAACGTAAAGCAAGGCAACGTAAAGCAAGGTAACGTAAAGCAACGTAAAGCAAGGCAACGTAAAGCAAGGCAATGTAAAGCAATGTACAGCAAGGCAACGTAAAGCAAGGCAACGTAAAGCAACGTAAAGCAACGTAAAGCAACGTAAAGCAAGGCAACGTAAAGCCAGGCAACGTAAAACAACGTAAAGCAACGTAAAGCAAGGCAACATAAAGCAAGGCAACGAAAAGCAACGTAAAGGAAGGCAACGCAAAGCAACGTAAAGCAAGGCAACGTAAAGCAAGGCAACGTAAAGCAACGTAAAGCAACGTAAAGTAACGTAAAGCAAGGCAACGTAAAGCAAGGAAACGTAAAGCAACGTAAAGCAACGTAAAGCAACGTAAAACAAGGCAACGTAAAGCAAGGCAACGTAAAGCAACGTAAAGCAACGTAAAGCAAGGCAACGTAAAGCAACGTAAAGCAACGTAAAGCAAGGCAACGTAAAGCTACGTAAAGCAAGGCAACGTAAAGCAAGGCAACGTAAAGCAAGGCAACGTAAAGCAACGTAAAGCAAGGCAACGTAAAGCAAGGCAACGTAAAGCAACGTAAAGCAAAGCAACGTAAAGCAAGGCAACGTAAAGCAACGTAAAGGAAGGCAACGTAAAGCAACGTAAAGCAACGTAAAACAAGGCAACGTAAAGCAAGGCAATGTAAAGCAACAAAAAGCAACGTAAAGCAAGGCAACGTAAAGCAAGGAAATGTAAAGCAACGTAAAGCAATGCAACGTAAAGCAACGTAAAGCAACGTAAAGCAAGGCAACGTAAAGCAACGTAAAGCAACGTAAAGCAAGGCAACGTAAAGCAAGGCAATGTAAAGCAACGTAAAGCAACGTAAAGCAAAGTAAAGCAAGGCAGCGTAAAGCAACGTAAAGCAACGTAATGCAAGGCAACTTAAAGCAAGGCAACGTAAAGCAACGTAAAGCAACGTAAAGCAAGGCAACGTAAAGCAAGGCAACGTAAAGCAACGTAAAGCAACGTAAAGTAAGGCAATGTAAAGCAAGGCAACGTAAAGCAACGTAAAGCAACGTAAAGCAAGGCAACTTAAAGCAACGTAAATCAACGTAAAGCAAGGCAACGTAAAGCTACGTAAAGCAACGTAAAGCAAGGCAACGTAAAGCAAGGCAACGTAAAGCAACGTAAAGCAACGTAAAGCATCGTAAAGCAAGGCAACGTAAAGCAACGTAAAGCAAGGCAAAGTAAAGCAAGGCTACTTAAAGCAACGTAAAGCAACGTAACGCAAGGCAACGTAAAGCAAGGCAACGTAAGGCAAGGCAACGTAAAGCAAGGCAACGTAAAGCAACGTAAAGCAACGTAAAGCAAGGCAACGTAAAGCAACGTAAAGCAATGTAAATCAAGGCAACGTAAAGCAACGTAAAGCAACGTAAAGCAAGGCAACGTAAAGCAACGTAAAGCAAGGCAACGTAAAGCAACGTAAAGCAACGTAAAGAAGGCAACGTAAAACAACGTAAAGCAACGTAAATCAAGGCAACGTAAACAAGGCAACGTAAAGCAACGTAAAGCAAGGCAACGTAAAGCAACGTAAAGCAATGTAAAGCAAGGCAACGTAAAGCAACATAAAGCAACGTAAAGCAAGGCAACGTAAAGCAACGTAAAGACACTTAAAGCGACGTAAAGCAAGGCAACTTAAAGCAACGTAAAGCAATGTGAAGCAACGTAAAGCAAGGCAACGTAAAGCAACGTAAAGCAACGTAAAGCAGCGTAAAGCAAGGCAACGTAAAGCAAGGCAACGTAAAGCAACGTAAAGCAACGTAAAGCAACGTAAAGCAAGGCAACGTAAAGCCAGGCAACGTAAAGCAACGTAAAGCAACGTAAAGCAACGTAAAACAAGGCAACGTAAAGCAAGGCAACGTAAAGCAAGGTAAAGCAACGTAAAGCAAGGCAACGTAAAGCAAGGCAAAGTAAAGCAACGTAAAGCAACATAAAGCAAGGCAACGTAAAGCAACGTAGAGCAGGACAACGTAAAGCAAGGCAACGTAAAGCAAGGTAACGTAAAGCAACGTAAAGCAAGGCAACGTAAAGCAAGGCAATGTAAAGCAATGTACAGCAAGGCAACGTAAAGCAAGGCAACGTAAAGCAACGTAAAGCAACGTAAAGCAACGTAAAGCAAGGCAACGTAAAGCCAGGCAACGTAAAACAACGTAAAGCAACGTAAAGCAAGGCAACATAAAGCAAGGCAACGAAAAGCAACGTAAAGGAAGGCAACGCAAAGCAACGTAAAGCAAGGCAACGTAAAGCAAGGCAACGTAAAGCAACGTAAAGCAACGTAAAGTAACGTAAAGCAAGGCAACGTAAAGCAAGGAAACGTAAAGCAACGTAAAGCAACGTAAAGCAACGTAAAACAAGGCAACGTAAAGCAAGGCAACGTAAAGCAACGTAAAGCAACGTAAAGCAAGGCAACGTAAAGCAACGTAAAGCAACGTAAAGCAAGGCAACGTAAAGCTACGTAAAGCAAGGCAACGTAAAGCAAGGCAACGTAAAGCAAGGCAACGTAAAGCAACGTAAAGCAAGGCAACGTAAAGCAAGGCAACGTAAAGCAACGTAAAGCAAAGCAACGTAAAGCAAGGCAACGTAAAGCAACGTAAAGGAAGGCAACGTAAAGCAACGTAAAGCAACGTAAAACAAGGCAACGTAAAGCAAGGCAATGTAAAGCAACAAAAAGCAACGTAAAGCAAGGCAACGTAAAGCAAGGAAATGTAAAGCAACGTAAAGCAATGCAACGTAAAGCAACGTAAAGCAACGTAAAGCAAGGCAACGTAAAGCAACGTAAAGCAACGTAAAGTAAAGTAAAGCTAGGCAACGTAAAGCAACGTAAAGCAACGTAAAGCAACATAAAGCAATGTAAAGCAAGGCAACGTAAAGCAACGTAAAGCAATGTAAAGCAAGGCAACTTAAAGCAACGTAAATCAACGTAAAGCAAGGCAACGTAAAGCTACGTAAAGCAACGTAAAGCAAGGCAACGTAAAGCAAGGCAACGTAAAGCAACGTAAAGCAACGTAAAGCATCGTAAAGCAAGGCAACGTAAAGCAACGTAAAGCAAGGCAAAGTAAAGCAAGGCTACTTAAAGCAACGTAAAGCAACGTAACGCAAGGCAACGTAAAGCAAGGCAACGTAAGGCAAGGCAACGTAAAGCAAGGCAACGTAAAGCAACGTAAAGCAACGTAAAGCAAGGCAACGTAAAGCAACGTAAAGCAATGTAAATCAAGGCAACGTAAAGCAACGTAAAGCAACGTAAAGCAAGGCAACGTAAAGCAACGTAAAGCAAGGCAACGTAAAGCAACGTAAAGCAACGTAAAGAAGGCAACGTAAAACAACGTAAAGCAACGTAAATCAAGGCAACGTAAACAAGGCAACGTAAAGCAACGTAAAGCAAGGCAACGTAAAGGAAGGCAACGTCAAGCAACGTAAAGCAAGCAACGTAAAGCAACGTAAAGCAACGTAAAGCAAGGCAACGTAAAGCAAGGCAACGTAAAGCAACGTAAAGCAATGTAAAGCAAGGCAACGTAAAGCAACATAAAGCAACGTAAAGCAAGGCAACGTAAAGCAACGTAAAGACACTTAAAGCGACGTAAAGCAAGGCAACTTAAAGCAACGTAAAGCAATGTGAAGCAACGTAAAGCAAGGCAACGTAAAGCAACGTAAAGCAACGTAAAGCAGCGTAAAGCAAGGCAACGTAAAGCAAGGCAACGTAAAGCAACGTAAAGCAACGTAAAGCAACGTAAAGCAAGGCAACGTAAAGCCAGGCAACGTAAAGCAACGTAAAGCAACGTAAAGCAACGTAAAACAAGGCAACGTAAAGCAAGGCAACGTAAAGCAAGGTAAAGCAACGTAAAGCAAGGCAACGTAAAGCAAGGCAAAGTAAAGCAACGTAAAGCAACATAAAGCAAGGCAACGTAAAGCAACGTAGAGCAGGACAACGTAAAGCAAGGCAACGTAAAGCAAGGTAACGTAAAGCAACGTAAAGCAAGGCAACGTAAAGCAAGGCAATGTAAAGCAATGTACAGCAAGGCAACGTAAAGCAAGGCAACGTAAAGCAACGTAAAGCAACGTAAAGCAAGGCAACGTAAAGCCAGGCAACGTAAAACAACGTAAAGCAACGTAAAGCAAGGCAACATAAAGCAAGGCAACGAAAAGCAACGTAAAGGAAGGCAACGCAAAGCAACGTAAAGCAAGGCAACGTAAAGCAAGGCAACGTAAAGCAACGTAAAGCAACGTAAAGTAACGTAAAGCAAGGCAACGTAAAGCAAGGAAACGTAAAGCAACGTAAAGCAACGTAAAGCAACGTAAAACAAGGCAACGTAAAGCAAGGCAACGTAAAGCAACGTAAAGCAACGTAAAGCAAGGCAACGTAAAGCAACGTAAAGCAACGTAAAGCAAGGCAACGTAAAGCTACGTAAAGCAAGGCAACGTAAAGCAAGGCAACGTAAAGCAAGGCAACGTAAAGCAACGTAAAGCAAGGCAACGTAAAGCAAGGCAACGTAAAGCAACGTAAAGCAAAGCAACGTAAAGCAAGGCAACGTAAAGCAACGTAAAGGAAGGCAACGTAAAGCAACGTAAAGCAACGTAAAACAAGGCAACGTAAAGCAAGGCAATGTAAAGCAACAAAAAGCAACGTAAAGCAAGGCAACGTAAAGCAAGGAAATGTAAAGCAACGTAAAGCAATGCAACGTAAAGCAACGTAAAGCAACGTAAAGCAAGGCAACGTAAAGCAACGTAAAGCAACGTAAAGTAAAGTAAAGCTAGGCAACGTAAAGCAACGTAAAGCAACGTAAAGCAACATAAAGCAATGTAAAGCAAGGCAACGTAAAGCAACGTAAAGCAATGTAAAGCAAGGCAACGTAAAGCATCGTAGAGCAACGTAAAGCAACGTAAAGCAAGGCAACGTAAAGCAAGGCAACGTAAAGAAAGGCAACGTAAAGCAATGTAAAGCAACGTAAAGCAAGGCAACGTAAAGCAAGGCAACGTAAAGCAACATAAAGCAACGTAAAGCAAGGCAACGTAAAGCAACGTAAAGAAACGTAAATCAAGGCAACGTAAAGCAACGTAAAGCAAAGTAAAGCAACGTAAAGCAAGGCAACGTAAAGAAACGTAAAGCAAGGCAACGTAAAGCAACGTAAAGCAACATAATGCGACGTAAAGCAAGGCAACGTAAAGCAACTTAAAGCAACGTAAAGCAACGTAAATCAAGGCAAAGTAAAGCAACGTAAAGCAACGTAAAGCAACGTAAAGCAACGTAAATCAAGGCAACGTAAAGCAAGGCAACGTAAAGCAATGTAAAGCAACGTAAAGCAAGGCAACGTAAAGCCAGGCAACGTAATGCAACGTAAAGCAACGTAAAGCAAGGCAGCATAAAGCAACGTAAAGCAACGTAAAGCAAGGCAACGTAAAGCAAGGCAACGTAAAGCAACGTAAAGCAACGTAAAGCAAGGCAACGTAAAGCAAGGCAACGTTAAGCAACGTTAAGCAACATAAAGGAAGGTAACGTAAAGCAAGGCAACGTAAAGCAACGTAAATCAACGTAAAGGAACGTAAAGCAAGGCAACTTAAAGCAAAGTAAAGCAACGTAAAGCCAGGCAACGTAAAGCAAGGCAACGTAAAGCAACGTAAAGCAACGTAAAACAAGGAAACGTAAAGCAAGGCAACGTAAAGCAGCGTAAAACAACGTAAAGCAAGGCAACGTAAAGTAAGGCAACATAAAGCAACGTAAAGGAACGTAAAGCAAGGCAACGTAAAGCAACGTAATGCAAGGCAACGTAAAGGAAGGCAACGTAAAGCAAGGCAACGTAAAGCAACGTAAAGCAACATAAAGCAACGTAAAGCAAGGCAACGTAAAGCAACTTAAAGCAACGTAAAGCAAGGCAACGTAAAGCAAGGCAATGTAAAGCAACGTAAAGCAACGTAAAGCAAAGTAAAGCAAGGCAGCGTAAAGCAACGTAAAGCAACGTAATGCAAGGCAACTTAAAGCAAGGCAACGTAAAGCAACGTAAAGCAACGTAAAGCAAGGCAACGTAAAGCAAGGCAACGTAAAGCAACGTAAAGCAACGTAAAGTAAGGCAATGTAAAGCAAGGCAACGTAAAGCAACGTAAAGCAACGTAAAGCAAGGCAACTTAAAGCAACGTAAATCAACGTAAAGCAAGGCAACGTAAAGCTACGTAAAGCAACGTAAAGCAAGGCAACGTAAAGCAAGGCAACGTAAAGCAACGTAAAGCAACGTAAAGCATCGTAAAGCAAGGCAACGTAAAGCAACGTAAAGCAAGGCAAAGTAAAGCAAGGCAACGTAAGGCAAGGCAACGTAAAGCAAGGCAACGTAAGGCAAGGCAACGTAAAGCAAGGCAACGTAAAGCAACGTAAAGCAACGTAAAGCAAGGCAACGTAAAGCAACGTAAAGCAATGTAAATCAAGGCAACGTAAAGCAACGTAAAGCAACGTAAAGCAAGGCAACGTAAAGCAACGTAAAGCAAGGCAACGTAAAGCAACGTAAAGCAACGTAAAGAAGGCAACGTAAAACAACGTAAAGCAACGTAAATCAAGGCAACGTAAACAAGGCAACGTAAAGCAACGTAAAGCAAGGCAACGTAAAGCAAGGCAACGTCAAGCAACGTAAAGCAAGCAACGTAAAGCAACGTAAAGCAACGTAAAGCAAGGCAACGTAAAGCAAGGCAACGTAAAGCAACGTAAAGCAATGTAAAGCAAGGCAACGTAAAGCAACATAAAGCAACGTAAAGCAAGGCAACGTAAAGCAACGTAAAGACACTTAAAGCGACGTAAAGCAAGGCAACTTAAAGCAACGTAAAGCAATGTGAAGCAACGTAAAGCAAGGCAACGTAAAGCAACGTAAAGCAACGTAAAGCAGCGTAAAGCAAGGCAACGTAAAGCAAGGCAACGTAAAGCAACGTAAAGCAACGTAAAGCAACGTAAAGCAAGGCAACGTAAAGCCAGGCAACGTAAAGCAACGTAAAGCAACGTAAAGCAACGTAAAACAAGGCAACGTAAAGCAAGGCAACGTAAAGCAAGGTAAAGCAACGTAAAGCAAGGCAACGTAAAGCAAGGCAAAGTAAAGCAACGTAAAGCAACATAAAGCAAGGCAACGTAAAGCAACGTAGAGCAGGACAACGTAAAGCAAGGCAACGTAAAGCAAGGTAACGTAAAGCAACGTAAAGCAAGGCAACGTAAAGCAAGGCAATGTAAAGCAATGTACAGCAAGGCAACGTAAAGCAAGGCAACGTAAAGCAACGTAAAGCAACGTAAAGCAACGTAAAGCAAGGCAACGTAAAGCCAGGCAACGTAAAACAACGTAAAGCAACGTAAAGCAAGGCAACATAAAGCAAGGCAATGTAAAGCAACGTAAAGCAACGTAAAGGAACGTAAAGCAAGGCAACTTAAAGCAACGTAAAGCAACGTAACGTAAAGCAAGGCAACGTAAAGCAACGCAAAGCAACGTAAAGCAACGTAAAGCAAGGCAACGTAAAGCAACGTAAAGCAACGTAAAGCAACGTAAAGCAAGGTAACGTAAAGCAAGGCAACGTAAAGCAACGTAAAGCAACGTAAAGCAAGGCAACGTAAAGCAAGGCAACGTAAAGCAAGGCAACGTAAAGCAACGTAAAGCAAGGCAACGTAAACAAGGGAACGTAAAGCAACCTAAAGCAAGGCAACGTAAAGCAAGGCAACGTAAAGCAACGTAAAGGAAGGCAACGTAAAGCAACGTAAAGCAACGTAAAGCAAGGCAACGTAAAGCAAGGCAACGTAAAGCAACGTAAAGCAAGGCAACGTAAAGCAAGGCAATGTAAAGCAACATAAAGCAAGGCAACGTAAAGCAACGTAAAGCAAGGCAACGTAAAGCAAGGCAACGTAAAGCAACGTAAATCAACGTAAAGCAACGTAAAGCAAAGCAACGTAAAGCAACATAAAGGAACGTAAAGCAACGTAAAGCAAGGCAACGTAAAGCAACGTAAAGCAACGTAAAGCAAGGCAACGTAAAGCAAGGTAACGTAAAGAAAGGCAACGTAAAGCAACGTAAAGCAACGTAAAGCAAGGCAACGTAAAGCAAGGCAACGTAAAGCAACATAAAGCAACGTAAAGCAAGGCAACGTAAATCAACGTAAGACAACGCAAAGTAAAGCAAGGCAACGTAAAGCAAGGCAACGTAAAGGAACATAAAGCAACGTAAAGCAAGGCAAAGTAAAGCAACGTAAAGCAACGTAAAGCAAGGCAACGTAAAGCCACATAAATCAACGTAAAGCAAGGCAACGTAAAGCAACGTAAAGCAACGAAAAGCAAGGCAACGTAAAGCAACGTAAAGCAAGGCAACGTAAATCAAGGCAACGTAAAGCAACGTAAAGCAAGACAAATTAAAGCAACGTATAGCAAGGCAACGTAAAGCAAGGCAACGTAAAGCAACGTAAAGTAAGGCAACGTAAAGCAAGGCAACGTAAAGCAACGTAAAGCAACGTAAATCAAGGCAACGTAAAGCAACGTAAAGCAAGACAACGTAAAGCAAGGCAACGTAAAGCAACGTAAAGCAACGTAAAGCAAGGCAACGTAAAGCAAGGAAACGTAAGGCAAGGCAACGTAAAGCAAGGCAACGTAAAGCAATGCAACGTTAAGCAAGGCAACGTAAAGCAACGTAAAGAAAGGCAACGTAAAGCAAGGCAACGTAAGGCAAGGCAACATAAAGCAAGGCAACGTAAAGCAAGGCAACGTAAGGCAAGGCAACGAAAAGCAAGGCAACGTAAAGCAACGTAAAGCAAGGCAACGTAAAGCAAAGTAAAGCAATGTAAAGCAAGGGAACGTAAACCAACGGAAAGCAACGTAAAGCAAGGCAACGTAAGGCAAGGCCACGTAAAGAAACGTAAAGCAACGTAAAGCAACGTAAAGCAAGGAACGTAAAGCAAGGCAACGTAAGGCAAGGCAACGTAAACAAGGCAACGTAAATCAAGGCAACGTAAAGCAAGGCAACGTAAAGCAACGTAAAGCAAGGCAACGTAAAGCCAGGCAACGTAAAGCAACGTAAAGCAACGTAAAGCAACGTAAAACAAGGCAACGTAAAGCAAGGCAACGTAAAGCAAGGTAAAGCAACGTAAAGCAAGGCAACGTAAAGCAAGGCAAAGTAAAGCAACGTAAAGCAACATAAAGCAAGGCAACGTAAAGCAACGTAGAGCAGGACAACGTAAAGCAAGGCAACGTAAAGCAAGGTAACGTAAAGCAACGTAAAGCAAGGCAACGTAAAGCAAGGCAATGTAAAGCAATGTACAGCAAGGCAACGTAAAGCAAGGCAACGTAAAGCAACGTAAAGCAACGTAAAGCAACGTAAAGCAAGGCAACGTAAAGCCAGGCAACGTAAAACAACGTAAAGCAACGTAAAGCAAGGCAACATAAAGCAAGGCAATGTAAAGCAACGTAAAGCAACGTAAAGGAACGTAAAGCAAGGCAACTTAAAGCAACGTAAAGCAACGTAACGTAAAGCAAGGCAACGTAAAGCAACGCAAAGCAACGTAAAGCAACGTAAAGCAAGGCAACGTAAAGCAACGTAAAGCAACGTAAAGCAAGGTAACGTAAAGCAAGGCAACGTAAAGCAACGTAAAGCAACGTAAAGCAAGGCAACGTAAAGCAACGTAAAGCAAGGCAACGTAAAGCAAGGCAACGTAAAGCAACGTAAAGCAAGGCAACGTAAACAAGGGAACGTAAAGCAACCTAAAGCAAGGCAACGTAAAGCAAGGCAACGTAAAGCAACGTAAAGGAAGGCAACGTAAAGCAACGTAAAGCAACGTAAAGCAAGGCAACGTAAAGCAAGGCAACGTAAAGCAACGTAAAGCAAGGCAACGTAAAGCAAGGCAATGTAAAGCAACATAAAGCAAGGCAACGTAAAGCAACGTAAAGCAAGGCAACGTAAAGCAAGGCAACGTAAAGCAACGTAAATCAACGTAAAGCAACGTAAAGCAAGGCAACGTAAAGCAACATAAAGGAACGTAAAGCAACGTAAAGCAAGGCAACGTAAAGCAACGTAAAGCAACGTAAAGCAAGGCAACGTAAAGCAAGGTAACGTAAAGAAAGGCAACGTAAAGCAACGTAAAGCAACGTAAAGCAAGGCAACGTAAAGCAAGGCAACGTAAAGCAACATAAAGCAACGTAAAGCAAGGCAACGTAAATCAACGTAAGACAACGCAAAGTAAAGCAAGGCAACGTAAAGCAAGGCAACGTAAAGGAACATAAAGCAACGTAAAGCAAGGCAAAGTAAAGCAACGTAAAGCAACGTAAAGCAAGGCAACGTAAAGCCACATAAATCAACGTAAAGCAAGGCAACGTAAAGCAACGTAAAGCAACGAAAAGCAAGGCAACGTAAAGCAACGTAAAGCAAGGCAACGTAAATCAAGGCAACGTAAAGCAACGTAAAGCAAGACAAATTAAAGCAACGTATAGCAAGGCAACGTAAAGCAAGGCAACGTAAAGCAACGTAAAGTAAGGCAACGTAAAGCAAGGCAACGTAAAGCAACGTAAAGCAACGTAAATCAAGGCAACGTAAAGCAACGTAAAGCAAGACAACGTAAAGCAAGGCAACGTAAAGCAACGTAAAGCAACGTAAAGCAACGTAAAGCAAGGCAACGTAAAGCAAGGAAACGTAAGGCAAGGCAACGTAAAGCAAGGCAACGTAAAGCAATGCAACGTTAAGCAAGGCAACGTAAAGCAACGTAAAGAAAGGCAACGTAAAGCAAGGCAACGTAAGGCAAGGCAACATAAAGCAAGGCAACGTAAAGCAAGGCAACGTAAGGCAAGGCAACGAAAAGCAAGGCAACGTAAAGCAACGTAAAGCAAGGCAACGTAAAGCAAAGTAAAGCAATGTAAAGCAAGGGAACGTAAACCAACGGAAAGCAACGTAAAGCAAGGCAACGTAAGGCAAGGCCACGTAAAGAAACGTAAAGCAACGTAAAGCAACGTAAAGCAAGGAACGTAAAGCAAGGCAACGTAAGGCAAGGCAACGTAAACAAGGCAACGTAAATCAAGGCAACGTAAAGCAAGGCAACGTAAAGCAACGTAAAGCATCGTAAAGCAAGGCAACGTAAAACAACGTAAAGCAACGTAAAGCAAGGCAACGTAAACAAGGCAACGTAAAGGAACGTAAAGCAAGGCAACGTAAAGCAAGGCAACGTAAAGCAACGTAAAGTAAGCAACGTAAAGCAACGTAAAGCAACGTAAAGCAAGGCAACGTAAAGCAAGGGAACGTAAAGCAACGTAAAGCAGCGGAAAGCAAGGAAACGTAAAGAAAGGCAACGTAAAGCAACGTAAAGCAACGTAAAGCAAGGCAACGTAAAGCAAGGCAACGTAAAGCAACATAAAGCAACATAAAGCAAGGCAACGTAAAGAAACGTAAAGCAACGTAAAGCAAGGCAACGTAAAGCAACGTAAAGCAACCTAAAGCAACGTAAAGCAAGGCAACGTAAAGCAAAGTAAAGCAACGTAAATCAAGGCAACGTAAAGCAACGTAAAGCAACGTAAAGCAACGTAAAGCAACGTAAAGCAAGGCACCGTAAAGCAAGGCAACGTAAAGCTACGTAAAGCAACGTAAAGCAAGGCAATGTAAAGCAACGTAAAGCAAGGCAACGTAAAGCAAGGCAACGTAAAGCAACGTAAAGCACCGTAAAGCAAGGCAACGTAAAACAATGCAACGTAAAGCAAGGCAACGTAAAGCAACGTAAAGCAAGGCAACCTAAAGCAAGACAACGTAAAGCAAGGCAACGTAAGGCAGGGCAACGTAAAGCAAGGCAACCTAAAGAAAGGCAACGTAAAGCATCGTAAAGCAACGTAAAGCAAGGCAACGTAAAGCAAGGCAACCTAAAGCAAGGCAACGTAAAGCAACGTAAGACAACGTAAAGCAAGGCAACGTAAAGCAAGGCAACGTCAAGCAAGGCAACGTAAGGCAAGGCAACGTAAAGCAAGGCAACGTAAAGCAAGGCAACGTAAACAACATAAAGCATCGTAAAGCAAGGCAACGTACAGCAAGGCAACGTAAGGCAAGGCAACGTAAAGCAAGGCAACGTAAAGTAAGGAAACGTAAAGCAACGTAAAGAAACGTAAAGCAAAGTAAAGCAAGGCAACATAAGGCAAGGCAACGTAAAGCAATGCAACGTAAAGCAAGGCAACGTAAAGATACGTAAAGCAAGGCAACGTAAAGCAACGTAAAGCAACGTAAAACAACGTAAAGCAAGGCAACGTAAAGCAAGGCAATGTAAAGCAACGTAAAGCAACGTAAAGCAAAGTAAAGCAAGGCAGCGTAAAGCAACGTAAAGCAACGTAATGCAAGGCAACTTAAAGCAAGGCAACGTAAAGCAACGTAAAGCAACGTAAAGCAAGGCAACGTAAAGCAAGGCAACGTAAAGCAACGTAAAGCAACGTAAAGTAAGGCAATGTAAAGCAAGGCAACGTAAAGCAACGTAAAGCAACGTAAAGCAAGGCAACTTAAAGCAACGTAAATCAACGTAAAGCAAGGCAACGTAAAGCAAGGCAACGTAAAGCTACGTAAAGCAACGTAAAGCAAGGCAACTTAAAGCAAGGCAACGTAAAGCAAGGCAAAGTAAAGCAAGGCTACTTAAAGCAACGTAAAGCAACGTAAGGCAAGGCAACGTAAAGCAAGGCAACGTAAGGCAAGGCAACGTAAAGCAAGGCAACGTAAAGCAACGTAAAGCAACGTAAAGCAAGGCAACGTAAAGCAACGTAAAGCAATGTAAATCAAGGCAACGTAAAGCAACGTAAAGCAACGTAAAGCAAGGCAACGTAAAGCAACGTAAAGCAAGGCAACGTAAAGCAACGTAAAGCAACGTAAAGAAGGCAACGTAAAACAACGTAAAGCAACGTAAATCAAGGCAACGTAAACAAGGCAACGTAAAGCAACGTAAAGCAAGGCAACGTAAAGCAAGGCAACGTCAAGCAACGTAAAGCAAGCAACGTAAAGCAACGTAAAGCAACGTAAAGCAAGGCAACGTAAAGCAAGGCAACGTAAAGCAACGTAAAGCAATGTAAAGCAAGGCAACGTAAAGCAACATAAAGCAACGTAAAGCAAGGCAACGTAAAGCAACGTAAAGACACTTAAAGCGACGTAAAGCAAGGCAACTTAAAGCAACGTAAAGCAACGTGAAGCAACGTAAAGCAAGGCAACGTAAAGCAACGTAAAGCAACGTAAAGCAGCGTAAAGCAAGGCAACGTAAAGCAAGGCAACGTAAAGCAACGTAAAGCAACGTAAAGCAACGTAAAGCAAGGCAACGTAAAGCCAGGCAACGTAAAGCAACGTAAAGCAACGTAAAACAAGGCAACGTAAAGCAAGGCAACGTAAAGCAAGGTAAAGCAACGTAAAGCAAGGCAACGTAAAGCAAGGCAAAGTAAAGCAACGTAAAGCAACATAAAGCAAGGCAACGTAAAGCAAGGCAACGTAAGGCAAGGCAACGTAAAGCAAGGCAACGTAAAGCAACGTAAAGCAACGTAAAGCAAGGCAACGTAAAGCAACGTAAAGCAATGTAAATCAAGGCAACGTAAAGCAACGTAAAGCAACGTAAAGCAAGGCAACGTAAAGCAACGTAAAGCAAGGCAACGTAAAGCAACGTAAAGCAACGTAAAGAAGGCAACGTAAAACAACGTAAAGCAACGTAAATCAAGGCAACGTAAACAAGGCAACGTAAAGCAACGTAAAGCAAGGCAACGTAAAGCAAGGCAACGTCAAGCAACGTAAAGCAAGCAACGTAAAGCAACGTAAAGCAACGTAAAGCAAGGCAACGTAAAGCAAGGCAACGTAAAGCAACGTAAAGCAATGTAAAGCAAGGCAACGTAAAGCAACATAAAGCAACGTAAAGCAAGGCAACGTAAAGCAACGTAAAGACACTTAAAGCGACGTAAAGCAAGGCAACTTAAAGCAACGTAAAGCAACGTGAAGCAACGTAAAGCAAGGCAACGTAAAGCAACGTAAAGCAACGTAAAGCAGCGTAAAGCAAGGCAACGTAAAGCAAGGCAACGTAAAGCAACGTAAAGCAACGTAAAGCAACGTAAAGCAAGGCAACGTAAAGCCAGGCAACGTAAAGCAACGTAAAGCAACGTAAAACAAGGCAACGTAAAGCAAGGCAACGTAAAGCAAGGTAAAGCAACGTAAAGCAAGGCAACGTAAAGCAAGGCAAAGTAAAGCAACGTAAAGCAACATAAAGCAAGGCAACGTAAAGCAACGTAGAGCAAGGCAACGTAAAGCAAGGCAACGTAAAGCAAGGCAACGTAAAGCAACGTAAAGCAAGGCAACGTAAAGCAAGGCAATGTAAAGCATTGTACAGCAAGGCAACGTAAAGCAAGGCAACGTAAAGCAACGTAAAGCAACGTAAAGCAACGTAAAGCAAGGCAACGTAAAGCCAGGCAACGTAAAACAACGTAAAGCAACGTAAAGCAAGGCAACATAAAGCAAGGCAATGTAAAGCAACGTAAAGCAACGTAAAGCAAGGCAACGTAAAGCAAGGCAACGTAAAGCAACGTAAAGCAACGTAAAGGAACGTAAAGCAAGGCAACTTAAAGCAACGTAAAGCAACGTAACGTAAAGCAAGGCAACGTAAAGCAACGCAAAGCAACGTAAAGCAACGTAAAGCAAGGCAACGTAAAGCAACGTAAAGCAACGTAAAGCAACGTAAAGCAAGGTAACGTAAAGCAAGGCAACGTAAAGCAACGTAAAGCAACGTAAAGCAAGGCAACGTAAAGCAACGTAAAGCAAGGCAACGTAAAGCAAGGCAACGTAAAGCAACGTAAAGCAAGGCAACGTAAACAAGGGAACGTAAAGCAACCTAAAGCAAGGCAACGTAAAGCAAGGCAACGTAAAGCAACGTAAAGGAAGGCAACGTAAAGCAACGTAAAGCAACGTAAAGCAAGGCAACGTAAAGCAAGGCAACGTAAAGCAACGTAAAGCAAGGCAACGTAAAGCAAGGCAATGTAAAGCAACATAAAGCAAGGCAACGTAAAGCAACGTAAAGCAAGGCAACGTAAAGCAAGGCAACGTAAAGCAACGTAAATCAACGTAAAGCAACGTAAAGCAAGGCAACGTAAAGCAACATAAAGGAACGTAAAGCAACGTAAAGCAAGGCAACGTAAAGCAACGTAAAGCAACGTAAAGCAAGGCAACGTAAAGCAAGGTAACGTAAAGAAAGGCAACGTAAAGCAACGTAAAGCAACGTAAAGCAAGGCAACATAAAGCAAGGCAACGTAAAGCAACATAAAGCAACGTATAACAAGGCAACGTAAATCAACGTAAGGCAACGCAAAGTAAAGCAAGGCAACGTAAAGCAAGGCAACGTAAAGCAACATAAAGCAACGTAAAGCAAGGCAAAGTAAAGCAACGTAAAGCAACGTAAAGCAAGGCAACGTAAAGCAACGTAAATCAACGTAAAGCAAGGCAACGTAAAGCAACGTAAAGCAACGAAAAGCAAGGCAACGTAAAGCAACGTAAAGCAAGGCAACGTAAATCAAGGCAACGTAAAGCAACGTAAAGCAAGACAAATTAAAGCAACGTAAAGCAAGGCAACGTAAAGCAAGGCAACGTAAAGCAACGTAAAGTAAGGCAACGTAAAGCAAGGCAACGTAAAGCAACGTAAAGCAACGTAAATCAAGGCAACGTAAAGCAACGTAAAGCAAGACAACGTAAAGCAAGGCAACGTAAAGCAACGTAAAGCAACGTAAAGCAACGTAAAGCAAGGCAACGTAAAGCAAGGAAACGTAAGGCAAGGCAACGTAAAGCAAGGCAACGTAAAGCAATGCAACGTTAAGCAAGGCAACGTAAAGCAACGTAAAGAAAGGCAACGTAAAGCAAGGCAACGTAAGGCAAGGCAACATAAAGCAAGGCAACGTAAAGCAAGGCAACGTAAGGCAAGGCAACGAAAAGCAAGGCAACGTAAAGCAACGTAAAGCAAGGCAACGTAAAGCAAAGTAAAGCAATGTAAAGCAAGGGAACGTAAACCAACGGAAAGCAACGTAAAGCAAGGCAACGTAACGCAAGGCCACGTAAAGAAACGTAAAGCAACGTAAAGCAACGTAAAGCAAGGAACGTAAAGCAAGGCAACGTAAGGCAAGGCAACGTAAACAAGGCAACGTAAATCAAGGCAACGTAAAGCAAGGCAACGTAAAGCAACTTAAAGCATCGTAAAGCAAGGCAACGTAAAACAACGTAAAGCAACGTAAAGCAAGGCAACGTAAACAAGGCAACGTAAAGGAACGTAAAGCAAGGCAACGTAAAGCAAGGCAACGTAAAGCAACGTAAAGTAAGCAACGTAAAGCAACGTAAAGCAACGTAAAGCAAGGCAACGTAAAGCAAGGGAACGTAAAGCAACGTAAAGCAGCGTAAAGCAAGGAAACGTAAAGAAAGGCAACGTAAAGCAACGTAAAGCAACGTAAAGCAAGGCACCGTAAAGCAAGGCAACGTAAAGCAACATAAAGCAACATAAAGCAAGGCAACGTAAAGAAACGTAAAGCAACGTAAAGCAAGGCAACGTAAAGCAACGTAAAGCAACCTAAAGCAACGTAAAGCAAGGCAACGTAAAGCAAAGTAAAGCAACGTAAATCAAGGCAAGGTAAAGCAACGTAAAGCAACGTAAAGCAACGTAAAGCAAGGCACCGTAAAGCAAGGCAACGTAAAGCTACGTAAAGCAACGTAAAGCAAGGCAATGTAAAGCAACGTAAAGCAAGGCAACGTAAAGCAAGGCAACGTAAAGCAACGTAAAGCACCGAAAAGCAAGGCAACGTAAAACAATGCAACGTAAAGCAAGGCAACGTAAAGCAACGTAAAGCAAGGCAACCCAAAGCAAGACAACGTAAAGCAAGGCAACGTAAGGCAGGGCAACGTAAAGCAAGGCAACGTAAAGAAAGGCAACGTAAAGCATCGTAAAGCAACGTAAAGCAAGGCAACGTAAAGCAAGGCAACCTAAAGCAAGGCAACGTAAAGCAACGTAAGACAACGTAAAGCAAGGCAACGTAAAGCAACGTAAAGCAACGTAAAGCAAGGCAACGTAAAGCAACGTAAATCAACGTAAAGCAAGGCAACGTAAAGCAACGTAAATCAACGTAAAGCAAGGCAACGTAAAGCAACGTAAAGCAACGAAAAGCAAGGCAACGTAAAGCAACGTAAAGCAAGGCAACGTAAATCAAGGCAACGTAAAGCAACGTAAAGCAAGACAAATTAAAGCAACGTAAAGCAAGGCAACGTAAAGCAAGGCAACGTAAAGCAACGTAAAGTAAGGCAACGTAAAGCAAGGCAACGTAAAGCAACGTAAAGCAACGTAAATCAAGGCAACGTAAAGCAACGTAAAGCAAGACAACGTAAAGCAAGGCAACGTAAAGCAACGTAAAGCAACGTAAAGCAACGTAAAGCAAGGCAACGTAAAGCAAGGAAACGTAAGGCAAGGCAACGTAAAGCAAGGCAACGTAAAGCAATGCAACGTTAAGCAAGGCAACGTAAAGCAACGTAAAGAAAGGCAACGTAAAGCAAGGCAACGTAAGGCAAGGCAACATAAAGCAAGGCAACGTAAAGCAAGGCAACGTAAGGCAAGGCAACGAAAAGCAAGGCAACGTAAAGCAACGTAAAGCAAGGCAACGTAAAGCAAAGTAAAGCAATGTAAAGCAAGGGAACGTAAACCAACGGAAAGCAACGTAAAGCAAGGCAACGTAAGGCAAGGCAACGTAAAGCAACGTAAAGCAAGACAAATTAAAGCAACGTAAAGCAAGGCAACGTAAAGCAAGGCAACGTAAAGCAACGTAAAGTAAGGCAACGTAAAGCAAGGCAACGTAAAGCAACGTAAAGCAACGTAAATCAAGGCAACGTAAAGCAACGTAAAGCAAGACAACGTAAAGCAAGGCAACGTAAAGCAACGTAAAGCAACGTAAAGCAACGTAAAGCAAGGCAACGTAAAGCAAGGAAACGTAAGGCAAGGCAACGTAAAGCAAGGCAACGTAAAGCAATGCAACGTTAAGCAAGGCAACGTAAAGCAACGTAAAGAAAGGCAACGTAAAGCAAGGCAACGTAAGGCAAGGCAACATAAAGCAAGGCAACGTAAAGCAAGGCAACGTAAGGCAAGGCAACGAAAAGCAAGGCAACGTAAAGCAACGTAAAGCAAGGCAACGTAAAGCAGAGTAAAGCAATGTAAAGCAAGGGAACGTAAACCAACGGAAAGCAACGTAAAGCAAGGCAACGTAAGGCAAGGCCACGTAAAGAAACGTAAAGCAACGTAAAGCAACGTAAAGCAAGGAACGTAAAGCAAGGCAACGTAAGGCAAGGCAACGTAAACAAGGCAACGTAAATCAAGGCAACGTAAAGCAAGGCAACGTAAAGCAACTTAAAGCATCGTAAAGCAAGGCAACGTAAAACAACGTAAAGCAACGTAAAGCAAGGCAACGTAAACAAGGCAACGTAAAGGAACGTAAAGCAAGGCAACGTAAAGCAAGGCAACGTAAAGCAACGTAAAGTAAGCAACGTAAAGCAACGTAAAGCAACGTAAAGCAAGGCAACGTAAAGCAAGGGAACGTAAAGCAACGTAAAGCAGCGTAAAGCAAGGAAACGTAAAGAAAGGCAACGTAAAGCAACGTAAAGCAACGTAAAGCAAGGCAACGTAAAGCAAGGCAACGTAAAGCAACATAAAGCAACATAAAGCAAGGCAACGTAAAGAAACGTAAAGCAACGTAAAGCAAGGCAACGTAAAGCAACATAAAGCAACCTAAAGCAACGTAAAACAAGGCAACGTAAAGCAAAGTAAAGCAACGTAAATCAAGGCAAGGTAAAGCAACGTAAAGCAACGTAAAGCAACGTAAAGCAAGGCACCGTAAAGCAAGGCAACGTAAAGCTACGTAAAGCAACGTAAAGCAAGGCAATGTAAAGCAACGTAAAGCAAGGCAACGTAAAGCAAGGCAACGTAAAGCAACGTAAAGCACCGAAAAGCAAGGCAACGTAAAACAATGCAACGTAAAGCAAGGCAACGTAAAGCAACGTAAAGCAAGGCAACCTAAAGCAAGACAACGTAAAGCAAGGCAACGTAAGGCAGGGCAACGTAAAGCAAGGCAACGTAAAGAAAGGCAACGTAAAGCATCGTAAAGCAACGTAAAGCAAGGCAACGTAAAGCAAGGCAACCTAAAGCAAGGCAACGTAAAGCAACGTAAGACAACGTAAAGCAAGGCAACGTAAAGCAAGGCAACGTCAAGCAAGGCAACGTAAGGCAAGGCAACGTAAAGCAAGGCAACGTAAAGCAAGGCAACGTAAACAACATAAAGCATCGTAAAGCAAGGCAACGTACAGCAAGGCAACGTAAGGCAAGGCAACGTAAAGCAAGGCAACGTAAAGTAAGGAAACGTAAAGCAACGTAAAGAAACGTAAAGCAAAGTAAAGCAAGGCAACATAAGGCAAGGCAACGTAAAGCAATGCAACGTAAAGAAAGGCAACGTAAAGATACGTAAAGCAAGGCAACGTAAAGCAAGGCAACATAAAGCAAGGCAACGTAAGGCAGGCAACGTAAAGCAAGGCAACGTAAAGCAAGGCAACATAAAACAACGTAAAGCAACGTAAAGCAAGGCAACGTAAAGCAAGGCAACGTAAGGCAAGGCAACGTAAAGCAAGGCAACGTAAAGCAAGACAACGTAAAGCAACGTAAAGCAAGGCAACGTAAGGCAGGGCAACGTAAAGCAAGGCAACCTAAGGCAAGGCAACGTAAAGCAAGGCAAAGTAAAGCAACGTAAAGCAAGGCAACGTAAAGCAACGTAAAGCAAGGCAACGTAAAGCAAGGCAACGTAAAGCAACGTAAAGCAAGGCAACGTAAATCAAGGCAACGTAAAGCAAGGCAACGTAAAGCAAGGCAACGTAAAGCAAGGCAACGTAAAGCAAGGCAACGTAAGGCAAGGCAACGTAAAGCAAGGCAACGTAAAGCAACGTAAAGCAAGGCAACGTAAAGCAACGTAAAGCAAGGCAACGAAAAGCAAGCAACGTAAAGCAACGTAAAGCAAGGCAACGTAAAGCAAGGCAACGTAAAGCAACGTAAAGCAAGGCAACGTAAAGCAAGGCAACGTAAAGCAAGGCAACGTAATGCAAGGCAACGTAAAGCAAGGTAAAGCAACGTAAAGCAAGGCAACGTAAAGCAACGTAAAGCAACGTAAAGGAAGGCAACGTAAAGCAACGTAAAGCAACGTAAAGCAAGGCAACGTAAAGCAACGTAAAGCAACGTAATGCAAGGCAACGTAAATCAAGGCAACATAAAGCAACGTAAAGCAACGTAAAGCAACGTAAAGCAAGGCAACGTAAAGCAAATCAACGTAAGTCAAGGCAACGTAAAGGAAGGCAACGTAAAGCAAGGAAACGTAAAGCAACGTAAAGCAAGGCAACGTAAAGCAAGTAAACGTAAGGCAAGGCAACGTAATGTAAGGCAACGTAAAGAAAGGCAACGTAAAGCAAGGCAACGTAAGGTAAGGCAACGTAAAGCAAGGCAACGTAAAGCAAGGCAATGTAAAGCAACGTAAAGCAAGGCAACGTAAAGCAAGGCAACGTAAGGCAAGGCAACGTAAAGCAAGGCAACGTAAAGCAAGGCAACGTAAGGCAAGGCAACGTAAAGCAAGGCAACGTAAAGCAACGTAAAGCAAGGCAACGTAAAGCAAGGCAACGTAAAGCAACGTAAAGCAAGGCAACGTAAAGCAAGGCAACGTAAAGCAACGTAAAGCAAGGCAACGTAAAGCAAGGCAACGTAAAGCAACGTAAAGCAAGGCAACGTAAAGCAAGGCAACGTAAAGCAACGTAAAGCAAGGTAAAGCAAGGCAACGTAAAGCAACGTAAAGCAAGGCAACGTAAAGCAACGCAAAGCAAGGCAACGTAAGGCAAGGCAACGTAAAGCAACGTAAAGAAACGTAAAGCAAGGCAATGTAAAGCAAGGCAACGTAAAGCAAGGCAACGTAAGGCAAGGCAACGTAAAGCAAGGCAACGTAAAGCAAGGCAACGTAAAGCAACGTAAAGCAAGGCAACGTAAAGCAAGGCAACGGAAGGCAAGGCAACGTAAAGCAAGGCAACGTAAAGCAAGGCAACGTAAAGCAACGTAAAGCAAGGCAACATAAAGCAACGTAAAGCAAGGCAACGTAAAGCAAGGCAACGTAAAGCAACGTAAAGCAAGGCAACGTAAACCAACGTAAAGCAACGTAAAGCAAGGCAACGTAAAGCAACGTAAAGCAACGTAAAGCTAGGCAACGTAAAGCAACGTAAAGCAAGGCAACGTAAAGCAACGTAAAGCAAGGCAACGTAAAGCAAGGCAACGTAAAGCAACGTAAAGTAACATAAATCAACGTAAAGCAAGGCAACGTAAAGCAAAGTAAAACAAGGCAACGTAAAGCAAGGCAACGTAAAGCAAAGTAAAGAAACGTAAAGCAACGTAAAGCAAGGCAACGTAAAGCAAGGCAACGTAAAGCAAGGCATCGTAAAGCAACGTAAAGCAACGTAAAGCAAGGCAACATAAAGAAAGGCAACGTAAAGCAACGTAAAGCAACGTAAATAAGGCAACGTAAAGCAAGGCAACGTAAAGCAACGTAAAGAAAGGCAACGTAAAGCAACGTAAAGCAACGTAAAGCAAGGCAACGTAAAGCAACGTAAAGCAACGTAAAGCAAGGCAACGTAAAGCAACGTAGAGCAAGGCAACGTAAAGCAACGTAAAGCAACATAAAGCGACGTAAAGCAAGGCAACGTAAAGCAACGTAAAGCAACGTAAAGCAACGTAAAGCAAGGCAACGTAAAGCAACGTAAAGCAACGTAAAGCAAGGCAACGTAAAGCAAGGCAACGTAAAGCAACGTAAAGCAACGTAAAGCAACGTAAAGCAAGGCAACGTAAAGCCAGGAAACGTAAAGCAACGTAAAGCAACGTAAAGAAAGGCAACGTAAAGCAACGTAAAGCAACGTAAAGCAAGGCAACGTTAAGCAACGTAAAGCAACGTAAAGCAAGGCAACGTAAAGCAAGGCAACGTTAAGCAACGTAAAGCAACGTAAAGCAAGGCAACGTAAAGCAACGTAAAGCAACGTAAAGGAACGTAAAGCAAGGCAACTTAAAGCAACGTAAAGCAACGTAAAGCAAGGCAACGTAAAGCAAGGCAACGTAAAGCAACGTAAAGCAACGTAAAGTAACGTAAAGCAAGGCAACGTAAAGCAAGGCAACGTAAAGCAACGTAAAGCAACGTAAAGCAAGGCAACGTAAAGCAACGTAAAGCAACGTAAAGCAAGGCAACGTAAAGCAAGGCAACGTAAAGCAACGTAAAGCAAGGCAACGTAAAACAAGGCAACGTAAGGCAAGGCAACGTAAGGCAAGGCAACGTAAAGAAAGGCAACGTAAAGCAACGTAAAGTAACGTAAAGCAAGGCAACGTAAAGCAAGGCAACGTAAGGCAAGGAAACATAAAGCAAGGCAACCTAAATCAAGGCAACATAAAGCAAGGCAAGGCATGGCAAAGTAAACAAGGCAACGTAAAGCAACGTAAAGCAAGGCAACGTAAAGCAAGGCAACGTAAAGCAACGTAAAGCAAGTCAACGTAAAGCAAGGCAACGTAAGGCAAGGCAACGTATTGCAAGGCAACGTAAAGCAAGGCAACGTAAAGCAACGTAAAGCAAGGCAACGTAAAGCAACGTAAATCAAGGCAACGTAAAGCAAGGCAACGGAAGGCAAGGCAACGTAAAGCAAGGCAACGTAAAGCAAGGCAACGTAAAGCAACGTAAATCAAGGCAACGTAAAGCAATGTTAAGCATGGCAACGTAAAGCAAGGAAACATAAAGCAAGGAAAAGCAACGTAAAGCAAGGCAACGTAAAGCAACGTAAAGCAACGTAAATCAAGGCAACGTAAAGCAACGTAAAGCAACGTAAAGCAAGGTAACGTAAAACAACGTAAATCAACGTAAAGCAAGGCAACGTAAACAAGGCAACGTAAAGCAACGTAAAGAAAGGCAACGTAATGCAAGGTAAAGCAACGTAAAGCAAGGCAACGTAAAGCAACGTAAAGCAACGTAAAGCAAGGCAACGTAAAGCAAGGCAACGTAAAGCAACATAAAGCAACGTAAAGCAAGGCAACGTAAAGCAATGTAAAGCAACGTCAAGCAAGCCAACCTAAAGCAACGTAAAGCAACATAAAGCAACGTAAAGCAATGTAAAGCATGGCAACGTAAAGCAACGTAAAGCAACGTAAAGCAAGGCAACGTAAAGCAACGTAAAGCAAGGCAACGTAAAGCAACGTAAAGCAACATAAAGCGACGTAAAGCAAGGCAACGTAAAGCAACGTAAAGCAACTTAAAGCAAGGCAACGTAAAGCAACGTAAAGCAACGTAAAGCAAGGCAACGTAAAGGAAGGCAACGTAAAGCAACGTAAAGCAACGTAAAGCAACGTAAAGCAAGGCAACGTAAAGCCAGGCAACGTAAAGCAACGTAAAGCAACGTAAAGCAAGGCAATGTAAAGCAACGTAAAGCAACGTAAAGCAAGGCAACGTAAAGCAAGGCAACGTAAAGCAACGTAAAGCAACGTAAAGCAAGGCAACGTAATGCAAGGCAACGTAAAGCAAGGCAACATAAAGCAACGTAAAGGAACGTAAAGGAACGTAAAGCAAGGCAACTTAAAGCAACGTAAAGCAACGTAAAGCAAGGCAACGTAAAGCAAGGCAACGTAAAGCAACGTAAAGCAACGTAAAGCAACGTAAAACAAGGCAAGGTAAAGCAAGGCAACGTAAAGCAACGTAAAGCAACGTAAAGCAAGGCAACGTAAAGCAAGGCAACGTAAAGCAACGTAAAGCAACGTAAAGCAAGGCAACGTAAAGCAACGTAAAGCAAGGCAACGTAAAGCAAGGCAACGTAAAGCAACGTACAGCAAGGCAATGTAATCAAGGCAACGTAAAGCAACGTAAAGCAACGTAAAGGAAGGCAACGTAAAGCAACGTAAAGCAACGTAAAACAAGGCAACGTAAAGCAAGGCAACGTAAAGCAACGTAAAGCAACGTAAAGCAAGGCAACGTAAAGCAAGGCAACGTAAAGCAACGTAAATCAACGTAAATCAAGGCATCGTAAAGCAACGTAAAGCAACGTAAAATAAAGCAAGGCAACGTAAAGCAACGTAAAGCAACATAAAGCAATGTAAAGCAAGGCAACGTAAAGCAACGTAAAGCAAGGCAACGTAAAGCAAGGCATCGTAAAGCAACGTAAAGCAACGTAAAGCAACGTAAAGCAACGTAAATCAAGGCAACGTAAAGCAACGTAAAGCAACGTAAAGCAACGTAAAGCAACGTAAAGCAAGGCAAGGTAAAGCAAGGCAACGTATAGCAACGTAAAGAAACGTAAAGCAAGGTAACGTAACGCAACGTAAAGCAAGGCAACGTAAAGCAAGGCAACGTAAAGTAAGGCAACGTAAAGCAACGTAAAGCAAGGCAACGTAAACAAGGCAACGTAAAGCAACGTAAAGCAAAGCAACGTAAAGCAAGGCAACGTAAAGCAACGTAAAGGAAGGCAACGCAAAGCAACGTAAAGCAAGGCAACGTAAAGCAAGGCAACGTAAAGCAACGTAAAGCAACGTAAAGTAACGTAAAGCAAGGCAACGTAAAGCAAGGAAACGTAAAGCAACGTAAAGCAACGTAAAGCAACGTAAAACAAGGCAACGTAAAGCAAGGCAACGTAAAGCAACGTAAAGCAACGTAAAGCAAGGCAACGTAAAGCAACGTAAAGCAACGTAAAGCAAGGCAACGTAAAGCTACGTAAAGCAAGGCAACGTAAAGCAAGGCAACGTAAAGCAAGGCAACGTAAAGCAACGTAAAGCAAGGCAACGTAAAGCAAGGCAACGTAAAGCAACAAAAAGCAACGTAAAGCAAGGCAACGTAAAGCAAGGAAATGTAAAGCAACGTAAAGCAATGCAACGTAAAGCAACGTAAAGCAACGTAAAGCAAGGCAACGTAAAGCAACGTAAAGCAACGTAAAGTAAAGTAAAGCTAGGCAACGTAAAGCAACGTAAAACAACGTAAAGCAACATAAAGCAATGTAAAGCAAGGCAACGTAAAGCAACGTAAAGCAATGTAAAGCAAGGCAACGTAAAGCATCGTAGAGCAACGTAAAGCAACGTAAAGCAAGGCAACGTAAAGCAAGGCAACGTAAAGAAAGGCAACGTAAAGCAATGTAAAGCAACGTAAAGCAAGGCAACGTAAAGCAAGGCAACGTAAAGCAACATAAAGCAACGTAAAGCAAGGCAACGTAAAGCAACGTAAAGAAACGTAAATCAAGGCAACGTAAAGCAACGTAAAGCAAAGTAAAGCAACGTAAAGCAAGGCAACGTAAAGCAACGTAAAGCAAGGCAACGTAAAGCAACGTAAAGCAACATAATGCGACGTAAAGCAAGGCAACGTAAAGCAACTTAAAGCAACGTAAAGCAACGTAAAGCAAAGTAAAGCAAGGCAGCGTAAAGCAACGTAAAGCAACGTAATGCAAGGCAACTTAAAGCAAGGCAACGTAAAGCAACGTAAAGCAACGTAAAGCAAGGCAACGTAAAGCAAGGCAATGTAAAGCAACGTAAAGCAACGTAAAGCAAAGTAAAGCAAGGCAGCGTAAAGCAACGTAAAGCAACGTAATGCAAGGCAACTTAAAGCAAGGCAACGTAAAGCAACGTAAAGCAACGTAAAGCAAGGCAACGTAAAGCAAGGCAACGTAAAGCAACGTAAAGCAACGTAAAGTAAGGCAATGTAAAGCAAGGCAACGTAAAGCAACGTAAAGCAACGTAAAGCAAGGCAACTTAAAGCAACGTAAATCAACGTAAAGCAAGGCAACGTAAAGCTACGTAAAGCAACGTAAAGCAAGGCAACGTAAAGCAAGGCAACGTAAAGCAACGTAAAGCAACGTAAAGCATCGTAAAGCAAGGCAACGTAAAGCAACGTAAAGCAAGGCAAAGTAAAGCAAGGCTACTTAAAGCAACGTAAAGCAACGTAACGCAAGGCAACGTAAAGCAAGGCAACGTAAGGCAAGGCAACGTAAAGCAAGGCAACGTAAAGCAACGTAAAGCAACGTAAAGCAAGGCAACGTAAAGCAACGTAAAGCAATGTAAATCAAGGCAACGTAAAGCAACGTAAAGCAACGTAAAGAAAGGCAACGTAAAGCAACGTAAAGCAAGGCAACGTAAAGCAACGTAAAGCAACGTAAAGAAGGCAACGTAAAACAACGTAAAGCAACGTAAATCAAGGCAACGTAAACAAGGCAACGTAAAGCAACGTAAAGCAAGGCAACGTAAAGCAAGGCAACGTCAAGCAACGTAAAGCAAGCAACGTAAAGCAACGTAAAGCAACGTAAAGCAAGGCAACGTAAAGCAAGGCAACGTAAAGCAACGTAAAGCAATGTAAAGCAAGGCAACGTAAAGCAACATAAAGCAACGTAAAGCAAGGCAACGTAAAGCAACGTAAAGACACTTAAAGCGACGTAAAGCAAGGCAACTTAAAGCAACGTAAAGCAACGTGAAGCAACGTAAAGCAAGGCAACGTAAAGCAACGTAAAGCAACGTAAAGCAGCGTAAAGCAAGGCAACGTAAAGCAAGGCAACGTAAAGCAACGTAAAGCAACGTAAAGCAACGTAAAGCAAGGCAACGTAAAGCCAGGCAACGTAAAGCAACGTAAAGCAACGTAAAGCAACGTAAAACAAGGCAACGTAAAGCAAGGCAACGTAAAGCAAGGTAAAGCAACGTAAAGCAAGGCAACGTAAAGCAAGGCAAAGTAAAGCAACGTAAAGCAACATAAAGCAAGGCAACGTAAAGCAACGTAGAGCAGGACAACGTAAAGCAAGGCAACGTAAAGCAAGGTAACGTAAAGCAACGTAAAGCAAGGCAACGTAAAGCAAGGCAATGTAAAGCAATGTACAGCAAGGCAACGTAAAGCAAGGCAACGTAAAGCAACGTAAAGCAACGTAAAGCAACGTAAAGCAAGGCAACGTAAAGCCAGGCAACGTAAAACAACGTAAAGCAACGTAAAGCAAGGCAACATAAAGCAAGGCAATGTAAAGCAACGTAAAGCAACGTAAAGGAACGTAAAGCAAGGCAACTTAAAGCAACGTAAAGCAACGTAACGTAAAGCAAGGCAACGTAAAGCAACGCAAAGCAACGTAAAGCAACGTAAAGCAAGGCAACGTAAAGCAACGTAAAGCAACGTAAAGCAACGTAAAGCAAGGTAACGTAAAGCAAGGCAACGTAAAGCAACGTAAAGCAACGTAAAGCAAGGCAACGTAAAGCAACGTAAAGCAAGGCAACGTAAAGCAAGGCAACGTAAAGCAACGTAAAGCAACGCAACGTAAACAAGGGAACGTAAAGCAACCTAAAGCAAGGCAACGTAAAGCAAGGCAACGTAAAGCAACGTAAAGGAAGGCAACGTAAAGCAACGTAAAGCAACGTAAAGCAAGGCAACGTAAAGCAAGGCAACGTAAAGCAACGTAAAGCAAGGCAACGTAAAGCAAGGCAATGTAAAGCAACATAAAGCAAGGCAACGTAAAGCAACGTAAAGCAAGGCAACGTAAAGCAAGGCAACGTAAAGCAACGTAAATCAACGTAAAGCAACGTAAAGCAAGGCAACGTAAAGCAACATAAAGGAACGTAAAGCAACGTAAAGCAAGGCAACGTAAAGCAACGTAAAGCAACGTAAAGCAAGGCAACGTAAAGCAAGGTAACGTAAAGAAAGGCAACGTAAAGCAACGTAAAGCAACGTAAAGCAAGGCAACGTAAAGCAACGTAAAGCAACGTAAGGCCAGGAAACGTAAAGCAAGGCAACGTAAAGTAAGGCAACGTAAAGCAACGTAAAGCAAGGCAACGTAAAGCAACGTAAAGCAACGTAAATCAAGGCAACGTAAAGCAACGTAAAGCAACGTAAAGCAAGGTAACGTAAAACAACGTAAAGCAACGTAAAGCAAGGCAACGTAAACAAGGCAACGTAAAGCAACGTAAAGAAAGGCAACGTAATGCAAGGTAAAGCAACGTAAAGCAAGGCAACGTAAAGCAACGTAAAGCAACGTAAAGCAAGGCAACGTAAAGCAAGGCAACGTAAAGCAACATAAAGCAACGTAAAGCAAGGCAACGTAAAGCAATGTAAAGCAACGTCAAGCAAGCCAACCTAAAGCAACGTAAAGCAACATAAAGCAACGTAAAGCAATGTAAAGCATGGCAACGTAAAGCAACGTAAAGCAACGTAAAGCAAGGCAACGTAAAGCAACGTAAAGCAAGGCAACGTAAAGCAACGTAAAGCAACATAAAGCGACGTAAAGCAAGGCAACGTAAAGCAACGTAAAGCAACTTAAAGCAAGGCAACGTAAAGCAACGTAAAGCAACGTAAAGCAAGGCAACGTAAAGGAAGGCAACGTAAAGCAACGTAAAGCAACGTAAAGCAACGTAAAGCAAGGCAACGTAAAGCCAGGCAACGTAAAGCAACGTAAAGCAACGTAAAGCAAGGCAATGTAAAGCAACGTAAAGCAACGTAAAGCAAGGCAACGTAAAGCAAGGCAACGTAAAGCAACGTAAAGCAACGTAAAGCAAGGCAACGTAATGCAAGGCAACGTAAAGCAAGGCAACATAAAGCAACGTAAAGGAACGTAAAGGAACGTAAAGCAAGGCAACTTAAAGCAACGTAAAGCAACGTAAAGCAAGGCAACGTAAAGCAAGGCAACGTAAAGCAACGTAAAGCAACGTAAAGCAACGTAAAACAAGGCAAGGTAAAGCAAGGCAACGTAAAGCAACGTAAAGCAACGTAAAGCAAGGCAACGTAAAGCAAGGCAACGTAAAGCAACGTAAAGCAACGTAAAGCAAGGCAACGTAAAGCAACGTAAAGCAAGGCAACGTAAAGCAAGGCAACGTAAAGCAACGTACAGCAAGGCAATGTAATCAAGGCAACGTAAAGCAACGTAAAGCAACGTAAAGGAAGGCAACGTAAAGCAACGTAAAGCAACGTAAAACAAGGCAACGTAAAGCAAGGCAACGTAAAGCAACGTAAAGCAACGTAAAGCAAGGCAACGTAAAGCAAGGCAACGTAAAGCAACGTAAATCAACGTAAATCAAGGCATCGTAAAGCAACGTAAAGCAACGTAAAATAAAGCAAGGCAACGTAAAGCAACGTAAAGCAACATAAAGCAATGTAAAGCAAGGCAACGTAAAGCAACGTAAAGCAAGGCAACGTAAAGCAAGGCATCGTAAAGCAACGTAAAGCAACGTAAAGCAACGTAAAGCAACGTAAATCAAGGCAACGTAAAGCAACGTAAAGCAACGTAAAGCAACGTAAAGCAACGTAAAGCAAGGCAAGGTAAAGCAAGGCAACGTATAGCAACGTAAAGAAACGTAAAGCAAGGTAACGTAACGCAACGTAAAGCAAGGCAACGTAAAGCAAGGCAACGTAAAGTAAGGCAACGTAAAGCAACGTAAAGCAAGGCAACGTAAACAAGGCAACGTAAAGCAACGTAAAGCAAAGCAACGTAAAGCAAGGCAACGTAAAGCAACGTAAAGGAAGGCAACGCAAAGCAACGTAAAGCAAGGCAACGTAAAGCAAGGCAACGTAAAGCAACGTAAAGCAACGTAAAGTAACGTAAAGCAAGGCAACGTAAAGCAAGGAAACGTAAAGCAACGTAAAGCAACGTAAAGCAACGTAAAACAAGGCAACGTAAAGCAAGGCAACGTAAAGCAACGTAAAGCAACGTAAAGCAAGGCAACGTAAAGCAACGTAAAGCAACGTAAAGCAAGGCAACGTAAAGCTACGTAAAGCAAGGCAACGTAAAGCAAGGCAACGTAAAGCAAGGCAACGTAAAGCAACGTAAAGCAAGGCAACGTAAAGCAAGGCAACGTAAAGCAACAAAAAGCAACGTAAAGCAAGGCAACGTAAAGCAAGGAAATGTAAAGCAACGTAAAGCAATGCAACGTAAAGCAACGTAAAGCAACGTAAAGCAAGGCAACGTAAAGCAACGTAAAGCAACGTAAAGTAAAGTAAAGCTAGGCAACGTAAAGCAACGTAAAACAACGTAAAGCAACATAAAGCAATGTAAAGCAAGGCAACGTAAAGCAACGTAAAGCAATGTAAAGCAAGGCAACGTAAAGCATCGTAGAGCAACGTAAAGCAACGTAAAGCAAGGCAACGTAAAGCAAGGCAACGTAAAGAAAGGCAACGTAAAGCAATGTAAAGCAACGTAAAGCAAGGCAACGTAAAGCAAGGCAACGTAAAGCAACATAAAGCAACGTAAAGCAAGGCAACGTAAAGCAACGTAAAGAAACGTAAATCAAGGCAACGTAAAGCAACGTAAAGCAAAGTAAAGCAACGTAAAGAAAGGCAACGTAAAGCAACGTAAAGCAAGGCAACGTAAAGCAACGTAAAGCAACATAATGCGACGTAAAGCAAGGCAACGTAAAGCAACTTAAAGCAACGTAAAGCAACGTAAATCAAGGCAAAGTAAAGCAACGTAAAGCAACGTAAAGCAACGTAAAGCAACGTAAAGCAACGTAAAGCAAGGCAACGTAAAGCAAGGCAACGTAAAGCAATGTAAAGCAACGTAAAGCAAGGCAACGTAAAGCCAGGCAACGTAATGCAACGTAAAGCAACGTAAAGCAAGGCAGCATAAAGCAACGTAAAGCAACGTAAAGCAAGGCAACGTAAAGCAAGGCAACGTAAAGCAACGTAAAGCAACGTAAAGCAAGGCAACGTAAAGCAAGGCAACGTTAAGCAACGTTAAGCAACATAAAGGAAGGCAACGTAAAGCAAAACAACGTAAAGCAACGTAAATCAACGTAAAGGAACGTAAAGCAAGGCAACTTAAAGCAAAGTAAAGCAACGTAAAGCCAGGCAACGTAAAGCAAGGCAACGTAAAGCAACGTAAAGCAACCTAAAACAAGGAAACGTAAAGCAAGGCAACGTAAAGCAGCGTAAAACAACGTAAAGCAAGGCAACGTAAAGTAAGGCAACATAAAGCAACGTAAAGGAACGTAAAGCAAGGCAACGTAAAGCAACGTAATGCAAGGCAACGTAAAGGAAGGCAACGTAAAGCAAGGCAACGTAAAGCAACGTAAAGCAAGGCAACGTAAAGTAACGTAAAGCAACATAAAGCAACGTAAAGCAAGGCAACGTAAAGCAACGTAAAGCAACGTAAAGCAACGTAAAGCAAGGCAACGTAAAGCAAGGCAATGTAAAGCAACGTAAAGCAACGTAAAGCAAAGTAAAGCAAGGCAGCGTAAAGCAACGTAAAGCAACGTAATGCAAGGCAACTTAAAGCAAGGCAACGTAAAGCAACGTAAAGCAACGTAAAGCAAGGCAACGTAAAGCAAGGCAATGTAAAGCAACGTAAAGCAACGTAAAGCAAAGTAAAGCAAGGCAGCGTAAAGCAACGTAAAGCAACGTAATGCAAGGCAACTTAAAGCAAGGCAACGTAAAGCAACGTAAAGCAACGTAAAGCAAGGCAACGTAAAGCAAGGCAACGTAAAGCAACGTAAAGCAACGTAAAGTAAGGCAATGTAAAGCAAGGCAACGTAAAGCAACGTAAAGCAACGTAAAGCAAGGCAACTTAAAGCAACGTAAATCAACGTAAAGCAAGGCAACGTAAAGCTACGTAAAGCAACGTAAAGCAAGGCAACGTAAAGCAAGGCAACGTAAAGCAACGTAAAGCAACGTAAAGCATCGTAAAGCAAGGCAACGTAAAGCAACGTAAAGCAAGGCAAAGTAAAGCAAGGCTACTTAAAGCAACGTAAAGCAACGTAACGCAAGGCAACGTAAAGCAAGGCAACGTAAGGCAAGGCAACGTAAAGCAAGGCAACGTAAAGCAACGTAAAGCAACGTAAAGCAAGGCAACGTAAAGCAACGTAAAGCAATGTAAATCAAGGCAACGTAAAGCAACGTAAAGCAACGTAAAGCAAGGCAACGTAAAGCAACGTAAAGCAAGGCAACGTAAAGCAACGTAAAGCAACGTAAAGAAGGCAACGTAAAACAACGTAAAGCAACGTAAATCAAGGCAACGTAAACAAGGCAACGTAAAGCAACGTAAAGCAAGGCAACGTAAAGCAAGGCAACGTCAAGCAACGTAAAGCAAGCAACGTAAAGCAACGTAAAGCAACGTAAAGCAAGGCAACGTAAAGCAAGGCAACGTAAAGCAACGTAAAGCAATGTAAAGCAAGGCAACGTAAAGCAACATAAAGCAACGTAAAGCAAGGCAACGTAAAGCAACGTAAAGACACTTAAAGCGACGTAAAGCAAGGCAACTTAAAGCAACGTAAAGCAACGTGAAGCAACGTAAAGCAAGGCAACGTAAAGCAACGTAAAGCAACGTAAAGCAGCGTAAAGCAAGGCAACGTAAAGCAAGGCAACGTAAAGCAACGTAAAGCAACGTAAAGCAACGTAAAGCAAGGCAACGTAAAGCCAGGCAACGTAAAGCAACGTAAAGCAACGTAAAGCAACGTAAAACAAGGCAACGTAAAGCAAGGCAACGTAAAGCAAGGTAAAGCAACGTAAAGCAAGGCAACGTAAAGCAAGGCAAAGTAAAGCAACGTAAAGCAACATAAAGCAAGGCAACGTAAAGCAACGTAGAGCAGGACAACGTAAAGCAAGGCAACGTAAAGCAAGGTAACGTAAAGCAACGTAAAGCAAGGCAACGTAAAGCAAGGCAATGTAAAGCAATGTACAGCAAGGCAACGTAAAGCAAGGCAACGTAAAGCAACGTAAAGCAACGTAAAGCAACGTAAAGCAAGGCAACGTAAAGCCAGGCAACGTAAAACAACGTAAAGCAACGTAAAGCAAGGCAACATAAAGCAAGGCAATGTAAAGCAACGTAAAGCAACGTAAAGGAACGTAAAGCAAGGCAACTTAAAGCAACGTAAAGCAACGTAACGTAAAGCAAGGCAACGTAAAGCAACGCAAAGCAACGTAAAGCAACGTAAAGCAAGGCAACGTAAAGCAACGTAAAGCAACGTAAAGCAACGTAAAGCAAGGTAACGTAAAGCAAGGCAACGTAAAGCAACGTAAAGCAACGTAAAGCAAGGCAACGTAAAGCAACGTAAAGCAAGGCAACGTAAAGCAAGGCAACGTAAAGCAACGTAAAGCAAGGCAACGTAAACAAGGGAACGTAAAGCAACCTAAAGCAAGGCAACGTAAAGCAAGGCAACGTAAAGCAACGTAAAGGAAGGCAACGTAAAGCAACGTAAAGCAACGTAAAGCAAGGCAACGTAAAGCAAGGCAACGTAAAGCAACGTAAAGCAAGGCAACGTAAAGCAAGGCAATGTAAAGCAACATAAAGCAAGGCAACGTAAAGCAACGTAAAGCAAGGCAACGTAAAGCAAGGCAACGTAAAGCAACGTAAATCAACGTAAAGCAACGTAAAGCAAGGCAACGTAAAGCAACATAAAGGAACGTAAAGCAACGTAAAGCAAGGCAACGTAAAGCAACGTAAAGCAACGTAAAGCAAGGCAACGTAAAGCAAGGTAACGTAAAGAAAGGCAACGTAAAGCAACGTAAAGCAACGTAAAGCAAGGCAACGTAAAGCAAGGCAACGTAAAGCAACATAAAGCAACGTAAAGCAAGGCAACGTAAATCAACGTAAGGCAACGCAAAGTAAAGCAAGGCAACGTAAAGCAAGGCAACGTAAAGGAACATAAAGCAACGTAAAGCAAGGCAAAGTAAAGCAACGTAAAGCAACGTAAAGCAAGGCAACGTAAAGCCACGTAAATCAACGTAAAGCAAGGCAACGTAAAGCAACGTAAAGCAACGAAAAGCAAGGCAACGTAAAGCAACGTAAAGCAAGGCAACGTAAATCAAGGCAACGTAAAGCAACGTAAAGCAAGACAAATTAAAGCAACGTAAAGCAAGGCAACGTAAAGCAAGGCAACGTAAAGCAACGTAAAGTAAGGCAACGTAAAGCAAGGCAACGTAAAGCAACGTAAAGCAACGTAAATCAAGGCAACGTAAAGCAACGTAAAGCAAGACAACGTAAAGCAAGGCAACGTAAAGCAACGTAAAGCAAAGTAAAGCAACGTAAAGCAAGGCAACGTAAAGCAAGGAAACGTAAGGCAAGGCAACGTAAAGCAAGGCAACGTAAAGCAATGCAACGTTAAGCAAGGCAACGTAAAGCAACGTAAAGAAAGGCAACGTAAAGCAAGGCAACGTAAGGCAAGGCAACATAAAGCAAGGCAACGTAAAGCAAGGCAACGTAAGGCAAGGCAACGAAAAGCAAGGCAACGTAAAGCAACGTAAAGCAAGGCAACGTAAAGCAAAGTAAAGCAATGTAAAGCAAGGGAACGTAAACCAACGGAAAGCAACGTAAAGCAAGGCAACGTAAGGCAAGGCCACGTAAAGAAACGTAAAGCAACGTAAAGCAACGTAAAGCAAGGAACGTAAAGCAAGGCAACGTAAGGCAAGGCAACGTAAACAAGGCAACGTAAATCAAGGCAACGTAAAGCAAGGCAACGTAAAGCAACGTAAAGCATCGTAAAGCAAGGCAACGTAAAACAACGTAAAGCAACGTAAAGCAAGGCAACGTAAACAAGGCAACGTAAAGGAACGTAAAGCAAGGCAACGTAAAGCAAGGCAACGTAAAGCAACGTAAAGTAAGCAACGTAAAGCAACGTAAAGCAACGTAAAGCAAGGCAACGTAAAGCAAGGGAACGTAAAGCAACGTAAAGCAGCGGAAAGCAAGGAAACGTAAAGAAAGGCAACGTAAAGCAACGTAAAGCAACGTAAAGCAAGGCAACGTAAAGCAAGGCAACGTAAAGCAACATAAAGCAACATAAAGCAAGGCAACGTAAAGAAACGTAAAGCAACGTAAAGCAAGGCAACGTAAAGCAACGTAAAGCAACCTAAAGCAACGTAAAGCAAGGCAACGTAAAGCAAAGTAAAGCAACGTAAATCAAGGCAACGTAAAGCAACGTAAAGCAACGTAAAGCAACGTAAAGCAACGTAAAGCAAGGCACCGTAAAGCAAGGCAACGTAAAGCTACGTAAAGCAACGTAAAGCAAGGCAATGTAAAGCAACGTAAAGCAAGGCAACGTAAAGCAAGGCAACGTAAAGCAACGTAAAGCACCGTAAAGCAAGGCAACGTAAAACAATGCAACGTAAAGCAAGGCAACGTAAAGCAACGTAAAGCAAGGCAACCTAAAGCAAGACAACGTAAAGCAAGGCAACGTAAGGCAGGGCAACGTAAAGCAAGGCAACCTAAAGAAAGGCAACGTAAAGCATCGTAAAGCAACGTAAAGCAAGGCAACGTAAAGCAAGGCAACCTAAAGCAAGGCAACGTAAAGCAACGTAAGACAACGTAAAGCAAGGCAACGTAAAGCAAGGCAACGTCAAGCAAGGCAACGTAAGGCAAGGCAACGTAAAGCAAGGCAACGTAAAGCAAGGCAACGTAAACAACATAAAGCATCGTAAAGCAAGGCAACGTACAGCAAGGCAACGTAAGGCAAGGCAACGTAAAGCAAGGCAACGTAAAGTAAGGAAACGTAAAGCAACGTAAAGAAACGTAAAGCAAAGTAAAGCAAGGCAACATAAGGCAAGGCAACGTAAAGCAATGCAACGTAAAGCAAGGCAACGTAAAGATACGTAAAGCAAGGCAACGTAAAGCAACGTAAAGCAACGTAAAGCAACGTAAAGCAAGGCAACGTAAAGCAAGGCAATGTAAAGCAACGTAAAGCAACGTAAAGCAAAGTAAAGCAAGGCAGCGTAAAGCAACGTAAAGCAACGTAATGCAAGGCAACTTAAAGCAAGGCAACGTAAAGCAACGTAAAGCAACGTAAAGCAAGGCAACGTAAAGCAAGGCAACGTAAAGCAACGTAAAGCAACGTAAAGTAAGGCAATGTAAAGCAAGGCAACGTAAAGCAACGTAAAGCAACGTAAAGCAAGGCAACTTAAAGCAACGTAAATCAACGTAAAGCAAGGCAACGTAAAGCAAGGCAACGTAAAGCTACGTAAAGCAACGTAAAGCAAGGCAACTTAAAGCAAGGCAACGTAAAGCAAGGCAAAGTAAAGCAAGGCTACTTAAAGCAACGTAAAGCAACGTAACGCAAGGCAACGTAAAGCAAGGCAACGTAAGGTAAGGCAACGTAAAGCAAGGCAACGTAAAGCAACGTAAAGCAACGTAAAGCAAGGCAAAGTAAAGCAACGTAAAGCAATGTAAATCAAGGCAACGTAAAGCAACGTAAAGCAACGTAAAGCAAGGCAACGTAAAGCAACGTAAAGCAAGGCAACGTAAAGCAACGTAAAGCAACGTAAAGAAGGTAACGTAAAACAACGTAAAGCAACGTAAATCAAGGCAACGTAAACAAGGCAACGTAAAGCAACGTAAAGCAAGGCAACGTAAAGCAAGGCAACGTCAAGCAACGTAAAGCAAGCAACGTAAAGAAACGTAAAGCAACGTAAAGCAAGGCAACGTAAAGCAAGGCAACGTAAAGCAACGTAAAGCAATGTAAAGCAAGGCAACGTAAAGCAACATAAAGCAACGTAAAGCAAGGCAACGTAAAGCAACGTAAAGCAAGGCAACGTAAAGCAACGTAAAGCAACATAAAGCGACGTAAAGCAAGGCAACGTAAAGCAACGTAAAGCAACTTAAAGCAAGGCAACGTAAAGCAACGTAAAGCAACGTAAAGCAAGGCAACGTAAAGGAAGGCAACGTAAAGCAACGTAAAGCAACGTAAAGCAACGTAAAGCAAGGCAACGTAAAGCCAGGCAACGTAAAGCAACGTAAAGCAACGTAAAGCAAGGCAATGTAAAGCAACGTAAAGCAACGTAAAGCAAGGCAACGTAAAGCAAGGCAACGTAAAGCAACGTAAAGCAACGTAAAGCAAGGCAACGTAATGCAAGGCAACGTAAAGCAAGGCAACATAAAGCAACGTAAAGGAACGTAAAGGAACGTAAAGCAAGGCAACTTAAAGCAACGTAAAGCAACGTAAAGCAAGGCAACGTAAAGCAAGGCAACGTAAAGCAACGTAAAGCAACGTAAAGCAACGTAAAACAAGGCAAGGTAAAGCAAGGCAACGTAAAGCAACGTAAAGCAACGTAAAGCAAGGCAACGTAAAGCAAGGCAACGTAAAGCAACGTAAAGCAACGTAAACCAAGGCAACGTAAAGCAACGTAAAGCAAGGCAACGTAAAGCAAGGCAACGTAAAGCAACGTACAGCAAGGCAACGTAAACAAGGCAACGTAAAGCAACGTAAAGCAACGTAAAGGAAGGCAACGTAAAGCAACGTAAAGCAACGTAAAACAAGGCAACGTAAAGCAAGGCAACGTAAAGCAACGTAAAGCAACGTAAAGCAAGGCAACGTAAAGCAAGGCAACGTAAAGCAACGTAAATCAACGTAAATCAAGGCATCGTAAAGCAACGTAAAGCAACGTAAAGCAAGGCAACGTAAAGCAACGTAAAGCAAGGCAACGTAAAGCAAGGCATCGTAAAGCAACGTAAAGCAACGTAAAGCAACGTAAAGCAACGTAAATCAAGGCAACGTAAAGCAACGTAAAGCAACGTAAAGCAACGTAAAGCAAGGCAACGTAAAGCAAGGCAACGTAAATCAACGTAAAGGAACGTAAGGGAACGTAAAGCAAGGAAAACTTAAAGCAACGTAAAGCAACGTAAAGCAAGGCAAAGCAACGTAAAGCAAGGCAACGTAAAGCAAGGCAACGTAAAGCAAGGCAACGTAAATCAACGTAAAGGAACGTAAGGGAACGTAAAGCAAGGAAAACTTAAAGCAACGTAAAGCAACGTAAAGCAAGGCAACGTAAAGCAAGGCAACGTAAAGCAAGGCAACGTAAAGCAACGTAAAGCAACGTAAAGCAAGGCAAGGTAAAGCAAGGCAACGTATAGCAACGTAAAGAAACGTAAAGCAAGGTAACGTAACGCAACGTAAAGCAAGGCAACGTAAAGCAAGGCAACGTAAAGTAAGGCAACGTAAAGCAACGTAAAGCAAGGCAACGTAAACAAGGCAACGTAAAGCAACGTAAAGCAAAGCAACGTAAAGCAAGGCAACGTAAAGCAACGTAAAGGAAGGCAACGCAAAGCAACGTAAAGCAAGGCAACGTAAAGCAAGGCAACGTAAAGCAACGTAAAGCAACGTAAAGTAACGTAAAGCAAGGCAACGTAAAGCAAGGAAACGTAAAGCAACGTAAAGCAACGTAAAGCAACGTAAAACAAGGCAACGTAAAGCAAGGCAACGTAAAGCAACGTAAAGCAACGTAAAGCAAGGCAACGTAAAGCAATGTAAAGCAACGTAAAGCAAGGCAACGTAAAGCTACGTAAAGCAAGGCAACGTAAAGCAAGGCAACGTAAAGCAAGGCAACGTAAAGCAACGTAAAGCAAGGCAACGTAAAGCAAGGCAACATAAAGCAACGTAAAGCAAAGCAACGTAAAGCAAGGCAACGTAAAGCAACGTAAAGGAAGGCAACGTGAAGCAACGTAAAGCAACGTAAAACAAGGCAACGTAAAGCAAGGCAATGTAAAGCAACAAAAAGCAACGTAAAGCAAGGCAACGTAAAGCAAGGAAATGTAAAGCAACGTAAAGCAATGCAACGTAAAGCAACGTAAAGCAACGTAAAGCAAGGCAACGTAAAGCAACGTAAAGCAACGTAAAGTAAAGTAAAGCTAGGCAACGTAAAGCAACGTAAAGCAACGTAAAGCAACATAAAGCAATGTAAAGCAAGGCAACGTAAAGCAACGTAAAGCAATGTAAAGCAAGGCAACGTAAAGCATCGTAGAGCAACGTAAAGCAACGTAAAGCAAGGCAACGTAAAGCAAGGCAACGTAAAGAAAGGCAACGTAAAGCAATGTAAAGCAACGTAAAGCAAGGCAACGTAAAGCAAGGCAACGTAAAGCAACATAAAGCAACGTAAAGCAAGGCAACGTAAAGCAACGTAAAGAAACGTAAATCAAGGCAACGTAAAGCAACGTAAAGCAAAGTAAAGCAACGTAAAGCAAGGCAACGTAAAGCAACGTAAAGCAAGGCAACGTAAAGCAACGTAAAGCAACATAATGCGACGTAAAGCAAGGCAACGTAAAGCAACTTAAAGCAACGTAAAGCAACGTAAATCAAGGCAAAGTAAAGCAACGTAAAGCAACGTAAAGCAACGTAAAGCAACGTAAAGCAACGTAAATCAAGGCAACGTAAAGCAAGGCAACGTAAAGCAATGTAAAGCAACGTAAAGCAAGGCAACGTAAAGCCAGGCAACGTAATGCAACGTAAAGCAACGTAAAGCAAGGCAGCATAAAGCAACGTAAAGCAACGTAAAGCAAGGCAACGTAAAGCAAGGCAACGTAAAGCAACGTAAAGCAACGTAAAGCAAGGCAACGTAAAGCAAGGCAACGTTAAGCAACGTTAAGCAACATAAAGGAAGGCAACGTAAAGCAAGGCAACGTAAAGCAACGTAAATCAACGTAAAGGAACGTAAAGCAAGGCAACTTAAAGCAAAGTAAAGCAACGTAAAGCCAGGCAACGTAAAGCAAGGCAACGTAAAGCAACGTAAAGCAACGTAAAACAAGGAAACGTAAAGCAAGGCAACGTAAAGCAGCGTAAAACAACGTAAAGCAAGGCAACGTAAAGTAAGGCAACATAAAGCAACGTAAAGGAACGTAAAGCAAGGCAACGTAAAGCAACGTAATGCAAGGCAACGTAAAGGAAGGCAACGTAAAGCAAGGCAACGTAAAGCAACGTAAAGCAAGGCAACGTAAAGCAACGTAAAGCAACATAAAGCAACGTAAAGCAAGGCAACGTAAAGCAACGTAAAGCAACGTAAAGCAACGTAAAGCAAGGCAACGTAAAGCAAGGCAATGTAAAGCAACGTAAAGCAACGTAAAGCAAAGTAAAGCAAGGCAGCGTAAAGCAACGTAAAGCAACGTAATGCAAGGCAACTTAAAGCAAGGCAACGTAAAGCAACGTAAAGCAACGTAAAGCAAGGCAACGTAAAGCAAGGCAACGTAAAGCAACGTAAAGCAACGTAAAGCAACGTAAAGCAAGGCAACGTAAAGCAAGGCAATGTAAAGCAACGTAAAGCAACGTAAAGCAAAGTAAAGCAAGGCAGCGTAAAGCAACGTAAAGCAACGTAATGCAAGGCAACTTAAAGCAAGGCAACGTAAAGCAACGTAAAGCAACGTAAAGCAAGGCAACGTAAAGCAAGGCAACGTAAAGCAACGTAAAGCAACGTAAAGTAAGGCAATGTAAAGCAAGGCAACGTAAAGCAACGTAAAGCAACGTAAAGCAAGGCAACTTAAAGCAACGTAAATCAACGTAAAGCAAGGCAACGTAAAGCTACGTAAAGCAACGTAAAGCAAGGCAACGTAAAGCAAGGCAACGTAAAGCAACGTAAAGCAACGTAAAGCATCGTAAAGCAAGGCAACGTAAAGCAACGTAAAGCAAGGCAAAGTAAAGCAAGGCTACTTAAAGCAACGTAAAGCAACGTAACGCAAGGCAACGTAAAGCAAGGCAACGTAAGGCAAGGCAACGTAAAGCAAGGCAACGTAAAGCAACGTAAAGCAACGTAAAGCAAGGCAACGTAAAGCAACGTAAAGCAATGTAAATCAAGGCAACGTAAAGCAACGTAAAGCAACGTAAAGCAAGGCAACGTAAAGCAACGTAAAGCAAGGCAACGTAAAGCAACGTAAAGCAACGTAAAGAAGGCAACGTAAAACAACGTAAAGCAACGTAAATCAAGGCAACGTAAACAAGGCAACGTAAAGCAACGTAAAGCAAGGCAACGTAAAGCAAGGCAACGTCAAGCAACGTAAAGCAAGCAACGTAAAGCAACGTAAAGCAACGTAAAGCAAGGCAACGTAAAGCAAGGCAACGTAAAGCAACGTAAAGCAATGTAAAGCAAGGCAACGTAAAGCAACATAAAGCAACGTAAAGCAAGGCAACGTAAAGCAACGTAAAGACACTTAAAGCGACGTAAAGCAAGGCAACTTAAAGCAACGTAAAGCAATGTGAAGCAACGTAAAGCAAGGCAACGTAAAGCAACGTAAAGCAACGTAAAGCAGCGTAAAGCAAGGCAACGTAAAGCAAGGCAACGTAAAGCAACGTAAAGCAACGTAAAGCAACGTAAAGCAAGGCAACGTAAAGCCAGGCAACGTAAAGCAACGTAAAGCAACGTAAAGCAACGTAAAACAAGGCAACGTAAAGCAAGGCAACGTAAAGCAAGGTAAAGCAACGTAAAGCAAGGCAACGTAAAGCAAGGCAAAGTAAAGCAACGTAAAGCAACATAAAGCAAGGCAACGTAAAGCAACGTAGAGCAGGACAACGTAAAGCAAGGCAACGTAAAGCAAGGTAACGTAAAGCAACGTAAAGCAAGGCAACGTAAAGCAAGGCAATGTAAAGCAATGTACAGCAAGGCAACGTAAAGCAAGGCAACGTAAAGCAACGTAAAGCAACGTAAAGCAACGTAAAGCAAGGCAACGTAAAGCCAGGCAACGTAAAACAACGTAAAGCAACGTAAAGCAAGGCAACATAAAGCAAGGCAATGTAAAGCAACGTAAAGCAACGTAAAGGAACGTAAAGCAAGGCAACTTAAAGCAACGTAAAGCAACGTAACGTAAAGCAAGGCAACGTAAAGCAACGCAAAGCAACGTAAAGCAACGTAAAGCAAGGCAACGTAAAGCAACGTAAAGCAACGTAAAGCAACGTAAAGCAAGGTAACGTAAAGCAAGGCAACGTAAAGCAACGTAAAGCAACGTAAAGCAAGGCAACGTAAAGCAACGTAAAGCAAGGCAACGTAAAGCAAGGCAACGTAAAGCAACGTAAAGCAAGGCAACGTAAACAAGGGAACGTAAAGCAACCTAAAGCAAGGCAACGTAAAGCAAGGCAACGTAAAGCAACGTAAAGGAAGGCAACGTAAAGCAACGTAAAGCAACGTAAAGCAAGGCAACGTAAAGCAAGGCAACGTAAAGCAACGTAAAGCAAGGCAACGTAAAGCAAGGCAATGTAAAGCAACATAAAGCAAGGCAACGTAAAGCAACGTAAAGCAAGGCAACGTAAAGCAAGGCAATGTAAAGCAACGTAAATCAACGTAAAGCAACGTAAAGCAAGGCAACGTAAAGCAACATAAAGGAACGTAAAGCAACGTAAAGCAAGGCAACGTAAAGCAACGTAAAGCAACGTAAAGCAAGGCAACGTAAAGCAAGGTAATGTAAAGAAAGGCAACGTAAAGCAACGTAAAGCAAGGCAACGTAAAGCAAGGCAACGTAAAGCAAGGCAACGTAAAGCAACATAAAGCAACGTAAAGCAAGGCAACGTAAATCAACGTAAGGCAACGCAAAGTAAAGCAAGGCAACGTAAAGCAAGGCAACGTAAAGGAACATAAAGCAACGTAAAGCAAGGCAAAGTAAAGCAACGTAAAGCAACGTAAAGCAAGGCAACGTAAAGCCACATAAATCAACGTAAAGCAAGGCAACGTAAAGCAACGTAAAGCAACGAAAAGCAAGGCAACGTAAAGCAACGTAAAGCAAGGCAACGTAAATCAAGGCAACGTAAAGCAACGTAAAGCAAGACAAATTAAAGCAACGTAAAGCAAGGCAACGTAAAGCAAGGCAACGTAAAGCAACGTAAAGTAAGGCAACGTAAAGCAAGGCAACGTAAAGCAACGTAAAGCAACGTAAATCAAGGCAACGTAAAGCAACGTAAAGCAAGACAACGTAAAGCAAGGCAACGTAAAGCAACGTAAAGCAACGTAAAGCAACGTAAAGCAAGGCAACGTAAAGCAAGGAAACGTAAGGCAAGGCAACGTAAAGCAAGGCAACGTAAAGCAATGCAACGTTAAGCAAGGCAACGTAAAGCAACGTAAAGAAAGGCAACGTAAAGCAAGGCAACGTAAGGCAAGGCAACATAAAGCAAGGCAACGTAAAGAAAGGCAACGTAAGGCAAGGCAACGAAAAGCAAGGCAACGTAAAGCAACGTAAAGCAAGGCAACGTAAAGCAAAGTAAAGCAATGTAAAGCAAGGGAACGTAAACCAACGGAAAGCAACGTAAAGCAAGGCAACGTAAGGCAAGGCCACGTAAAGAAACGTAAAGCAACGTAAAGCAACGTAAAGCAAGGAACGTAAAGCAAGGCAACGTAAGGCAAGGCAACGTAAACAAGGCAACGTAAATCAAGGCAACGTAAAGCAAGGCAACGTAAAGCAACGTAAAGCATCGTAAAGCAAGGCAACGTAAAACAACGTAAAGCAACGTAAAGCAAGGCAACGTAAACAAGGCAACGTAAAGGAACGTAAAGCAAGGCAACGTAAAGCAAGGCAACGTAAAGCAACGTAAAGTAAGCAACGTAAAGCAACGTAAAGCAACGTAAAGCAAGGCAACGTAAAGCAAGGGAACGTAAAGCAACGTAAAGCAGCGGAAAGCAAGGAAACGTAAAGAAAGGCAACGTAAAGCAACGTAAAGCAACGTAAAGCAAGGCAACGTAAAGCAAGGCAACGTAAAGCAACATAAAGCAACATAAAGCAAGGCAACGTAAAGAAACGTAAAGCAACGTAAAGCAAGGCAACGTAAAGCAACGTAAAGCAACCTAAAGCAACGTAAAGCAAGGCAACGTAAAGCAAAGTAAAGCAACGTAAATCAAGGCAACGTAAAGCAACGTAAAGCAACGTAAAGCAACGTAAAGCAACGTAAAGCAAGGCACCGTAAAGCAAGGCAACGTAAAGCTACGTAAAGCAACGTAAAGCAAGGCAATGTAAAGCAACGTAAAGCAAGGCAACGTAAAGCAAGGCAACGTAAAGCAACGTAAAGCACCGTAAAGCAAGGCAACGTAAAACAATGCAACGTAAAGCAAGGCAACGTAAAGCAACGTAAAGCAAGGCAACCTAAAGCAAGACAACGTAAAGCAAGGCAACGTAAGGCAGGGCAACGTAAAGCAAGGCAACCTAAAGAAAGGCAACGTAAAGCATCGTAAAGCAACGTAAAGCAAGGCAACGTAAAGCAAGGCAACCTAAAGCAAGGCAACGTAAAGCAACGTAAGACAACGTAAAGCAAGGCAACGTAAAGCAAGGCAACGTCAAGCAAGGCAACGTAAGGCAAGGCAACGTAAAGCAAGGCAACGTAAAGCAAGGCAACGTAAACAACATAAAGCATCGTAAAGCAAGGCAACGTACAGCAAGGCAACGTAAGGCAAGGCAACGTAAAGCAAGGCAACGTAAAGTAAGGAAACGTAAAGCAACGTAAAGAAACGTAAAGCAAAGTAAAGCAAGGCAACATAAGGCAAGGCAACGTAAAGCAATGCAACGTAAAGCAAGGCAACGTAAAGATACGTAAAGCAAGGCAACGTAAAGCAACGTAAAGCAACGTAAAGCAACGTAAAGCAAGGCAACGTAAAGCAAGGCAATGTAAAGCAACGTAAAGCAACGTAAAGCAAAGTAAAGCAAGGCAGCGTAAAGCAACGTAAAGCAACGTAATGCAAGGCAACTTAAAGCAAGGCAACGTAAAGCAACGTAAAGCAACGTAAAGCAAGGCAACGTAAAGCAAGGCAACGTAAAGCAACGTAAAGCAACGTAAAGTAAGGCAATGTAAAGCAAGGCAACGTAAAGCAACGTAAAGCAACGTAAAGCAAGGCAACTTAAAGCAACGTAAATCAACGTAAAGCAAGGCAACGTAAAGCAAGGCAACGTAAAGCTACGTAAAGCAACGTAAAGCAAGGCAACTTAAAGCAAGGCAACGTAAAGCAAGGCAAAGTAAAGCAAGGCTACTTAAAGCAACGTAAAGCAACGTAAGGCAAGGCAACGTAAAGCAAGGCAACGTAAGGCAAGGCAACGTAAAGCAAGGCAACGTAAAGCAACGTAAAGCAACGTAAAGCAAGGCAACGTAAAGCAACGTAAAGCAATGTAAATCAAGGCAACGTAAAGCAACGTAAAGCAACGTAAAGCAAGGAAACGTAAAGCAACGTAAAGCAAGGCAACGTAAAGCAACGTAAAGCAACGTAAAGAAGGCAACGTAAAACAACGTAAAGCAACGTAAATCAAGGCAACGTAAACAAGGCAACGTAAAGCAACGTAAAGCAAGGCAACGTAAAGCAAGGCAACGTCAAGCAACGTAAAGCAAGCAACGTAAAGCAACGTAAAGCAACGTAAAGCAAGGCAACGTAAAGCAAGGCAACGTAAAGCAACGTAAAGCAGTGTAAAGCAAGGCAACGTAAAGCAACATAAAGCAACGTAAAGCAAGGCAACGTAAAGCAACGTAAAGACACTTAAAGCGACGTAAAGCAAGGCAACTTAAAGCAACGTAAAGCAACGTGAAGCAACGTAAAGCAAGGCAACGTAAAGCAACGTAAAGCAACGTAAAGCAGCGTAAAGCAAGGCAACGTAAAGCAAGGCAACGTAAAGCAACGTAAAGCAACGTAAAGCAAGGCAACGTAAAGCCAGGCAACGTAAAGCAACGTAAAGCAACGTAAAACAAGGCAACGTAAAGCAAGGCAACGTAAAGCAAGGTAAAGCAACGTAAAGCAAGGCAACGTAAAGCAAGGCAAAGTAAAGCAACGTAAAGCAACATAAAGCAAGGCAACGTAAAGCAACGTAGAGCAAGGCAACGTAAAGCAAGGCAACGTAAAGCAAGGCAACGTAAAGCAACGTAAAGCAAGGCAACGTAAAGCAAGGCAATGTAAAGCAATGTACAGCAAGGCAACCTAAAGCAAGGCAACGTAAAGCAACGTAAAGCAACGTAAAGCAACGTAAAGCAAGGCAACGTAAAGCCAGGCAACGTAAAACAACGTAAAGCAACGTAAAGCAAGGCAACATAAAGCAAGGCAATGTAAAGCAACGTAAAGCAACGTAAAGCAAGGCAACGTAAAGCAAGGCAACGTAAAGCAACGTAAAGCAACGTAAAGGAACGTAAAGCAAGGCAACTTAAAGCAACGTAAAGCAACGTAACATAAAGCAAGGCAACGTAAAGCAACGCAAAGCAACGTAAAGCAACGTAAAGCAAGGCAACGTAAAGCAACGTAAAGCAACGTAAAGCAACGTAAAGCAAGGTAACGTAAAGCAAGGCAACGTAAAGCAACGTAAAGCAACGTAAAGCAAGGCAACGTAAAGCAACGTAAAGCAAGGCAACGTAAAGCAAGGCAACGTAAAGCAACGTAAAGCAAGGCAACGTAAACAAGGGAACATAAAGCAACCTAAAGCAAGGCAACGTAAAGCAAGGCAACGTAAAGCAACGTAAAGGAAGGCAACGTAAAGCAACGTAAAGCAACGTAAAGCAAGGCAACGTAAAGCAAGGCAACGTAAAGCAACGTAAAGCAAGGCAACGTAAAGCAAGGCAATGTAAAGCAACATAAAGCAAGGCAACGTAAAGCAACGTAAAGCAAGGCAACGTAAAGCAAGGCAACGTAAAGCAACGTAAATCAACGTAAAGCAACGTAAAGCAAGGCAACGTAAAGCAACATAAAGGAACGTAAAGCAACGTAAAGCAAGGCAACGTAAAGCAACGTAAAGCAACGTAAAGCAAGGCAACGTAAAGCAAGCTAACGTAAAGAAAGGCAACGTAAAGCAACGTAAAGCAACGTAAAGCAAGGCAACGTAAAGCAAGGCAACGTAAAGCAACATAAAGCAACGTATAGCAAGGCAACGTAAATCAACGCAAAGCAACGCAAGGCAACGTAAAGCAACGTAAAGCAAGGCAACGTAAAGCAACGTAAGGCAAGGCAATGTAAAGCAAGGCAACGTAAAGCAACGTAAAGCAATGTAAGGCAAGGCAACGTAAAGCAAAGCAACGTAAAGCAACGTAAAGCAAGGCAAGGCAAAGCAACGTAAAGCAAGGCAAGGCAAAGCAACGTAAAGCAAGGCAACGTAAAGCTACGTAAAGCAACGTAAAGCAAGGCAAGGCAAAGCAACGTAAAGCAAGGCAACGTAAAGCAACGTAAAGCAAGGCAAGGTAAAGCAACGTAAAGCAAGGCAAGGCAAAGCAAGGTAAAGCAAGGCAACGTAAAGCAACGTAAAGCAAGGCAAGGCAAAGCAACGTAAAGCAAGGCAACGTAAAGCAACGTAAAGGAAGGCAAGGCTAAGCAACGTAAAGCAAGGCAACGTAAAGCAACGTAAAGCAAGGCAAGGCTAAGCAACGTAAAGCAAGGCAACGTAAAGCAACGTAAAGCAAGACAAGGCAAAGCAACGTAAAACAAGACAAAGTAAAGCAACGTAAACAAGGCAACGTAAAGCAACGTAAAGCAACGTAATGTAAGGCAAGGTAAGGCAACGTAAAGCAACATAAAGCAAGGCAACGTAAAGCAACGTAAAGCAAGGCAACGTAAAGCAACGTAAAGCAAGGCAACGTAAAGCAACGTAAAGCAACGTAAAGCAACGCAACGTAAAGCAACGTAAGGCAAGGCAACGTAAAGCAAGGCAACGTAAAGCAACGTTATGCAACGTAAGGCAAGGCAACGTAAAACATCGTAAACAAGGCAAAGTAAAGCAACGTAAAGCAACGTAAGGCAACGCAACGTAAAGCATGGCAACGTAAAGCAACGTAAAGCAACGTAAGGCAAGGCAACGTAAAGGTTGGCAACGTAAAGCAAGGCAAAGTAAAGCAACGTAAAGCAAGGCATCGTAAAGCAACGTAAAGCAACGTAAGGCAAGGCAACATAAAGCAAGGCAACGTAAAGCAAGGCAACGTAAAGCAACGTAAAGCAACGTAAGGCAAGGCAACGTAAAGCAAGGCAACGTAAAGCAACGTAAAGCAACGTAAAGCAAGGCAAAGTAAAGCAACGTAAAGCAACGTAAAGCCAAGGCAACGTAAAGCAAGGCAACGTGAAGCAACCTAAAGCAACGTAAAGCAAGGCAACGTAAAGCAACGTAAAGCAAGGCAACGTAAAGCCACGTAAAGCAACGTAAAGCAAGGCAACGTAAAGCAACGTAAGGCAAGGCAAAGTAAAGCAAGGCAACGTAAAGCAACGTAAAGGAACGTAAAGCAACGTAAGGCAAGGCAACGTAAAGCAAGGCAACGTAAAGCAACGTAAAGCAAGGCAACGTAAAGCAAGGCAACGTAAAGCAACGTAAAGCAACGTAAGGGAAGGCAACGTAAAGCAAGGCAACGTAAAGCAACGTAAAGCAAGGCAACGTAAATCTACGTAAAGCAACGTAAGGCAAGGCAACGTAAAGCAAGGCAACGTAAAGCAACGTAAAGCAACGTAAAGCAAGGCAACGTAATGCAACGTGAAGCAACGTAAGGCCAGGAAACGTAAAGCAAGGCAACGTAAAGCAAAGTAAAGCAACGTAAAGCAACGTAAAGCAACGTAAAGCAAGGCAACGCAAAGCAACTTAAAGAAAGGTAAAGCAAGGCAAGGTAAAGCAAGTTAAAGCAAGGTAAAGCAAGGCAAGGTAAAGGAAAGTAAAGCAAGGTAAAGAAAGGCAAGGCAAAGAGAGGTAAAGCAACTTAAAGCAAGGCAACGTAAAGCAAGGTAAAGCAAGGTAACGCAAGGCAAGGGAAAGCAAGGTAAAGCAAGGTAAAGCTACATAAAGCAAGGCAACGTAAAGCAACGTAAAGCAATGTAAAGCAAGACAAGGCAAAGCAAGGCAACGTAAAGCAACGTAAAGCAAGGCAACGTAAAGCAACGTAAAGCAACATAAAGCAACGTAAAGCAAGGCAACGTAAAGCAACGTAAAGCAAGGCAACGTAAAGCAACATAAGGCAAGGCAACGTAAAGGAAGGCAACGTAAAGCAACTTAAAGCAACGTAAAGCAAGGCAACCTAAAGCAGCGTAAGGCAAGGCAATGTAAAGCAAGGCAACGTAAAGCAACGTAAAGCACGCCAACGTAAAGCAACATAAAGCAACGTAAGGCAAGGCAACGTAAAGCAAGGCAACGAAAAGCAACGTAAAGCAAGGCAAAGTAAGGCAACGTAAAGCAACGTAAAGCAAGGCAACGTAAAGCAACGTAAAGCAAGGTAAAGCAAGGCAAGGTATAGCATGGTAAAGCAACGTAAAGCAAGGCAACGTAAAGCAACGTAAAGCAAGGTAAACCAAGGCAAGGTAAAGCAAGGTAAAGGAAGGTAAAGGAAGGCAAGGTAAAGGAAAGTAAAGCAAGGTAAAGAAAGGCAAGGCAAAGCGAGGTAAAGCAACGTACAGCAAGGCAAAGTAAAGCACGGTAAAGCAAGGTAAAGCAAGGCAAGTTAAAGCAAGGTAAAGCAAGGTAAAGCTACATAAAGCAAGGCAACGTAAAGCAACGTAAAGCAATGTAAAGCAAGACAAGGCAAAGCAAGGTAAAGCAACGTAAAGCAAGGTAACGTAAAGCAACGTAAAGCAAGGCAAGGTAAAGCAAGGTAAAACAAGGTAAAGCAAGGTAAAGCAAGGTAAAGCAACGTAAGGAAGGCAACGTAAAGAAACGTAAAGCAAGGTAAACTAGGCAAGGTAAATCAACGTAAAGCAAGGCAACGTAAAGCAACGTAAATCAAGGTAAAGCAAGGCAAGGGAAAGAAAGGTAAAGCAAGGTAAAGCAAGGCAACGTAAAGCAACGTAAAGCAACGTAAAGCAACGTAAAGTAAGGTAAGGCAAAGCAACGTAAAGCACGGCAAAGTAAAGCAACGTAAAGCAAGGCAACATAAAGCAACGTAAATCAACGTAAGGCAAGGCAACGTAAAGCAAGGCAACACAAAGCAAGGCAACGTAAAGCAGCGTAAAGCAAGGCAACGTAAAGAAATGTAAAGCAACGTAAAGGAAGGCAACGTAAAGCAACGTAAGGCAAGGCAAAGTAAACCAAGGCAACGTAAAGCAACGTAAAGCAACGTAAAGGAACGTAAAGCAAGGCAACGTAAAGCAACGTAAATCAAGGCAACGTAAAGCAACATAAAGCAAGGCAACGTAAAGGAAGGCAACGTAAAGGAAGGCAACGTAAAGCAACGTAAAGCAATGTAAGTCAAGGCAACGTAAAGCAAGGCAACATAAGTCAAGGCAACGTAAAGCAACGTAAAGCAAGGCAACGTAAAGCAACGTAAGGCAACGCAACGTAAAGCAACGTAAGGCAACCCAACGTAAAGCAACATAAGGCAACGAAACGTAAAGCAAGGCAAAGTAAAGCAAAGTAAAGCAACGTAAAGCAAGGCAGCGTAAAGCAACGTAAAGCAAGGCAACTTAAATAAACGTAAAGCAATGTAAAGCAAGGCAACGTAAAGCAACGTAAGGCAACGTAAGGCAACGCAATGTAAAGCAAGGCAACGTAAAGCAAGACAACCTAAAGAAACGTAAAGCAACGTAAGTCCAGGCAACGTAAAGCAAGGCAACGTAAAGCAACGTAAAGCAACGTAAAGCAAGGCAAAGTACAGCAACATAAAGCAACGTAAGGCAAGTCAACGTAAAGCAAGGCAACGTAAAGCAACGTAAAGCAACGTAAGGCAAGGCAACATAAGGAAGGCAACGTAAGGCAAGGCAACGTAAAGCAACGTAAAGCAAGGCAACGTAAAGAAACGTAAAGCAACGTAAAGGAAGGCAACGTAAAGCAACGTAAGGCAAGGCAACGTAAAGCAAGGCAACGTAAAGCAACGTAAAGCAACATAAGGCAAGGCAACGTAAAGCAAGGCAACGTAAAGCAAAGTAAATTAAGGCAACGTAACGCAACGTAAGTCAAGGCAACGTAAAACAAGGCACGTAAAGCAAGGCAACGTAAAGCAACGTAAAGCAAGGCAACGTAAAGCAACGTAAGGCAACGCAACGTAAAGCAAGGCAACGTAAAGCAAGGCAACGTAAAGCAACGTAAAGCAAGGCAACGTAAAGCAACGTAAGGCAACGCAACGTAAAGCAAGGCAACGTAAAGCAACGTAAGGCAAGGCAACGTAATGGTTGGCAACGTAAAGCAAGGCAAAGTAAAGCAACGTAAAGCAAGGCAACGTAAAGCAACATAAAGCAACGTAAGGCAAGGCAATGTAAAGCAAGGCAACGTAAAGCAACGTAAAGCAACGCAAGGCAAGTCAACGTAAAGCAAGGCAACGTAAAGCAAGGCAACGTAAAGCAATGTAAAGCAACGTAAAGCAACGTAAAGCAAGGCAACGTAAAGCAACGTAAAGCAAGACAACGTAAAGCAACGTAAAGCAACGTAAAGCAAGGCAACGTAAAGCAAGGCAACGTAAGGCAAGGCAACGTAAAGCTACGTAAAGCAACGTAAAGCAAGGCAACGTATAGAAACGTAAAGCAACGTAAAGGAAGGCAACGTAAACCAACTTAAGGCAAGGCAACGTAAAGCAAGGCAACGTAAAGCAACGTAAAGCAACATAAGGCAAGGCAACGTAAAGCAACGTAAAGCAAGGCAACGTAAAGCAAGGCAACGTAAAGCAACGTAAGGCAAGGCAACGTAAAGCAAGGCAACGTAAAGAAACGTAAAGGAATGTTAAGCAACGTAAGGCAAGGCAACGTAAAGCAAGGCAACGTAAAGCAACGTAAAGCAAGGCAACGTAAAGCAAGGCAACGTAAAGCAACGTAAAGCAACGTAAAGCAAGGCAACGTAAAGCAACGTAAAGCAACGTAAGGCCAGGAAACGTAAAGCAAGGCAACGTAAAGTAAGGCAACGTAAAGCAACGTAAAGCAAGGCAACGTAAAGCAACTTAAAGCAGCGTAAAGCAAGGCAAGGTAAAGCAAGGTAAAGCAAGGCAAGGTAAAGGAAAGTAAAGCAAGGTAAAGAAAGGCAAGGCAAAGAGAGGTAAAGCAACGTAAAGCAAGGCAGCGTAAAGCAAGGTAAAGCAAGGTAAAGCAAGGCAAGGTAAAGCAAGGTAAAGCAAGGTAAAGCTACATAAAGGAAGGCAACGTAAAGCAACGTAAAGCAATGTAAAGCAAGACAAGGCAAAGCAAGGCAACGTAAAGCAACGTAAAGCAAGGCAACGTAAAGCAACGTAAAGCAACATAAAGCAACGTAAAGCAAGGCAACGTAAAGCAACGTAAAGCAAGGCAACGTAAAGCAACATAAGGCAAGGCAACGTAAAGGAAGGCAACGTAAAGCAACTTAAAGCAACGTAAAGCAAGGCAACCTAAAGCAGCGTAAGGCAAGGCAATGTAAAGAAAGGCAACGTAAAGCAACGTAAAGCACGGCAACGTAAAGCAACATAAAGCAACGTAAGGCAAGGCAACGTAAAGCAAGGCAACGAAAAGCAACGTAAAGCAAGGCAACGTAAAGCAACGTAAAGCAACGTAAAGCAAGGATACGTAAAGCAACGTAAAGCAAGGTAAAGCAAGGCAAGGTACAGCATGGTAAAGCAACTTAAAGCAAGGCAACGTAAAGCAACGTAAAGCAAGGTAAAGCAAGGCAAGGCAAAGCAAGGTAAAGCAACATAAAGCAAGGCAACGTAAAGCAACGTAAAGCAAGGTAATGCAAGGCAAGATAAAGCAAGGTAAAGCAAGGTAAAGCAAGGCAAAGTAAAGCAAGGTAAATCAAGGTAAAGCAAGGCAAGGTAAAGGAAAGTAAAGCAAGGTAAAGAAAGGCAAGGCAAAGCGAGGTAAAGCAACGTACAGCAAGGCAAAGTAAAGCACGGTAAAGCAAGGTAAAGCAAGGCAAGGTAAAGCAAGGTAAAGCAACGTAAAGCAAGGTAACGTAAAGCAACGTAAAGCAAGGCAAGGTAAAGCAAGGTAAAGCAAGGTAAAGCAACGTAAGGAAGGCAACGTAAAGTAACGTAAAGCAAGGTAAACTAGGAAAGGTAAAGCAACGTAAGGAAGGCAACGTAAAGTAACGTAAAGCAAGGTAAACTAGGCAAGGTAAAGCAACGTAAATCAAGGCAACGTAAAGCAACGTAAATCAAGGTAAAGCAAGGCAAGGGAAAGAAAGGTAAAGCAAGGTAAAGCAAGGCAACGTAAAGCAACCTAAAGCAACGTAAAGCAACGTAAAGTAAGGTAAGGCAAAGCAACGTAAAGCAAGGCAACGTAAAGCAACGTAAAGCAAGGCAAGGCAAAGCAACGTAAAGCAAGGCAACGTAAAGCAACGTAAAGCAAGGCAAGGCAAATCAACGTAAATCAAGGCAACGTAAAGCAATATAAAGCAAGGCAAGGCAAAGCAACGTAAAGCAAGGCCACCTAAACAACGTAAAGCAACGTAAGGCAAGGCAACGTAAAGCAAGGCAACGTAAAGCAACGTAAAGCAAGGCAACGTAAAGCAACGTAAGGCAAGGCAACGTAAAGCAAGGCAACGTAAAGCAACGTAAAGCAACGTAAAGCAAGGCAACGTAAAGCAACGTAAAGGCAAGGCAATGTAAAGCAAGGCAATGTAAAGCAACGTAAAGCAAGGCAACGTAAAGCAACGTAAGGCAAGGCAATGTAAAGCAAGGCAACGTAAAGCAACGTAAAGCAACGTAAGGCAAGGCAACGTAAAGCAGAGCAACGTAAAGCAACGTAAAGCAACGTAAGGCAAGGCAACGTAAAGCAAGGCAACGTAAAGCAACGTAAATCAAGGCAACGTAAAGCAACTTTAAGCAAGGTAAAGCAAGGCAAGGCAAAGCAAGGCAAAGAAAGGCAAAGGAAAGTAAAGCAATGCAACGTAAAGCAACGTAAAGCAACGTAAAGCAACATAAAGGAAGGCAATGCAAAGCAAGGCAAAGCGACGTAAAGCAAGGAAACGTAAAGCAACGTAAAGAAAGGTAAAGCAACGTAAAGCAAGGTAAAGCAAGGCAAAGCAAGGCAAAGCAACGTAAAGCAAGGCAACGCAAAGCAACGTAAAGCAAGGTAAAGAAAGGAAAGGCAAAGCAACGTAAAGCAAGGCAAAGTAAAGCAATATAAAGCAAGGCAAGGCAAAGCAACGTAAAGCAAGGCAAGGCAAAGCAACGTAAAGCAAGGCAACGTAAAGCAACGTAAAGGAAGGCAAGGCTAAGCAACGTAAAGCAAGGCAACGTAAAGCAACGTAAAGCAAGACAAGGCAAAGCAACGTAAAACAAGACAAAGTAAAGCAACGTAAACAAGGCAACGTAAAGCAACGTAAAGCAACGTAATGTAAGGCAAGGTAAGGCAACGTAAAGCAACATAAAGCAAGGCAACGTAAAGCAACGTAAAGCAAGGCAACGTAAAGCAACGTAAAGCAACGCAACGTAAAGCAACGTAAGGCAAGGCAACGTAAAGCAAGGCAACGTAAAGCAACGTTATGCAACGTAAGGCAAGGCAACGTAAAGCATCGTAAACAAGGCAAAGTAAAGCAACGTAAAGCAACGTAAGGCAACGCAACGTAAAGCATGGCAACGTAAAGCAACGTAAAGCAACGTAAGGCAAGGCAACGTAAAGGTTGGCAACGTAAAGCAAGGCAAAGTAAAGCAACGTAAAGCAAGGCAACGTAAAGCAACGTAAAGCAACGTAAGGCAAGGCAATGTAAAGCAAGGAAACGTAAAGCAACGTAAAGCAACATAAGGTAAGTCAGCCTAAAGGAAGGCAACGTAAAGCAAGGCAACGTAAAGCAACCTAAATCAACGTAAAGCAAGGCAACGTATAGCAACGTAAAGCAACGTAAATCAAGACAACGTAAAGCAATGTAAGGCAAGGCAACGTAAAGCAAGGCAACGTAAAGCAACGTAAGGTAAGGCAACGTAAAGAAACGTAAAGCAACGTAAAGGAAGGCAACGTAAAGCAACGTAAGGCAAGGCAACGTAAAGAAACGTAAAGCAACGTAAAGGAAGGCAACGTAAAGCAACGTAAGGCAAGGCAACGTAAAGCAAGGCAACGTAAATCAACGTAAAGCAACATAAGGCAAGGCAACATAAAGGAAGGCAACGTAAAGCAACCTAAAGCAACGTAAAGCAAAGTAAAGCAAGGCAACATAAAGCATCGGAAGTCAAGGCAACGTAAAACAAGGCAACGTAAAGAAAGGCAACGCAAAGCAACGTAAAGCAAGGCAACGTAAATCAACGTAAGGCAACGCAACATAAAGCAAGGCAACGTAAAGCAAAGTAAAGCAACGTAAGGCAAGGCAACGTAAAGAATGGCAACGTAAAGCACGGCAAAGTAAAGCAACGTAAAGCAAGGCAACATAAAGCAACGTAAAGCAACGTAAGGCAAGGCAACGTAAAGCAAGGCAACATAAAGCAAGGCAACGTAAAGCAGCGTAAAGCAAGGCAACGTAAAGAAACGTAAAGCAACGTAAAGGAAGGCAAAGTAAAGCAACGTAAGGCAAGGCAAAGTAAAGCAAGGCAACGTAAAGCAACGTAAAGCAAGGCAACGTAAAGCAACGTAAAGGAACGTAAAGCAAGGCAACGTAAAGCAACGTAAAGCAACGAAAAGCAAGGAAACGTAAAGCAATGTAAAGCAACGTAATGCAACGTAAAGTAAGGCAACGTAAAGCAACGTAAATCAAGGCAACGTAAAGCAACATAAAGCAAGGCAACGTAAATGAAGGCAACGTAAAGCAAGGCAACGTAAAGCAACATAAAGCAATGTAAGGCAAGGAAACGTAAAGCAAGGCAACATAAGGTAAGGCAACGTAAAGCAAGGCAAAGTAAAGCAACGTAAGGCAACTTAAAGCAAGGCAGCGTAAAGCAACGTAAAGCAAGGCAACTTAAATAAACGTAAAGCAATGTAAAGCAAGGCAACGTAAAGCATCGTATGGCAACGTAAGGCAACGCAATGTAAAGCAAGGCAACGTAAAGCAAGACAACGTAAAGCAACGTAAAGCAACGTAAGTCCAGGCAACCTAAAGCAAGGCAACGTAAGGCAACGTAAAGCAACGTAAAGCAATGTAAAGCAAGGCAACGTACAGCAACGTAAAGCAACGTAAGGTAAGTCAACATAAAGCAAGGCAACGTAAAGCAAGGCAACGTAAAGCAACGTAAAGCAACGTAAGGCAAGGCAACATAAAGCAAGGCAACGTAAGGCAAGGCAACGTAAAGCAACGTAAAGCAAGGCAACGTAAAGAAACGTAAAGCAACGTAAAGGAAGGCAACGTAAAGCAACGTAAGGCAAGGCAACGTAAAGCAAGGCAACGTAAAGCATCATAAAGCAACATAAGGCAAGGCAACGTAAAGCAAGGCAACGTAAAGCAAAGTAAATTAAGCCAACGTAACGCAACGTAAGTCAAGGCAACGTAAAACAAGGCACGTAAAGCAAGGCAACGTAAAGCAACGTAAAGCAAGGAAACGTAAAGCAACGTAAGGCAACGCAACGTAATGCAAGGCAACGTAAAGCAACCATTAAGCAACGTAAGGCAAGGCAACGTAATGGTTGGCAACGTAAAGCAAGGCAAAGTAAAGCAACGTAAAGCAAGGCAACGTAAAGCAACATAAAGCAACGTAAGGCAAGGCAATGTAAAGCAAGGCAACGTAAAGCAACGTAAAGCAACGCAAGGCAATGCAACGTAAAGCAAGGCAACGTAAAGCAAGGCAACGTAAAGCAACGTAAAGCAACGTATAGCAAGGCAACGTAAAGCAACGTAAAGCAACGTAAAGCAAGACAACGTAAAGCAACGTAAAGGAACGTAAGGTAAGGCAACGTAAAGCAACGTAAAGCAACGTAAGGCAAGGCAACGTAAAGGAAGGCAACGTAAGGCAAGGCAACGTAAAGCTACGTAAAGCAACGTAAAGCAAGGCAAGGTATAGAAACTTAAAGCAACGTAAAGGAAGGCAACGTAAACCAACTTAAGGCAAGGAAACGTAAAGCAAGGCATCGTATAGCAACGTAAAGCAACATAAGGCAAGGCAACGTAAAGCAAGGCAACGTAAAGCAACGTAAAACAACGTAAAGCAACGTAAAGCAAGGCAAAGTAAAGCAACGTAAGTCAAGGCAATGTAAAACAAGGCAACGTAAAGAAAGGCAACGCAAAGCAACGTAAAGCAAGGCAACGTAAATCAACGTAAGGCAACGCAACGTAAAGCAAGGCATCGTAAAGCACAGTAAAGCAACGTAAGGCAAGGCAACCTAAAGCATTGCAACGTAAAGCTCGGCAAAGTAAAGCAACGTAAAGCAAGGCAACATAAAGCAACGTAAAGCAACGTAAAGCAAGGAAATGTAAGGCAACGTAAAGCAACGTAAGGCAAGGCAACGTAAAGCAAGGCAACGTAAAGCAAGGCAACGTAAAGCAACGTAAAGCAACGTAAGGCAAGGCAACGTAAAGCAAGGCAACGTAAGGCAAGCCAACGTAAAGCAACGTAAAGCAAGGCAACGTAAACCAAAGAAAGGCAACGCAACGTAAAGCAACGTAAGGCAGTGAAACGTAAAGCAAGGAAAAGTAAAGCAAAGTAAAGCAACGTAAGGCAAGGAAACTTAAAGCATGGCAACGTAAAGCAAGGCAACGTAAAGCAACGTAAAACAAAGTAACGCAAGGCAATGTAAAGCAAGGCAACGTAAAGCAAGGCAACGTAAAGCAACGTAAAGCAACGTAAGGCAAGGCAACGTAAAGCAAGGCAACGTAAGGCAAGGCAACGTAAAGCAACGTAAAGCAAGGCAACGTAAAGCAACGTAAGGCAACGCAACGTAAAGCAACGTAAGGCAACGAAACGTAAAGCAAGGCAAAGTAAATCAATGTAAAGCAACGTAAGGCAAGGAAACGTAAAGCATGGCAACGTAAAACAAGGCAACGTAAAGCAACGTAAAGCAACGTAACGCAAGGCAATGTAAAGCAAGGCAACATAAAGCAAGGCAACGTAAAGCAACGTAAAGCAACGTAAGGCAAGGCAACGTAAAGCAAGGCAACTTAAGGCAAGTCAACGTAAAGCAACGTAAAGCAAGGCAACGTAAAGCAACGTAAAGCAACGTAAAGCAAGGCAACGTATAGCAACGTAAAGCAACGTAAATCAAGACAACGTAAAGCAATGTAAGGCAAGGCAACGTAAAGCAAGGCAACGTAAAGCAACGTAAGGTAAGGCAAGGTAAAGAAACGTAAAGCAACGTAAAGCAAGGCAACGTAAAGCAACGTAAGGCAAGGCAACGTAAAGCAAGGCAACGTAAATCAACGTAAAGCAACATAAGGCAAGTCAACATAATGGAAGGCAACGTAAAGCAACCTAAAGCAACGTAAAGCAAAGTAAAGCAAGGCAACGTAAAGCAACGGAAGTCAAGGCAACGTAAAACAAGGCAACGTAAAGAAATGCAACGCAAAGCAACGTAAAGCAAGGCAACGTAAATCAACGTAAGGCAACGCAACGTAAAGCAAGGCAACGTAAAGCAAAGTAAAGCAACGTAAGGCAAGGCAACGTAAAGCATGGCAACGTAAAGCACGGCAAAGTAAAGCAACGTAAAGCAAGGCAACATAAAGCAACGTAAAGCAACGTAAGGCAAGGCAACGTAAAGCAAGGCAACATAAAGCAAGGCAACGTAAAGCAGCGTAAAGCAAGGCAACGTAAAGAAACGTAAAGCAACGTAAAGGAAGGCAACGTAAAGCAACGTAAGGCAAGGCAAAGTAAAGCAAGGCAACGTAAAGCAACGTAAAGCAACGTAAAGGAACGTAAAGCAAGGCAACGTAAAGCAACGTAAAGCAACGTAAAGCAAGGAAACGTAAAGCAATGTAAAGCAACGTAATGCAACGTAAAGTAAGGCAACGTAAAGCAACGTAAATCAAGGCAACGTAAAGCAACATAAGGCAAGGCAACGTAAAGCAAGGCAACGTAAAGCAACGTTATGCAACGTAAGGCAATGCAACGTAAAGCATCGTAAACAAGGCAAAGTAAAGCAACGTAAAGCAACGTAAGGCAACGCAACGTAAAGCATGGCAACGTAAAGCAACGTAAAGCAACGTAAGGCAAGGCAACGTAAAGGTTGGCAACGTAAAGCAAGGCAAAGTAAAGCAACGTAAAGCAAGGCAACGTAAGGCAACGTAAAGCAACGAAAAGCAACGTAAGGCAAGGCAATGTAAAGCAAGGAAACGTAAAGCAACGTAAAGCAACATAAGGTAAGTCAGCGTAAAGGAAGGCAACGTAAAGCAAGGCAACGTAAAGCAACCTAAATCAATGTAAAGCAAGGCAACGTATAGCAACGTAAAGCAACGTAAATCAAGACAACGTAAAGCAATGTAAGGCAAGGCAACGTAAAGCAAGGCAACGTAAAGCAACGTAAGGTAAGGCAATGTAAAGAAACGTAAAGCAACGTAAAGCAAGGCAACGTAAAGCAACGTAAGGCAAGGCAACGTAAAGCAAGGCAACGTAAATCAACGTAAAGCAACATAAGGCAAGGCAACATAAAGGAAGGCAACGTAAAGCAACCTAAAGCAACGTAAAGCAAAGTAAAGCAAGGCAACATAAAGCATCGGAAGTCAAGGCAACGTAAAACAAGGCAACGTAAAGAAAGGCAACGCAAAGCAACGTAAAGCAAGGCAACGTAAATCAACGTAAGGCAACGCAACATAAAGCAAGGCAACGTAAAACAAAGTAAAGCAACGTAAGGCAAGGCAACGTAAAGAATGGCAACGTAAAGCACGGAAAATTAAAGCAACGTAAAGCAAGGCAACATAAAGCAACGTAAAGCAACGTAAGGCAAGGCAACGTAAAGCAAGGCAACATAAAGCAAGGCAACGTAAGGCAGCATAAAGCAAGGCAACGTAAAGAAACGTAAAGCAACGTAAAGGAAGGCAAAGTAAAGCAACGTAAGGCAAGGCAAAGTAAAGCAAGGCAACGTAAAGCAACGTAAAGCAAGGCAACGTAAAGCAACGTAAAGGAACGTAAAGCAAGGCAACGTAAAGCAACGTAAAGCAACGTAAAGCAAGGAAACGTAAAGCAATGTAAAGCAACGTAATGCAACGTAAAGTAAGGCAACGTAAAGCAACGTAAATCAAGGCAACGTAAAGCAACATAAATCAAGGCAACGTAAATGAAGGCAACGTAAAGCAAGGCAACGTAAAGCAACATAAAGCAATGTAAGGCAAGGAAACGTAAAGCAAGGCAACATAAGGCAAGGCAACGTAAAGCAACGTAAAGCAAGGCAACGTAAAGCAACGTAAGGCAACGCAACGTAAAGCAACGTAAGGCAACGAAACGTAAAGCAAGGCAAAGTAAAGCAAAGTAAAGCAACGTAAAGCAAGGCAGCGTAAAGCAACGTAAAGCAAGGCAACTTAAATAAACGTAAAGCAATGTAAAGCAAGGCAACGTAAAGCAACGTATGGCAACGTAAGGCAACGCAATGTAAAGCAAGGCAACGTAAAGCAAGACAACGTAAAGCAACGTAAAGCAACGTAAGTCCAGGCAACCTAAAGCAAGGCAACGTAAAGCAACGTAAAGCAATGTAAAGCAAGGCAACGTACAGCAACGTAAAGCAAAGTAAGGCAAGTCAACATAAATCAAGGCAACGTAAAGCAAGGCAACGTAAAGCAACGTAAAGCAACGTAAGGCAAGGCAACATAAAGCAAGGCAACGTAAGGCAAGGCAACGTAAAGCAACGTAAAGCAAGGCAACGTAAAGAAACGTAAAGCAACGTAAAGGAAGGCAACGTAAAGCAACGTAAGGCAAGGCAACGTAAAGCAAGGCAACGTAAAGCATCGTAAAGCAACATAAGGCAAGGTAACGTAAAGCAAGGCAACGTAAAGCAAAGTAAATTAAGCCAACGTAACGCAACGTAAGTCAAGGCAACGTAAAACAAGGCACGTAAAGCAAGGCAACGTAAAGCAACGTAAAGCAAGGAAACGTAAAGCAACGTAAGGCAACGCAACGTAATGCAAGGCAACGTAATGCAACCATTAAGCAACGTAAGGCAAGGCAACGTAATGGTTGTCAACGTAAAGCAAGGCAAAGTAAAGCAACGTAAAGCAAGGCAACGTAAAGCAACATAAAGCAACGTAAGGCAAGGCAATGTAAAGCAAGGCAACGTAAAGCAACGTAAAGCAACGCAAGGCAATGCAACGTAAAGCAAGGCAACGTAAAGCAAGGAAACGTAAAGCAACGTAAAGCAACGTAAAGCAACGTATAGCAAGGCAACGTAAAGCAACATAAAGCAACGTAAAGCAAGACAACGTAAAGAAACGTAATGGAACGTAAGGCAAGGCAACGTAAAGCAACGTAAAGCAACGTAAGGCAAGGCAACGTAAAGGAAGGCAACGTAAGGCAAGGCAACGTAAAGCTACGTAAAGCAACGTAAAGCAAGGCAAGGCATAGAAACGTAAAGCAACGTAAAGGAAGGCAACGTAAACCAACTTAAGGCAAGGCAACGTAAATCAAGGCATCGTAAAGCAACGTAAAGCAACATAAGGCAAGGCAACGTAAAGCAAGGCAACGTAAAGCAACGTAAAACAACGTAAAGCAACGTAAAGCAAGGCAAAGTAAAGCAACGTAAGTCAAGGCAACGTAAAACAAGGCAACGTAAAGTAAGGCAACGCAAAGCAACGTAAAGCAAGGCAACGTAAATCAACGTAAGTCAACGCAACGTAAAGCAAGGCATCGTAAAGCAAAGTAAAGCAACGTAAGGCAAGGCAACCTAAAGCATTGCAACGTAAAGCTCGGCAAAGTAAAGCAACGTAAAGCAAGGCAACGTAAAGCAATGTAAAGCAACGTAAAGCAAGGAAACGTAAGGCAACGTAAAGCAACGTAAGGCAAGGCAACGTAAAGCAAGGCAACGTAAAGCAAGGCAACGTAAAGCAACGTAAAGCAACGTAAGGCAAGGCAACGTAAAGCAAGGCAACGTAAGGCAAGCCAACGTAAAGCAACGTAAAGCAAGGCAACGTAAACCAACGAAAGGCAACGCAACGTAAAGCAACGTAAGTCAATGAAACGTAAAGCAAGGAAAAGTAAAGCAAAGTAAAGCAAGGTAAGGCAAGGAAACGTAAAGCATGGCAACGTAAAGCAAGGCAACGTAAAGCAACGTAAAGCAACGTAACGCAAGGCAATGTAAAGCAAGGCAACGTAAAGCAAGGCAACGTAAAGCAACGTAAAGCAACGTAAGGCAAGGCAACGTAAAGCAAGGCAACGTAAGGCAAGGCAACGTAAAGCAACGTAAAGCAAGGCAACGTAAAGCAACGTAAGGCAACGCAACGTAAAGCAACGTAAGGCAACGAAACGTAAAGCAAGGCAAAGTAAAGCAATGTAAAGCAACGTAAGGCAAGGAAACGTAAAGCATGGCAACGTAAAGCAAGGCAACGTAAAGCAACGTAAAGCAACGTAAAGCAACGTAACGCAAGGCAATGTAAAGCAAAGCAACATAAAGCAAGGCAACGTAAAGCAACGTAAAGCAACGTAAGGCAAGGCAACGTAAAGCAAGGCAACTTAAGGCAAGTCAACGTAAAGCAACGTAAAGCAAGGCAACGTAAAGCAACGTAAAGCAACGTAAAGCAAGGCAACGTATAGCAACGTAAAGCAACGTAAATCAAGACAACGTAAAGCAATGTAAGGCAAGGCAACGTAAAGCAAGGCAACGTAAAGCAACGTAAGGTAAGGCAAGGTAAAGAAACGTAAAGCAACGTAAAGCAAGGCAACGTAAAGCAACGTAAGGCAAGGCAACGTAAAGCAAGGCAACGTAAATCAACGTAAAGCAACATAAGGCAAGGCAACATAAAGGAAGGCAACGTAAAGCAACCTAAAGCAACATAAAGCAAAGTAAAGCAAGGCAACGTAAAGCAACGGAAGTCAAGGCAACGTAAAACAAGGCAACGTAAAGAAAGGCAACGCAAAGCAACGTAAAGCAAGGCAACGTAAATCAACGTAAGGCAACGCAACGTAAAGCAAGGCAACGTAAAGCAAAGTAAAGCAACGTAAGGCAAGGCAACGTAAAGCATGGCAACGTAAAGCACGGCAAAGTAAAGCAACGTAAAGCAAGGCAACATAAAGCAACGTAAAGCAACGTAAGGCAAGGCAACGTAAAGCAAGGCAACATAAAGCAAGGCAACGTAAAGCAGCGTAAAGCAAGGCAACGTAAAGAAATGTAAAGCAACGTAAAGGAAGGCAACGTAAAGCAACGTAAGGCAAGGCAAAGTAAAGCAAGGCAACGTAAAGCAACGTAAAGCAACGTAAAGGAACGTAAAGCAAGGCAACGTAAAGCAACGTAAAGCAAGGAAACGTAAAGCAATGTAAAGCAACGTAATGCAACGTAAAGTAAGGCAACGTAAAGCAACGTAAATCAAGGCAACGTAAAGCAACATAAAGCAAGGCAACGTAAAGGAAGGCAACGTAAAGCAAGGCAACGTAAAGCAACGTAAAGCAATGTAAGGCAAGGCAACGTAAAGCAAGGCAACATAAGGCAAGGCAACGTAAAGCAACGTAGAGCAAGGCAACGTAAAGCAACGTAAGGCAACGCAACGTAAAGCAACATAAGGCAACGAAACGTAAAGCAAGCCAACGTAAAGCAAAGTAAAGCAACGTAAAGCAAGGCAGCGTAAAGCAACGTAAAGCAAGGCAACTTAAATAAACGTAAAGCAATGTAAAGCAAGGCAACGTAAAGCAACATAAGGCAACGTAAGGCAACGCAATATAAAGCAAGGCAACGTAAAGCAAGACAACCTAAAGCAACGTAAAGCAACGTAAGTCCAGGCAACGTAAAGCAAGGCAACGTAAAGCAACGTAAAGCAATGTAAAGCAAGGCAACGTACAGCAACGTAAAGCAACGTAAGGCAAGTCAACGTAAAGCAAGGCAACGTAAAGCAAGGAACGTAAAGCAACGTAAAGCAACGTAAGGCAAGGCAACATAAGGAAGGCAACGTAAGGCAAGGCAACGTAAAGCAACGTAAAGCAAGGCAACGTAAAGAAACGTAAAGCAACGTAAAGGAAGGCAACGTAAAGCAACATAAGGCAAGGCAACGTAAAGCAAGGCAACGTAAAGCAACGTAAAGCAACGTAAAGCAAGGCAACGTAAAGCAAGGCAACGTAAAGCAAAGTAAATTAAGGCAACGTAACGCAACGTAAGTCAAGGCAACGTAAAACAAGGCACGTAAAGCTAGCCAACGTAAAGCAACGTAAAGCAAGGCAACGTAAAGCAACGTAAGGCAACGCAACGTAAAGCAAGGCAACGTAAAGCAACGTAAAGCAAGGCAACGTAAAGCAACGTAAGGCAACGCAACGTAAAGCAAGGCAACGTAAAGCAACGTAAAGCAACGTAAGGCAAGGCAACGTAATGGTTGGCAACGTAAAGCAAGGCAAAGTAAAGCAACGTAAAGCAAGGCAACGTAAAGCAACATAAAGCAACGTAAGGCAAGGCAATGTAAAGCAAGGCAACGTAAAGCAACGTAAAGCAACGCAAGGCAAGTCAACGTAAAGCAAGGCAACGTAAAGCAAGGCAACGTAAAGCAATGTAAAGCAACGTAAATCAACGTAAAGCAAGGCAACGTAAAGCAACATAAAGCAACGTAAAGCAAGGCAATGTAAAGCAAGGCAACGTAATGCAACGTAAAGCAACGTAAGGCAAGGCAACGTAAAGGAAGGCAACGTAAGGCAAGGCAACGTAAAGCTACGTAAAGCAACGTAAAGCAATGCAACGTATAGAAACGTAAAGCAACGTAAAGGAAGGCAACGTAAACCAACTTAAGGCAAGGCAACGTAAAGCAAGGCAACGTAAAGCAACGTAAAGCAACATAAGGCAAGGCAACGTAAAGCAACGTAAAGCAAGGCAACGTAAAGCAAGGCAACGTAAAGCAACGTAAGGCAAGGCAACGTAAAGCAAGGCAATGTAAAGAAACGTAAAGGAACTTTAAGCAACGTAAGGCAAGGCAACGTAAAGCAAGGCAACGTAAAGCAACGTAAAGCAAGGCAACGTAAAGCAACGTAAAGCAACGTAAAGCAACGTAAAGCAAGGCAACGTAAAGCAACGTAAAGCAAGGCAACGTAAAGCAACGTAAAGCAACGTAAGGCCAGGAAACGTAAAGCAAGGCAACGTAAAGTAAGGCAACGTAAAGCAACGTAAAGCAAGGTAACGTAAAGCAACGTAAAGCAAGGCAAGGTAAAGCAAGGTAAAGCAAGGTAAAGCAACGTAAGGAAGGCAAAGTAAAGTAACGTAAAGCAAGGTAAACTAGGCAAGGTAAAGCAACGTAAGGAAGGCAACGTAAAGTAACGTAAAGCAAGGTAAACTAGGCAAGGTAAAGCAACGTAAATCAAGGCAACGTAAAGCAACGTAAATCAAGGTAAAGCAAGGCAAGGGAAAGAAAGGTAAAGCAAGGTAAAGCAAGGCAACGTAAAGCAACGTAAAGCAACGTAAAGCAACGTAAAGTAAGGTAAGGCAAAGCAACGTAAAGCAAGGCAACGTAAAGCAACGTAAAGCAAGGCAAGGCAAAGCAACGTAAAGCAAGGCAACGTAAAGCAACGTAAAGCAAGGCAAGGCAAATCAACGTAAATCAAGGCAACGTAAAGCAATATAAAGCAAGGCAAGGCAAAGCAACGTAAAGCAAGGCCACCTAAACAACGTAAAGCAACGTAAGGCAAGGCAACGTAAAGCAAGGCAACGTAAAGCAACGTAAAGCAAGGCAACGTAAAGCAACGTAAGGCAAGGCAAAGTTAAGCAAGGCAACGTAAAGCAACGTAAAGCAACGTAAAGCAAGGCAACATAAAGCAACGTAAGGCAAGGCAATGTAAAGCAAGGCAACGTAAAGCAACGTAAAGCAAGGCAACGTAAAGCAACGTAAGGCAAGGCAATGTAAAGCAAGGCAACGTAAAGCAACGTAAAGCAACGTAAGGCAAGGCAACGTAAAGCAAGGCAACGTAAAGCAATGTAAATCAAGGCAACGTAAAGCAACTTTAAGCAAGGTAAAGCAAGGCAAGGCAAAGCAAGGCAAAGAAAGGCAAAGTAAAGTAAAGCAATGCAACGTAAAGCAACGTAAAGCAACGTAAAGCAACAAAAAGGAAGGCAATGCAAAGCAAGGCAAAGCGACGTAAAGCAAGGTAACGTAAAGCAACGTAAAGAAATGTAAAGCAACGTAAAGCAAGGTAAAGCAAGGCAAAGCAAGGCAAAGCAACGTAAAGCAAGCCAACGCAAAGCAATGTAAAGCAATATAAAGCAAGGCAAGGCAAAGCAACGTAAAGCAAGGCAAGGGAAAGCAAGGTAAAGCAAGGCAACGTAAGGCAACGTAAAGTAAGGCAAGGCAAAGCAACGTAAAGCAAGCAAGGCAAAGCAACGTAAAGCAAGGCAACGTAAAGCTACGTAAAGCAACGTAAAGCAAGGCAAGGCAAAGCAACGTAAAGCAAGGCAACGTAAAGCAACGTAAAGCAAGGCAAGGCTAAGCAACGTAAAGCAAGGCAACGTAAAGCAACGTAAAGCAAGACAAGGCTAAGCAACGTAAAACAAGACAAAGTAAAGCAACGTAAAGGAAGACAAGGCAAAGCAACGTAAAACAAGACAAAGTAAAGCAACGTAAACAAGGCAACGTAAAGCAACGTAAAGCAACGTAATGTAAGGCAAGGTAAGGCAACGTAAAGCAAAATAAAGCAAGGCAACGTAAAGCAACGTAAAGCAAGGCAACGTAAAGCAACGTAAAGCAAGGCAACGTAAAGCAACGTAAAGCAACGCAACGTAAAGCAACGTAAGGCAAGGCAACGTAAAGCAAGGCAACGTAAAGTAACGTTATGCAACGTAAGGCAAGGCAACGTAAAGCATCGTAAACAAGGCAAAGTAAAGCAACGTAAAGCAACGTAAGGCAACGCAACGTAAAGCATGGCAACGTAAAGCAACGTAAAGCAACGTAAGGCAAGGCAACGTAAAGGTTGGCAACGTAAAGCAAGGCAAAGTAAAGCAACGTAAAGCAAGGCAACTTAAAGCAACGTAAAGCAACGTAAGGCAAGGCAATGTAAAGCAAGGAAACGTAAAGCAACGTAAAGCAACATAAGGTAAGGCAGCGTAAATGAAGGCAACGTAAAGCAAGGCAACGTAAAGCAACGTAAATCAACGTAAAGCAAGGCAACGTATAGCAACGTAAAGCAACGTAAATCAAGACAACGTAAAGCAATGTAAGGCAAGGCAACGTAAAGCAAGGCAACGTAAAGCAACGTAAGGTAAGGCAACGTAAAGAAACGTAAAGCAACGTAAAGGAAGGCAACGTAAAGCAACGTAAGGCAAGTCAACGTAAAGCAAGGCAACGTAAATCAACGTAAAGCAACATAAGGCAAGGCAACATAAAGGAAGGCAACATAAAGCAACCTAAAGCAACGTAAAACAAAGTAAAGCAAGGCAACATAAAGCATCGGAAGTCAAGGCAACGTAAAACAAGGCAACGTAAAGAAAGGCAACGCAAAGCAACGTAAAGCAAGGCAACGTAAATCAACGTAAGGCAACGCAACGTAAAGCAAGGCAACGTAAAGCAAAGTAAAGCAGCGTAAGGCAAGGCAACGTAAAGAATGGCAACGTAAAGCACGGCAAAGTAAAGCAACATAAAGCAAGGCAACATAAAGCAACGTAAAGCAACGTAAGGCAAGGCAACGTAAAGCAAGGCAACATAAAGCAAGGCAACGTAAAGCAGCGTAAAGCAAGGCAACTTAAAGAAACGTAAAGCAACGTAAAGGAAGGCAAAGTAAAGCAACGAAAGGCAAGGCAAAGTAAAGCAATGCAACGTAAAGCAACGTAAAGCAAGGCAACGTAAAGCAACGTAAAGGAACGTAAAGCAAGGCAACGTAAAGCAACGTAAAGTAACGTAAAGCAAGGAAACGTAAAGCAATGTAAAGCAACGTAATGCAACGTAAAGTACGGCAACGTAAAGCAACCTAAATCAAGGCAACGTAAAGCAACATAAAGAAAGGCAACGTAAATGAAGGCAACGTAAAGCAAGGCAACGTAAAGCAACATAAAGCAATGTAAGGCAAGGAAACGTAAAGCAAGGCAACATAAGGCAAGGCAACGTAAAGCAACGTAAAGCAAGGCAACGTAAAGCAACGTAAAGCAACGCAACGTAAAGCAACGTAAGGCAAGGCAACGTAAAGCAAGGCAACGTAAAGCAACGTTATGCAACGTAAGGCAAGGCAACGTAAAGCATCGTAAACAAGGCAAAGTAAAGCAACGTAAAGCAACGTAAGGCAACGCAACGTAAAGCATGGCAACGTAAAGCAACGTAAAGCAACGTAAGGCAAGGCAACGTAAAGGTTGGCAACGTAAAGCAAGGCAAAGTAAAGCAACGTAAAGCAAGGCAAGGTAAAGCAACGTAAAGCAACGTAAGGCAAGGCAATGTAAAGCAAGGAAACGTAAAGCAACGTAAAGCAACATAAGGTAAGGCAGCGTAAAGGAAGGCAACGTAAAGCAAGGCAACGTAAAGCAACGTAAATCAACGTAAAGCAAGGCAACGTATAGCAACGTAAAGCAACGTAAATCAAGACAACGTAAAGCAACGTAAGGCAACGAAACGTAAAGCAAGGCAAAGTAAAGCAATGTAAAGCAACGTAAGGCAAGGAAACGTAAAGCATGGCAACGTAAAGCAAGGCAACGTAAAGCAACGTAAAGCAACGTAACGCAAGGCAATGTAAAGCAAGGCAACATAAAGCAAGACAACGTAAAGTAACGTAAAGCAACGTAAGGCAAGGCAACGTAAAGCAAGGCAACTTAAGGCAAGTCAACGTAAAGCAACGTAAAGCAAGGCAACATAAAGCAAGGCAACGTAAAGTAACGTAAAGCAACGTAAGGCAAGGCAACGTAAAGCAAGGCAACTTAAGGCAAGTCAACGTAAAGCAACGTAAAGCAAGGCAACGTAAAGCAACGTAAAGCAACGTAAAGCAAGGCAACGTATAGCAACGTAAAGCAACGCAAATCAAGACAACGTAAAGCAATGTAAGGCAAGGCAACGTAAAGCAAGGCAACGTAAAGCAACGTAAGGCAAGGCAACGTAAAGCAAGGCAACGTAAATCAACGTAAAGCAACATAAGGCAAGGCAACATAAAGGAAGGCAACGTAAAGCAACCTAAAGCAACGTAAAGCAAAGTAAAGCAAGGCAACGTAAAGCAACGGAAGTCAAGGCAACGTAAAACAAGGCAACGTAAAGAAAGGCAACGCAAAGCAACGTAAAGCAAGGCAACGTAAATCAACGTAAGGCAACGCAACGTAAAGCAAGGCAACGTAAAGCAAAGTAAAGCAACGTAAAGCAAGGCAACATAAAGCAACGTAAAGCAACGTAAGGCAAGGCAACGTAAAGCAAGGCAACATAAAGCAAGGCAACGTAAAGCAACGTAAAGGAAGGCAACGTAAAGCAACGTAAGGCAAGGCAAAGTAAATCAAGGCAACGTAAAGCAACGTAAAGCAACGTAAAGGAACGTAAAGCAAGGCAACGTAAAGCAACGTAAGGCAACGTAAAGCAAGGAAACGTAAAGCAATGCAAAGCAACGTAATGCAACGTAAAGTAAGGCAACGTAAAGCAACGTAAATCAAGGCAACGTAAAGCAACATAAAGCAAGGCAACGTAAAGGAAGGCAACGTAAAGCAAGGCAACGTAAAGCAACGTAAAGCAATGTAAGGCAAGGAAACGTAAAGCAAGGCAACATAAGGCAAGGCAACGTAAAGCAACGTAAAGCAAGGCAACGTAAAGCAACGTAAGGCAACGCAACGTAAAGCAACATAAGGCAACGAAACGTAAAGCAAGCCAACGTAAAGCAAAGTAAAGCAACGTAAAGCAAGGCAGCGTAAAGCAACGTAAAGCAAGGCAACTTAAATAAACGTAAAGCAATGTAAAGCAAGGCAACGTAAAGCAACGTAAGGCAACGTAAGGCAACGAAATGTAAAGCAAGGCAACGTAAAGCAAGACAACCTAAAGCAACGTAAAGCAACGTAAGTCCAGGCAACGTAAAGCAAGGCAACGTAAAGCAACGTAAAGCAATGTAAAGCAAGGCAACGTACAGCAACGTAAAGCAACGTAAGGCAAGTCAACGTAAAGCAAGGCAACGTAAAGCAACGCAACGTAAAGCAAGGCAACGTAAAGCAACGTAAAGCAACGTAAGGCAAGGCAACATAAGGAAGGCAACGTAAGGCAAGGCAACGTAAAGCAACGTAAAGCAAGGCAACATAAAGCAAGGTAAAGCAAGGTAAAGCAAGGCAAGGTAAAGCAAGGTAAAGCAAGGTAAAGCTACATAAAGCAAGGCAACGTAAAGCAACGTAAAGCAATGTAAAGCAAGACAAGGCAAAGCAAGGCAACGTAAAGCAACGTAAAGCAAGGCAACGTAAAGCAACGTAAAGCAACATAAAGCAACGTAAAGCAAGGCAACGTAAAGCAACGTAAAGCAAGGCAACGTAAAGCAACATAAGGCAAGGCAACGTAAAGGAAGGCAACGTAAAGCAACTTAAAGCAACGTAAAGCAAGGCAACCTAAAGCCGCGTAAGGCAAGGCAATGTAAAGCAAGGCAACGTAAAGCAACGTAAAGCACGGCAACGTAAAGCAACATAAAGCAACGTAAGGCAAGGCAACGTAAAGCAAGGCAACGAAAAGCAACGTAAAGCAAGGCAACGTAAAGCAACGTAAAGCAACGTAAAGCAAGGATACGTAAAGCAATGTAAAGCAAGGTAAAGCAAGGCAAGGTACAGCATGGTAAAGCAACTTAAAGCAAGGCAACGTAAAGCAACGTAAAGCAAGGTAAAGCAAGGCAAGGCAAAGCAAGGTAAAGCAACATAAAGCAAGGCAACGTAAAGCAACGTAAAGCAAGGAAAGCAAGGCAAGGTAAAGCAAGGTAAAGCAAGGTAAAGCAAGGCAAGGTAAAGGAAAGAAAAGCAAGGTAAAGAAAGGCAAGGCAAAGCGAGGTAAAGCAACGTAAAGCAAGGCAAGGTAAAGCAAGGTAAAGCAAGGCAAGGTAAAGGAAAGTAAATCAAGGTAAAGAAAGGCAAGGCAAAGCGAGGTAAAGCAACGTACAGCAAGGCAAAGTAAAGCAAGGTAAAGCAAGGTAAAGCAAGGCAAGGTAAAGCAAGGTAAAGCAAGGTAAAGCTACATAAAGCAAGGCAACGTAAAGCAACGTAAAGCAATGTAAAGCAAGACAAGGCAAAGCAAGGTAAAGCAACGTAAAGCAAGGTAACGTAAAGCAACGTAAAGCAAGGCAAGTTAAAGCAAGGTAAAGCAAGGTAAAGCAACGTAAGGAAGGCAAAGTAAAGTAACGTAAAGCAAGGTAAACTAGGCAAGGTAAAGCAACGTAAGGAAGGCAACGTAAAGTAACGTAAAGCAAGGTAAACTAGGCAAGGTAAAGCAACGTAAATCAAGGCAACGTAAAGCAACGTAAATCAAGGTAAAGCAAGGCAAGGGAAAGAAAGGTAAAGCAAGGTAAAGCAATGCAACGTAAAGCAACGTAAAGCAACGTAAAGCAACGTAAAGTAAGGTAAGGCAAAGCAACGTAAAGCAAGGCAACGTAAAGCAACGTAAAGCAAGGCAAGGCAAAGCAACGTAAAGCAAGGCAACGTAAAGCAACGTAAAGCAAGGCAAGGCAAATCAACGTAAATCAAGGCAACGTAAAGCAATATAAAGCAAGGCAAGGCAAAGCAACGTAAAGCAAGGCCACCTAAACAACGTAAAGCAACGTAAGGCAAGGCAACGTAAAGCAAGGCAACGTAAAGCAACGTAAAGCAAGGCAACGTAAAGCAACGTAAGGCAAGGCAACGTTAAGCAAGGCAACGTAAAGCAACGTAAAGCAACGTAAAGCAAGGCAACATAAAGCAACGTAAGGCAAGGCAATGTAAAGCAAGGCAACGTAAAGCAACGTAAAGCAAGGCAACGTAAAGCAACGTAAGGCAAGGCAATGTAAAGCAAGGCAACGTAAAGCAACGTAAAGCAACGTAAGGCAAGGCAACGTAAAGCAAGGCAACGTAAAGCAACGTAAAGCAACGTAAGGCAAGGCAACGTAAAGCAAGGCAACGTAAAGCAATGTAAATCAAGGCAACGTAAAGCAACTTTAAGCAAGGTAAAGCAAGGCAAGGCAAAGCAAGGCAAAGAAAGGCAAAGTAAAGTAAAGCAATGCAACGTAAAGCAACGTAAAGCAACGTAAAGCAACATAAAGGAAGGCAATGCAAAGCAAGGCAAAGCGACGTAAAGCAAGGTAACGTAAAGCAACGTAAAGAAAGGTAAAGCAACGTAAAGCAAGGTAAAGCAAGGCAAAGCAAGGCAAAGCAACGTAAAGCAAGCCAACGCAAAGCAACGTAAAGCAAGGTAAAGAAAGGAAAGGCAAAGCAACGTAAAGCAAGGCAAAGTAAAGCAATATAAAGCAAGGCAAGGCAAAGCAACGTAAAGCAAGGCAAGGGAAAGCAAGGTAAAGCAAGGCAACGTAAGGCAACGTAAAGTAAGGCAAGGCAAAGCAACGTAAAGCAAGGCAAGGCAAAGCAACGTAAAGCAAGGCAACGTAAAGCTACGTAAAGCAACGTAAAGCAAGGCAACGTAAAGCAACGTAAAGCAAGGCAACGTAAAGAAACGTAAAGCAACGTAAAGGAAGGCAACGTAAAGCAACATAAGGCAAGGCAACGTAAAGCAAGGCAACGTAAAGCAACGTAAAGCAACATAAGGCAAGGCAACGTAAAGCAAGGCAACGTAAAGCAAAGTAAATTAAGGCAACGTAACGCAACGTAAGTCAAGGCAACGTAAAACAAGGCACGTAAAGCCAGGCAACGTAAAGCAACGTAAAGCAAGGCAACGTAAAGCAACGTAAGGCAACGCAACGTAAAGCAAGGCAACGTAAAGCAACGTAAAGCAAGGCAACGTAAAGCAACGTAAGGCAACGCAACGTAAAGCAAGGCAACGTAAAGCAACGTAAAGCAACGTAAGGCAAGGCAACGTAATGGTTGGCAACGTAAAGCAAGGCAAAGTAAAGCAACGTAAAGCAAGGCAACGTAAAGCAACATAAAGCAACGTAAGGCAAGGCAATGTAAAGCAAGGCAACGTAAAGCAACGTAAAGCAACGCAAGGCAAGTCAACGTAAAGCAAGGCAACGTAAAGCAAGGCAACGTAAAGCAATGTAAAGCAACGTAAAGCAACGTAAAGCAAGTCAACGTAAAGCAACATAAAGCAACGTAAGGCAAGGCAATGTAAAGCAAGGCAACGTAATGCAACGTAAAGCAACGTAAGGCAAGGCAACGTAAAGGAAGGCAACGTAAGGCAAGGCAACGTAAAGCTACGTAAAGCAACGTAAAGCAAGGCAACGTATAGAAACGTAAAGCAACGTAAAGGAAGGCAACGTAAACCAACTTAAGGCAAGGCAACGTAAAGCAAGGCAACGTAAAGCAACGTAAAGCAACATAAGGCAAGGCAACGTAAAGCAACGTAAAGCAAGGCAACGTAAAGCAAGGCAACGTAAAGCAACGTAAGGCAAGGCAACGTAAAGCAAGGCAATGTAAAGAAACGTAAAGGAACGTTAAGCAACGTAAGGCAAGGCAACGTAAAGCAAGGCAACGTAAAGCAACGTAAAGCAAGGCAACGTAAAGCAAGGCAACGTAAAGCAACATAAAGCAACGTAAAGCAAGGCAACGTAAAGCAACGTAAAGCAAGGCAACGTAAAGCAACGTAAAGCAACGTAAAGCAAGGCAACGTAAAGCAACGTAAAGCAACGTAAGGCCAGGAAACGTAAAGCAAGGCAACGTAAAGTAAGGCAACGTAAAGCAACGTAAAGCAAGGCAACGTAAAGCAACTTAAAGCAGCGTAAAGCAAGGCAATGTAAAGCAAGGTAAAGCAAGGTAAAGCATGCAAGGTAAAGGAAAGTAAAGCAAGGTAAAGAAAGGCAAGGCAAAGAGAGGTAAAGCAACGTAAAGCAAGGCAACATAAAGCAAGGTAAAGCAAGGTAAAGCAAGGCAAGGTAAAGCAAGGTAAAGCAAGGTAAAGCTACATAAAGCAAGGCAACGTAAAGCAACGTCAAGCAATGTAAAGCAAGACAAGGCAAAGCAAGGCAACGTAAAGCAACGTAAAACAAGGCAACGTAAAGCAACGTAAAGCAACATAAAGCAACGTAAAGCAAGGCAACGTAAAGCAACGTAAAGCAAGGCAACGTAAAGCAACATAAGGCAAGGCAACGTAAAGGAAGGCAACGTAAAGCAACTTAAAGCAACGTAAAGCAAGGCAACCTAAAGCAGCGTAAGGCAAGGCAATGTAAAGCAAGGCAACGTAAAGCAACGTAAAGCACGGCAACGTAAAGCAACATAAAGCAACGTAAGGCAAGGCAACGTAAAGCAAGGCAACGAAAAGCAACGTAAAGCAAGGCAACGTAAAGCAACGTAAAGCAACGTAAAGCAAGGATACGTAAAGCAACGTAAAGCAAGGTAAAGCAAGGCAAGGTACAGCATGGTAAAGCAACTTAAAGCAAGGCAACGTAAAGCAACGTAAAGCAAGGTAAAGCAAGGCAAGGCAAAGCAAGGTAAAGCAACATAAAGCAAGGCAACGTAAAGCAACGTAAAGCAAGGTAAAGCAAGGCAAGGTAAAGCAAGGTAAAGCAAGGTAAAGCAAGGCAAGGTAAAGGAAAGTAAAGCAAGGTAAAGAAAGGCAAGGCAAAGCGAGGTAAAGCAACGTAAAGCAAGGCAAGGTAAAGCAAGGTAAAGCAAGGCAAGGTAAAGGAAAGTAAAGCAAGGTAAAGAAAGGCAAGGCAAAGCGAGGTAAAGCAACGTACAGCAAGGCAAAGTAAAGCAAGGTAAAGCAAGGTAAAGCAAGGCAAGGTAAAGCAAGGTAAAGCAAGGTAAAGCTACATAAAGCAAGGCAACGTAAAGCAACGTAAAGCAATGTAAAGCAAGACAAGGCAAAGCAAGGTAAAGCAACGTAAAGCAAGGTAACGTAAAGCAACGTAAAGCAAGGCAAGGTAAAGCAAGGTAAAGCAAGGTAAAGCAACGTAAGGAAGGCAAAGTAAAGTAACGTAAAGCAAGGTAAACTAGGCAAGGTAAAGCAACGTAAGGAAGGCAACGTAAAGTAACGTAAAGCAAGGTAAACTAGGCTAGGCAAAGCAACGTAAATCAAGGCAACGTAAAGCAACGTAAATCAAGGTAAAGCAAGGCAAGGGAAAGAAAGGTAAAGCAAGGTAAAGCAAGGCAACGTAAAGCAACGTAAAGCAACGTAAAGCAACGTAAAGTAAGGTAAGGCAAAGCAACGTAAAGCAAGGCAACGTAAAGCAACGTAAAGCAAAGCAAGGCAAAGCAACGTAAAGCAAGGCAACGTAAAGCAACGTAAAGCAAGGCAAGGCAAATCAACGTAAATCAAGGCAACGTAAAGCAATATAAAGCAAGGCAAGGCAAAGCAACGTAAAGCAAGGCCACCTAAACAACGTAAAGCAACGTAAGGCAAGGCAACGTAAAGCAAGGCAACGTAAAGCAACGTAAAGCAAGGCAACGTAAAGCAACGTAAGGCAAGGCAACGTTAAGCAAGGCAACGTAAAGCAACGTAAAGCAACGTAAAGCAAGGCAACGTAAAGCAACGTAAAGCAACATAAGGCAAGGCAACGTAAAGCAAGGCAACGTAAAGCAAAGTAAATTAAGGCAACGTAACGCAACGTAAGTCAAGGCAACGTAAAACAAGGCACGTAAAGCAAGGCAACGTAAAGCAACGTAAAGCAAGGCAACGTAAAGCAACGTAAGGCAACGCAACGTAAAGCAAGGCAACGTAAAGCAACGTAAAGCAAGGCAACGTAAAGCAACGTAAGGCAACGCAACGTAAAGCAAGGCAACGTAAAGCAACGTAAAGCAACGTAAGGCAAGGCAACGTAATGGTTGGCAACGTAAAGCAAGGCAAAGTAAAGCAACGTAAAGCAAGGCAACGTAAAGCAACATAAAGCAACGTAAGGCAAGGCAATGTAAAGCAAGGCAACGTAAAGCAACGTAAAGCAACGCAAGGCAAGTCAACGTAAAGCAAGGCAACGTAAAGCAAGGCAACGTAAAGCAATGTAAAGCAACGTAAAGCAACGTAAAGCAAGTCAACGTAAAGCAACATAAAGCAACGTAAGGCAAGGCAATGTAAAGCAAGGCAACGTAATGCAACGTAAAGTAACGTAAGGCAAGGCAACGTAAAGGAAGGCAACGTAAGGCAAGGCAACGTAAAGCTACGTAAAGCAACGTAAAGCAAGGCAACGTATAGAAACGTAAAGCAACGTAAAGGAAGGCAACGTAAACCAACTTAAGGCAAGGCAACGTAAAGCAAGGCAACGTAAAGCAACGTAAAGCAACATAAGGCAAGGCAACGTAAAGCAACGTAAAGCAAGGCAACGTAAAGCAAGGCAACGTAAAGCAACGTAAGGCAAGGCAACGTAAAGCAAGGCAATGTAAAGAAACGTAAAGGAACGTTAAGCAACGTAAGGCAAGGCAACGTAAAGCAAGGCAACGTAAAGCAACGTAAAGCAAGGCAACGTAAAGCAAGGCAACGTAAAGCAACATAAAGCAACGTAAAGCAAGGCAACGTAAAGCAACATAAAGCAAGGCAACGTAAAGCAACGTAAAGAAACGTAAAGCAAGGCAACGTAAAGCAACGTAAAGCAACGTAAGGCCAGGAAACGTAAAGCAAGGCAACGTAAAGTAAGGCAACGTAAAGCAACGTAAAGCAAGGCAACGTAAAGCAACTTAAAGCAGCGTAAAGCAAGGCAATGTAAAGCAAGTTAAAGCAAGGTAAAGCATGCAAGGTAAAGGAAAGTAAAGCAAGGTAAAGAAAGGCAAGGCAAAGAGAGGTAAAGCAACGTAAAGCAAGGCAACATAAAGCAAGGTAAAGCAAGGTAAAGCAAGGTAAAGCTACATAAAGCAAGGCAACGTAAAGCAACGTCAAGCAATGTAAAGCAAGACAAGGCAAAGCAAGGCAACGTAAAGCAACGTAAAACAAGGCAACGTAAAGCAACGTAAAGCAACATAAAGCAACGTAAAGCAAGGCAACGTAAAGCAACGTAAAGCAAGGCAACGTAAAGCAACATAAGGCAAGGCAACGTAAAGGAAGGCAACGTAAAGCAACTTAAAGCAACGTAAAGCAAGGCAACCTAAAGCAGCGTAAGGCAAGGCAATGTAAAGCAAGGCAACGTAAAGCAACGTAAAGCACGGCAACGTAAAGCAACATAAAGCAACGTAAGGCAAGGCAACGTAAAGCAAGGCAACGAAAAGCAACGTAAAGCAAGGCAACGTAAAGCAACGTAAAGCAAGGATACGTAAAGCAACGTAAAGCAAGGTAAAGCAAGGCAAGGTACAGCATGGTAAAGCAACTTAAAGCAAGGCAACGTAAAGCAACGTAAAGCAAGGTAAAGCAAGGCAAGGCAAAGCAAGGTAAAGCAACATAAAGCAAGGCAACGTAAAGCAACGTAAAGCAAGGTAAAGCAAGGCAAGGTAAAGCAAGGTAAAGCAAGGTAAAGCAAGGCAAGGTAAAGGAAAGTAAAGCAAGGTAAAGAAAGGCAAGGCAAAGCGAGGTAAAGCAACGTAAAGCAAGGCAAGGTAAAGCAAGGTAAAGCAAGGCAAGGTAAAGGAAAGTAAAGCAAGGTAAAGAAAGGCAAGGCAAAGCGAGGTAAAGCAACGTACAGCAAGGCAAAGTAAAGCAAGGTAAAGCAAGGTAAAGCAAGGCAAGGTAAAGCAAGGTAAAGCAAGGTAAAGCTACATAAAGCAAGGCAACGTAAAGCAACGTAAAGCAATGTAAAGCAAGACAAGGCAAAGCAAGGTAAAGCAACGTAAAGCAAGGTAACGTAAAGCAACGTAAAGCAAGGCAAGGTAAAGCAAGGTAAAGCAAGGTAAAGCAACGTAAGGAAGGCAAAGTAAAGTAACGTAAAGCAAGGTAAACTAGGCAAGGTAAAGCAACGTAAGGAAGGCAACGTAAAGTAACGTAAAGCAAGGTAAACTAGGCTAGGCAAAGCAACGTAAATCAAGGCAACGTAAAGCAACGTAAATCAAGGTAAAGCAAGGCAAGGGAAAGAAAGGTAAAGCAAGGTAAAGCAAGGCAACGTAAAGCAACGTAAAGCAACGTAAAGCAACGTAAAGTAAGGTAAGGCAAAGCAACGTAAAGCAAGGCAACGTAAAGCAACGTAAAGCAAGGCAAGGCAAAGCAACGTAAAGCAAGGCAACGTAAAGCAACGTAAAGCAAGGCAAGGCAAATCAACGTAAATCAAGGCAACGTAAAGCAATATAAAGCAAGGCAAGGCAAAGCAACGTAAAGCAAGGCCACCTAAACAACGTAAAGCAACGTAAGGCAAGGCAACGTAAAGCAAGGCAACGTAAAGCAACGTAAAGCAAGGCAACGTAAAGCAACGTAAGGCAAGGCAACGTTAAGCAAGGCAACGTAAAGCAACGTAAAGCAACGTAAAGCAAGGCAACATAAAGCAACATAAGGCAAGGCAATGTAAAGCAAGGCAACGTAAAGCAACGTAAAGCAAGGCAACGTAAAGCAACGTAAGGCAAGGCAATGTAAAGCAAGGCAACGTAAAGCAACGTAAAGCAACGTAAGGCAAGGCAACGTAAAGCAAGGCAACGTAAAGCAACGTAAAGCAACGTAAGGCAAGGCAACGTAAAGCAAGGCAACGTAAAGCAATGTAAATCAAGGCAACGTAAAGCAACTTTAAGCAAGGTAAAGCAAGGCAAGGCAAAGCAAGGCAAAGAAAGGCAAAGTAAAGTAAAGCAATGCAACGTAAAGCAACGTAAAGCAACGTAAAGCAACATAAAGGAAGGCAATGCAAAGCAAGGCAAAGCAACGTAAAGCAAGGTAACGTAAAGCAACGTAAAGAAAGGTAAAGCAACGTAAAGCAAGGTAAAGCAAGGCAAAGCAAGGCAAAGCAACGTAAAGCAAGCCAACGCAAAGCAACGAAAAGCAAGGTAAAGAAAGGAAAGGCAAAGCAACGTAAAGCAAGGCAAAGTAAAGCAATATAAAGCAAGGCAAGGCAAAGCAACGTAAAGCAAGGCAAGGGAAAGCAAGGTAAAGCAAGGCAACGTAAGGCAACGTAAAGTAAGGCAAGGCAAAGCAACGTAAAGCAAGGCAAGGCAAAGCAACGTAAAGCAAGGCAACGTAAAGCTACGTAAAGCAACGTAAAGCAAGGCAAGGCAAAGCAACGTAAAGCAAGGCAACGTAAAGCAACGTAAAGCAAGGCAAGGTAAAGCAACGTAAAGCAAGGCAAGGCAAAGCAAGGTAAAGCAAGGCAACGTAAAGCAACGTAAAGCAAGGCAAGGCAAAGCAACGTAAAGCAAGGCAACGTAAAGCAACGTAAAGGAAGGCAAGGCTAAGCAACGTAAAGCAAGGCAACGTAAAGCAACGTAAAGCAAGGCAAGGCTAAGCAACGTAAAGCAAGGCAACGTAAAGCAACGTAAAGCAAGACAAGGCAAAGCAACGTAAAACAAGACAAAGTAAAGCAACGTAAACAAGGCAACGTAAAGCAACGTAAAGCAACGTAATGTAAGGCAAAGAAAGGCAACGTAAAGCAACATAAAGCAAGGCAACGTAAAGCAACGTAAAGCAAGGCAACGTAAAGCAACGTAAAGCAACGCAACGTAAAGCAACGTAAGGCAAGGCAACGTAAAGCAAGGCAACGTAAAGCAACGTTATGCAACGTAAGGCAAGGCAACGTAAAGCATCGTAAACAAGGCAAAGTAAAGCAACGTAAAGCAACGTAAGGCAACGCAACGTAAAGCATGGCAACGTAAAGCAACGTAAAGCAACGTAAGGCAAGGCAACGTAAAGGTTGGCAACGTAAAGCAAGGCAAAGTAAAGCAACGTAAAGCAAGGCAACGTAAAGCAACGTAAAGCAACGTAAGGCAAGGCAACGTAAAGCAAGGCAACGTAAAGCAATGTAAATCAAGGCAACGTAAAGCAACTTTAAGCAAGGTAAAGCAAGGCAAGGCAAAGCAAGGCAAAGAAAGGCAAAGTAAAGTAAAGCAATGCAACGTAAAGCAACGTAAAGCAATGTAAAGCAACATAAAGGAAGGCAATGCAAAGCAAGGCAAAGCGACGTAAAGCAAGGTAACGTAAAGCAACGTAAAGAAAGGTAAAGCAACGTAAAGCAAGGTAAAGCAAGGCAAAGCAAGGCAAAGCAACGTAAAGCAAGCCAACGCAAAGCAACGTAAAGCAAGGTAAAGAAAGGAAAGGCAAAGCAACGTAAAGCAAGGCAAAGTAAAGCAATATAAAGCAAGGCAAGGCAAAGCAACGTAAAGCAAGGCAAGGGAAAGCAAGGTAAAGCAAGGCAACGTAAGGCAACGTAAAGTAAGGCAAGGCAAAGCAACGTAAAGCAAGGCAAGGCAAAGCAACGTAAAGCAAGGCAACGTAAAGCTACGTAAAGCAACGTAAAGCAAGGCAACGTAAAGCAACGTAAAGCAAGGCAACGTAAAGAAACGTAAAGCAACGTAAAGGAAGGCAACGTAAAGCAACATAAGGCAAGGCAACGTAAAGCAAGGCAACGTAAAGCAACGTAAAGCAAAATAAGGCAAGGCAACGTAAAGCAAGGCAACGTAAAGCAAAGTAAATTAAGGCAACGTAACGCAACGTAAGTCAAGGCAACGTAAAACAAGGCACGTAAAGCAAGGCAACGTAAAGCAACGTAAAGCAAGGCAACGTAAAGCAACGTAAGGCAACGCAACGTAAAGCAAGGCAACGTAAAGCAACGTAAAGCAAGGCAACGTAAAGCAACGTAAGGCAACGCAACGTAAAGCAAGGCAACGTAAAGCAACGTAAAGCAACGTAAGGCAAGGCAACGTAATGGTTGGCAACGTAAAGCAAGGCAAAGTAAAGCAACGTAAAGCAAGGCAACGTAAAGCAACATAAAGCAACGTAAGGCAAGGCAATGTAAAGCAAGGCAACGTAAAGCAACGTAAAGCAACGCAAGGCAAGTCAACGTAAAGCAAGGCAACGTAAAGCAAGGCAACGTAAAGCAATGTAAAGCAACGTAAAGCAACGTAAAGCAAGTCAACGTAAAGCAACATAAAGCAACGTAAGGCAAGGCAATGTAAAGCAAGGCAACGTAATGCAACGTAAAGCAACGTAAGGCAAGGCAACGTAAAGGAAGGCAACGTAAGGCAAGGCAACGTAAAGCTACGTAAAGCAACGTAAAGCAAGGCAACGTATAGAAACGTAAAGCAACGTAAAGGAAGGCAACGTAAACCAACTTAAGGCAAGGCAACGTAAAGCAAGGCAACGTAAAGCAACGTAAAGCAACATAAGGCAAGGCAACGTAAAGCAACGTAAAGCAAGGCAACGTAAAGCAAGGCAACGTAAAGCAACGTAAGGCAAGGCAACGTAAAGCAAGGCAATGTAAAGAAACGTAAAGGAACGTTAAGCAACGTAAGGCAAGGCAACGTAAAGCAAGGCAACGTAAAGCAACGTAAAGCAAGGCAACGTAAAGCAAGGCAACGTAAAGCAACATAAAGCAACGTAAAGCAAGGCAACGTAAAGCAACGTAAAGCAAGGCAACGTAAAGCAACGTAAAGCAACGTAAAGCAAGGCAACGTAAAGCAACGTAAAGCAACGTAAGGCCAGGAAACGTAAAGCAAGGCAACGTAAAGTAAGGCAACGTAAAGCAACGTAAAGCAAGGCAACGTAAAGCAACTTAAAGCAGCGTAAAGCAAGGCAATGTAAAGCAAGGTAAAGCAAGGTAAAGCATGCAAGGTAAAGGAAAGTAAAGCAAGGTAAAGAAAGGCAAGGCAAAGAGAGGTAAAGCAACGTAAAGCAAGGCAACATAAAGCAAGGTAAAGCAAGGTAAAGCAAGGCAAGGTAAAGCAAGGTAAAGCAAGGTAAAGCTACATAAAGCAAGGCAACGTAAAGCAACGTCAAGCAATGTAAAGCAAGACAAGGCAAAGCAAGGCAACGTAAAGCAACGTAAAACAAGGCAACGTAAAGCAACGTAAAGCAACATAAAGCAACGTAAAGCAAGGCAACGTAAAGCAACGTAAAGCAAGGCAACGTAAAGCAACATAAGGCAAGGCAACGTAAAGGAAGGCAACGTAAAGCAACTTAAAGCAACGTAAAGCAAGGCAACCTAAAGCAGCGTAAGGCAAGGCAATGTAAAGCAAGGCAACGTAAAGCAACGTAAAGCACGGCAACGTAAAGCAACATAAAGCAACGTAAGGCAAGGCAACGTAAAGCAAGGCAACGAAAAGCAACGTAAAGCAAGGCAACGTAAAGCAACGTAAAGCAACGTAAAGCAAGGATACGTAAAGCAACGTAAAGCAAGGTAAAGCAAGGCAAGGTACAGCATGGTAAAGCAACTTAAAGCAAGGCAACGTAAAGCAACGTAAAGCAAGGTAAAGCAAGGCAAGGCAAAGCAAGGTAAAGCAACATAAAGCAAGGCAACGTAAAGCAACGTAAAGCAAGGTAAAGCAAGGCAAGGTAAAGCAAGGTAAAGCAAGGTAAAGCAAGGCAAGGTAAAGGAAAGTAAAGCAAGGTAAAGAAAGGCAAGGCAAAGCGAGGTAAAGCAACGTAAAGCAAGGCAAGGTAAAGCAAGGTAAATCAAGGCAAGGTAAAGGAAAGTAAAGCAAGGTAAAGAAAGGCAAGGCAAAGCGAGGTAAAGCAACGTACAGCAAGGCAAAGTAAAGCAAGGTAAAGCAAGGTAAAGCAAGGCAAGGTAAAGCAAGGTAAAGCAAGGTAAAGCTACATAAAGCAAGGCAACGTAAAGCAACGTAAAGCAATGTAAAGCAAGACAAGGCAAAGCAAGGTAAAGCAACGTAAAGCAAGGTAACGTAAAGCAACGTAAAGCAAGGCAAGGTAAAGCAAGGTAAAGCAAGGTAAAGCAACGTAAGGAAGGCAAAGTAAAGTAACGTAAAGCAAGGTAAACTAGGCAAGGTAAAGCAACGTAAGGAAGGCAACGTAAAGTAACGTAAAGCAAGGTAAACTAGGCTAGGCAAAGCAACGTAAATCAAGGCAACGTAAAGCAACGTAAATCAAGGTAAAGCAAGGCAAGGGAAAGAAAGGTAAAGCAAGGTAAAGCAAGGCAACGTAAAGCAACGTAAAGCAACGTAAAGTAAGGAAAGGCAAAGCAACGTAAAGCAAGGCAACGTAAAGCAACGTAAAGCAAGGCAAGGAAAAGCAACGTAAAGCAAGGCAACGTAAAGCAACGTAAAGCAAGGCAAGGCAAATCAACGTAAATCAAGGCAACGTAAAGCAATATAAAGCAAGGCAAGGCAAAGCAACGTAAAGCAAGGCCACCTAAACAACGTAAAGCAACGTAAGGCAAGGCAACGTAAAGCAAGGCAACGTAAAGCAACGTAAAGCAAGGCAACGTAAAGCAACGTAAGGCAAGGCAACGTTAAGCAAGGCAACGTAAAGCAACGTAAAGCAACGTAAAGCAAGGCAACATAAAGCAACGTAAGGCAAGGCAATGTAAAGCAAGGCAACGTAAAGCAACGTAAAGCAAGGCAACGTAAAGCAACGTAAGGCAAGGCAATGTAAAGCAAGGCAACGTAAAGCAACGTAAAGCAACGTAAGGCAAGGCAACGTAAAGCAAGGCAACGTAAAGCAATGTAAATCAAGGCAACGTAAAGCAACTTTAAGCAAGGTAAAGCAAGGCAAGGCAAAGCAAGGCAAAGAAAGGCAAAGTAAAGTAAAGCAATGCAACGTAAAGCAACGTAAAGCAACGTAAAGCAACATAAAGGAAGGCAATGCAAAGCAAGGCAAAGCGACGTAAAGCAAGGTAACGTAAAGCAACGTAAAGAAAGGTAAAGCAACGTAAAGCAAGGTAAAGCAAGGCAAAGCAAGGCAAAGCAACGTAAAGCAAGCCAACGCAAAGCAACGTAAAGCAAGGTAAAGAAAGGAAAGGCAAAGCAACGTAAAGCAAGGCAAAGTAAAGCAATATAAAGCAAGGCAAGGCAAAGCAACGTAAAGCAAGGCAAGGGAAAGCAAGGTAAAGCAAGGCAACGTAAGGCAACGTAAAGTAAGGCAAGGCAAAACAACGTAAAGCAAGGCAAGGCAAAGCAACGTAAAGCAAGGCAACGTAAAGCTACGTAAAGCAACGTAAAGCAAGGCAAGGCAAAGCAACGTAAAGCAAGGCAACGTAAAGCAACGTAAAGCAAGGCAAGGTAAAGCAACGTAAAGCAAGGCAAGGCAAAGCAAGGTAAAGCAAGGCAACGTAAAGCAACGTAAAGCAAGGCAAGGCAAAGCAACGTAAAGCAAGGCAACGTAAAGCAACGTAAAGGAAGGCAAGGCTAAGCAACGTAAAGCAAGGCAACGTAAAGCAACGTAAAGCAAGGCAAGGCTAAGCAACGTAAAGCAAGGCAACGTAAAGCAACGTAAAACAAGACAAGGCAAAGCAACGTAAAACAAGACAAAGTAAAGCAACGTAAACAAGGCAACGTAAAGCAACGTAAAGCAACGTAATGTAAGGCAAAGTAAGGCAACGTAAAGCAACATAAAGCAAGGCAACGTAAAGCAACGTAAAGCAAGGCAACATAAAGCAACGTAAAGCAACGCAACGTAAAGCAACGTAAGGCAAGGCAACGTAAAGCAAGGCAACGTAAAGCAACGTTATGCAACGTAAGGCAAGGCAACGTAAAGCATCGTAAACAAGGCAAAGTAAAGCAACGTAAAGCAACGTAAGGCAACGCAACGTAAAGCATGGCAACGTAAAGCAACGTAAAGCAACGTAAGGCAAGGCAACGTAAAGGTTGGCAACGTAAAGCAAGGCAAAGTAAAGCAACGTAAAGCAAGGCAACGTAAAGCAACGTAAAGCAACGTAAGGCAAGGCAATGTAAAGCAAGGAAACGTAAAGCAACGTAAAGCAACATAAGGTAAGGCAGCGTAAAGGAAGGCAACGTAAAGCAAGGCAACGTAAAGCAACGTAAATCAACGTAAAGCAAGGCAACGTATAGCAACGTAAAGCAACGTAAATCAAGACAACGTAAAGCAATGTAAGGCAAGGCAACGTAAAGCAAGGCAACGTAAAGCAACGTAAGGTAAGGCAACGTAAAGAAATGTAAAGCAACGTAAAGGAAGGCAACGTAAAGCAACGTAAGGCAAGGCAACGTAAAGCAAGGCAACGTAAATCAACGTAAAGCAACATAAGGCAAGGCAACATAAAGGAAGGCAACATAAAGCAACCTAAAGCAACGTAAAACAAAGTAAAGCAAGGCAACATAAAGCATCGGAAGTCAAGGCAACGTAAAACAAGGCAACGTAAAGAAAGGCAACGCAAAGCAACGTAAAGCAAGGCAACGTAAATCAACGTAAGGCAACGCAACGTAAAGCAAGGCAACGTAAAGCAAAGTAAAGCAACGTAAGGCAAGGCAACGTAAAGAATGGCAACGTAAAGCACGGCAAAGTAAAGCAACATAAAGCAAGGCAACATAAAGCAACGTAAAGCAACGTAAGGCAAGGCAACGTAAAGCAAGGCAACATAAAGCAAGGCAACGTAAAGCAGCGTAAAGCAAGGCAACGTAAAGAAACGTAAAGCAACGTAAAGGAAGGCAAAGTAAAGCAACGAAAGGCAAGGCAAAGTAAAGCAAGGCAACGTAAAGCAACGTAAAGCAAGGCAACGTAAAGCAACGTAAAGGAACGTAAAGCAAGACAACGTAAAGCAACGTAAAGCAACGTAAAGCAAGGAAACGTAAAGCAATGTAAAGCAACGTAATGCAACGTAAAGTAAGGCAACGTAAAGCAACGTAAATCAAGGCAACGTAAAGCAACATAAAGCAAGGCAACGTAAATGAAGGCAACGTAAAGCAAGGCAACGTAAAGCAACATAAAGCAATGTAAGGCAAGGAAACGTAAAGCAAGGCAACATAAGGCAAGGCAACGTAAAGCAACGTAAAGCAAGGCAACGTAAAGCAACGTAAAGCAACGCAACGTAAAGCAACGTAAGGCAAGGCAACGTAAAGCAAGGCAACGTAAAGCAACGTTATGCAACGTAAGGCAAGGCAACGTAAAGCATCGTAAACAAGGCAAAGTAAAGCAACGTAAAGCAACGTAAGGCAACGCAACGTAAAGCATGGCAACGTAAAGCAACGTAAAGCAACGTAAGGCAAGGCAACGTAAAGGTTGGCAACGTAAAGCAAGGCAAAGTAAAGCAACGTAAAGCAAGGCAACGTAAAGCAACGTAAAGCAACGTAAGGAAAGGCAATGTAAAGCAAGGAAACGTAAAGCAACGTAAAGCAACATAAGGTAAGGCAGCGTAAAGGAAGGCAACGTAAAGCAAGGCAACGTAAAGCAACGTAAATCAACGTAAAGCAAGGCAACGTATAGCAACGTAAAGCAACGTAAATCAAGACAACGTAAAGCAATGTAAGGCAAGGCAACGTAAAGCAAGGCAACGTAAAGCAACGTAAGGTAAGGCAACGTAAAGAAACGTAAAGCAACGTAAAGGAAGGCAACGTAAAGCAACGTAAGGCAAGGCAACGTAAAGCAAGGCAACGTAAATCAACGTAAAGCAACATAAGGCAAGGCAACATAAAGGAAGGCAACGTAAAGCAACCTAAAGCAACGTAAAGCAAAGTAAAGCAAGGCAACATAAAGCATCGGAAGTCAAGGCAACGTAAAACAAGGCAACGTAAAGAAAGGCAACGCAAAGCAACGTAAAGCAAGGCAACGTAAATCAACGTAAGGCAACGCAACGTAAAGCAAGGCAACGTAAAGCAAAGTAAAGCAACGTAAGGCAAGGCAACGTAAAGAATGGCAACGTAAAGCACGGCAAAGTAAAGCAACGTAAAGCAAGGCAACAAAAAGCAACGTAAAGCAACCTAAGGCAAGGCAACGTAAAGCAAGGCAACGTAAAGAAAGGCAACATAAAGCAAGGCAACGTAAAGCAGCGTAAAGCAAGGCAACGTAAAGAAACGTAAAGCAACGTAAAAGAAGGCAAAGTAAAGCAACGTAAGGCAAGGCAAAGTAAAGCAAGGCAACGTAAAGCAACGTAAAGCAAGGCAACGTAAAGCAACGTAAAGGAACGTAAAGCAAGGCAACGTAAAGCAATGTAAAGCAACGTAATGCAACGTAAAGTAAGGCAACGTAAAGCAACGTAAATCAAGGCAACGTAAAGCAACATAAAGCAATGTAAGGCAAGGCAACGTAAAGCAAGGCAACATAAGGCAAGGCAACGTAAAGCAACGTAAGGCAACGCAACGTAAAGCAACGTAAGGCAACGAAACGTAAAGCAAGGCAAAGTAAAGCAAAGTAAAGCAACGTAAAGCAAGGCAGCGTAAAGCAACGTAAATCAAGGCAACTTAAATAAACGTAAAGCAATGTAAAGCAAGGCAACGTAAAGCAACGTAAGGCAACGTAAGGCAACGCAATGTAAAGCAAGGCAACGTAAAGCAAGACAACGTAAAGCAACGTAAAGCAACGTAAGTCCAGGCAACCTAAAGCAAGGCAACGTAAAGCAACGTAAAGCAATGTAAAGCAAGGCAACGTACAGCAACGTAAAGCAACGTAAGGCAACGCAACGTAAAGCAAGGCAACGTAAAGCAAAGTAAAGCAACGTAAGTCAAGGCAACGTAAAGCATGGCAAAGTAAAGCACGGCAAAGTAAAGCAACGTAAAGCAAGGCAACGTAAAGCAACATAAAGCAACGTAAGGCAAGGCAATGTAAAGCAAGGCAAAGTAAAGCAAGGCAACATAAAGCAACGTAAAGCAACGTAAGGAAAGGCAGCGTAAAGCAAGGCAACATAAGGCAAGGCAACGTAAAGTAAGGCAACGTAAAGCAACGTAAGGCAAGGCAACGTAAAGCAAGGCAAAGTAAAGCAACGTAAAGCAACATAAGGCAAGGCAACGTAAAGCAAGGCAACGTAAATCAACGTAAGGCAACGCAACGTAAAGCAAGGCAACGTAAAGCAAAGTAAAGCAACGTAAGGCAAGGCAACGTAAAGAATGGCAACGTAAAGCACGGCAAAGTAAAGCAACATAAAGCAAGGCAACATAAAGCAACGTAAAGCAACGTAAGGCAAGGCAACGTAAAGCAAGGCAACATAAAGCAAGGCAACGTAAAGCAGCGTAAAGCAAGGCAACGTAAAGAAACGTAAAGCAACGTAAAGGAAGGCAAAGTAAAGCAACGAAAGGCAAGGCAAAGTAAAGCAAGGCAACGTAAAGCAACGTAAAGCAAGGCAACGTAAAGCAACGTAAAGGAACGTAAAGCAAGACAACTTAAAGCAACGTAAAGCAACGTAAAGCAAGGAAACGTAAAGCAATGTAAAGCAACGTAATGCAACGTAAAGTAAGGCAACGTAAAGCAACGTAAATCAAGGCAACGTAAAGCAACATAAAGCAAGGCAACGTAAATGAAGGCAACGTAAAGCAAGGCAACGTAAAGCAACATAAAGCAATGTAAGGCAAGGAAACGTAAAGCAAGGCAACATAAGGCAAGGCAACGTAAAGCAACGTAAAGCAAGGCAACGTAAAGCAACGTAAAGCAACGCAACGTAAAGCAACGTAAGGCAAGGCAACGTAAAGCAAGGCAACGTAAAGCAACGTTATGCAACGTAAGGCAAGGCAACGTAAAGCATCGTAAACAAGGCAAAGTAAAGCAACGTAAAGCAACGTAAGGCAACGCAACGTAAAGCATGGCAACGTAAAGCAACGTAAAGCAACGTAAGGCAAGGCAACGTAAAGGTTGGCAACGTAAAGCAAGGCAAAGTAAAGCAACGTAAAGCAAGGCAACGTAAAGCAACGTAAAGCAACGTAAGGAAAGGCAATGTAAAGCAAGGAAACGTAAAGCAACGTAAAGCAACATAAGGTAAGGCAGCGTAAAGGAAGGCAACGTAAAGCAAGGCAACGTAAAGCAACGTAAATCAACGTAAAGCAAGGCAACGTATAGCAACGTAAAGCAACGTAAATCAAGACAACGTAAAGCAATGTAAGGCAAGGCAACGTAAAGCAAGGCAACGTAAAGCAACGTAAGGTAAGGCAACGTAAAGAAACGTAAAGCAACGTAAAGGAAGGCAACGTAAAGCAACGTAAGGCAAGGCAACGTAAAGCAAGGCAACGTAAATCAACGTAAAGCAACATAAGGCAAGGCAACATAAAGGAAGGCAACGTAAAGCAACCTAAAGCAACGTAAAGCAAAGTAAAGCAAGGCAACATAAAGCATCGGAAGTCAAGGCAACGTAAAACAAGGCAACGTAAAGAAAGGCAACGCAAAGCAACGTAAAGCAAGGCAACGTAAATCAACGTAAGGCAACGCAACGTAAAGCAAGGCAACGTAAAGCAAAGTAAAGCAACGTAAGGCAAGGCAACGTAAAGAATGGCAACGTAAAGCACGGCAAAGTAAAGCAACGTAAAGCAAGGCAACAAAAAGCAACGTAAAGCAACGTAAGGCAAGGCAACGTAAAGCAAGGCAACGTAAAGAAAGGCAACATAAAGCAAGGCAACGTAAAGCAGCGTAAAGCAAGGCAACGTAAAGAAACGTAAAGCAACGTAAAAGAAGGCAAAGTAAAGCAACGTAAGGCAAGGCAAAGTAAAGCAAGGCAACGTAAAGCAACGTAAAGCAAGGCAACGTAAAGCAACGTAAAGGAACGTAAAGCAAGGCAACGTAAAGCAATGTAAAGCAACGTAATGCAACGTAAAGTAAGGCAACGTAAAGCAACGTAAATCAAGGCAACGTAAAGCAACATAAAGCAATGTAAGGCAAGGCAACGTAAAGCAAGGCAACATAAGGCAAGGCAACGTAAAGCAACGTAAGGCAACGCAACGTAAAGCAACGTAAGGCAACGAAACGTAAAGCAAGGCAAAGTAAAGCAAAGTAAAGCAACGTAAAGCAAGGCAGCGTAAAGCAACGTAAATCAAGGCAACTTAAATAAACGTAAAGCAATGTAAAGCAAGGCAACGTAAAGCAACGTAAGGCAACGTAAGGCAACGCAATGTAAAGCAAGGCAACGTAAAGCAAGACAACGTAAAGCAACGTAAAGCAACGTAAGTCCAGGCAACCTAAAGCAAGGCAACGTAAAGCAACGTAAAGCAATGTAAAGCAAGGCAACGTACAGCAACGTAAAGCAACGTAAGGCAACGCAACGTAAAGCAAGGCAACGTAAAGCAAAGTAAAGCAACGTAAGTCAAGGCAACGTAAAGCATGGCAAAGTAAAGCACGGCAAAGTAAAGCAACGTAAAGCAAGGCAACGTAAAGCAACATAAAGCAACGTAAGGCAAGGCAATGTAAAGCAAGGCAAAGTAAAGCAAGGCAACATAAAGCAACGTAAAGCAACGTAAGGAAAGGCAGCGTAAAGCAAGGCAACATAAGGCAAGGCAACGTAAAGTAAGGCAACGTAAAGCAACGTAAGGCAAGGCAACGTAAAGCAAGGCAAAGTAAAGCAACGTAAAGCAACATAAGGCAAGGCAACGTAAAGCAAGGCAACGTAAAGCAACATAAGGCAAGGAAACGTAAAGCAAGGCAACGTAAAGCAACGCAAAGCAACGTAAACAAAATAAAGCAAGGCAATTTAAAGCAACGTAAAGCAACGTAAAGCAACGTAAAGCAACGTAAAGCAACGTAAAGCAAGGCCATGTAAAGCAACGTAAAGCAACGTAAAGCAACGTAAAGGAAGGCAACGTAAAGCAACGTAAAGCAAGGCAAGGCAAAGCAACGTAAAGCAACGTAAAGCAAGTCAAGCAAGGCAACGTAAAGCAAGGCAAGGCAAGGCAACGTAAAGCAAGGCAACGTAAAGCCACGTAAAGCAAGGCAACGTAAAGTAACGTAAAGCAAGGCAAGGCAAGGCAACATAAAGCAAGGTAACGTAAAGCAACCTAAATCAAGGCAAGGCAAGGCAACGTAAAGCAAGGCAACGTAAAGCAACGTAAAGCAAGGCAACGTAAAGCAACATAAAGCAAGGCAACTTAAAAGCAAGGTAAGGCAACGTAAAGCAATGTAAGGCAACGTAAAGCAAGGCAAGGTAAAGCAACGTAAAGCAAGGCAACGTAAAGCAACGTAAAGCAAGGCAACGTAAACCAAGGCAAGGCAAGGCAACGTAAAGCAAAGCAACATAAAGCAAGGCAACGTAAAGCAAGGCAACCTAAAGCAACGTAAAGCAAGGCAAGGTAAGGCAACGTAAAGCAAGGCAAGGCAAGGCAACATAAAGCAAGGCAACGTAAAGCAACGTAAAGCAAGGCAACGTAAAGAAACATAAAGCAAGGCAACATAAAGCAAGGTAAGGCAAGGCAACATAAAGCAAGGCAACGTAAAGCAACGTAAAGCAACGTAAAGCAACGTAAAGCAAGGCAACTTCAAGTAACGTAAAGTAACGTAAAGCAATGCAACGTAAAGCAACGTAAAAGAAGGCAACGTAAAGCAACGTAAACAACGTAAAGCAACGAATAGCAACACAACGTAAAGCAACGTAAAGCAAGGTAAAGAAAGGTAAAGCAAGGTAAAGCAACGTAAAGCAAGGTAAAGCAAGGTAAAGCAACGTAAAGGAACGTAAAGCAAGGCAACGTAAAGCAACGTAAAGCAAGGCAACGTAAAGCAACGTAAAGCAAGTTAAAGCAAGGTAAAGCAAGGTAAAGCAACGTAAAGCAACGTAAAGCAACGTAAAGCAAGGCAACATAAAGCAACGTAAAGCAAGGCAACTTAAAGCAACGTAAAGCAAGGTAAAGCAAGGTAAAGCAACGTAAATCAACGTAAAGCAAGGCAACGTAAAGCAACATAAAGCAAGGCAACGTAAAGCAAGGTAAAGCAAGGCAACGTAAAGCAAGTTAAAGCAACGTAAAGCAACGTAAATCAAGGTAAAGCAACGTAAAGCAAGGCAAAGTAAAGCAACGTAAAGGAAGGTAAAGCAAGGTAAATAAAGGTAAAGCAACATAAAGCAAGGCAACGTAAAGCAACGTAAAGCAAGGTAAAGCAAGGTAAAGCAAGGTAAAGCAACGTAAAACAAGGCAACGTAAAGCAAGGTAAAGCAAGGTAAAGCAAGGCAACTTAAAGCAACGTAAAGAAAGGTAAAGCAAGGTAAAGCAACGTAAAGCAAGGTAAAGCAAGGAAAACCAACTTAAAGCAAGGGAACGTAAGCAACGTAAAGGAAGGCAACGTAAACAAGGTAAAGCAAGGTAAATCAAAGTAAAGCAAGGCAACGTAAAGCAAGGTAAAGCAACGTAAAGCAACGTAGAGCAAGGCAAGTCAAAGCAAGGCAAAGCAACGTAAAGCAAGGAAACGTAAAGCAACGTAAAGCAAGGCAACGTAAAGCAAGGCAACGTAAACCAAGGCAAGGCAAGGCAACGTAAAGCAAAGCAACATAAAGCAAGGCAACGTAAAGCAAGGCAACGTAAAGCAACGTAAAGCAAGGCAAGGTAAGGCAACGTAAAGCAAGGCAAGGCAAGGCAACATAAAGCAAGGCAACGTAAAGCAACGTAAAGCAAGGCAACGTAAAGAAACGTAAAGCAAGGCAACATAAAGCAAGGTAAGGCAAGGCAACATAAAGCAAGGCAACGTAAAGCAACGTAAAGCACGTAAAGCAACGTAAAGCAAGGCAACTTCAAGTAACGTAAAGTAACGTAAAGCAATGCAACGTAAAGCAACGTAAAGGAAGGCAACGTAAAGCAACGTAAACAACGTAAAGCAACGAATAGCAACACAACGTAAAGCAACGTAAAGCAAGGTAAAGCAAGGAAAAGCAAGGTAAAGCAACGTAAAGCAAGGTAAAGCAAGGTAAAGCAAGGTAAAGCAACGTAAAGGAACGTAAAGCAAGGCAACGTAAAGCAACGTAAAGCAAGGCAACGTAAAGCAACGTAAAGCAAGTTAAAGCAACGTAAAGCAAGGTAAAGCAACGTAAAGCAACGTAAAGCAACGTAAAGCAAGGCAACATAAAGCAACGTAAAGCAAGGCAACTTAAAGCAACGTAAAGCAAGGTAAAGCAAGGTAAAGCAACGTAAATCAACGTAAAGCAAGGCAACGTAAAGCAACATAAAGCAAGGCAACGTAAAGCAAGGTAAAGCAAGGCAACGTAAAGCAAGTTAAAGCAAAGTAAAGCAACGTAAATCAAGGTAAAGCAACGTAAAGCAAGGCAAAGTAAAGCAACGTAAAGGAAGGTAAAGCAAGGTAAATAAAGGTAAAGCAACATAAAGCAAGGCAACGTAAAGCAACGTAAAGCAAGGTAAAGCAAGGTAAAGCAAGGTAAATCAACGTAAAACCAGGCAACGTAAAGCAAGGTAAAGCAAGGTAAAGCAAGGCAACTTAAAGCAACGTAAAGAAAGGTAAAGCAAGGTAAAGCAACGTAAAGCAAGGTAAAGCAACGTAAAGCAAGGTAAAGCAAGGAAAACCAACGTAAAGCAAGGGAACGTAAGCAACGTAAAGGAAGGCAACGTAAACAAGGTAAAGCAAGGTAAATCAAAGTAAAGCAAGGCAACGTAAAGCAAGGTAAAGCAACGTAAAGCAACGTAGAGCAAGGCAAGTCAAAGCAAGGCAAAGCAACGTAAAGCAAGGAAACGTAAAGCAACGTAAAGCAAGGTAAAGCAACGTAAAGCAAGGCAAAGAAGGCAAAGCAAGGCAAAGGAAGACAAAGCAACCCAACGTAAAGCAACGTAAAGCAAGGCAAGGCAAGGCAACGTAAAGCAAGGCAACGTAAAGCCACGTAAAGCAAGGCAACGTAAAGTAACGTAAAGCAAGGCAAGGCAAGGCAACATAAAGCAAGGTAACGTAAAGCAACCTAAATCAAGGCAAGGCAAGGCAACGTAAAGCAAGGCAACGTAAAGCAACGTAAAGCAAGGCAACGTAAAGCAACATAAAGCAAGGCAACTTAAAAGCAAGGTAAGGCAACGTAAAGCAATGTAAGGCAACGTAAAGCAAGGCAAGGTAAAGCAACGTAAAGCAAGGCAACGTAAAGCAACGTAAAGCAAGGCAACGTAAAGCAAGGCAACGTAAACCAAGGCAAGGCAAGGCAACGTAAAGCAAAGCAACATAAAGCAAGGCAACGTAAAGCAAGGCAACCTAAAGCAACGTAAAGCAAGGCAAGGTAAGGCAACGTAAAGCAAGGCAAGGCAAGGCAACATAAAGCAAGGCAACGTAAAGCAACGTAAAGCAAGGCAACGTAAAGAAACGTAAAGCAAGGCAACATAAAGCAAGGTAAGGCAAGGCAACATAAAGCAAGGCAACGTAAAGCAACGTAAAGCAACGTAAAGCAACGTAAAGCAAGGCAACTTCAAGTAACGTAAAGTAACGTAAAGCAATGCAACGTAAAGCAACGTAAAAGAAGGCAACGTAAAGCAACGTAAACAACGTAAAGCAACGAATAGCAACACAACGTAAAGCAACGTAAAGCAAGGTAAAGCAAGGTAAAGCAAAGTAAAGCAACGTAAAGCAAGGTAAAGCAAGGTAAAGCAACGTAAAGGAACGTAAAGCAAGGCAACGTAAAGCAACGTAAAGCAAGGCAACGTAAAGCAACGTAAAGCAAGTTAAAGCAAGGTAAAGCAAGGTAAAGCAACGTAAAGCAACGTAAAGCAACGTAAAGCAAGGCAACATAAAGCAACGTAAAGCAAGGCAACTTAAAGCAACGTAAAGCAAGGTAAAGCAAGGTAAAGCAACGTAAATCAACGTAAAGCAAGGCAACGTAAAGCAACATAAAGCAAGGCAACGTAAAGCAAGGTAAAGCAAGGAAACGTAAAGCAAGTTAAAGCAACGTAAAGCAACGTAAATCAAGGTAAAGCAACGTAAAGCAAGGCAAAGTAAAGCAACGTAAAGGAAGGTAAAGCAAGGTAAATAAAGGTAAAGCAACATAAAGCAAGGCAACGTAAAGCAACGTAAAGCAAGGTAAAGCAAGGTAAAGCAAGGTAAAGCAACGTAAAACAAGGCAACGTAAAGCAAGGTAAAGCAAGGTAAAGCAAGGCAACTTAAAGCAACGTAAAGAAAGGTAAAGCAAGGTAAAGCAACGTAAATCAAGGCAACGTAAAGCAACATAAAGCAAGGCAACGTAAATGAAGGCAACGTAAAGCAAGGCAACGTAAAGCAACATAAAGCAATGTAAGGCAAGGAAACGTAAAGCAAGGCAACATAAGGCAAGGCAACGTAAAGCAACGTAAAGCAAGGCAACGTAAAGCAACGTAAAGCAACGCAACGTAAAGCAACGTAAGGCAAGGCAACGTAAAGCAAGGCAACGTAAAGCAACGTTATGCAACGTAAGGCAAGGCAACGTAAAGCATCGTAAACAAGGCAAAGTAAAGCAACGTAAAGCAACGTAAGGCAACGCAACGTAAAGCATGGCAACGTAAAGCAACGTAAAGCAACGTAAGGCAAGGCAACGTAAAGGTTGGCAACGTAAAGCAAGGCAAAGTAAAGCAACGTAAAGCAAGGCAACGTAAAGCAACGTAAAGCAACGTAAGGAAAGGCAATGTAAAGCAAGGAAACGTAAAGCAACGTAAAGCAACATAAGGTAAGGCAGCGTAAAGGAAGGCAACGTAAAGCAAGGCAACGTAAAGCAACGTAAATCAACGTAAAGCAAGGCAACGTATAGCAACGTAAAGCAACGTAAATCAAGACAACGTAAAGCAATGTAAGGCAAGGCAACGTAAAGCAAGGCAACGTAAAGCAACGTAAGGTAAGGCAACGTAAAGAAACGTAAAGCAACGTAAAGGAAGGCAACGTAAAGCAACGTAAGGCAAGGCAACGTAAAGCAAGGCAACGTAAATCAACGTAAAGCAACATAAGGCAAGGCAACATAAAGGAAGGCAACGTAAAGCAACCTAAAGCAACGTAAAGCAAAGTAAAGCAAGGCAACATAAAGCATCGGAAGTCAAGGCAACGTAAAACAAGGCAACGTAAAGAAAGGCAACGCAAAGCAACGTAAAGCAAGGCAACGTAAATCAACGTAAGGCAACGCAACGTAAAGCAAGGCAACGTAAAGCAAAGTAAAGCAACGTAAGGCAAGGCAACGTAAAGAATGGCAACGTAAAGCACGGCAAAGTAAAGCAACGTAAAGCAAGGCAACAAAAAGCAACGTAAAGCAACCTAAGGCAAGGCAACGTAAAGCAAGGCAACGTAAAGAAAGGCAACATAAAGCAAGGCAACGTAAAGCAGCGTAAAGCAAGGCAACGTAAAGAAACGTAAAGCAACGTAAAAGAAGGCAAAGTAAAGCAACGTAAGGCAAGGCAAAGTAAAGCAAGGCAACGTAAAGCAACGTAAAGCAAGGCAACGTAAAGCAACGTAAAGGAACGTAAAGCAAGGCAACGTAAAGCAATGTAAAGCAACGTAATGCAACGTAAAGTAAGGCAACGTAAAGCAACGTAAATCAAGGCAACGTAAAGCAACATAAAGCAATGTAAGGCAAGGCAACGTAAAGCAAGGCAACATAAGGCAAGGCAACGTAAAGCAACGTAAGGCAACGCAACGTAAAGCAACGTAAGGCAACGAAACGTAAAGCAAGGCAAAGTAAAGCAAAGTAAAGCAACGTAAAGCAAGGCAGCGTAAAGCAACGTAAATCAAGGCAACTTAAATAAACGTAAAGCAATGTAAAGCAAGGCAACGTAAAGCAACGTAAGGCAACGTAAGGCAACGCAATGTAAAGCAAGGCAACGTAAAGCAAGACAACGTAAAGCAACGTAAAGCAACGTAAGTCCAGGCAACCTAAAGCAAGGCAACGTAAAGCAACGTAAAGCAATGTAAAGCAAGGCAACGTACAGCAACGTAAAGCAACGTAAGGCAACGCAACGTAAAGCAAGGCAACGTAAAGCAAAGTAAAGCAACGTAAGTCAAGGCAACGTAAAGCATGGCAAAGTAAAGCACGGCAAAGTAAAGCAACGTAAAGCAAGGCAACGTAAAGCAACATAAAGCAACGTAAGGCAAGGCAATGTAAAGCAAGGCAAAGTAAAGCAAGGCAACATAAAGCAACGTAAAGCAACGTAAGGAAAGGCAGCGTAAAGCAAGGCAACATAAGGCAAGGCAACGTAAAGTAAGGCAACGTAAAGCAACGTAAGGCAAGGCAACGTAAAGCAAGGCAAAGTAAAGCAACGTAAAGCAACATAAGGCAAGGCAACGTAAAGCAAGGCAACGTAAATCAACGTAAGGCAACGCAACGTAAAGCAAGGCAACGTAAAGCAAAGTAAAGCAACGTAAGGCAAGGCAACGTAAAGAATGGCAACGTAAAGCACGGCAAAGTAAAGCAACATAAAGCAAGGCAACATAAAGCAACGTAAAGCAACGTAAGGCAAGGCAACGTAAAGCAAGGCAACATAAAGCAAGGCAACGTAAAGCAGCGTAAAGCAAGGCAACGTAAAGAAACGTAAAGCAACGTAAAGGAAGGCAAAGTAAAGCAACGAAAGGCAAGGCAAAGTAAAGCAAGGCAACGTAAAGCAACGTAAAGCAAGGCAACGTAAAGCAACGTAAAGGAACGTAAAGCAAGACAACTTAAAGCAACGTAAAGCAACGTAAAGCAAGGAAACGTAAAGCAATGTAAAGCAACGTAATGCAACGTAAAGTAAGGCAACGTAAAGCAACGTAAATCAAGGCAACGTAAAGCAACATAAAGCAAGGCAACGTAAATGAAGGCAACGTAAAGCAAGGCAACGTAAAGCAACATAAAGCAATGTAAGGCAAGGAAACGTAAAGCAAGGCAACATAAGGCAAGGCAACGTAAAGCAACGTAAAGCAAGGCAACGTAAAGCAACGTAAAGCAACGCAACGTAAAGCAACGTAAGGCAAGGCAACGTAAAGCAAGGCAACGTAAAGCAACGTTATGCAACGTAAGGCAAGGCAACGTAAAGCATCGTAAACAAGGCAAAGTAAAGCAACGTAAAGCAACGTAAGGCAACGCAACGTAAAGCATGGCAACGTAAAGCAACGTAAAGCAACGTAAGGCAAGGCAACGTAAAGGTTGGCAACGTAAAGCAAGGCAAAGTAAAGCAACGTAAAGCAAGGCAACGTAAAGCAACGTAAAGCAACGTAAGGAAAGGCAATGTAAAGCAAGGAAACGTAAAGCAACGTAAAGCAACATAAGGTAAGGCAGCGTAAAGGAAGGCAACGTAAAGCAAGGCAACGTAAAGCAACGTAAATCAACGTAAAGCAAGGCAACGTATAGCAACGTAAAGCAACGTAAATCAAGACAACGTAAAGCAATGTAAGGCAAGGCAACGTAAAGCAAGGCAACGTAAAGCAACGTAAGGTAAGGCAACGTAAAGAAACGTAAAGCAACGTAAAGGAAGGCAACGTAAAGCAACGTAAGGCAAGGCAACGTAAAGCAAGGCAACGTAAATCAACGTAAAGCAACATAAGGCAAGGCAACATAAAGGAAGGCAACGTAAAGCAACCTAAAGCAACGTAAAGCAAAGTAAAGCAAGGCAACATAAAGCATCGGAAGTCAAGGCAACGTAAAACAAGGCAACGTAAAGAAAGGCAACGCAAAGCAACGTAAAGCAAGGCAACGTAAATCAACGTAAGGCAACGCAACGTAAAGCAAGGCAACGTAAAGCAAAGTAAAGCAACGTAAGGCAAGGCAACGTAAAGAATGGCAACGTAAAGCACGGCAAAGTAAAGCAACGTAAAGCAAGGCAACAAAAAGCAACGTAAAGCAACGTAAGGCAAGGCAACGTAAAGCAAGGCAACGTAAAGAAAGGCAACATAAAGCAAGGCAACGTAAAGCAGCGTAAAGCAAGGCAACGTAAAGAAACGTAAAGCAACGTAAAAGAAGGCAAAGTAAAGCAACGTAAGGCAAGGCAAAGTAAAGCAAGGCAACGTAAAGCAACGTAAAGCAAGGCAACGTAAAGCAACGTAAAGGAACGTAAAGCAAGGCAACGTAAAGCAATGTAAAGCAACGTAATGCAACGTAAAGTAAGGCAACGTAAAGCAACGTAAATCAAGGCAACGTAAAGCAACATAAAGCAATGTAAGGCAAGGCAACGTAAAGCAAGGCAACATAAGGCAAGGCAACGTAAAGCAACGTAAGGCAACGCAACGTAAAGCAACGTAAGGCAACGAAACGTAAAGCAAGGCAAAGTAAAGCAAAGTAAAGCAACGTAAAGCAAGGCAGCGTAAAGCAACGTAAATCAAGGCAACTTAAATAAACGTAAAGCAATGTAAAGCAAGGCAACGTAAAGCAACGTAAGGCAACGTAAGGCAACGCAATGTAAAGCAAGGCAACGTAAAGCAAGACAACGTAAAGCAACGTAAAGCAACGTAAGTCCAGGCAACCTAAAGCAAGGCAACGTAAAGCAACGTAAAGCAATGTAAAGCAAGGCAACGTACAGCAACGTAAAGCAACGTAAGGCAACGCAACGTAAAGCAAGGCAACGTAAAGCAAAGTAAAGCAACGTAAGTCAAGGCAACGTAAAGCATGGCAAAGTAAAGCACGGCAAAGTAAAGCAACGTAAAGCAAGGCAACGTAAAGCAACATAAAGCAACGTAAGGCAAGGCAATGTAAAGCAAGGCAAAGTAAAGCAAGGCAACATAAAGCAACGTAAAGCAACGTAAGGAAAGGCAGCGTAAAGCAAGGCAACATAAGGCAAGGCAACGTAAAGTAAGGCAACGTAAAGCAACGTAAGGCAAGGCAACGTAAAGCAAGGCAAAGTAAAGCAACGTAAAGCAACATAAGGCAAGGCAACGTAAAGCAAGGCAACGTAAAGCAACATAAGGCAAGGAAACGTAAAGCAAGGCAACGTAAAGCAACGCAAAGCAACGTAAACAAAATAAAGCAAGGCAATTTAAAGCAACGTAAAGCAACGTAAAGCAACGTAAAGCAACGTAAAGCAACGTAAAGCAAGGCCATGTAAAGCAACGTAAAGCAACGTAAAGCAACGTAAAGGAAGGCAACGTAAAGCAACGTAAAGCAAGGCAAGGCAAAGCAACGTAAAGCAACGTAAAGCAAGTCAAGCAAGGCAACGTAAAGCAAGGCAAGGCAAGGCAACGTAAAGCAAGGCAACGTAAAGCCACGTAAAGCAAGGCAACGTAAAGTAACGTAAAGCAAGGCAAGGCAAGGCAACATAAAGCAAGGTAACGTAAAGCAACCTAAATCAAGGCAAGGCAAGGCAACGTAAAGCAAGGCAACGTAAAGCAACGTAAAGCAAGGCAACGTAAAGCAACATAAAGCAAGGCAACTTAAAAGCAAGGTAAGGCAACGTAAAGCAATGTAAGGCAACGTAAAGCAAGGCAAGGTAAAGCAACGTAAAGCAAGGCAACGTAAAGCAACGTAAAGCAAGGCAACGTAAACCAAGGCAAGGCAAGGCAACGTAAAGCAAAGCAACATAAAGCAAGGCAACGTAAAGCAAGGCAACCTAAAGCAACGTAAAGCAAGGCAAGGTAAGGCAACGTAAAGCAAGGCAAGGCAAGGCAACATAAAGCAAGGCAACGTAAAGCAACGTAAAGCAAGGCAACGTAAAGAAACATAAAGCAAGGCAACATAAAGCAAGGTAAGGCAAGGCAACATAAAGCAAGGCAACGTAAAGCAACGTAAAGCAACGTAAAGCAACGTAAAGCAAGGCAACTTCAAGTAACGTAAAGTAACGTAAAGCAATGCAACGTAAAGCAACGTAAAAGAAGGCAACGTAAAGCAACGTAAACAACGTAAAGCAACGAATAGCAACACAACGTAAAGCAACGTAAAGCAAGGTAAAGAAAGGTAAAGCAAGGTAAAGCAACGTAAAGCAAGGTAAAGCAAGGTAAAGCAACGTAAAGGAACGTAAAGCAAGGCAACGTAAAGCAACGTAAAGCAAGGCAACGTAAAGCAACGTAAAGCAAGTTAAAGCAAGGTAAAGCAAGGTAAAGCAACGTAAAGCAACGTAAAGCAACGTAAAGCAAGGCAACATAAAGCAACGTAAAGCAAGGCAACTTAAAGCAACGTAAAGCAAGGTAAAGCAAGGTAAAGCAACGTAAATCAACGTAAAGCAAGGCAACGTAAAGCAACATAAAGCAAGGCAACGTAAAGCAAGGTAAAGCAAGGCAACGTAAAGCAAGTTAAAGCAACGTAAAGCAACGTAAATCAAGGTAAAGCAACGTAAAGCAAGGCAAAGTAAAGCAACGTAAAGGAAGGTAAAGCAAGGTAAATAAAGGTAAAGCAACATAAAGCAAGGCAACGTAAAGCAACGTAAAGCAAGGTAAAGCAAGGTAAAGCAAGGTAAAGCAACGTAAAACAAGGCAACGTAAAGCAAGGTAAAGCAAGGTAAAGCAAGGCAACTTAAAGCAACGTAAAGAAAGGTAAAGCAAGGTAAAGCAACGTAAAGCAAGGTAAAGCAAGGAAAACCAACTTAAAGCAAGGGAACGTAAGCAACGTAAAGGAAGGCAACGTAAACAAGGTAAAGCAAGGTAAATCAAAGTAAAGCAAGGCAACGTAAAGCAAGGTAAAGCAACGTAAAGCAACGTAGAGCAAGGCAAGTCAAAGCAAGGCAAAGCAACGTAAAGCAAGGAAACGTAAAGCAACGTAAAGCAAGGCAACGTAAAGCAAGGCAACGTAAACCAAGGCAAGGCAAGGCAACGTAAAGCAAAGCAACATAAAGCAAGGCAACGTAAAGCAAGGCAACGTAAAGCAACGTAAAGCAAGGCAAGGTAAGGCAACGTAAAGCAAGGCAAGGCAAGGCAACATAAAGCAAGGCAACGTAAAGCAACGTAAAGCAAGGCAACGTAAAGAAACGTAAAGCAAGGCAACATAAAGCAAGGTAAGGCAAGGCAACATAAAGCAAGGCAACGTAAAGCAACGTAAAGCACGTAAAGCAACGTAAAGCAAGGCAACTTCAAGTAACGTAAAGTAACGTAAAGCAATGCAACGTAAAGCAACGTAAAGGAAGGCAACGTAAAGCAACGTAAACAACGTAAAGCAACGAATAGCAACACAACGTAAAGCAACGTAAAGCAAGGTAAAGCAAGGAAAAGCAAGGTAAAGCAACGTAAAGCAAGGTAAAGCAAGGTAAAGCAAGGTAAAGCAACGTAAAGGAACGTAAAGCAAGGCAACGTAAAGCAACGTAAAGCAAGGCAACGTAAAGCAACGTAAAGCAAGTTAAAGCAACGTAAAGCAAGGTAAAGCAACGTAAAGCAACGTAAAGCAACGTAAAGCAAGGCAACATAAAGCAACGTAAAGCAAGGCAACTTAAAGCAACGTAAAGCAAGGTAAAGCAAGGTAAAGCAACGTAAATCAACGTAAAGCAAGGCAACGTAAAGCAACATAAAGCAAGGCAACGTAAAGCAAGGTAAAGCAAGGCAACGTAAAGCAAGTTAAAGCAAAGTAAAGCAACGTAAATCAAGGTAAAGCAACGTAAAGCAAGGCAAAGTAAAGCAACGTAAAGGAAGGTAAAGCAAGGTAAATAAAGGTAAAGCAACATAAAGCAAGGCAACGTAAAGCAACGTAAAGCAAGGTAAAGCAAGGTAAAGCAAGGTAAATCAACGTAAAACCAGGCAACGTAAAGCAAGGTAAAGCAAGGTAAAGCAAGGCAACTTAAAGCAACGTAAAGAAAGGTAAAGCAAGGTAAAGCAACGTAAAGCAAGGTAAAGCAACGTAAAGCAAGGTAAAGCAAGGAAAACCAACGTAAAGCAAGGGAACGTAAGCAACGTAAAGGAAGGCAACGTAAACAAGGTAAAGCAAGGTAAATCAAAGTAAAGCAAGGCAACGTAAAGCAAGGTAAAGCAACGTAAAGCAACGTAGAGCAAGGCAAGTCAAAGCAAGGCAAAGCAACGTAAAGCAAGGAAACGTAAAGCAACGTAAAGCAAGGTAAAGCAACGTAAAGCAAGGCAAAGAAGGCAAAGCAAGGCAAAGGAAGACAAAGCAACCCAACGTAAAGCAACGTAAAGCAAGGCAAGGCAAGGCAACGTAAAGCAAGGCAACGTAAAGCCACGTAAAGCAAGGCAACGTAAAGTAACGTAAAGCAAGGCAAGGCAAGGCAACATAAAGCAAGGTAACGTAAAGCAACCTAAATCAAGGCAAGGCAAGGCAACGTAAAGCAAGGCAACGTAAAGCAACGTAGAGCAAGGCAACGTAAAGCAACATAAAGCAAGGCAACTTAAAAGCAAGGTAAGGCAACGTAAAGCAATGTAAGGCAACGTAAAGCAAGGCAAGGTAAAGCAACGTAAAGCAAGGCAACGTAAAGCAACGTAAAGCAAGGCAACGTAAAGCAAGGCAACGTAAACCAAGGCAAGGCAAGGCAACGTAAAGCAAAGCAACATAAAGCAAGGCAACGTAAAGCAAGGCAACCTAAAGCAACGTAAAGCAAGGCAAGGTAAGGCAACGTAAAGCAAGGCAAGGCAAGGCAACATAAAGCAAGGCAACGTAAAGCAACGTAAAGCAAGGCAACGTAAAGAAACGTAAAGCAAGGCAACATAAAGCAAGGTAAGGCAAGGCAACATAAAGCAAGGCAACGTAAAGCAACGTAAAGCAACGTAAAGCAACGTAAAGCAAGGCAACTTCAAGTAACGTAAAGTAACGTAAAGCAATGCAACGTAAAGCAACGTAAAAGAAGGCAACGTAAAGCAACGTAAACAACGTAAAGCAACGAATAGCAACACAACGTAAAGCAACGTAAAGCAAGGTAAAGCAAGGTAAAGCAAAGTAAAGCAACGTAAAGCAAGGTAAAGCAAGGTAAAGCAACGTAAAGGAACGTAAAGCAAGGCAACGTAAAGCAACGTAAAGCAAGGCAACGTAAAGCAACGTAAAGCAAGTTAAAGCAAGGTAAAGCAAGGTAAAGCAACGTAAAGCAACGTAAAGCAACGTAAAGCAAGGCAACATAAAGCAACGTAAAGCAAGGCAAC